>NW_027223752.1:47701425-48307945 GCF_028538775.1 Myotis yumanensis | reverse complement strand
ACATTCTTTCTATAAAACCAGAAGCCATAATAATGTACAAAATCTTTGAACTCATAATTTTGCTTCAAAAATTTTTTTCTTGAGATATGCAGATAAATGTTCTCTACAGTGTGACTTAACAATTAGAGAATGATTAAATAACTTATGGTATAGTTATAGATATAATACAGTTAAAAACAGGTTTTGATATGAAAATATGTTCATGTTACATTAAGTGTAGGGATAGTTTATATAATTATGTAAGTACATATGTATATAGAAAAAACGTTTTAAAAACATACACCATATTTATGTCTGGGTAGTAAAATTAAAAGTAACTTTGCTTTCTTCTTTTGATTTGCATTTTCCAATCTGTCTATCATAAACCTATATGAGTTAACAAGAAAAAGTTATATTAACATGAAATATTATTTATGGGAATTTATAGTTGTTAGATACATTCTGGCACTCCATTATGAACCATTTGGGGCTCTTGCCCCTCCTGGCGATTTTCTTCTCTCTCTAAAATCAATAAAAACACATTAAAATAAAAAAAAGATATTTCGTCTTAAATATTCTGCAGTTTCACCACTACATTTGCACATGGGCATTTCTTATTATTTATTCTGGTTGAAATTCTTAAATATTTGGTGTTTTCTCTGAGTTCTGAAAAATTTTCAATAGAAATGCTCCAAATGCCTTTGTCAAATTGTATCCTTAATTAGACCTAAGTTAGATCTTTTCACTCTATCTTGGACTTATTTTATATTCTTCCATATTTTTGCTTCTTTGAGCTATGTTTTGCATAGTTTCTTCATTCAATCTATATCTAACTTTGTTACATCTATTGAATTTTAAATATATAATTATTTTTCATTTTCAGAACATCAATTTGGTTATTTTTCAAATCTGCCTGTCTTTCTTTTAGCAATTTATTACTTTTACTCATAGTTTCAAACCATTCTTTTATTTTTCTAATCATATCGTATGTAATTCCAAAATCTGATGTCTTAATAGTTCTGTTCTGCTTGTTGTTTCTGCTAGCTCTTGCTCAAAGCACCTTAATTCCTTGTGTCTTCTGTGATTTTTGACTCTTGAGCTAATATTTCTTGGAGCTTTATGTGTGGGAATTCTTTCAAGCTTGAGTTAAAGTGAGAGACTATCTTACCTTCTGCTATGTGACTGGGTGTGCCACCCAAGGACACATTTGCAACTATTAATCCAAGAGTTTTTGTTTGTTTTTGCTAATCCCCACCAGAGGATATTTTTCCCATTGATTTTTGGAGAGAGTGGAAGGGAGGGAGGGAGGAAGAGGAAAAGGGGGAAAGGGTAAAGGAGAGAGAGAGAGAGAGACAAATAGACTGGCTGCCTCTTGAACACACCCCAGCCCTGGACACCCTTGGGTGCACAGGCCGATGCGCAACACTGGCCAGGGCAAAAAAACCCGAGGTTTTTAAAGCAACACACACAGTGCGATTCCAATTCAAGACAAGCAATATTTATTGTTGTTGTTTGCAGATGACAAAGTACAATTAAAGAAAACCCTAAAGACTCCTCCAAAAAGCATTAGAACTAATAAATAAATTTGGTAAAGTAGCAGGATGTAAAATTAATAAAGAAATCGATTGCATTCTGAGCTACAGAAATGGTTAATCATTTTTAGAAATAATCATTTGTCTGTGTATAAAAAGAATACATTTTTATATACCAGTAACGAACAATCAGAAAAAATTAAGAAAACAATTCCATCAAAATTAAAAATTGCCTAGGAATAAATTTAACTAAGGAAATAAAAGACCTGTACTCAGAAAACTCTCAGACACTGAAGAAAAAAATCAAAGACAATACAAACAAATGGAAGGATATACTCCAAATAGCCAAAGCAATACTGAAAAAGAATAATTTTTCAATTGAGCAAAATGAATGAAGAATGCAAATAAATAGGACAGTCAATTCTAACAAAACAATTTCTTTGGGATGTCAATCTTAGACTCTGAAAATTCAACTAAAGAGAAAAATCCTATCCATTTTAAATTCACCAATTTAGAACCTGGCATTGTAGTTCACCTTTTTTATTAGTAACAGAAAATATTTACATTTCAACTTTATCTTGTGTTCAAAAACAAACTGGAATCTAACTGAAAAAGAGTACCCTAGAAGTAAGTGACTTTTACCTATTTAAATAGCAGGAAATATCTAACCGTATTAGTTTTCTATATCTATTATGTAAAAGAACATATTTGGGGGCTTTTGTGACCTCAAATTAACATTTTCCACCAATTCAGGCTTGAGCTTTCCAAATACTGAAGATAGTATACTAATGTTTTACTCTACAGATTATTTTTAAAAATTGAAATTATTAGATTTGAAAATAAGAGCAAATAGTGAATAGCAAGAACGTAACACTTAACTAGGATAGCTGACATTTGTCCCATTTGGCCAAAGCCCTTACTTTGGAATTTCTTTGAAGAACATTAACAAGGCAAACTAACAGCTGTTTAAATCTTTATAGACATTGACTTTTTAAAAATTTGTTCTTTCTGTGCTTATCCAGGAAACAAGACAAAAGTGAGAAACGTTTTAAACATCTATTAAAAGATACTTAAAGATTCTTACTTATTTTTTAAAAACTGTTATTTTATTTAAACATACTGAACTATTTCATTACTTCAATTTAGCATTTAAAAAAACAAGCAAGCAAAAGTATACTGCATTAATGACTCTGGGTGGTAATTTTACTAAATCCCATCCCTGTAAGTAAGACTTACAGTTTTCAACAAACTATAATTTGCATAACTTTAAAATATTATCATATAGTTTCACCATAAAAGAAGGATAATTAGAAGAGAGGAGAGAGGGGAAGGGAAAGTAGGATTCTGATGATTAACTGTCCTAAGAATCTTGCTCCTGTTCTGGCTATTGGCTGCTACTAACTACAAACTTGTTTGAGCAAATGAACATCTGTAAATTGAGTTAGAGGTCTAGCTGAAATTCAGACAAGGACAGGAAAACATGGTCATAAACATCATCATAATACCTGCCTCCTATTCTGGGGTAGTTCTGATGCCTGAACAAAGAGATGGAAAAATGCAACTAAAAATCAAAACAGTATCACTAATATACATTATTTACTTTCAATACTAATCACTGGTATGTCAAACTTTATCTGTAAGATGGTATCATATTTAATAAGCAGCTACTATTAAAATGTAATACAGAAATGGTTAAATCATTCTTAGAAATAATCATTTGGCCCTAACCAGTTTGGCTCAGTGGATAGAGAGTCGGCCTGCAGACTGAAGGGTCCCAGGTTCGATTCTGGTCAAGGGCATGTACCTTGGTTGCGGGCACATCCCAAGTAGGGGGCGTGCAGGAGGCAGCTGATCGATGTTTCTCATCGATATTTCTAACTCTCTATTCCACTCCCTGCCTCTCTGTAAAAAATCAATAAAATATATTTTTTAAAAAATAATCATTTGTCTGTGTATAAAAAGAATAAGAAAAACATGAGGACCTAGGAAGGAATGCTGACTTATCTTTTTCAATTGTTTTTGTGACTAATTAAAAAACCAACTCTCTGTGCCAATTTATTTTTATTGTTAACGCTAATGTTCACTTTAGAATTTTTATGAGTATTAGGAAAAGCATCAAAGGCAAATTTTCAGTAAAATTTTAAATATAATATAAATGTAAATTGCCAGGGGTTAAGTCAGTAAATCAGTAATAAAATTCAAGGCTCTAAAATTACTATAAACTTTAATTATTTTTAACTGGAGTGAAAAGTATTATTGAGTTTATAGCTGCAATTTCATTTACTTAAAAAAAAAGTTTTGTTTATAATGAATCAGACATAAGGCTTTTTGTAAGTCATACTGGCAAATAATTATCTTTTCATGTCTAAAAACAATTCTAAACCAGCTCATCTGTTAAATCAATATAAGGAAGCACTTTTGTAATGTACTGGCTTAAGTGCAATTTTTTAAAAAGCTGAATTCATTTCTGAAATACAGCTATCTCCAGAATTATCTGGCATATCTGAACTGAATGATGAAATAATTCTTTAGCATACCATCAGATTTTTTATCTAAACATTCCCTTAGGTCTATTGTGAAATGTGAAAAACACCATCTACTCTGGCTTTACTGAAAATGCTAAAACACCATGCTGTAAAAATCTATGGTCATACAGAAAACATTTCTTTTAAAGGCAAGAGACAAAAGGAAAAAAAACTCCACAATTAAAATGTAATACCCTAGCTGGTTTGGCTCAGTGGATAGAGCGTCAGCCTGCAGACTGAAGGGTCCCAGGTTTGATTCCGGTCAAGGGCACATGCCCAGGTTGCAGGCTCGATCCCCAGTGTGGCGTGTGCAGGAGGCAGCCAATCGATGATTATCTCTCATCATTGATATTTCTCTCTCCCTCTCCCTTCCTCTCTGAAATCAATAAAAATATATCAAAAAAAGTAATGAAACAACCCAAATAAATAAAATCACCATCACAAACAGAAGATCAATTCCTCAATTCTAAAGCACAGATGATGAAAATAAATGAAACTGTTTTCTAAAAAGAAAAGAATATATACTTAAACTAATTTAGAACCTGGCATTTTATTTCTCAGGTGACTAAT
Organism: Myotis yumanensis; assembly: GCF_028538775.1. Taxonomy (NCBI): domain Eukaryota; kingdom Metazoa; phylum Chordata; class Mammalia; order Chiroptera; family Vespertilionidae; genus Myotis; species Myotis yumanensis. The sequence continues at coordinate 48,303,339 of NW_027223752.1, read as the reverse complement.
TTTTAAAATTAAAATCACTACTAACCAAGAATAAAAATCTAAAGGTATAATAAAGATTAAGGCTGTATTTTCTGCACATCAGAGCTTAGAGAAGATATGCAGGCAGCACTTGGTGCCACAATCAATCAGGCAGAAGCAACAAGTCACCTACCTGTAAGAAGAAAAATATCAGGCTGGCCTTACAATTTTCTCTAACAGTATTCAAGGGAGAAAATGTCTATAGGTTTTTTGATTGTGGGAAAAGAATGTATAATACAGTAATTATATAGATATTAATTTGTCATTCTTATACAAAGACAACAGAAAGACAATTATAATATTCATCTGTACAAAGAATATACTGTTCCAGGTGTTGAAATATGGCAGTGAAGACAGATCACTATTCTCATGGATCTTACACTGTAGGAGAGACTGACCTTAAACAAACAAATATATATAAATAAATAAGTATCAAGCAGTCACATGTCCTATGCAGAGAACTAAAATAACCAGCGCCTGGGTGTCTACTTTAAATTAGGTAGTCAGAAATGGGTCTCTCTGAGGACACAACATTTAAATTGAAATCTGAATGACCAAGAATCTCCTGAGCAAAGATCATGAAAAGTAGTACTTCAAGTAGAATAGAAGACCTAGTTTAATCTTGGACTGTTTTGTTTAATTTTAATCCTCACCCGAGGATGTTTTTATTGGTATTTTTAGAAAGATAGAAACATCCATGTAAGAGAAACATCCATCAGTTGCCTTGATTGGGGATGAAATCCGCAACCTTTTGGTGTGTGGGACAACACTCCAATCAACTAGGCTGTTCCAATAAAAAGAAAGCAGAGGCAGAGTAAGGAAGTGGAAACGATACATGATGAGCTCAGAATAGTAGACAGGGCAGCTCATATAGGGTTTTATAAGCAAGGTTCAAAGTCTGAATATTATTCTAAGTGGATTTGGAAACACCACAAATGTTTTAAAGCAGGAGAGCACAAAAATTTGTGTTTTAAAAAGACCACTCTGGTAGTTTTATGGAAACTAGGTGGTGGTAGATGGGAAGTGTGGGAGAGGAAACGGGGAGGCCAAGAGAGTGGAGATGGTAATAATGAGAAGTAGTTGGATTCAGGATATGTTTTGGAAGTGGAGTTGAAGGAACTTGCTGACAGACTGACCCTGGAGTGCAAACAAAAGAGAGAAATCAAGGCAATGGCTTGGCTAACTGCCTAGCAAAATGGGGAAGACTGATCTAGGAAAAGCAGGTTTGGGAAGATCAATTTGTGGATTCAAATTATATTATCCCTAACACTTACATGATCCATCCCATCAACAGCTAACCTATCATGTATGTGTGTGTGTGTGTGTGTGTATATATTTATATATATATATACACACACACTCTAGAGGCCCGGTGCACGAAATTCGTGCACTCAGTGGGTGGGGAAGCGGTCTCTCAGCCCGGCCTGCACCCTCTCACAATCTGGGAGCCCTCAGGGGATGTCCGATCAGTCGGACATCCTTAACACTGCCGGAGAGGTGGGAGAGGCTCCTGCCACGGTTGCTGTGCTCGCCAGCTGTGAACCAGGCCTCGGGTTGAGCAGCACTCCCCTTGTGGGAGCGCACTGACTATCAGGGGGCAGCTCCTGCATTGAGTGTCTGCCCCCTGGTGGTCAGTGTGTGTAATAGCGACCAGTCGTTCTGCCTTTCAGTCAATTTGCATATTACCCTTTTATTATATAGGATACACACACACACACACACACACACACACAAATTATATTATCCCTAACACTTACATGATCCATCCCATCAACAGCTAACCTATCTTATATATATATATATATATCTTCTATACTATTAATAAAAGCCTATGTGTTCGTCACGCCCTCACTCCATGATGCCCTCACACCACAACAAGCGATCACCAGGAAGCTGCGTGCGCAGTGGGCATGCGCGGGTGGGCGGGGCTGCGTGTACATGTGAGTGGACAAGGGCTTGACGCTGTCTGTGCGGCGCGGAGGTGGGCCCGTGGCTCCAGCCTACCTCTTTGGGGCAATCCATCAAGGAACCCCTTATGGGTGGGTGGGGCCTACCTCTTTGGGGCAATCGATTTTGGGGCTCCCACACTGTGAGAGGTCACAGGCCAGGCTGAGGGAGGGCCCCCCCCCCCAGTGCACGAATTTTGTGCACCGGGCCTCTAGTATATAATAAAATCCTAATATGCAAATAGACCAAATGGCAGAATGACCGGTTGCTATGACACGCACTGGCCACCAGGGGGCAGATACTCAACGCAGGAGCTTCCTCCTGGTGGTCAGTGTGCTCTCAGGCGGGTGGTAAGGAGTGATGGGTCCCGGACTGCAAGAGGGTGCAGGCCAGGCTGAGGGACTCCCCTCGTCAGTGCATGAAATTTCATGCACCAGGCCTCTAGTCCAGGGGTCCTCAAACTTTTTAAACAGGGGACCAGTTCACTGTCCCTCAGACCGTTGGAGGGCCGGACTATAGTTTAAAAAAAAACTATGAACAAATTCCTATGCACACTGCACATATCTTATTTTGAAGTAAAAAAACAAAACGGGCCGAAACCAGTTTGGCTCAGTGGATAGAGCGTCGGCCTGCGGACTGAAAGGTCCCAGGTTCGATTCCGGTTAAGGGCATGTACCTGGGTTGCGGGCACATCCCCAGTGGGAGATGTGCAGGAGGCAGCTGATCGATGTTTCTCTCTCATCGATGTTTCTAACTCTCTATCTCTCTCCCTTCCTCTCTGTAAAAAAATCAATAAAATATATTTTTAAAAAAACGGGAACAAATACAATATTTGTATTTGCATGTGGCCCACGGGCCGTAGTTTGAGGACCCCTGCGCTAGTCTATATATCTAAGAGCCTAAGTGACCAGTCGATTGGTCGCAATGATGCACACTGACCACCAGGGGGCAGATGCTCAACATGGGAGCTGCCCCAGGCCAGGACCGGTGAACGGGCATCGCCAGGCTGCCAGCTGAGGCAGATGCCAGCAAGGGCCCCCCAACTGCTCCACCGGTTGTCCCACAGATTGGCCCTGATAGCCAGCCAGGCCTAGGGACCCTGCCCTATATATTGGGAACAGTATTTTAGATTTAAAAATTAAAACCTGGCAAGGCTACTCTAACACTGAAAAAACAGGATGATGCAGCGATGACATGCATGGACTCTGGCTTGTACATTTTGTGGTCAGCCCTGATTCTGACACTTATAACTGTGTGACAAAGCCAATTACTTAACTTCTCTCTGCTTCAGGTTTTCCACCCATAAGATGGGGGAAATGATACTACTGCCTCAGAAGGATCATGTTATGTACTACTTTTTATAATCAGGGCAAAAAAAATGTAGCTGCCCATACAACAGCAAGATGCCTTTCACGTATATGAAAAGTATGGTCACTGGTGCATGCAGTGTCCCAGATTGTGAGAGGGATGTCCGAGGGTAGATTGCGAGAGGGTGCAGGCTGGGCTGAGGGGACCCTCCCCCATGCACGACTTTCATGCACCGGGCCTCTAGTCATACATAATAGTCAAAATATTGTATTTGAAAAGCAAAACTATTTTAACTGCTAAAATTAAGAAACTGTTGGCATAATTACTGGTCACACAATTTACTCTACATGTCTAGGTTTATGAAGCAGCAAACAAACAGATCATCAACTATATACCTACTGGTCAAAAATTACTACTTCTCATCTCAATAACATTTTTTGCAGAACGAGAAAAACACATCCTAAAGTTTATATGGACTCTCAAGAGACCCCAAAATAGCCAAAACAATCTTGAAAAAGAATAAAGCTGGATGACTTGCATTTCCTGATTTGAGAACTTACTACAAAGCTACGGTATCAAAATAGTGTGATATTAGCATAAAGAAAGACATACAGACCAATGGAATAGAAAGCCCAGAAATAATACTTAAATTATTTTTGACAAGGGTGCTAAGACCATTCAGAGGAGAATCTTAAAACTGGATATACATCAGCAAAAGAATGAAGTTGGACCCTTATCTAACACCACATACAAAATTAACTCAAAATGAATCAAAGACTTAAATTAAATGTAAGACCTAAAACTATAAAACTCTTAAAACATAGGCAATAGCTTCATGATATTAAATTTAAATTTAGCAATAATTTCTTGGGAATGACACCAAAGGTATAGCAACAAAAGAATAATTTAAAAATTGGGACTTTATGAAATTTTTAAAATTTAGGGCATCAAAAGACACAATCACACAGTAAAAAGGCAACCCAAATAATAGGAGAAAATATTTGTAAATCACAAATCTGGTGAGATTAACATCTAGAGCAGTGGTTCTCAACCTGTGTGTCCTGACCCCTTTGGGGGTCGAACGACCCTTTCACAGGGGTCGCCTAAGACCATCGCAAACCACATATATGATTACATATTGTTTTTGTGATTAATCACTATGCTTTAATTATGTTCAATTTGTAACAATGAAAATACATCCTGCATATCAGATATTTACATTATGATCCGTAACAGTAGCAAAATTACAGTTATGAAGTAGCAACGAAAATGATTTTATGGTTGGGGGTCACCACAACATGAGGAACTGTATTAAAGGGTTGCGGCATTAGGAAGGTTGAGAACCACTGATCTAGACTATATACAGAACACCACCAAAAAACAACCAGATTAAGAAAAGGACTTATAATAAATACTTCTCCAAAGCAGATATACAAATGACCAATAAGCACATGAAAAGATACCAACATTACTAATTATTAGGAAATACAAATAAAAACTACACACCATCTATTCTCACCCATTAAGATTGCTGCTATAACAAACAAACCAAAATAGAAAAATAACTGTTGGCAAGAATATAGAGAAACTGAAACCCTTGTGCACTGTTGGAAGGAATGTAAAATTGCACAGGCACTGTGGAAAATAGTATGGCGGTCCCTAAAAAATTAAAAATAGAAATATCATATGATCTAGCAATTCCACTTCTGGTATATACTCAAAAGACTGAAAGCAGGGTCTCAAAGAAATACTTATAGCTTATGTTCATAGCAATATTATTCACAATAGCTAAAGTTGAAAGCAACCCAAGTGTCGAACAGATGACTGGATAAGTAAAATGTGGCATATATATACACAATGGAACATTATTCAGTCCTAAAAAGAAAGGAAACTGATGTGGCAACATGGATGAAGCTTGAGGACATTATGGTAAGTGAAATAAACCAGTAACAGAAAGACAAATATTGTATATGAAGTACCTAAAGTAGTCAACATCAGAGACAGAAAATAGAATGGTGGTTGACAACAGGGGCTGGGGGGAAGAGGGGAATGGGAAGTTACTGGTAACTGGCTATAGAGTTTCAAATGAAAAGAGTTCAGGAGTTGGATGGTGGTGATGGTAGCACATTGTCAATGTAATTTAGACCAAACTAAACTGTATACTTAAACATGGTTTAGCCCTGGCCAGTTTTCTCAATGGTTAGAGCATTGGCCCACAGACCAAAGGGTCTTGGGTTTGATTCCCAGTCAAGAGCATGTACCTCGGTTGCAGGTTTGATCTCTGGCCCTGGTCAGGGCATGTGGGAGGCAACCAGTCAATGTGTTTCTCTCCCATAGATGTTTCTCTCTCTTTCCCCCTCCTCCCTCCCTTCCACTCACTCTCTAAAGATCAATGGGAAAAAAATCCTTGGATGAGGATTAAAAAAAAAAAAAGGTTTAGATGGTAAATTTTATGTAATGTTTATTTTACCACAGTAAAAAAAAAAAAAAAAAAAAAAAACTTGGAGGAAAAAAAAGCTACTACTGCTCTCATTAGAAACTTTTAATTTTGACAATATGGATGGATCTTGAGGGCATTATAAGTACTAGTATAACAGATCTCACTTATGTGTGGAATCTTTTAAAAAACAAGCTCATGGATACAGAGAACAGATAGGAGGTGAATGGTTGGGCAAAATGAGTGAAATAATACAAAAGGTAGGAACTTCCAGCTATAAAATAAGTAAGTCATGGGATATAATGTACAGCATGGTGACTATCTACATATATAAAAGCCTAAGCAGCTGAACGACCAAACGGCTGGTCAACCGGTCACTATGACGCACACTGAGCACCAGGGGGCAGACGTTCAATGCAGAAGCTGTCCCCTGGAGGTCAGTGCACTCCCACAGCCAACCTCCTGTGGCCGGCCAACCTCCCGCAGTCCCTCCCCCTGGCCAGCCAACCTCCCGTGGTCCCTCCCCGCGGCCGGCCGCCCCAATTAGCCCCAATTGGGCCTGGGCGAGAAGGCCCCGATCAGCCCCGATCACCAGCCAGGTGGAGGGACCCCACCTGTGCACGAATTCATGCACCGAGCCTCTAGTAGTTAATAATATTATATTGCATATTTGAAAGTTGATAAGAGAATAAAATCTTAAAAAAATATATCTGTATTGATTTCAGAGAGGAGAGGAAGAGGGAGAGACAGAAACATCAATGGTGAGAAAGGATCATTGATTGGCCACCTCCTGCATGGGCCCCACTGGGGATCAAGCCCGCAACCCGGGCATGTGCTGTGACCGGGAACCAAACTCCAATCTCCAATCTCCTGGTTCATAGGTCGATGCTCAACCACCAAGCCATGCCAGCCAGGCAAGAGAGCAAATCTTAAAAGTTCTCATGACAGGAAAAAAAAAAAGTAACTATGTATGGTGACAGATATTAACTAGACTTATTGTGATCCTTTCACAATATAGACAAATATTGAATCATTATGCTATACACCTGAAACTAACATAATGTTTGTTGTATGTCACTTATAACTCAATTAAAAAAAAAAGAATATTTACTGACCTATGTAAAAATTATGTAATGTCCTTTATGTAATGTAGGTGAAGAACAGCATATAGTACATGTAGTTTATACTGTAAAATGTTTACATGTATACACAGGAGGAAAATAAGAGGAAATACACTAAAAGGCAATAATAGTTGTCTCTGGGTGACAAATGGATTATTTTTATTTTCTTCTCTACACATTTCTGAATTTTCTAATTTTTGTGGTATACCTGGGCACAATACCAATTGAATACTTTTTTTAAAGATCCCATTACTAAGAAAAGAAAACTTTGAGGATATCAAAATAATAAAATTGTTTCAGGTCTTATATAGTACTTTTGTTTTCAAAGCAAATCACTCAGTATGTTTTAAAACAAACAGCCTTCTGACAGAAAAAAAGTATTAAAAAAAATAAGCATTAGTCTAAGACTGAATTATTAAACCTAAATCAATCAGCCAAACAACAGCTAATATATAAAATATCATTATGCCAAATATTACTAAATATCCCCCCAAATCAATGAATATTTTCCTAATCAAATTCTCATAGAAGTTAATACCGAAGCTCAATTATTTCACTATAACTTAGAAGACAATTACTTTAACATTGTCAATGTGTCTTCCAATTTTTGAATGTGCACATTTGAACTTTTATTTAGTAACAAAACTACTACATCAAACTTGTCTTTAACTAATAACCTCCAATGCAATTTAATGTAGCCATATTTGAGACATCCTAATTGCCCTGACAATATATAAGCATTTCTTTTGGAAGAAGGGAAACAAGAAAATATGGAAAATGCTTTTAAGTTCTATATTTGTGAATGGCACCAGAAAAGTATTAAAAAATTGTCATGAGTGTTTTAATACATACCAGGCTCCAATTTGATAATTTTTACTGCAGCCAACTCTCCCGTATGTATATTTCTGGCCTAAAATGAAAATAAAATGTTTTAAAAGTTTGTTAACTATATAAAAGTTACTTGTATTATATTAACTGTTGCTTATCAATCATGCTTTTAATAAAGCTAAAAAAAAAAATTTTAATGAGTATACTAATTTTTCCATTAAAGGAAAATATACAAAATATTACCTTTACTCCCATCACTTAAAAACAATTACTATTTAAAACGGTGTACTTCCTCCAAGTCTTTTCTTTATACTTGAGTTAATATTTTTCTATTTTGTATTTTTATCTTTACTGTTGAAAGTATTACAGATGTCCTCTTCTTCACCAACCCCATTCCCCAATATTTTTCTTAATTAAAAAAAATACTCATGAGGAAACTGGACTTTGGGTGGTGAGCATGCAATAGAGTATACAGATGTTGAATTATAATGTTGTACACCTGAAATTTACATATTGTCATTAACCAATGTGAGGAGCATAGGGACCTGGGCCTGAGATCCCAAGGACACCACACCAAAAAACCCCACAGACCTGCCATTACCCCATGGCCCCTCGCTGGGATTCCAAGGCTTCCTGATGTCCAGAAAAAAACACACAAATAGGCCCACCACAAGAATGCAACCATTCCTCCACTCCCTACCGAAATGTCTTATTTCCCCCTTCTAAACTTTTGCTTTTCATACCCTGACACAGAAAATTCCCAAGGCCGCTTTTTTTTTTTAAGTCTACCTTTTCACACAAGTCTGCTTTGCCCCCAACTTATAAACAGCTAAGCAGAGCCAGCCCCTAAGCCAGTTCAGAGGACCTTTTTTTCCCTCTGTGCTGCCTCTCTTGTGCTCCAGCATAAGCTTAATAAAATATGTCTGGAAAATTCTCTGGGGCTTCCTCTCGATTTCTATCTTGGGGAACCCAAGAACCCCAACACTGGTAACAAAATGTTACTTCAATAAATTTAACTTAGTCCACTGGGGCGTGTCTCAGTGATTGAGTGTTGACTTATGAACCAGGAGGTCATGGTTTGATTCCCAGTTAGGGCATATGCACCATCTCCAGTAAAAGGCGTGCAAAAGGCAGCCAATCAATGATTTTCTCTCATCACTGATGTTTCTATATCACTCTTCCTCTCCCTTCCTCTCTGAAATCAATAAAAATATATTTTTAAAAATTCTTAAAGTTAACTTAAAAAAAGAAAAGCAAGGAAAAATACTCATGGTTGTTATATATTTGATAAATATAGTCACAGGTCATTAAAGGAAAATAAAAATAAAATAAATAAAAATAAATCCCTGGCTGGATGGCTAAGTTTGTTGGAGCCTCACCCTGTGTACCAAAAGGTTGCAGAGTTGATTTCTGGTCAGGACACATACTAGGTTGTGGGTTTGTTCCCAGGTCGGGTGTATACAGGAGGCAAGTGATGGATGTTTCTTTCTCTTTCTCTCTCCCTCCCTCCCTCCCTCCCTCCCTCCCACCCTCCCTTCCTCCTCCAAAGACAATAAAAACATACCCTCAGGGGAGGATTAAAATCAAACACACACACAAATCATCTGTATCTTACAATTTGGAGGGGAAAAGTTTAAAAGTTAACATTTAGCCGAAACCGCTTTGGCTCAGTGGGTAGAGCATCGGCCTGCGGACTGAAAAGTCCCAGGTTCGATCCCGGTCAAGGGCATGTACCTTGGTTGTGGGCACATCCCCAGTAGGAGGTGTGCAGGAGGCGGCTGATCGATGTTTCTCTCTCATCGATGTTTCTAACTCTCTATCTCTCTTCCTTCCTCTTGGTAAAAAATCAATAAAATATAAAAAAAAACACAAAAAAAGCATTTAGTGTATGTGTTTCTTTTTCTGGTCCGTGTGTGCATGCATATGTGCATGTGTGCATGACAGTGTGTATGTGTTGCAGAAGACAATGATGTCATCACAATCTTCTACAACATGCTTTGCAATGCTGCTTAATTTTCCATTAATGGAATATATGATATATTTAATGCATGAGGATATATATATGTTGTAGAAGAGGATGATGTCATCAGCCTTCTAAACATGATTTGCAATACTGCCTAATTTTCCATTAATGGAACATATAATTTAATTAATATGTTATTGTTGGACATTTAGGATTTTAATATTATCTTGTAATTATAAACAGAGGGATAAATATATCTTAGATTTATACCTATCCACAGCTTTATTTTCTTCAGACTAATTCCTAGAAGAAAAACTACCACTTAAAATATTAGAGACAGACTTATTATAATTAGTGCTTCAAATAATCACACTGCAAATATTTTAGCATATAGTAATTTATCAGTACAAGAATAATTGTTAGGTAAAAAGGTACGTGGATTTAAAAGGGATATATCGCCATACTGCTCTAAAATAAATTATGTGAATGTATATTTTCACCAACCTTGGATGTTAAATCTGTCAAGTTCTACTGTAAGCACAAATTTTTATTGTTTTTAAAGTTATGTACTTTCTCCATGCTATACATAATTTTAAATGGCTATATAATAGTCCATATAAACGTTTTCCTTTACTGCTAGACATAAAGGATGTTACAGTCTTTTCATTTTTTAAAATTATTTCTTTCAGATTCTAAAGTATGAAATTACTAGGTCAAAGGGTATGAATATGAACATTTAAAAGGCCATTAACACATACTGTTAAAGACTAGTAGCTTAAAAGGGTTGCACCATTATACTGTCATCACTAATATGGGTGCTCATTTTCACTGCACCTAGGGCACCCCGTATGTGGAAATGCAATTAAATAATTTTCTAAGCATAACAGGCATTCGAGCAATATACTTTGCCTGTCACTGGAAACCAAAAGAAAATATGAGTCTATACTTTTCAATTACAGATTATCAAACAAGTGCTAATAACATTAAAAGATCTAATAAGCTTCTCTGAGAGTTTGGAACAATTAATTCCAGTTTCAGTCAGATTAATCAGAAGCAAATGACCTGTTTTGAAAACACTGTCCTCCTTTTGGTATATTCACTTCCCCTGCCCTCTTCCCTGCCCCTTTAGCCCAGTTAATCTAGATTATATTTCAGAACGCAATTTAGGTATCACCTCTTCTAGGGAGTCTTGCCTAATATCCCAAGGCTAGATTAAGTGTGTTCTCTTCTTAACTCTAGGAGAAATTATTTTTTTTTTTTAATCTTTATTGTTGAAAGTATTACAGATGTCCCTCTTATTTCCCCATTGACCCATGTTCCCCACCTGGCACCCCTCTCTCACCCCAGGCCTTCACCATGATTCTTTGAAGGTCTATGAGGTAGATGCTCTATTAATTTGTTGAATGCACAATTATGATTGTAGGAAGGTTATTATTCTCTTTACTTAAAAAATAAGAATAAAATATTAATATCCTCTACAACTTAGAAGTGCTATGAAACTGATCATATACTGTTTTAAATGATCTACTAGTTTTCATTTATGTTGATTTATTTTCCATTTTTATTACTAATAATTAAATAAAGCATTTGGAGAAAAATGTATTCATAAAAAATACTACAAAACATTGTTTTTAAAAACTCAAATAATATAAATAAAAGATTATAATCCCCCTCCCTCCTAATCTCATCCCAGAGTTAACTCCTATGAATAATTTAGAGTATATTCTTCCAAACATCAACTCTTAAAAACACATACACTGACAGTTTGATAGCTTCTTACAAAGCTACTGTTACCATATGATGCAGCAATTCCCCACTTCTAGGCATTTACCCAATTAAGTTAAAGACCTATGTCCACACAAAAACCTGCACAACAATGTTTATAGCAGGCTTTATTCATACTTGCCAATACTGGAGCAATCAAGATGTCCTCTAATAGGTAAATGGATAAGCTGTACATCCATACATTGAAATATTATTCAGTAATAAAAATAACTGAGCCATCAAACCATCAAAAGATACGGAGAAATCTTAAATGTATACTGTTAAGTTAAAGAAGCCAGTCTGAGAAGGCCACACAGTACGATTCCAACTATATGACATTCTGGAAAAGACGTAACTGTAGAAAGAGTAAAAAGAACAATGGCTGCCAGGGAGTGGAGAGTGATGAACAGGTGAAGCACAGGGAATTTTTAGCATGCTGAAACTATTCTGTATGAAACTTAATGGTGGATACATGTCATTATATCTCTGTCAAAATCCATAGAACTGTACACCACAAAGAGTGAACCTTAATGTAAACTATGGACTATAATAATATCAATATTGGTTCAATAATTATAATAAATGTACCACTCATACAAGATATTAATAAAAGGAGAAAATGTGTGTGGGTGGGTGGGGGAGGTGTGGATGCATATAACTCTATGTACTCTTTGCTCAATTATTCTGTAAATCTAATACTGTACTAAAAATTAAGTCTATTAATTATTTTTAAAATAACATATAAAATTATTTTAAGTATACACTTTCAGACTCATTCAAGTCAACACAAATTAGAATCAACACAAATACATTGTTTCAATGTATTTGAACCAAAATATTGCAAGGACCAAAGACACCTTTACTTATTTTTTTAGAGTTTCTGATGGGTTCAGAAAGAAACATACCATTGGAGGATTTGAACAACAATCACAGAACTATATAAAATAAAGATGGTGGATAGTCTCTTCAATTAATGGTGCTGGAAAAACTGGAAAACCACATGCAAACAAATAAAACTGGATTACGGTTTGTCCCCATGTATAAAAATTAATTCAAAATGGATTGAAGACCTAAATATAAGATCCGAACCTATAAGTTACATAGAAGAAAATATAGGTACCAAACTTATGGACCTGAGTGGTAAAGAACATTTTATGGACTTGACCCCAAAGGCAAGGGAGGTAAAGGTAAAAAAAATAAATGAATGGGACCTATTTCAAACTGAAGAGCTTCTACACTACAAAAGAAAAGGATAACAAAACAAATAGGCAGCCAACCAGATGGTAGATGATACTTGCAAATAGTAACTCTGACAAAGGTTTAACACATTGTATGCGGGAAACGTATTTATACGTTTTACGTATTTATACGTTCTACCAGTGTAGTAGAGCGTGGGACACGTATTAATACGTTTTTTATAGACTAGGGGTAGAATGCGGGTAACATATAAATATGTAAACTAAAGTTATCGTAATTTTACTGAACGTTGCCATTTGCACAAAAAAATAGCAAAAATGGCCCGCGCCACCTGTTAGCGCGCGATAAAAACTACCCGCAAACAATGTTAATTTCCAAAATATATAAAGAACTCATAAAACTCAACACCAAACAACTCAATCAAAAAATGGGCAGAAGACCTGAAATACACCTCTTCCAAGAAGACATACGAACAGCCAATAGATACATGAAAAGATGTTCAACTTCCCTGGCAATTAGGAAAATGCAAATTAAAACGATATACCACCTTACACCTATTAGGAGTTGCCATTATCAACAAGACAAGCAATAACAAGTGTTGGAGAGGTTGTGGAAAAAAGGGAACCCTCATTCACTGAGAGTGGGAATGTATACTGGTACAAACCAGTATGGAAAGCAGTCTAGCGATTCCTCAAAAAATTAAGAATTGAGCCACCATATGACCCAGCAACCCCACTCCTGGGTATAGTATGCCCAAAAAACTCAAATCATGTATTCTCAAAGATATATGCACCCCTATGTTCACTGCAGCATTATTCACGGTGGCCAAGACATGGAAACAACCAAAGTGTTCTGTGATAGAGGACTGGATAAAGATATTGTGGTACATATACACCAGGGGTCCTCAAACTTTTTAAACAGGGGGCCAGTTCACTGTCCCTCAGACCGTTGGAGGGCGGGACTATAGTTTTTAAAAAAAACTATGAACAAATTCCTATGCACACTGCACATATCTTATTTTGAAGTAAAAAACCAAAACGGGAACAAATACAATATTTGTATTTGCATGTGGCCCGCGGGCCGTAGTTTGAGGACCCCTGATATACACAATGGAATACTACTCAGCCATAAGCAAGGATGAAATAGTGCCATTTGCAACAACATGGATGGACCTTGAAAACATTATGCTAAGAGAAATAAGTCAGACAGAAAAAGCTAAGAACCACATGATTTCACTCATATGGTTCACTCATATCTACACTAATAAAAGAGAAACATGGTAATTAGCGTACGACCGCTACCCTTTTCATTGGCTAATCAGTGAGTATATGCAAATTAACTGTCAGCCAAGATGGCGGCCGGCAGCCAGGCAGCTGGAAGCGAACATGAGGCTTGCTTGCTGCAGTGACTGCAGACTCCAACATTCCCCGCCTGCCTTGCCGACCTCTGAGCCGGCAGTTTGAAACTTTGTAACAAATATAGAAGCTAAACAAATGGCCAGGATCTCAGAGCTGGAGTTATACATTGTTTCGATTATAGAACCCTCAGCAGCGGAAGCCTCAGAGCTAGAGCCAGAGCTAAAGCTGGCCCAGAATAAAATTTAAAAAAAGAGAAAAAAAAGGAGCGGTTGGGATCTTCAGTCAACAACCACCAGCCTGAAAGCAGCCCTCAGCCCCTCACCCAGACTGGCCAGGCACCCCAGTGGGGACCCCCACCCTGAAGAGTGTGTGACCAGCTGCAAGCAGCCATCATCCCCTCACCCAGGCTGGCCAGGCACCCCAGTGGGGACCCCCACCCTGATCCAGGACACCCCTCAGGGCAAACCAGCCAGCCCCCAGGCCTCTATCCTATATAGTAAAAGGGTAATATGCCTCCCAGCACTGGGATCAGTGTGACAGGGGGCAGCGCCCAAACCCCCTGATCGCCCTGCGGCTCTGTGTGTGACAGGGGGCGGGGCCACAACCTCCCTATCCGCCCTGCTGTTCATGACAGGGGAAGGTGCCCCAACCCCCTGATCAGCCCTGCTCTGTGCCTGATAGGGGGGAGCTCCCCAATCCCCTGATCGGCCCTGCTCTGTGCGTGACTGGGGGTGGCACCGCAACCTCCCCATCGACCCTGCCTTGAGTGTGACGGGGGCGGTGCCCCAACCCCCCAATCAGCCCTACCCTGAGCGTGACTGAGGGTGGCATCGCAACCTCCCGATCCGCCCTGCTCTGTGCATGATGGGGCGGTACCCCAACTCCCCAATCGGCCCTGCTCTGAGCCTGACCAGGGTCTGCACCTAGGGATTGGGCGTGCCCTCTGCCACCCGGGAGCAGGCCTAAGCCAGCAGGTCATTATCTCCGGAGGGGTCCCAGACTGCGAGAAGGCACAGGCCGGGCTGTGACAGAATATTTGACTTTGGGTAGTGGGCACATAGTGCTATATACATATTTTGTAATTTAGAAATCCACACATGAAATCTCTATATTCATGTTGACCAATGTCACCCCAATAAAATTTAATAAAAAATAAAAATAAAATTCAGCTACAACATGCAGAGGTTTTCAAAATATATGTAATTAAGTAAAAAGTAAAGAAAATACCATAACCCTAACTCTCATTGATAGAATAAATATGTAAATGTCAGTCTCTACTTTGAAGACATATTTCTGTTCTTTCCAAGTGAACAACTGATGGGCAAGTGTTTTTATTCTGTAATTTTCCAGCTGCATTTTTAAAACAGAAAGCAGTACCAGGCTCTTTTTTAATGAAAGCAAAGAGGCTTTCAGAAAAAAAAGATATTCTAAATAGAGACTTTACAGATTCAATGTACTAAAGAGATCTTTCAGGTATTTAAATATTCAATTTCACACTAAAATCCAAAGTAGTCATACGTAATACTGGTGTTTGAAACCCAACATTTCCCTGCAACAAGTTAAATGTGACAGTCTCAAGCATTTTTGTTTTTAAACCATAAGAATTTGAAGATCCTGCATTATATTTACAGAAGGAACTAATAGAAGTACTACAGCACTTCTACAAAAACGATCTAAATATATTTCTGATTCCTATCCATTTTCGTAGATTACTGGTATACACTAATATTGTGCATAAGAGTATACTAAACACCCAGAAATCTAATAAAGTATTTTACTATAGTAAATCTCTTGTTTAACTCTTATTAATCAGGAACTGAAATTATTGAGTGGAAAAGTTTAACCAATAAGATCAATATCACCATAAATCGATAAAAAAGCCTTTCCACTTAATTGTTTCTATTCTCATTGCCAATGCAGTTCTCTTTAATTTCCTAAGTAACATTTTCAAGTCAATATTCTACTGTGGAAGTATTTTAACTCAAACTCTCCTGTCTTGGATTTTTAAATTTCCAGTAAAAAGTTAGCCTTAGGTTTCCACTTGCACCAAGAAAAAAAATTAAAGATGCTGATCTTTCTAACTAAGCCATTTCTATTTCAACAATACTATCCAGTTGCTGTTTTATCAGCCATGAACTTTCCTACATGCTGTGAAAATTTTAATTTGATAAATAATTAAAGGAAAGTTTTATGTTTATACATTTTAACTACAAATTTTCAACAAAGAATAAGAAGATATACACATTAAATCTTAGTAGCCATAAAGTCAGAAGATAATTTTTTTAAATGTTTTTACTGATTTTTAGAGAGAGAGAGAAAGGGAGGAGAGGGAGAGGGAGGGAGAGAGAGAAACATCCATCAGCTACCTCCTGCATGAGCCCCACAACCAAGGCATGTGCCTGGTCAGGAAATGAACTGGTGATCTTTTGGTGCATGGGACGATGCCCAATTAACTGAGCCACAATAGCCAGGGCAGTTTTTCAAAACTAAGGTTAAAAAAAATGAAACCGGTGCCGTGGCCAGTTTGGTTCCATGGTGATAGCGTTGTTCTGTGCACTGAAAGGTTGCCAGTTTGATTCCAGGTCAAGGCATATTGATCCTGGGTCAAGGCACATTGATTCCAGGTCAAGGCACACTGATCCCGGGTTAAGGCACGTACCTGGGTTGTGAGTTTGATCCCTCCTCCCCGTCTGGGTAAGGAAGGCAACCAATGGATGTTTGTATCTCACATCCAATGTTTCTTTTTCTCTTCCTCTCCCCACCCCTCCCTCCTCTCCCTCCACCTTCTCCTCCCCCTCCTCCTCTTCTTCTTCCTCTCACCCTTCCCCCGCCCTCCCTTCAGCTCTTATATTCCACTTTACTGTTGTTCACATGAGGCCCCTTATCCTATCCCCTAATAACTTTCTCTTAGCATAGTTTTAGAGTCACAAAACTTTTCCAGGAAGCCAACCAGGGACATCAGTTTTAAATATGCCCCCTTCCACTAAAAATAATCTTTAACATAACAAGAGAAAATCCAGATGTCTAAATATTTAACAAGCAATCTCTAGTGGCTAGTGATTACTACTCAGAGTCAGAATTATACACCACAGATTAAAGAATATGAACTTCAATACAAAAGTGGCAATACAAGACCTATAAGGTTTGAAGGAATGCAAAGTAGCTCATTTGTCCACAAAAGAAGAACACAGTCAATTATTTCATAACCTGTAAAACCTCTATACTTGATTTCTTTATGGAACATTATTTTTGACTGGTTCATTCATTCAACAAATATTACTGAATACTTATTATGTGCCAGGCACTGTTGTTGATACTAGGCATGTAATGAAATAAAATAGTTTTTGTCTTCAGGGAGCTTTTATCACTTAGAGAGACAGAGAAGTGAATAGTAAATACAACAAAGTGTGAAAAATGTTCCCAAGGTAATATAAGACAACCTAGTAGGATTCTGAGCCCAGTCAAAGTTGACTGGAGAAAGCTTCCAGAAAGAAGTAAACCTAAGCTGAGACTTGATGAGACTTTCCTGGGAGGAGTGGGGGGTAAGGGACTGCGGCAGAATTCCAAGCAAAGGTCGTAAGAAAGAAAAAAGCATGGGCATTTCAAAGAAGTAAAACTGCCTTGTATTAGGGAACATCCTATTCTATCCTATCCTATATAATAAAAGGGTAATATGCAAATCAACTGAATGGCAGAACAATCGGTACTATGGCCGGTTGCTATGATGTGCACTGACCACCAGGGGGCAGATGCTCAACGCAGGAGCTGCCCCTGGTGGTCAGTGTGCTCCCCAGGGGGAGCACCACTCAGCCCCAAGCCAGGCTGATGGCTGGCAAGCAGCCCTAAGTCATCAGTCGGATATCCCCTGAGGGCTTCCATACTGCAAAAGGGTGCAGGCTATCAACCACCATCCTCTTGTAGCTATCATTTACTAACTTGGTCATAGCTCCTTGTTCATGTTAAGACTTCATGGCCCCTGGCTCACAGTCTTCCTCTCCACCTCTCTCTTGCCACCATCCTTACAAACTTCAACATCCGGATCTCCTTGACATCCTATCTGAATCTTGATTTCAAACACTGCACTTCCTGATCATAACCTTCTATCCTTTCAGCTCACTTATACTCTAGTCCTCCCATTCCAGCAATTCTTCCTCCTCACGAACCCAATGCATTCTCCTATGACAACCAATTACCTCTCAATTCCTCACACTCTTGCTTAACTTGTAAGGGTTCCATGATCCATCAAGCTATTTGTAATCACTCTCTTGAAACATCCTTAACTTTCTCACCCTTCTTTCCCTCTATCATAATAACCTGGCAAAATCCTAATCTGATTAAGCCCTATTACCCACTAATTCCATAAAAATTAATGACCTTGGGTTTTGGACTTAAGCAACTGGGTGGATGCCATAAATTTTATTTAGATTGGGAAGGTGTTGGAATGAATGGCTTTGTGGAGCAGGTATCACTGAGTGTTCTGTGTTAGACATGTTAAGGTTGAGATGCCTGTCAGGTTTCCATGGATTTAGGAATCTGGAACTCACTGAAAACAGATTTGTTGCTAAAGAAGAATATTAAGAAATATAAAGAAAAGGTGAAATTCTATCATCAGTCAGGACAGGTTAGAGAGGAGGGAGTAAAAGAGAGGGTGAGGCATTATTGGAGGTTTCAAAACAGAGGAGCAAAATAGTTTTTATGAAGAGTTGAAGAATGGAAAAATCAAATCTAGTGGAGAAGCTGTAGTTAGATTTGTATTATGATTGGAAATTAAAACCAGTTAGCATGATCTTTAAAAATATATATTTTTGTTGGTTTCAGAGAGGAACAGGGAGGGAGGGAGGGAGGGAGAGAAACATCAATGATGAGAGAGAATCATTGATCAGCTGCCTCCTGCTCGCCCCACACTGGAATTGAGCCTGCAACCCAAGCATGTGCCCTGACCGGAAATTGAACTGTGACCTGCTGGTTCATAGGTTGATGCTCAACCACTGAGCCACGCAGGCTGGGCCATTTAGCTATCCAATACCAGTATGGAATTAACAATGTACTGTTAAACAAAAGTACATTATCAAATACATAATAAATACTACAGAATAAAAATTGAATATAATTATGTATATGCTTATATATAATGTCTGATATATGTATATATCTTTTAAATAAATTTTTATTGATTTCAGAGAGGAAAGGAAAGGGAGAGATAGAAACATCAACGATGAGAGAGAATCATTGATTGGCTGCATTGTGCACGCCCCCTACTGGGGATGGAGCCAGAAACCCAGACATTGGGTTTTGAACCGTGACCTCCTGGTTCATAGGTTGATGCTCAACCACTGAGCCACACCCTGCTGGGCTGTTTATATCCTTAATATGAGTTTTTAAAAGTCTAGAAAGATATATACAATGCTTATATTGTGGCAAAGGAGATAGAGGTAATTTTTCATTTATTCACATATCAAATTTTTCTAAAATGAACACATTACGTAGAAGGCTACCTATGCTGAGGCAAGGAAGAGAGGCAAAATAGGAAGGCAAGTCCTACTCATGGATCAATGCTATTTCAGAAAGAACAGGAAATTATTTCGGGGGGGGGGGGGGGGAGGGAATGGTAAGGGACCCAAGCATCTCCACTGTCTATTACAATTAAGACAGGAGCTAAAAAGCTTAAAATGCAAAAATTGTTACTAATTTATCAAAAGTTACGTCTATTAAAATACATTAAGTCATGCTCCCATGGGCAGTCCCGATGTTGGTAAGAAGAGGGGTAAAAAGGGGGCAAGAAGGCACAGGCACCTAAGGAGGGGGCGCATGTGTGTGCGAAGTAACATATCGGTTCAACTTTTTCTTCATTCCATGTCTTAATCATCTGCTAACATATCATACAACTTATGTTTATTGCTTATTATATTTCTCCTCCCAGATTCTCGATGGCAAGAATCTTTCTCTACTTTGTCCACCCAGAACAGTGTCTAGCATCTAGCACATAAGCGACCCTCTATAAATATTGATTAAATGTTAAATACTCCTTTTCATCCTGTCACCCACCCTGTTGCATCTCAGCTCCCCATTTATCAATGTGCCTCATCCTAATCAAACTGACAGGGGACTAACTGGGGCTGGAAATCAATGAGTCTCTACATCAGAGAGGAAGAGAAGGGAAGGGGGAGGGAGGGAGGGAGGGAAAAAAGAAAGCTTTAAATTTACCCCCTACATTAGTTCCTAACAACCTCATCCTAAGTTTTTGCCTTTAATCTCCTTTCTAAATTCCCAAATTGTCTGATTTCCTTTTGTAAACTCAGCAACACTTCTGTTCACTTAGGTGATAAAACAAAATTTAAAGGATAATAACTGAAAGCTGTAATCAGTTTCAATGAAAGGAACTGTGGAAAAAACAGAAACTGTGGAAAAAACAGAAACTGTGGAAAAAAAACATTTGTGTGTTTCATTTCTTTTTCTCTTCATAGCTAAACTGCATCAAGGAGTGATCTACATTCCCTCTACTTCCTTATTTACCATTCACACCTCAACTCTTTTGATCTTAACCCTTTCAAACTTCTTACTTATATGACCACTTTGTGCTCACTCCTTCAAAACATTTATTGAACACATACTATGTTATACGCACTATGCTAGGCTACCTGACTCAGTGGTAAACACAGGTCCCTGTTCTCACGCACTCTGAGTAGAGCAGGAAGACTGTCGGCAACACTTATGAGTGACAAATGATGAGTATTATGGCAAGAAATCACACAGATAGATATGACCTGGAAGAGACAGAAAAGGCCTTTCTAAAAGTACAATGTTTAAAAGGAAACCCAAAGAGTAGAAGATAAACAGATGAACGAGAAGAAGAGGAAGAGTGTTCTAAGGAAAAGGAAATAGTACCTGCAAAAACCAGAAGGAAGAACAGAGAGTACAGTGCACATAAGAAGCTGAAGAAGTTTATTCTAGAATGGCGAGGCTTTTGGTATAGGCAGGGCCTTAAAGGCATATTAGTCTAAGACTTTATTCTATGGAAAAGGGGAATGACACAAAACCTCAGATTTATATTTTCTGAGAAATCAATATTTTCCTACTGCCATCAGAATGGAAGGCAACAAAAATGGATGCAGATGATATAGATGGGCTCTTGAAACTCTTGATATCTATGAAAATAATTTCCTTATACCTTTCTTTCTTCTCAGATACTTTCAATATACATTATTTTCTTCTGCCACTTTAACACTATAGCCTTTCCTCAACTCCCTACAAATTCTACAGGGTGACCTCACCTATACTTCACAGGTACAACCCATCTGATAACTTCCAAACCTGTATCCCCAGCCCAGATGTCTGAAAGCCAGAGCTGCATTTCCTACCATTTATTAGACATATCCATCTATGCAATGCCCTATGTCCAAAACTAAAAACAAGATGCAGACCACACAAATCTGGTATTTCCTAATTCTGTTGATGGCACTAATTTCACCCAAGCCAGAAATTCTAAATGCCTTTAATGACCTGTTTTTCTACTATCAACTACCAGGGAATTTTGATCATCTTCTAAACATGACTCAAACCCATCCTTTCCTTTTGTCTCTAATACCAGTGCCTAAATGTATATTTGCATAAATTTTCATCTCGATTACTCAGTGACTGGTCCTTATACTTCCAGCAACTTTGTCTAATCCATTCTCTACATCAGCGGTTCTCAACCTGTGGGTCGTGACCCCTTTGGGGGTCGAACAACCCTTTCACAGAGGTCACCTAAGACCATCGGAAAACACATATATAATTACATATTGTTTTTGTGATTAATCACTATGCTTTAATTATGTTCAATTTGTAACAATGAAAATACATCCTGCATATCAGATATTTACATTAGGATTCATAACAGTAGCAAAATTACAGTTATGAAGTAGCAACGAAAATAATTTTATGGTTGGGGTCACCACAACATGAGGAACTGTATTAAAGGGTCGCGGCATTAGGAAGGTTGAGAACCACTGAAGCTTCATTTTAAATGAAGCTTTATATTCCTCTTTTTTGTAACAAGGGAATAGCCAGTTTAAGATTGAGATCTCCCATCTTGGAGATTTTCGGGAAAGAGGTGTTTCAGAGGGGATCTACAGTTTTGAAGAACATAAAAATAATTCATCAAGAATCTGAAAGTTGTAGTTCTTTTAGGGCTGCTTTATAAGGTATCTCAGGTGTAAAAAAAAAAAAAAGAGAGAGAGAGAGAGAGAGATAATACCTGATTAGAACAGTGACTAATTTACCTTCATTATTCTTCACTGTAATAATGTTCCTAGTTTATATCACTGATTGGAAATACTTCTAAAACTTCCTATGGTTTTCAGCTCATCAGAAACACAGTGATGAATAGCAAAATTACTCTAACTGCTCTGAGCTTTAAAAACTTCAGCACTACAGCAGAATGGTACACATTTTTCGGCATACTAAAGATTAAATATAAACTGGCAAAATTCTGTAGGACTTAGAGTGCTGAAAATAGATAGGCTATGAAACAGTTTTCCAGAAATACATATTTTTCCTAGAGAACTCAAGTAATTGAAATTTGTAATAAAAGTACATATGCAAGACATTACAATAGGCATTGCAGGAATACAGAGCACTAAATGCTAACTTAGTGTTCTTATGTCAAAAGCACATGCCCACAGAACTAGGTGATAGGATTATTGATACTTATTCATTCACTCAGCAGATTTTTAGAAAGCACTTACTCTGTTCCTAGTTGTAATCCTAGGAGCTATTAGACATAGAGCAGTGAACAAAACAGATAAGACTCTTGCCCTCCTGGAGCAGGGTAGTGGGTTGAGATAGATAATAAAGAAGAAAAAAAAAAGTAAAACTAAATTGGTATAAGTGCACATGAAAAAATAAAGTAGGCAAAAACAGATGGAGAGGGTGTAAAAGCAATGGGGAAGCAAGGCATGTGGGCTGAGGAAAGACATTCTGAGCAAGACATTCTGAAAGAACCAAGACCCAAAGGCCCATAATATGCTTATTATGTATGTTTAAGGAACAGCCAGCAGGCCAGTGTGGCTAGAACAGAATGAAGGAAAGGGGCGAGCTGTAGATGTGGTTGGAGAGAAGGGGTGGGGGTGGTGAAGCTCCTGGAGGAGCATTTCAGTAAGGTTTTCATGGACAGGTAGGATAGCGACAGGTTGAAATGAGGGTGGTAGGTGATGCCGGGTAATGAGAACAAGGAAAAACAAAAGACAAGGAACCAGAGTTGAAGATGTTTAGGAGTCAGAAGCTGGCCTAGTGTATGAGCATACATGTAAAGGTGAGGGAGCATGAATGTGAGGGAAGGGGGTCATGGGGGAGGGGTGGTGGTGAAGGTGGTATATGATAAATATTCATTCTCTGATCCTCAGTTTAGAAACTGTGGAAGAGGGACACAGAGTACTAGGAGGAAAGGCAAGTGTTTACTGCCCCTTTAATATAACCCTTTGCTTTCCTTGTCAAGAATAAAATCCTACTCCAGAGAGCTGCTTTAGTTGTTATAAAGAAAAAAAGTAGAGGTCTTCGGATTTTTGCGGGGAAAAGCACTTATATACATAGTGAATCATAAGACAAAGATGACTAAAAGGGAAGACTGAGAAGGCAAACAGGAATTTCAATTTTTTAAAGAGCATTCCACAAAATGACTAATCCACGGGTAAACAGCTGAGTTAATTACCTATTAATTCTACATAAAGCAAAAGAGGATCCTGTTATAATTACCCACTTTGAATTCAAAGGTATACAAGGCAAGAGCTGGGACCTACCTCACAATTCAACACCCCATACATATCTAGAACAGTGCCTTGCACAGAAAATTCAAGTGCCTGTTTAAGGAATAGAAAGCCTACACTTTACAGTCCACCCCAGGAGAATAAAACAGCACTAGAGCTGTCATAGCACCACCTTAAATTGTTAGTATTAACAGGAAGCATATTAAACAAAAGCAGAAAAAATAGGAAGAAAGAATGCTTTCCTTCCATATCGCCACCTGTGCAAAACCACCACATACCCCAGAGGAGCCTACGGGTTACTTTCCATATGACATACACGGCCCTTTCAGCAAGAGTGTTGTTTGGAACAATGAGATTACATGTCGTGATTAAATCCCATGAAGAGAGCTGTTGCAAAATCAAAGGAAATCTCCCTTCCTATACCCATATGAGTTGCATTAATGCTCCCTTTCTGGGACAGAGAACGCAACGCATGAGGCAATCTAAAACAATCTCCTTCCTCCTGATCCTTGAAGAACTCGGCGGATGGAGGGAATTGGGGCTGCTTCTCGATGTTTCCCTAAACCCCAAACGAAGAGTAACTCACCCTCACTGGTCTCAAGTGATGCAAAAGAGCACAATTAAAAACAACACAGCAGCTCTTACCCACTCTTGGTCATGGGATGTTATGAATCCCAGAAAGTAGAAAGAAAAAAAAAACAACACAAACAATCATCAACCAGATACAAAGGGTGAAACTTCTGCCAGGAAATGCATCTTTCTACAAAGGATGTTTGTGCTCACGTCATTCTGACCCAGTGTTAGATTGTGTACAGTTATAACCGAGAGACGGCTTTTCAAACGACTTTTTAAATTAAGCCCATCCGTTTTAAAAAGGTGTTTTTTTTTTTAAGTGCAAATGTCGGAATGTCAATGTTCTTTCCTGTCGCCCATGAAGCGTTTTTCCAGGCTGAAGCTCAAACATCCTCAAGTGCGACTCCGGGGCAGATCTGAGCTCCCCTCAATACCACAAACAAGCGTCAGCACGCCTTCACACCACAAAAAAGCACAGCGGCGGTTTGCCAAGGTGTGCGGTTAGTTCTGCTTCTCGGTAGCGATCTGAGCAAGCCGTGCACACTGGGTGCTCCGCGCCGAGGAAACGGGACCCCGGCCGCTTTCATCTCCAAGACGCAACAATAAAAGCATCCTCTCCGGTCCTCCCTCTGCACCCCAAAACCCTCTTCCCGGGGGGCCCGCGCCCGCAGGGAGAGAGAGCCGGGCTCGGGCCGGCCGGCCTCACCTTGTAGACGTCCCCGTAGGTGCCGCTGCCGACCCGCTGGACCAGCTCGTAGTCCTGCTGCGGGTTCCGCCTCAGGATGTCCGCCGCAGGCCGCAGCGGGGCCTCCATCTTCGCTCCGCGCCTGCCCCGCCGGCTCTGCCCGCGGCGCCCGACTCCCGCTAACGAGGATGAGAGGCGCCGCTTCCCAACATGGAGCCTCTGACCGCAGCTCCGCCTGCACGAGGGACAGACCAGCAAAGGAGGGTCGGCGCCGCGGGCGACGACCCCGAGCGGCCCAGCCCCCTTCCTTCCGCCGCCGAAGGGCGCGAAGAAGCGGACCAGGAAGAGTCCCCGGCTCCCCGCAGCCCCGTCCCGACCGCAGCCCTTCCCCTCCGCGGCCGCCCGCGCACTGTCCGGCCCGGCTGCCCCCGTCCGCTGGGCCCGGGGCCGGCTCGGTACCTGAGGGGGCGGCCCCGCTGCGTGGAGCGCCGCGCCCGGACCTACTTCCTCGCCGGCGCCTGCGTCCTACGTCCGGCGCCTGCGTCCTGCTTCCCAGCGGCGCCCGCTCGCTCGCCCGCCCGCCGCTCCCCGTCCAGCGCCACCGGCCCCTGTGGCACCGCACGTCCTCGCGGGCGGCGGAGGCGCGTACGGTGGCCGCCGCTGCAGTCGCACCACGTTCGCCACTCGGGGCTGCGTCACCGGGAGACACGTTCCCGGCCGGCGGGTGTCGGCGCCCAGCAGCTGTCCCGCCCGAGCGCGCCGGCCGCGGGACCAGAGCGCCGCCCTGAGGCCCGGTCGGGGCACGACAGCCTCCCGGGCGCGCCCCTGGCCCGGCGCGTCCGTGTGAGGCCCAGGCTCTGTTACCCGCGGCAGAGAGTAGGGGCGCCCTGGGCTTTCATTCGTGGGCCCGCCGGCCTCGGCTCCACGGCCCCCAGACGTGTCAGGTAAACGCAGCGACGGGTAGAGGGAAGAGGGGGCGCGCGAGGGCGAAGGGAACGCACCCTCGCCGGTCACGGAAAAAGGACGTTGTTGCGGGCCCCGGGCCAGCAGGAACCTGGCACCGGGGCGCCGGGAGAGAGGTGGGGGAGTGCCAGGTGAGCTGAGTCGCGGCACACCCTGCTGCACCTTCCTGTTTTGCAAACTCTTCCCGGTGGGACCAGTTTGAGGCCGCACCGCACACCTGCACAACCTGTCTTCTGCGGAGTTTTCCCCGAGACGTTTCTAAAAACCCGAGTTCCTCGGAAATGCCGATGACTGCCGTTCCTGTTGGACACACGCGCTGTCTCACCGCGGGTATCGCCCCTTGGATGGGATCATGGGTTCTGCAGAATCAGGGACACAGTGGCAGGGACCACAGCCCGGTTCTGGTTCTACCACTTCCTCGGCATGTCATCTGGGACAGGCCATTGTATTAGGCAATATCTCACTCTCCTTATCTGTAGCTTGAAAGGGATCCAGTTTTGCATCTGACCTCCCAGAACGTGTTTGTAAAGCATTTCGCAGGATTATGAAGAGGCTGGTCAAATAGAAGAGGTGTAAGGCCTGGCCGGTGGCTCAATGGTTAGAGCGTTGGCCTGCCACCCCACCCCCTCCAGGCGCCCACGGGAGCCAACGAATCCATGTGTCTCTCTCACATTGATGTTTCTCTCTCTCTCTCTCTCTCTTTCTCTCTCTCTCTCCCTCCCCCCTCCCACTCACTCTGAAAAGCAATGGAATAAATATCCTCAAGTGAGGATTAAGAAACCAAAAAAAAAAAAGCAAAAATAACTTCACAGTGTACAGGCTATCAAACAGGAGTTCCGGGAAGTAATTTGATATTTCACAAGCTGTTTTGCAGTTTCAGTTCCAGTCTTGTTATGGAGGTAGAAATAACTTTGCTGGACTTATGTATACTGGCAAAATTATTCCTAGAGCCCAGTAGAAGTTCTGAACAGGAAAGCCAGATGACACACAGTCAACACATTGAGGGGCTGAAAAGTAAAAGAGCAAGTTGCAGGCGTTGGCTTGTGGCTTTGAACGTCCAATTCAATTCCGTTCTTGGGCAGTAGGCTCCTTGTTGATCCTTGTCATCAGTTGTATAATGTAGAAACTAAGTCCACACCTTAACAGGACAGGGAATATATGTATTTTCTTGTGCTCCATGCACAAAGGGCACTTATTTAGGGAACATAAGCAAGCTCAGACTTAAGTGCTTTATGGACAAAGCTTATGTGTTTGCTGTATTGAAAAAATTGTTGAAGAACAGTTCGTCCTTTCAGAACTTCTTGGCACTTGTTTTGGTGGGCACATACTTTTGGCTTCAATGACTCAAAATCTTTTCAAATGTTCTGTTGGTGTCCTTGTACTTGTTTGCTGTCATAGATTCTCTTTTCTTTTTTTCACCTCTGACCCTATAAGCATTGATCCTTTCTGTAGTCTGAAAATTATGTACTCTTACTTATTTATACCTGCATTATTCTACAGAAAATTTAAGACATCGTACAGAAAATGCATACTATAACACAAGACAAAAATAAATAAATGAGGCAAGAGGTATGATGTTAAAGAGAGGGAAAATAGGGTAGTGGAACAATGTAACAAATTAGCCAAAGTAGAGTTTTATAGTGTTTTGTGAGATCAGTCAAGAGAGAGGCATATTTTTTCCTGATACTAAGACTTCAGAAAAATTTACCTCATGAGCATTCATAAAGTGGAAACTTGGAATTCCCAGTTTGAAACAAGGATAATTTCCTTCTGATAATCCTCCAAGCATGTTATTCTTGAAACAGTGTTTGATATGAATTAAGCAATAGAAAATTTGAGGTCAGAGGTTTCAATACGACCCTGGAGTGAAGATATTTTATGTTGCCAGTAATGGCAGGTCCATATGCTTTGACCATCAACTCAGAGGTGGTTAGCATGGAAAAAGTTGGGATTCTACGTGGTGGTTAAAAAGTGTGTCTGCTATAATCATTATTTTACTTGTACCACAATTGATGCAAAGAGGAAAGCATTTGCTTTATACTAACTCCAAAGAATTTTCGGGATTTTAAAATTCGTACTGGTTGAGTTAATTTTAGTTAGATTGGTGAAGTCATAGCTAGTGGTTAAATATTACATGGTTGGTAAAGAAATTCAAGTTCAATTTCCATAAAATAAACATACAGTGCATAAATTTAATTTTACATGCTAAGCAATTAAGCATATAGTTTCAAGGTTGACTGTTACATAATAATTATGTAACAAAAAAATTGTAGCTAACAGGTAAGTTTTTTACAAACTACCCAATTTGATGATATGGTATAGAATAAGAATATATATGGCTTGGTAAGCCCTTCATCCCAACCTAATTATCTTATATTCTTAGTGTCTTCATAATATCTGTTATGTAAGTACGATATTTTTCTGTGTATAAGATGCTATTTTTTCCCTAAAATCATTAGACTGAAAATCGAGGGGCATCTTATACATGGAAGTCTGTCAAGGAGGGAGCTGCACGGGTGCCTAGCTGCCCATACCTTGTCAAACAGGCTTCCTCCAATCACGAGCCTTATTGTTAGTGACGTCAGCTGATGTCGTAATTGGAGGTAGAGGTGGAGAGTGCACAGATGCAACAGGGACTGGAGCGTTCTGAGCCCATAAAGATGTCAAAAAATAAAAAGATAAAAACTGGTAAGTGATTGTCTTACTCTGCAAAATTCAAAAGAGCATGGAGATAGAGCTGCAGAGAGACAATTTGGACCTCCTCCCACTGAGTGTCTGATCAGACAGTGGAGAAAACAGGAAGAATAACTCAAGATGCCAAAAAGAAGGCCTTAAGAGGAAAACCAGCAAAATGGGCAAACTTGGAGCAGAGGCTTAAGACTTGGATTATGGAGTACTGCCAGAGTGGCTTATGTGTGTCAACCAAGCTTACTCAATGTCAAGCAAGAATGTTTGCAAGCAAAATGAACATTGTTGATTTTACAGGAAAGGCAAAATGGTGCTTCAATTTCATGAGGAGAGAAGGGTTGGCCATGAGAACACGAACAAAGCTCAGAAAATGCCACCAGTTTTTGAGGGTGATCTCACATATATAGACAATGACTCAGAAGATAGCAGTGATACAATAGAAGTTGAAGAAATTGATATGTCTGGAACTAATAGTGATAAAGAAGAGAGCAGCGATGCAACAGAGGCTGAATAAATGATATGCTGCCTAATATCATAGTACTGTATGTAAAAATTACCTGCAGTAATTACTAAATAAAAATGTGTTCTGTTTTATGTTTAAAATATTGATTTCTTAATTTTGTGTTGGAAAAGTGGGAGGCATCTTATACATGGGGGCATCTTATACATGGAAACATATGGTATATTCCTGCTTTTACTCTATAAATAACCCATAATGGTTTGTTCTGTGCTTTGCAGTGTTTTTCCCTTCTTTCAAAATTTTTTTTAATAAAAGGCTAATTGTAAACTGTGGCCTCGGGTTTCAACTTTAGCCAAGGCTGAATTTTTAAAAATTGGAGACATAAAAATTTTTAACTTCTATATAGGTAAGGTTCACAATTTTCTATGCAAGACAGAATGACTAACATAAAACGTAAGGACAGTATTTTAGTCTATAGAACATATAGGTTTAAGCAATGTAATCTCCTGATGAATCTTGCAACCTAAACTAGTTGCAAAGTATAACTCTACGTGATTGAATTGGTTGTTCTATAGGTTTGTTAAATATAAATTAATTAAATGTTGGAAGACATCTGCCATAACTATGATTTGGACTTTCAAATCTTAACCTATGTTTTCTTGGCCCCAACAGGATATCTCAATCGGTTAGAGCGTCATCCTGATACATCAAGCTTGTGGGCTTAATCCCAGGCAGGGCACATGCAAGAATTAACCAGTGAATGCATAAATAAATGGAACAACAGATTGATGTTTCTTTTTTTCTCTCTCTCTCCCTCTCTCCCTTTCTCTAAAGTCAATAAATTTTTTAAAGAGCCCTATTATTTATCTTACTAATTATGTCCAGTTTTCTATGAGGTAAAAACCATGTTCTCAAAGTACATATAGGAAAATTCTATTTTCTACTGGATAGCGGTAGAACATGTATCTCATTCAGAATCAGTAACAAGTCATTAGGATGGAAGTTTTAAACACAAGAGTTGAGCCTGACCAGAATGGCTCAGTTGGTTGAGCATTATCATGTGCACCAAAAGGTTGCCAGTTTGGTCCCAGGTCAGGGCATGTACGGAGGGCAGCTGATTTATGTTTCTTTCTCTCTCTTCCTCTTCCTCTCTAGAATCAAAAATATTTTTGAAAAAAAGAGTTGAGGAAGGCAGTGCGCAACCCATTTTATCCAGCTTGACTTGCTCATCTGATATGTTAAAAGGCTGTTACTATTTCCCTGATCCTGACATGGTAGTTTTATGGTTTATGTGAGAATTGGTAACAGGGCTCCTGTATTCAACTCACAAATTGGTCCTGTCTGCAAATTCAGTAACTAAGAAAAGATACATATTACAAATAACCTTATGTTGTTCCTTAACAATTTTCTCAAAACATGAGTATAATGTTCAGAAGGGGTGCCTAAAGTTGGCTTACACCTCATTTAGACTAGTATTTTGAGCAACTAATGCAGAAGAGCCCACAATGCCTGGCTGTAGCCCTATCCTATAGTATACAGCTCTTGCAGGATTCTAATAAGCTCTTTTTTCCCTTGATCCTGTAAGCTAAGAATAATAGCTCCCCACTGTTGCTAGTTTCAGGGTTCTTCACTATCCTTGTTGGTTCCTTTAACCCTGTCCTCATTTTATAAATAGTCCTTTTATTGGCTTCTCTTTCTGTGCTACCCTTTTATTGCCAGAACCCTGATTGCTAGAGGAATTGAAAGTAACCTCAGGAAAGAAATTCTTGCTTCTGGTATGGCATTACTCACATATCTGATGATTACCTTTATAAACTATTTGTCCGGGAAAGTGGAACAGTGTTATTTCGTAGCACGGAGTGGCATTACAATTACTCACATAATTATCAATAGTGGCATGTGATGGAATGCTGATGGGAAGCGTAGCATTGGAAGACCAACCTCTAGCACTTAACTGCTTTGATAGTGATGATTACTAAAAACTGTGGTGTCATTTGCTCTGACTGCTTCTTTGAGAATACATAGGAAAAAAGACAAGAGAGCCTTGAATTTCAAACTTCAGGCATGAGTAGAAAACCTGAAAGCTTCTTTGACAGCTTGGAAGAAACCTATTATCTCTTATAGCTACAAGGCAGATGTGGCTGAGAATCAAGCCCAGAGCCTAATGGTAAAGGCTACAGAGTTGCAATGTCAATTAAATGTGATCTGGATCTGTTATGCCAAGGTCAGAGCACTGGTGGAGAACTGGACCCTGCTGCATGAAATGGGGGCATTTGGACAAATATGAACAAGGTTGAGAACTTTTAATAAGAGTTAGATTTCAGCATAGCCCTGATGGAGAAGGACAAGACCTATTCTTGAAGAAGAGAGTTTATGTACTGAAAAAATTACAGGATTTTGCCAAATACTTACCTGAGGTTTGGATTTGATTTGTTGACTTGAGCAACTGGTAGTCCTTCTAAATTGGTTGTTTGAAGCTGGTAGTTTATATGCTGAGATGCCAGAACTTTCCTGTCATACTGTAGAGGAAGGAATCTGAGATTCAGGAAGATGGGAATGTTGGACTTGCTGTATTATGCGCATCCTGTTTAGTTATGCTCTATCCATACCATCCCTAGGCGTGGCCATCAAATTTACTTTTATTAGTGCATTGAGTAAAGAGCCACAGATATCCCTGAAAAATTCTCTGGTTGGTTGGAGATGATGACGGAGATGGCATAATGAAATTGGGATCCATAATTCAGTGGGAATATCCCTGTATATGGGCCTAGGAGCCAAGAGGCGGATATAGGAGTGGCTCTTCTATTATTCCTAAGAACTCACTTGAAGAATTTTTGTCTCTACAACTTTGTCTCTATAATTTTGTCTTTAAATCGACCTTGGTGGATCTGAAGGCCCTAATGCCCAGGGCACAGATACTATTTCCTGATAACATGGTCATAGTTCTATTAAATAAGAAGCTTAATCTACCACCTGGCTGATACATATTATTTTCATATACATTTTACTAATTTTCTTTCATCTCTGACACTTCTATTATAGAGAAAGGGTGAATAGCAATATTAAAATATTTATTCTAATTAATTTCCTTTCAATGTGCAGGAATCCATGCACCAGGCCACTAGTTTATGATAAAATCTCTCAGCAAAGTGGGAATAGAGGGAACATACCTCAACATAATAAAGGCCATATGTGAAAACCCTACAGCAAACATCACAATCAATGGGCAGAAATTAAAAGCATTACCCTTAAGATCAGAAATAAGACGGCGATGCTGCTTTCACTACTTTTATTCAACATAATACTGGAAGTACTAGCCACAGCAATCAGACAAGAAGAAGAAATAAAAGGCATACAAATTGGAAAGGAGGGCATAAAATGCCTTTATTCACAGATGACATGATATTATACATAGAAAACCCCAAAGACTCCACCCAAAAGCTATTAGATCTAATAAATTCAGCAAAGTAGCTGGATACAGAATTAACATTCAGAAATTCAGTGGCATTTCTATACACCAATAATTAACTATCAGAAAGAGAAACTAAACAAACAATCCCATTTACTATTGCAACAAAATTAATAAGGTACCTAAGAATAAATTTAACCAAGGAGGTTAAAAACTTGTACTCCGAAAAATTATAGGACTTTGAAGAACGAAATTGAGGAAGATAGAAATAAGTGGAAGCATATACTGTATTAATGGATTGGAAGAATTAACATAATTAAAATCTCCACACTACCCAAAGTAATCTATAGCTTCAATGCAATTCCATTAAAATACCTACGGTATATTTCATAGATGGACAAATATTCCAAAAATTTATTTGAAACCAAGAAAGATCCAAATAGCCTCAGCAATCTTGAGAAAGAGGAACAAAGTTGGAAGTATCACAATAACTGATATTAAACTATACTATAAAGCCATTGTAATCAAAATAGTCTGGTATTGGCATAAGAACAGAAAAATAGATAAATGGAACAGAACAGAAAGCCCAGAAATCAACCCATGCCATATGGTCAGTTAATATTTGACAGAGGAGGCAAGAGCAAACAATGTGTTAAAGACAGTCTCTTTAATAAATGGTGTTGGGAAAATTGGACATAAAAAAAATGAAATTAGACCACCAGCTTATACCATACACAAGAATAAACTTAAAATGGATAAAAGACTTACATATAAGCTGGGAAACCATAAAAATTTGAGAAGAAAACATAGGCAGTAAAATATCAGATATCTCTTGCAGCAATATATTTTTAAGTATTTTTATTTTTTACATGCAAAATACAATATTTCAAGAAAAACGACTTTAAATATAATAATGTTATATGCAATTAACATTTCAAGAAATACTATTTTAAATATAATAATATTACCAAAACTATACTAACATAGTATAATATCACAAAAGTTGTAGGAAATATTAAAAATCTGCAAATAGGGTTACTTCTATTCTAAAATATTTCCCCTAAATATAAAATGTAGAATAAATGATGTAATTATTTTAAAAACACCATTTTAAATTACTAATGTAAATTGATCTAGGTAAGGATGATCAATGAAAGCTAACAGCCATTGAATGAAAGATTCTTTTTTTTTTAAAAATATATTTTATTGATTTTTTACAGAGAGGAAGGGAGAGAGATAGATAGTTAGAAACATCGATGGGAGAGAAACATCGACCAGCTGCCTCCTGCACATCTCCCACGGGGGATGTGCCCGCAACCCAGGTACATGCCCCTGACCGGAATCGAACCCGGGACCCTTCAGTCCGCAGGCCAACGCTCTATCCACTGAGCCAAACCGGTCCTGGTGGAATGAAAGATTCTTGGCCAAGTTATCTACACAGTCACCAAGTACATCCCACAGATTACTTATTAATTACAATGGGTAAAGGGTTTTTTAAAAAATTAATTTCTTTTTCAATTTGGAATAGATATTATAGAACAATTATTTTTGTAGATCTACTGTACTCTTTGTTTTGGTTAATCCTCACTGGAGGGTAATTTTTCCCCATTGATTTTAGAGAGAGTGGAAAGAAGGGGTTAGAGGAGAGAGAGAGAGAAACATCAATATGAGGGAGACACATCAATTGGTTGCCTCCTGCATGTGCCCCAATTGGGGCAGGGAACCTACAACCCAGGAACATGCCCTTGACTGGATTCAAACCTGCCACCTTTGGGTTCTCAGGCTGATGCTCTAACCACTGAGAAACACCATCCAGGTCTGTACCCTTTTTTAAAAATAGGATTCACCTGAAAGGGATAATTATGCTAGAATGTGAGCTGGGAATTATAGCAAAATAATAATAATAATAATAATGATAATAATAATACAAAAAGAAGTACAGAACACTTCTTTTTGTACTGTGAATTTGGTTTGTAGGTTCAGCAATGAGATAATTTCTGTCTTCCTATATTGTTTTATTAGTGTTCAGGGAATGCAATTCTAATGAACACAGTTCCCGTTAAAACTATAATGTAAACTTGGTTTCTAGTGTTCACAGTTCTGAGGTCACTAGAACCATTAACTGAAATATGGAATGCATAAAATTTGGCAGTAGTAGGTAAGGCTGTTTTTTGACAAGTTGATTTTGATGTGTTAGTAAAAAAAGTGAAGATGACCTCAGGCGGTTATAAATTCAGCTCTGTTGTGATGATCCTCTCTCAAAAGAGTTTAAGACCGGAAGTATACATTTGGGAATCATCAGCATGGAGGTCCTGTCTGAAGGACACCACAGTAAATTATGTTGAGAGAACATAGAGTGGGGAGTTGCTGATGAGGAACAAGCAGAAACTAAGGACCTGGTAATTCAGAGGCCAGCAGCAATCTCCTGGTCAAAACTGACATGCAAAGTGTGGCCAACAACCAAGTGCAGGAGAAGACTATGAGGAGGTAGGAATGGGATGATGGTCTCTCAAGGGTCAAGTAGCACGAAGGCACAGTGTGTCTACGATACTGAAAACTAAGTTTGTAGGCAGAGAGGAAGAAAGGAAAAAGAGAGATTGAAGTATATTTTTAAGTATTTATTGCCTTTTGCTTTCCCTTTGAAATTGTTTGCAACCTTTGTGGCTGCCAAGGCTCACCCAGACTCTGTACTGTGACTTTACTTCAAGTATTTGCCAATATAAATCCAGACATTTTTTTTTTTTTTTTTTTTTTTTTTTTTTTTTTTTTTTAAATATATTTTATTGATTTTTTACAGAGAGGAAGGGAGAGAGATAGAGAGTTAGAAACATCGATGAGAGAGAAACATCGATCAGCTGCCTCCTGCACATCTCCCACTGGGGATGTGCCCGCAACCCAGGTACATGCCCTTGACCGGAATCGAACCTGGGACCTTTCAGTCTGCAGGCCGACGCTCTATCCACTGAGCCAAACCGGTTTGGCTAAATCCAGACATTATCTCCACAAATCTAGTGGGAAGTTTTGCCTGCTAGACATTTAGTTACAGATTATAATGAATTTTCAGCTTTCATTTATCTTGATCTTCTTGATCTAATTTTGCTATCCTAATTTTAAAAGACAGGCCTGTTCGGTAGACAGGTACAAAATGCATAATACCCTCTTTACTAACATGACCTTGCTTTTAAAATAGGGGGAAATGGTACCTGGTAGAAAAATGAGGGTTATTTTAACTTTTTTAGCTACATAAATGTTGCCACCATTTTTGTACTAATATGTAACTGTTCTAGAAAACAGGTATTTGAACATCCAGCATAATACAGTATATTGGTTTGTGTATTTCTGTGACTAGATAATGCTGTTAAATTCTTTGAGAGTGAATGGGAGGGGGTGCTGTTTGTGTGTGTTTTCCATTGAAAATGTTACAGCACATCGTCTGTCACTGTCTTCACGCTCTGGGGGTGGGCAGAGGTAGGGAGGGTGTGACGCTGATATTTGTGTGAATTCGGGCTTGTGATGCTGAGCTTGGTTCATCCGTTTTCTCCTCCCTTCTCCTTCCCACCAGCGCCACAGCAACATCCTCAGAGTCTGAGCATACTGCGCCCAGCGCGGGCACAGAGCCTCCCACTGCCAGCAACCTGGGGCCCAGGAGAAGAGCGAGCGCGGTGACAGCGCCTCACTGCCACCAGTCCCTGGACCACCATGGCCAAGAACCAAAAGGACAGAAATAGTTGGGGTGAGTAGAATGTGGTGACTTCTGCTGCCTGCACGGGGCCGGCCCTCTACTTTCCGCTTCTGGGGAGGAGGAGGGCCAAGGACTACCGGGCGCCAGCATCCAGGGCTGGGAGTCGGCCGAGCTGCTCCCTGTCTGGCCAGAGGAACCATGGCAGAGCGGTATCCAGGTAACTGCGTGCCGTAGGTGAGGGCTTTGGTTTCGTGCAGCCAGAGCCTCCTGTTTCTCCCGTCTTCCCTAGTCTACCTCTTCCCAGCATTTGGACAGCACCCACCCTTCGCCTCCCGGAGACTGCCTGGTTCCACTTTAGCGGTAGGTTGGCAGGAAGGAGATGAGGGTGGGAAGGGGCCTGTTGTTACTCGGTGGAGAGGAGTAAGGGATAGGGGATCCTCAACCTCCCTCTTCCAGGGAGCGGCGAGCTCTCCGGGGCGCGGGCTCCCAGCGGGCTGTGGGGCTACTGGAACAATGAAGCGGGGAGCTTGCCGGCCCAGTGAGAGCGTTGCAGACCTGAGCAACAGAGAAGGGACGCCCGCTTGGGAGTGCCCCAGCGCTGCAGTACTCATTTTTAATTTGGGGGTTGGGTGGGGAATTTGGGGAGAGGAAAGGAAAGTTGTGGTTTCCAGCCTTCTGCCCCACCCCAACCTGGTACCCCATTCAGAGTGGCATTGTTCTTTGATTTTACCGGAGATATTGGGCTCATGATTGGGCTCATGATTCAGCACCAGGCCGAGGGGAGGGGGAAGGAGAAGCTAGGCCCAGTGGGTTCACGCTGTGAGTGGGTGGGCGGTGCTCACGCAAGCGGAGAAGAGCAAGCGCAGTGATGCAGGAGAAATCTCGGCCCCGCCCGCCTGCTCTGCTGCTCGACTTGATTTAAGATGCTTAGTGTGGGCAGGTTGGGCATCTTTTTCTGCCTTGGGCATCCAATTTCTTCCAGTCTCGGTACTAAACACGCTACCACATTAGGAACTAAAGCCTTATAGGGCATTTTATTATATAAACCAGAGCAGATCTTAGGTTACTGTGGCTTGACGGGTAGAGACATATGTTGTTCATGAGTTTTGAATTATTATTTGGAAACTTTATACCCACTAGATATTCAGGGCTTCTTGATTATCTTCCATATCTCAGTGAGATCTATAACTGTCAATCAGACCAAGAGGTATAAATTTTAATTTTAATTAGTTATTTCAGTGTACTTTTATAAAAAAAGCCTTATTTCTCCTTGCTCAGATTGGTCACAGGACCAGCTTAAATCCCAGTAGAAAAGGTTCACATATGAGAGATTATTCAAGGTTTGTGGTAGATATGGGGAGTTGGTAGCAGGGAGGTCTATCTTTAGTTGTCTGAGTTTAAAAGAAAGTGGTTCCATTTTACTGAGGTCACCAAACCCTAATTTAGTAGGTGTGACCATTGCAATAACACTGTTTTCTTTGCTTCTTCTGATATACAGGTAAGCTTTTTCAGTGTCCCCTTTCCACCCTCCCTCCCCTTGGCTTCTAGAGTAAGATTTGCTTGAACACTCACAGTTAAGGTATGTATGTTCAAGTCAGTTTTGGTCTTGATCTTCGTGCATTGTTGACTCCACCCTGTTTGGAGACAGGCATGTGAAAATTTATGGTGAGGATTAAAATTTTTCTCTTTCACGAAGCTTTGGATCATTATTCTTCAGTATTTCCTTTGGTTACAGATTTCTTATTTAGTGGAGGTTTTTTCTCTCTTGGGAATGTGTTTCTCAAATGGGATTTTCGTAAAAATCACATTGGGAACTTATTAGACATGCAGATTCCCATATCTTCCAGCCAAAGCTTTTGAAATGGGGTCCAAGAATCTGCCTTTTAATTAGCATCTTAGGTGATTGAGAAGTAGGTGGTCTTTGGATGTTACTTTCAGAAACACTATAATTGTTTATTTATATTTGATAGAAACATATCCCAAACAGTTCACCCAGAAGACACCACGAGAGTTTCAACTCAAGTGATGAATTAGGAAAAGAATACTAGAGTCACTGTGTGTTCGTTGGAAATGTTTGCATAAAAGAAATAGTGGAGTTGTGGAGCTTTATCTTAAAGCTCCATAGAAATGCTTTACTGCTCAGATTTTTCTTTGCTGTAAAGTATATATGACATAAATGATTTAGAAAATGTGACATATGGAGTAGGAGATAGAGGTTTTTGGCAAAGTATTAGTCATATCTGTCTTGACTCCATTTTATTACCAGCACCTAGTACAATGCCTAACACATAGTAGACATTTAATAATACCAATAATAGCTAATATCATTGAGCTAATATCAATGAGGTAGGTACTATAATCCTTATGTTACATATGAAAAGGTAAATGATGGAGCCAAGATTCCAACTCTGGCAGTTAGACTTCAATATCTTTGCCACTATGCTATACTGCCTCTTTGTTGAGATAATACCTTCTGCATTATATAGAACTACAGTTTTCAAGGCACAAATGCATTATTGCATTTGACCTTTAGTCTCTTAAGTTTTCAGGACATATTTCCTGTTTTGCAGATGAAAAAATTGAGTCTCCCATTGGGTAAATAACTTGGTGAAAGTCACATGTTTGGCAAATTGAAGGACTAAGATTAGAACCTAGGGTTGTCTTCTAATTTATTTTCTGTAACATGATGCTGTGGAATGTTTTATAAGATATTGGGCATGGTGTCAGGGGAATAGAGAGAACAGGTCTTTGTAGAAGCCAGAAGTCACTGGTGAGAAAAAACTCAGGTGATAGCTATAAAAGACTGACCTTATCATCTATCTAGATAAATATTTCCCAGACAAGTTAGAAAGTCAAGACCAGAGGGCAAAGGTAGACTATCCAGAATTGGACAATATAGTGATTTCTAAGAAAAAGGCAAGAGATATATTTGTAAAATCTGTATAGGAGACCTAAAATTTAGATAAGGATCCTGTAGGACCATGTAACAGGTTTATTATTATCTGAGTGGTCAGAGACCTGTTAGGTCTACATGGGCCATGGGAGCTAGAAAGCAGAAAAGCATCTCTGCTGACATCCAGAATTGGGGGTGATATTTGAGGATCATATCCACAGGTACAACTGGTAAGCAGGTTTGTGAGTAGGACTGAGAATCCCACCACCTGTACCTAAATCTACACTGAACTAAAATTTGAATAAATTTAAGCTTTTAAAAATTAACTCTTCAAAGATAGGCATTATCCTTTTTTTAATATATAAGGAATCTGAGACTCATCATGAGTTACTTGCCAGAGGTTCCATAATTTATAAATTATAGACCTAAGATAGAAATTGAGAGTTGTTTGCTTCTCCAATCCATGTGATGGGGACAAGGAACTAAAATAGTATGCCAAAAGGGGCCACACTAAGCCTATCCAGGTGTAAGCTGGTATAAGAGATCAAGGCTCTATAAATTCGATCGCCTTGGACTAGAAAAGAAAGCAAAGAATGTGCTAGTGTGAAAAGTAAAGGGAACAGATGAATATCAGGAGGCAGTAGCCCAGAAAGCAGCCTTTCAGTGTTGGGTTTAGAGCTTAAGTACTACCAGAAACAAAACAGAAGTGCGCCCTTTTTTGCTTATTTGCTTTTGTAATTACAGTTGGTTAAAAACTTGGGATACCACATCGGAATTTGAGTTTTCCACAATGTAACAGAAACTGTCTCTGCAATATTGCTTTAGAAAAATAATATTTGCACTAAAATGTCAGCTTTTCCTGGCCTAAGAATAAAAAACTATCTTAGCTGCACAGTATGTGTAGCAAATGTCTATTTGTTACAATTAATTTTTAGGTTTCTGTTTTTTGAGGAAAAGTTAAAAACATTTTTTCCAGTTTTATTGAGAAATAATTGACATCACTCTATAGGTTTAAGGTGTGCGGTATGATGGTTTTATTTACATATATCATGAAATGATTACCATATCCATCATCTCATATAGATACAAGTAGAGGCCCTGTGCACAAAAATTTGTGCACTCGGGGGTGGGGGGGTCCCTCAGCCCAGCCTGTGCCCTCTCACAGTCTGGGATCCCTTGGGGGATCACCACCTGCTGGCTTAGGCCTGCTCCCCGGGGGATTGGGCCTAAGATGGCAATCAGACATCCCTCTGGCAGTCCGGCAGCCCTCTGGGGATATCCACTTGCCAGCGGGGAGCAGGTCTAAGCTGCAGTCGGACATCCTTAGCACTGCTGAGGAGGCAGGAGAGGCTCCCACCACCACCACTGTACTGGCAGCTGGCAGCCTGGCTTGTGGCTGAGCAGAGCTCCCCCCTGTGGGAGCGCACTGACCACCAGAGGGCAGCTCCTGCATTGAGCGTCTGCCCCCTGGTGGTCAGTGTGTGTCATAGTGACCAGTCATTCCCAGTCATTCTGCTGTTAGGGTCAGTTTGCATATTACCCTTTTATTATATAGGATAACAAGAAAAGAAAAACATGTTCTCCTTGTGATGAGAACTCTTAGTATCTACTCTCTTAACTTTGTTATACATATATCATACATCAGTGTTAAATATAGTCACCATGTTATACATCACATCCCTAGTACTTATTTATCTTGTAAATGGAAGTTTGTACCTTTTGACTAACTTCCTCCAATACCTCCTCCCCGAAACCCCTCACCTTTGGTAATTACAAATCCGATCTCTTTTTCTATGAATTTGGTAGTTTTATTGGTTGGTTGGTTGGTTGGTTAGATTCCACAAATAAGTTAGATGATACAGTATTTATCTTTGTCTGACTTATTTCACCTAGCATAATGCCTTCAAGATCCATCCTTGTTTTCTATAACTGAATAATATTCACATGTATATGGCAACATTTTTATCCATTTAGCCATCAATGGATACTTAGAAGATTATTTCCATGTCTTGACTGTTGTAAATAATGGTGCTATGAACATGGGAGAACAGATATCTCTTGAGTTAGTGTTTTCATTTCCTTAGGATATAGTCCTAGAATAAAATTGCTGGATCATATTTTTAACTAGATCTATTTTCAGTTTTTTTGAGAAATCTCCATACAGTTTTCCATAGTGGCTATACCAACGTATAATTCCACTTACAGTGCACATGGATCCCTTTTCTCTATCTCCTCACCAGCACATGTTATCTCTCATCTTTTTAAAAAATATATATTTTATTGATTTTTTTATAGAGAAGAAGGGAGGGAGAGAGAGAGAGAGTTAGAAACATTGATGGGAGAGAAACATTGATCAGCTGCCTCCTGCACACCTCCTACTGGGGAAGTGCCTGCAACCAAGGTACATGCCCTTGACTGGAATTGAACCTGGGACCCTTCAGTCTGCAGGCCGACGTTCTATCCACTGAGCCAAACCAGTTAGGGCATCTCTCATCTTTTTGATGATGACTGTTCTAATAGACAAGAGGTGATATTTCATTGTCATTTTAATTTCCTTAATGACTAGTGATGTTGAGTACCATCTTTCATGTACCTGTTTGCTTATCTTCCTTGGGAAAAGTATAAATACAATCTTGAGTATAGTATAGTTACCTTCGGATCTTTCTTTTCCCATTGGATGTATTATATTTTTTTAATGAAATTAGACTGCTTGTTCCTTTTCACTTGCCTCATTTTCTATATATCTATTCCTCCTGAAACAAAATAAAATTTCTAATGGGTTATATATGTACTTCTTCCCTACAGACTCTCCCTCCCCATTTTTCTAATTTAATTTTCTTTCTCTACCTCTTTTTTCAAACACATTTTCATATGTGTGTGTGTGTGTATATATATATATATATATACTAGAGGCCCGGTGCACGAAATTTGGGCATGGGTAGACCTGGCTGATGATCAGGGCCATTGAGGCCTTCTGACTGACGGCTGGGGCCTCCTTTCTTGGGTTGCTGGCTGGGGCCTTCCTTTGTTCTGTGCCTCTATAGCGAGGCGCATGGCATAGCGAGCAATCGAACTCCCAGTCTCTTGGTCAAACTCCCGAGGGGATAATTTGCATATTAGGCTTTTATATATATAGATTATACTTTGTATCTGCTTATGCCTTGTCCCTTTCTCCCTCCCTCTTTCTTTCTTCCTTCCTTCCTTCTTTCCTTTCTTCCTTCCTTCCTTCCTTTCTTTCTCTCTCTCTCTCTCTCTCTCTCTGTCTGTCTCTCTCTCTCTCTCTCTCTCTCTCTCTCCTTTTTTTCTTGTTTTTGCTTACACATTGTCTTGATGTCTCCTGGCTTATAGCTTTGCTCTATTTCAAATCCTGCAGTATTTATTATCTGTAGAACCAATGACTAGACTGTAAGTAGAACCTGTAATTATCAGGAAAGTAAGCCTCAGGGAAATGATTCACTGTTACTTTTAGTCACTAAAAAGTTGGGATATTTTTAAATTTAGAAACTCTTCCTCTTTTACATACAAATTCTTATGAAAAATATCTATTTACAAAAGAACAAATAAAACATAGATGCTGAGTTTTGTTTTGTTTTTTAAATATATTTTATTGATTTTTTACAGAGAGGAAGGGAGAGCGATAGAGAGTTAGAAGCATCGATGAGCGAGAAACATCAATCAGCTGCCTCCTGCACACTCCCCAATGGGGATGTGCCCGCAGCCAAGGTACATGTCCTTGACCGGAATTGAACCTGGGACCCTTCAGTCCACAGCCCGACGCTCTGTTCACTGAGCCAAACTGGTTAGAGTGAAGCTGAGTTTTAAAAAGAATGATAGTGAGCACCTGTATCCTCCTTCCCTGGCTGAAGAAATATACTTTATCAATATTTTGGCACAATTATGTGCCCCTCTTTATTATTTTTTTTAATCCTCACCTGAGGATATTTCC
Source organism: Myotis yumanensis (assembly GCF_028538775.1). Lineage (NCBI taxonomy): Eukaryota > Metazoa > Chordata > Mammalia > Chiroptera > Vespertilionidae > Myotis > Myotis yumanensis. Next base: position 48,260,356 of record NW_027223752.1, on the reverse strand, counting down.
ATTGATTTTAAGAGAGAGTGGAAGAGAGAGGAAAAGACAGAGAGAAATATCAATGTGAGAGAAGCACATGGATTGGTTGCCTCCTGCACGAGCCCTGACCAGGGCCTGGGCTAGGGAGGAGCCTACAACCTGGGCATGTGCCCTTGACTGGAATCAAACCTGGAACCCTTCAGTCTGCAGGCCAATGCTCTATCCATGAGCCAAACCAGCTAGGGCTGACTTTGCTCTCTTAATGGTATATTTTAAGAAACAGAAATTTTTGCTCTGACCGGTTTGGCTCAGTGGATAGAGCGTCATCCTGTGGACTGGAGGGTCCCAGGTTCGATTCTGGTCAAGGGCATGAACGTGGGTTGCGGGCACATCCCCAGTAGGGGGTGTGCAGGAGGCAGCTGATCGATGTTTCTAGCTCTCTATCCCTCTCCCTTCCTCTCTGTAAAAAAATCAATAAAATATATTTTAAAAAAAGAAACAGAAATTTTATATTTAAAAGTACTCCACTTAATATTTTCCTTTATGGCTTGTACTCTTTATAATTTAACAAATCTTCCCCCTACCTCAAAGTTATAAAATACTCTATAATACTTAGTTTTAAAGTTGTATATATCTTTTTTTACATTTTTTATTGTGGTAAAATACACATAACGTGACATTTACTGTCTTAACCACTTTTAAGTGTAAAGTTGAGTGATATTAACTACATTCATGTGGTTGTACAGCCAGCTACCAGCATCCATCTCCAGAACTCTTTTCATCTTACAAAACGTCTATGTCGTGGAACACTAAGTCCCCATTCCCTTTTTCTCCCAGACTTTGGCAACCTCCATTGTATTCTCTCTCTCCATGATATTGACTATTCTAAGAATCTCATATAAGTAGAATCATACAGTAGTGTATTTGTCTTTTTATGACTGGGTTAATTCACTTAACATAATGCCCTCAAAGTTCATCCATTTTGTAGTATATGTCAGAATTTTCTTCCTTTTTAAGGCTGAATAACATTCCATTACACACACACACACACACATACACACACACACACACCACTGTGCTTATCCATTTATCTGTTGATAAACACTTGGGTTGCATCCATGTTTTAGCAATTGTGAATAATGCTGTTATAAACATAGGTGTACAAATATCTCTTTGAGACCTAGCTTTAAATTCTTTGAGTATATGCCTAGAAGTAGAATTGCTGAATCACATGGTAATTCTATTTTTAATTTTTTTGAGGAACCACCATATTGTATTCCATTGTGATTGCCCCATTTTCCATTCCCACTAACAGTGAAATTTTTCTAAATTATTGCCAACACGTCTTATTTTCTGATTTTATTTTATTTTTATAGTAGCTATCCGAATGGGTGTGAAATGGTATCTTATTGTGGTCTTGATTTGCATTTCATATCCTGATTTCTCTTTTGATCCATTTATTGTTTATGAGTCTATTGCATTATTTCCACAATTTGTGAATTCTCCAGTTTTACTTCTATTACTGACTTCTACCTTTATCTCTTTGCAGTTAGTGAAGATATGTTGTATTGTATCTATCTTTTAAAAACCTATTGAGACTTAATTTTGAACCTAACATAGATTCTGTCCTGGAGAATGCTCCATTTGCAGTTGAGGAGAATGTGTACTCCATTGTCGTCCTGTATATGTCTGTTAGATCTAGTTGATTATTATGTAGTTGATTCTATTTTCTTGCTTGTTGCCTATCTGGTCCTTCTATCCATTATTGAGCATGGGGTATTGAAGTCTCCAATTTTTGCTTCACATATTTTGATGGCCTGCTATTGGCTGCATAAATGTTTATAACTGTTATATGTTATTGCTGTGTTGAAACTTTTAATATACAATGTTCTTCTTTGTTTCTTGTAACCTTTTTTACTTAAAGTCTATTTTGTCTGATATAAGTATAGCCACTCCTATTTCCTTTTGGTTACCATTTGCATTGAATATATTTTTCCATTCTTTCACTTTCAACCTGTTTGTGTTATGGATCTTGAGTGAATCTCTTGTAGACAGCCTGTAGTTGGATCATGTTGTTGTTGTTGTTTTATCCATTCTGCCATTCTCTGTCTTTTGATTAGAGTTTAATCCATTTACATTTAATGTAATTACTGATAAGGAGGGATTTACTTCTGCCATTTACTGTTTGTTTTCTTTATGTCTTATAGCTATTTTGTCCCTCATTTCTTGCACTACTGTCTTCTTATGTGTTTAGATTTGTGTGTTTTTAAACCTGGGATCTAGTCCTAAATTGACAGCTATTAACTGTGTGAACTTGGATATATCATTTGTTAGTGGGTCTGATCTTGGGAAAGTTATTTATCTAATTCTTAATTTTCTCATGTGTCAAAAATACAGATAATAAATACCTTGATAAATTGTTTAAAGGAATAAACAAGTAACACAAGAAGGCATCCATGGTAGATTGCCTGATACAGAAATTCTATTTCCTTTTCTGGGCAAGGTCAGTTACATCTTTGGCTTTAACTTTCCCAAATCTACAATAATACTAATAGCATTTACTATGTACCAGCCACTGGTCTCAGTGTGTTATATGCATATATTAATTTACAACAACCTTATGAGTTAGACACATAGAGGTTAAACAACTTGCCTATGGTTACTCAGCTAAAAAGTGGGGAGGCCTTGATTTGAATCTCAACAGTCCAGTTTTTAACCAGACTGTGTTTTTAACCAGAGCCTGTGTTTTTAACCACCACACTGTACTGCCTTTCTAAAAGGAGTTATAGGCTGTATTAGTTGTTTATTGCCTGTTATGCTGCATGATAAACAATCACAAAACCTCAGAGGCATAGAACAGTATTTATTGATCACATGTTGAAATGTGTGTTAGGCAACTCTGTTGATGTTGGCTTGCTACCTCACGTCAATGAGGGTTAGCTTGTTGCAGGGTGTGGCTGGGACTGGACAATTTGCTCCTATTCCAAGTGACTCTCACCCTGCAACAATCATATTAGTCTAGGAATATTCTCATGGTGCATGGTAGAGGCATGCCTGCTACAGGAAATCATGTGGCTGACCTCTGAGTCAAAGCAGGAGCACATTATAAAGTCACAAAGGCAGCGGATATAAGAATGTGTCACTTGACACATTGAGGTTGTTTTGTAATTTACCACAAATGCCAAGGCCCAGGGTTCCAAAATTCTTGTATATTAAGGATGAATTCTAAAAGTTAATCTCAAAAATAGCATTTCTGATCATTTAATAGAAACTCAGAACACACGAAAGTGCATACAGACATATACACACACACATAAATTTATAGAAAGTATGCAAACTTCTTGAAGGAATACTTAAACCAGCCAGTAGTCCAAAGGTAGTAGTGGTGATGATGATGATAGCTAATGAGCTATCAGCCTTTAAAGCTTGCTATGTGAAAGCACTGTTCTAAGCACTTTACATAGTAACTCCCTCGATCTTTATAACAACCCTATTGAATAGGTACTATGAGTAGTTTCCATTTTGCAGATGAAGAAACTGAGAGATTTAGTAATTTCCTAGGTTCACATCATTTTTTGTAAGATTTCCACATAAAGTAACTTTCAAAAGTTTCTTATTTTTTATCGAATTATTTCCAGACCTCTTTGCCATGGAAGATCTTCTGTAATCTGGCCCTACCCAATTCAATTCTCTGTCATTTTCATTACTATAAGGTATAGCTTTAGACCAGCAGTTCTCAACCTGTGGGTTTTGACCCCTTTGGCGGTCGAATGACCCTTTCACAGGGGTCGCCTAAGACCATCCTGCATATCAGATATTTACATTACGATTCATAACAGTAGCAACATTACAGTTATGAAGTAGCAACGAAAATAATTTTATGGTTGGGTCACAACATGAGGAACTGTATTTAAAGGGCCAGAAGGTTGAGAACCACTGCTTTAGACAATTAAGAGTCTGAGATTTTGTAGATGGGATGCATACATTGGAGGGAGCTGAGCTAGTTGCATTAGAGATTTATTCCAGTTTCAAGAATATGTGATTCTTTTTTTAATTTTTTTTTTATTGCTTAAAGTATTACAAAGGGTATTACATATGTGTCCTTCCCCCACCCCCCGCCCTTGACAATCCGCTGGCCTCCCCTACCCCCCAGTGTCTTATGTCCATTGGTTATGCTTATATGCATGCATACAAGTCCTTCGGTTGATCTCTTATCCCCTCCCTCCTGCCCCCCAACCCTCCCTGGCCTTCCCGCTGCAGTTTGACAATCTGTTTGAGGCAGCTCTGCCTCTGTATCTATTATTGTTCATAAGTTTATAATGGTCTTTATTATCCATGAATGAGTGAGATCATGTGGTATTTTTCCTTCATTGACTGGCTTATTTCACTTAAGAATATGTGATTCTGAGTCCTTTTATGTATTTCCTCCTATGTATGTGTAGCTCTAAAAAATTTTACAAGGCTCTTTCATCTGAATAACTAAACTTATTCCTAGGAGATGAAGAAAGTATCTACTAAAGCCATTTTATTCCTCTTTCTTAAAAGTAGACTCCTTTGTTTTGATTTTCTCACTCTGCAAACAGAAATCTCTGCACTGATGTAGAACTGTTTTGAAACTAAAATTGTTTTATTTGGTCACATAATCAGAAAGACCAGATGTAAATGTTTCTGAGATATGATGTGAATGACATTAACATGTCATTTAAAAGGAGTATTTCTAATTCAACTGTGTTCCTGTTTCAGATGTTTGAGAGTTGTTATATGTGTTATATGCATATATTAATTTACAACAACCTTATGAGTTAGACACATAGAGGTTAAACAACTTGCCTATGGTTACTCAGCTAAAAAGTGGGGAGGCCTTGATTTGAATCTCAACAGTCCAGTATATGTACTTTCTTGGTATTTTGAGATGATTACCTGACACAATTGCTATTATATTCAACAGGTGGGTTTTCAGAAAAGACAAATGAATGGAGCTCAGAAGAGGAGGAGCCAGTGAAAAAGGCAGGACCAGTCCAAGTCCTTGTTGTCAAAGACCACCATTCTTTTGAGTTAGATGAAACTGCACTAAATCGAATCCTTCTCTCAGAGGCTGTCAGAGACAAAGAGGTTGTTGCTGTATCTGTGGCTGGAGCATTTAGAAAAGGAAAATCATTCCTAATGGACTTCATGTTGAGATACATGTACAGCCAGGTATGTAAGAGTTTTTTTAAATTTTCTGTCTCTGTGCTGTCACTTTGTGCTTTTATTTAGTAGTGTCCATTATTTCTATTATTATGTATCCTAAATATGCACTTGTTTAAAAATGCTATACTGTAATCATTCCAACTTTGGTGCTTTGGGCACCAAACTACACAGGCCACTTTTGCCTGAAGCCACTTAGCTACATTACCCTTAGAACATACCTTATTTTTTACGCTTAAAAATAGACACCACATAGTAATATGATTATAAACTTTACATGTTATAGGGTTTAAAATGTCAGATAACTTTTGTCATAACATTTTATTGTAATCATTTCCCCCAACATTTATTATGACAATTTTCAAGCATGCAACAAAGTTAAGAGAATTTTGCAGTGAATACCTGGGTATCCACTAATGAGATTCTACCATTAACATTAATATTCTTGCATTATCCCATGTGTCTCTAACTCTTCTTTCCACCCATCACTTCATCTTATTTTACTGATTCATGTCAAAGTAAATTGCTGATGTCAGTATACTTCCCCCCAAATTTTCTCAATATACATCATTATTATATATTTTAGTATTTATTTTTTTCTCTTGTTATAAAATTTACATAGTTACATGCACAAATCTTGAGTACCTTCGCTTATTTTTTTGAAAATGCATATACTTCTATATCCCCAAATTCTATCAAGTATATCTCACCTTTACCCCAGAAATTTCTCTCTGATCTTTTCCAACTCATTTCTTACCCCACCCCCAGAGGCAACAGTATCGTAACATTTGCATCAGCAGCATGTCACAGAAATGAGACTTTAAGGTACCTAGGATAAACCAAAAGCAGAGGGATAAATAGGAGATTGGAGCTAGGGAACAGAGGGTTGGTAGTAGAGAGCATATCAGTATTTTTTCTACCTTTTATCCATAGCAATTCTGATGCAAATATGGATTTGAGGGAAGAAGACACACTACCCAAGAAACTTGGTTCTATGTATTTATACCATAATTATCCATTTTGGATTGATCTTTTCTAGTTGGGTTATTTTTGAACAATTTTGTAACGTTAATATCTTATGTCTAGTGTCAGTTCAAACAAATCAAGAACAAAACTGCTAAAATCTCAGGCTTTGAAAGCAAGAAAAACTTACCACTCTCTATTTCTAGCATACCAACATTAGTGTGCTATATAACACAGGTGGGAAAATTGAATGAACAAAATTAGTGTACTTTACATTATTTGGGATTATATACAGTTTTATACATATTCATAGTTTTAACTGTTAAACATTTGAATGAAATGCTCAATAACACTTGTTGCTTGTGTTAAATAGCATTTTCTCAGATTAAAGCTCAGATTTGTTTTTGTCTTTCTGCACCTACTACTAGATACCTTTCCTCCTGCTATTATTTACTTCCTCCTCCCCCAATACCAAAGCATTGTGTATGTTACTGTTTATATCCTGATATACTGTATTCTCTCATATCTTTATTTCTTTGTTTCTGGAATACCCTCCCCAAATTTGCTCACCTGGAAAATTTCTAAACATCCTTCAATGTTTAGCTCAAATGTCACCTCTCCTTTAAAGTATTACATAACCAAGAGTTAGTTATTTCTTTTCTTATGTTTCCATTTATGACACTACATAATAATAGAAATAATGGACACTACTAAATAAAAGCACAAAGTGACAGCACAGAAAGAAGAGTTAGAGACACATGGGATATGTTCCCATTTTAACAGGCATATATTATATTATATTAGTTAGTTAGCATGTCTATCCCCTGTTAAGTTATGAGCTTCCATTGGTCTGAAATATCTTTGTATCCCAGGATCTAGCATAACATGTGGCAGATGATTGCTTCCTCTGTAATTTCTTTTTGGATTATTTAGTAAAGAAATTGTGTCAGTACAGTAGATGTGCATATGTTGTTTCCTTTTGGCTAGAGTTAGAAAGAGAATACAGATCTTAATGGATGAGTAGAAAATACTATACTACATATCTAGTTCTGTATCAGAGACTTTCTTAATTTTATAGGAATCAGTTGATTGGGTTGGAGATTACAATGAACCGTTGACTGGATTTTCATGGAGAGGTGGATCTGAACGAGAGACTACAGGAATCCAGATATGGAGTGAAGTCTTCCTTGTCAATAAACCTGATGGTAAAAAGGTATGATGTGAACTTCTTAAAGAAAATAGATTTTTCACTTGCAACAGTTATCACTTTTCAGGATCCTCAAAAACTCTCTTTTGAAAACTAATTTTTGGCCATTTGACATGATATTTAAAAGGGAAGTGGGTAGCATTCTATTGCGTTTCCTATTTTCCTTTCTAGGGGTCAGGGTAAGCAAAATTGTAGAAACAATGGAACAGAAGCTCAGCTAACATCTAAACTTTGTTTCAGTGCTGTTTCTGTTATGGTTGATTACCAGTGAAAGTTAATCATTACAGTATTCAGCAACTAATTGCATTTTTATTTTCTGTGGCCTTCATGGCACACATAAAAATATTCATTATTAATGATTTATTTTAGTTCTTATGATGTTAACTTTGTGTTAACCCTAAAACTCTACATGTTCTATAAAATATCAGTAATGTTCTCTACTTGCCTATAGGTTGCAGTGCTATTGATGGATACTCAGGGAACCTTTGATAGTCAGTCAACTTTGAGAGACTCTGCCACAGTATTTGCCCTTAGCACAATGATCAGCTCTATACAGGTATGGAATAAAATAAATTCATATTTATGGATGTTTCTTTCACTAAAAATTATGAATATATGTATTTCTGTGTGCTAGTGAGACAAGCAACAGAAATGGTAAATCATGTATATTATTAGGCTTAATTAGCATACCAGTTCTAATGATTTCTGTAACAGTAGAATTGTTTTTATTATCGTCACCTAATTTCTGATAAGTTTTCAAATTGCTTACTTTAGTCAGAAAAGATTATATTATCTTATTGATAATTTTTTCTGTTTAAAGCATGTAATAAACTCAATAATATTAAATCTTATAATGTATGCAGTTACATTGGGATCACCTAGTTAAGTTATATTAATTGAAACAAGATTTATAAATGCAAATTTTATTTTACATAGCTAGTAGAAACATTTCTAAAAGTAAAAAACATGTATATGTGTTCATAGCTTTTAAAAACATATTACTATACATTTAGGAAAGTAACTGTCTTCTTGTAAAAAAAAAAATTTATCTTTTTTCTTTCTCTGCCTTTTTTAAAAGTATTTTCTGTGAGGTATATTGTAGGCTTTATAAGTTGTCCTAAAGTACTTGGAGAATTTTACTATAGTAATAGAACACATAGCATAAAAAATTTTAAACCAAATTAAAATTATTTTCTATTTACTGTAAAGAGCAAGAAGAGATAGTAGACAAGAAACAGTTAAAAAAAAAGGTAAGATAGTTTTAAAAGTTAGGGAAGACAAAGTGGTTAGGATGAGTAAGTGAAGGCTAAAATTATAAGCAAGTAGGGAAAATGGAGCTAGTGAACTGGCAATAAAGGCATGGTGTAAGGGTAGGACAACCGTGAGAAGGTTGATAGAAGGAAGACTGAAATTTTTTTTTTATAAAGGACTTTAAGATAAAAAGCCATGATTGTAACTTATAGTTGACTAGCTTTTAAAATTATACTTCTTAAATGAGTAACCCTTTAAAATACCGACTTACCTAATTTCTTCATAATTGACAATATAACCCATTTACACAAGCCAATTAAAACCAGATTGACTTTGCCTTTGTAATATTTATTATTTACTATGTATATTTTACCTGAAGACATTCAATATTTTCACTGAAAATGTAAGTCTTTTTAGTAATGACTATTTCTTACTATCTGAGAAATGATCTATTTAAAAATATATTATCTGTAATAATACATAAAGATATACATATCCTTAAGTTTTCTTTGATGTTACTGATATTTATTCCCCTCAAAAAATGTCACTTTGATACAGTGATCTGTTCATGAAGTGATAATGTATATGTTTATGGGTGTGGACATAATATTCAAAATCTAACTTCCATGTGATGAAACTTTCTGTAGACACAACTCAGATAACCAGTTGTGAAGAAGTCAACATAAAATTTTAAGAAAACTTTATGGGTTGTTCAGATTTAGATTGCCATTATTTATATGAAGGAGTGTTTTATTGACTAGTTGTTGAGTTCATAAAGTATTTTTAGTATTTTGCCTCCAGACAGGTGGCTATTGCATTTCTAGAACAATTTTATGATCGTTGTACATTGTTTATTGTCTCTCAAGCTTTTTATACTCCTCAATTATGGTCTTATAAATATCATTATGTAAGAATGTATGTTAGAGAGTTCACATTTGTGATAACTGATATTTAGAAAAATAGAGAATGACAAAGTAGTGCTGAGGATGATGCTAATTATTTCCTCGTTTTAACTTTATTTCTTAATCAAGGTATATAACTTATCCCAAAATGTCCAGGAGGATGATCTTCAGCACCTCCAGGTAACAATATTTATAATCTTTTTAAATATCTGGTAATCTTTTAAGCATGCATAGTGGAACTTCAGGAGGATTTAGAAACAACCAAATGGAGGTTGTCCTAGTTCCAGGTTTCTTGTTCCAGCCTTGTATGGTTATATTCTGTCTAACTCAGTTTCCAAACTCCTTTGTTTCTGTAAAATTACTTGCTATTGACCTGCATATGAAACTATGTGGCAAGTTAGAATAGAAAAATGATCTTTAGTTTAAAAATGACCCAAAATATGAAGTAGAAGTCGTAAGATCAAGGATTTAATAATTGCTAGTGTGATATCAGTTGTATGCCAGTTTTTCCCCCTGTGGACCATTTTATACCTAAGAACTATGAGGGGTTTACCTGATGATAACTCATAGAATTATATTTTAGATCTGAAAGAGACCTCAGTGACACCTAATTTATACTTCATATTTTATACATGAGGAAAATTAGGCTGAAAGAAATAAATGACTTGCCTAAATTCTTGTGGCTAATTAGTGGTAGAGTGGGAGTAAAAATATGGTTATCTGACTGGGCTTAGTGTTTCTTCTATTCTCCAAGCATCATTTAAATCTCAAGTAAAAGATTAGCTATTCCTAAATATACTTCAGATCTCTGTAACACTCTGCTCCCTTTCAATTCATGTTATATTGGTTACATAGGAAAGCCTATTGTTTCTCTGATAGTTGCCCTCTGTATATTTTGTAGAAAGTTTTGCTTTCAGTGTATTATTTAATTTTTACAATAAGAGCCATGTACAAATTTAACAGATAACAAGATGACAAAACAGGGTAATCTCTAATGTCAGAAAAATCATTTGAGTTTACAACCAGTATTACTCCCAAATATATTTATTTTCTTCTTTTTAAATCAGTTTTTTATTATTTTATTTTTTTATTGATCTTAGAGAGAGGAAGGGAGGGAGGGAGGGAGGGAGGGAGGGAGAGAGAGAGAGAGAGAGAGAGAGAGAGAGAGAGAGAGAGAGAGAAAACATCAATGATCTATTGCCTCCCATGCATGGAAACCTGGGTCATGTGCCCTGACCAGGGAATCAACCTGCCACCATTTGGTTTAGGTGACAACCTTCCAACCAACTGAGTCACACTAGCCAGGGCTAAAATATATTTCTTGTACATCTCACTGACCATTTATGACAAATAGGCAATATGCTGAGTAAGTGTTAAATTTTTGTTGTTGTTGTTGCTCTCTTTTTTATTTTAATTTGTGTTTTTATTTGATTTGATTTGTGTTATATATTTCTTATACAGTAATAAGTACAATAACTTCTTCAAGCATGTACTGTTCAATACCAGTTTTAGGAATTTCTTAAAGAAGGACTGATTTTGGATTTTTATATTGAGTAAATTATCTTTTTTGAGATCACTTAAAAATTTTCCTGTAAATGACAATATCTCAGTCTTCCTCAAAAAAGATTGTGAATTCAATTTATGTTAGTAGATAATTCTAATGAGAGTGTTTAATCCCTGACCAGCTGCCTTTTATTTTTTTAAAAATATATTTTTATTGATCTCAAAGAGGAAGGGAGAGGGAGAGAGAGATAGAAACATCAATGATGAGAGAGAATCATTGGTTGGATGCCTCCTGCATGCCCCCTACTGGGGATCGAGCCTGTAACCCGGGCCTGTGCCCTTGACTGGAATCGAACCCGGGACTCTTCAGTCCAGAGGCCAATGCTCTATCCACTGAGCCAAACCAGCTAGGGCTAGCTGTCTTTTAAATATGATATTCCAGACTTTCATTAATCACTTTAATCAAATAACTAGTAATTACCCTTAGCTTTCTATATTCCCATAGCCTGCATGAAGAGGAGGAAAGGATGGTAATCCTGTGTGTCAGCTTTCTTCCCCAACTCTGAAAAGTCACTGTGGCTTGTTAATCTTGTATATTTAGTGGCATTTCCTGTGCATACATGGGAAAAGCCACTCAGCCACTCTGGATGAAACTCTCATCAGAGGCCCAATCACAGTCACCCTTAGGTTGTGTTCTCCAAAACCTTCCATTTCTAGCAACATAAAAACTGCTATGGTGCCTCTCAATTGGGCACAATAAAAAATATTAGACAGCAGTGTATTTGATGTTTTGATTTTTAAGCCAGATATCTATATGACTTTGTAATAATCCAGGCCATTGTGTGTCCTCAGGCAACAACACATATATATCCTACATAATTTATTGCTTTCTGGTCTAATTACGCAAGTTCTATTTTGAAAGGTCATTTAACATGTTTCCCCCCATTGTCCCTACAAAAAACTGTCCTATATTCTAGATATAAAAGATGTTAGCTTTAAAATGGAAACTTTATTTTTAAAATATCTAATTACTGTACTGTTTTATCTAATACTTAGTTCCTTAAAATGATTATTGTAATCTTAAGAATATAGTATTATCTTATAGCTTGGGGAAAAATATGAATGGAAGAAAGCCAAAAAGTAAAACTTTGCAGATACTGAAGTTTTCTTTGTGCATGTGTGTTTGTATGTGTGTGTTTGTATGTGTGTGTGATTTTCCTTCTAGCTTTTCACTGAGTATGGCAGACTGGCAATGGAGGAAACATTCCTGAAGCCATTTCAGGTAAGTTGGGGTTAACTGATGATAAATTCCTATCAAAATTTCCTGAAGACCATATTTTAATTAATTGTGAGGGTCTGTTTCTCTGTTTTAAAATTTCACTTCAGAAGCACTTTTGGATACCCATTTAATGCTATTCGATGCAAGGAGAAGATAGATATGTGGAAATAAAAATTTAACAAACTGTTTTTTAAAAAGGGGGAAGGAAAAATAAAAGAATGAATGATATTTTGGTTCCTGCAAAAATATCAGGTTTTCTCCCCTGAACCAACCCTAGAGATGTCATAAAAAAATAAACATACTATGGAGTGAAAAAGTTGCCTCTTAAAGACTATCTACAGTATGATGGCATTTTTAATATAGCTCAAAAATGAGCATAACTAAATTAATAGCATATTGTTTAAGAATACATATACATATGTGTTAAAACTATATTGAAAGCAAAATTTAAGGTAGTGATTACCACTGGAGAGGAGAAATAGGGATATACCAGGGAGGGATACACAGGAAGCTTCACTGTTTTGGTATGTTCAGTTACCTAAGTGGGTTTGTGGATTCACAGGTTCATGTTACTAATGTGCATAATAATATGCATATAAGTTATTTTGTAGGTGTCATATCATAAAAATTTTAAATCTTAAAAAGTCAATAATATGTCTCAAAACAGCAATTACCAACTAACAAATGTAAGTTATTTTGTGTGTATGCAGTGTTTTGTTTTTTTTTAATATATTTTATTGATTTTTTACAGAGGGGAAGGGAGAGAGATAGGGAGTTAGAAACATCGATGAGAGAGAAACATCGATTAGCTGCCTCCTGCACATCTCCTACTGGAGATGTGCCTGCAACCCAGGTACATGCCCTTGACCGGAACCGAACCCGGGACCTTTCAGTCCGCAGGCCAACGCTCTATCCACTGAGCCAAACCGGTTTTAGCTATGCAGTGTTTTTTAAGTATACAATTCACAATAGCAAAAAACACACACAAAAACTTTGATAATTAACTCCCATAATATAAAGACTTTTATGGAGAAAAATGCAAAGATTTATTAAAGATCATAAAGGGAAATTCGTATAAAACAGATATATTTTAGATAGAGTGATTTAATGTTGTAGAGAATTTAATTCTCCCCAAATTAATCAATAAACTCAGTGCAATTTTAATTAAAATTACCACCGAATTTCTAAAGAAACTCAACACATTGTGCTATAACTTCTATGGAAGAATTAAGTTCTGTTTTTATTTAAATCAGTTTTTAAAAAGAAAATCAAAATTGGAGGATTGAATACACATTAAGAAACCATACAAAATGAAAATGGTGTGGTCCTGCACAGATACAAGAAAAAAGCCCAATGGAACGAAACAGACACCAAATATATCCCTATCTATAATAATAAAAGTGTAATATGCTAATTAGACCAGACGTCCTTCTGGACGACCTTCTGGACGAAGCCAGGCTGTGAGGGAAGCCTGGGTCCCCGGTGCCAGAGGGAAGCTGGTACCAGCAGTGGGGGGAAGGAAGGTGTACTCTTACATGAATTTTGTTTATCAGGCCTCTAGTATATATAGAAACCTGGTATTCAACAGAGGTGGTGTCATAAACCAGTAGCAAATGGATGGATTAATAGCTGAGATTTGGAAAAACTAATTCACTATTTGAAGAAAAAGTTGAATTTCTGTTAAACACCATATAGATTAGTAAGCTCCAATTGGATTAAAGAACTAAATATGAAAGTTAAAATTATACTAATAGAAGAAAATACTGGAAAATATCCTTCTGAACTGGGGTGAAGAAACATTTATATACTAGGATTCTCACAAAATAAACCATGTAGTGAAAAATTGATGGGTATTATTACATTAAAATAGAGTATTTCTATTTATCAGAAGACTCTATAAGAAGCAAAGTGAACAGATTGGTAGAAGATATTGACAATGTCAAAGACAACAAGGACTTAATATGTAGAATACACAAGGCAGTTTTACAATTAAGTAAGGACATTTTGCCAATTAAAAATAAGCAAAGGAACCATGATACATCTATTAGAATGGCCAAATTTCAGAGCATCAACACCAAATGCTCCACAAAAGAGGATGTGGAGTAACAGGTACTCTCATACATTTCTGGTGGGAATGTAAATGGTACAGTCACTTTGGAAGATAGTTTGGTGGTTTCTTACAAAATTAAACATTCTCTTATATGAACCAGTGATTGCACTCTTTGGTATTTACTCAAAGAAGTTGAAAACTTACATCCACACAAAAACTGGCACACAGATGTTTGTAGCAGCTTTATTTATAATTTCCAAAAACTTGGAAGCAGCCAAAATGTCCTTTAATAGATAAACTGCATATATCCAGACAATGAAATATTCAGCGTAAAAAAGGAAATGAGTTATCAGTCTATGAAAGAGACATGGAGAAACATTAAATGCACATTACTAAGTGAAATAAGCCAATTTGAAAAGGCTACATATTGTATGATTCCAACTATATGATATTCTGGCAGAGGCAAAACAATGGACACAAAGATCAGAGGATGGTGGGGGAAGCGAGGAGTGGAGAAATGAATAGGCAGAGCACAGAGGATTTTTAAGGCCATGAAAATACTCTATATGATATTGTAACGATGGGTATATGTCATTATACCTTTGTCCAAGCCCATATCATGTACAACGCTAAGAATGAACCCTATGGATTTTGAGTAATTATGATGTGACAATGTAGGTCCATTGTTGATGAAAAAAAAGAATGCACCATTCTGGTGGGTGATATTAATAAATGAGGCTGTGCATGTGTGGGGACAGGTGATACTTGCCAATACTCTGCACTTTCCTCTCATTTTTCTTGTAAACCTACAGCTGCTCTAAAAATAGTCTTATAAAACATTAAAAATGATAAACTGTACTTAATTTTTTAAAAAAACAGGCAAAAGATATGCAGACAATTCACAGAATGAAAACCTGATTGGTTAACACATTTTTGAAGGATGTCAGGTCTCATTGATAATCAGATAAAAATTAAAATAATGAGATACCACTTTATACTCTTTAAGTAGGCAAAAAGTGGAACATGGAGTTAATACCATATTATAGCTACAATTTGGATAAATGGGAAAGCCAGGACCTATTGGTGAAAGTGCAGATTGGAGCAGCCATTCTGTGGAGCAGGGGAAATGTGTAAGGATATTGACTGGAGCATTGATAGAGTAGTGGTAGTGGGAAGTTGGAGGCAATTTAGGTGTCCATTACTAGAAGAATGGATACATAAGAGCATACTCTGGAATATTTTGCAACATCCAAAGGCAGTGAACCAGAAGTATACGGAGTAGCATGAATAATAGAGTGTTTAAATTGATACTGAATTAAGCAGAAAAAATTTGAGATCTATAACATACTATTTATGATTATTTAAAACACTATAGATCAGTGGTTATCAACCTTTGTTATGGGGTGAGGCCACAACATTACTAACAAAGAAACAGAATTTCCGGAGGATGAGGCCCAGAAATCAGGATTTTAAAAAGATTCCCAGGTGATTCTAATGTGCAGCCAAGGTTGAGAACCACTGCTCTATATAAACAAAATATATGTATTAGAGTTGAGAACAGAAAATTGAGAGATGGGAATGGGGGTCTGGGAAAAATATGATAAAGAAAAAGGGGCCTTTGCATGGAGAGATGATGGTATGCTCTGAGTGAGAGTATGAATCTCTCCCCTATGGTCTGGGGAAGCAGGTGGGGTAAGGTAGAATAAAACCAGTTCTTGCTTACAATCTTCTTTTTTTTAATATATTTTATTGATTTTTTACAGAGAGGAAGAGAGAGGGATAGAGAGTTAGAAACATCGATGAGAGAGAAACATCAATCAGCTGCCTCCTGCACGCCCCCCACTGGGGATGTGCCCACAACCAAGGTACATGCCCTTGACTGGAATCGAACCTGGGACCCTTGAGTCCGCAGGCCGAAGCTCTATCCACTGAGCCAAACCAGTTCTGGCAGCTTACAATCTTCTGTATGGTTTACAATACCTACTAGATTCTGTTGTCTTTTTAAAAAGTATTTGTCAGGCTGATATTTGAAGTGTTGTATGGTAATTAGGCTATTTGTTTTGACTTTTGTCTTCTCTGAACCTGTTACTCTCAGGAACCATTGGCATAGACTGGGGAACTGCATTGTAAATTCTGGAAAGGAATGTTAAGTCTTATCAGCAGGCATCACTGCTTCTTACACTTTGCCAGATATACTAAAGTCAGAGAGACCAACCAATGCTCGGGAAGGGGGAGAGAGAGAGAGAGAGAGAGAGAGAGAGAGAGAGAGAGAGAGAGAAAGTCATAGAGTTACTGCTTGTTGGTAAACTGTTGGCTTATGAAATGTCAATGAAAAAATTATGACTAAATGAGTCAACTAACTCCTAAACATGTTTGGATGTGTAAATCTAAGTATCTGAAATTGAATTGAGAAACTCATTAAGTAGCAAACATGGCTTCCAACACTATTTAATAATATTTAAGATTAAAACAACCAAATTCAAACCAAAAAATACTATACAACATGAAATTAAAAGATAAAATACAAATATATTAAAATCTCAGGACATGTAAGATAGCAGCAAAATAATTCACATTTAAATTAGCATGGAGGGAAAATCTAAAATAAAGTAATTTTGAAATAAAAGTTGTTAATTCAGCAAGCTTTCTTAGAAGTTCACGTCTATCCTCTTCCTCACTCCAGAAAATTCACTGTTTTTTTCTATTGTGAACGAGTGTCACCTCTATAACCCACATAAAACATGTATTGATATATCCTACATGTTTGTAATATTAATTGCTATGTAATGTATTTTCATATTAATATGCCATAATTTGTAAAGTCATTTCCCAATTGTTGAGTATTTGGTGTTATTTCACTGTTACTCATAGTACTGCTAGAACACTGATTTTTTAAATAATTTCCTAAAGGATTAGTCTCCAAAGGGAAGTTAACAAAGGTTATATTTTTCATGTTTTAAAAAATATATACGGTCATTTATAGGATATACACAGCATCCCTTGCCCCAGTTGCCTTCCTGAATTTAATTCATTCAAAAAACAGTATTTATGACTTCAAATGTTTTTATTTGAGAAAATCAAGGTAATTTATAGTCTTGATTTTTATCTCTACCTACATATATATATGAACAAATCAAGATTCATCAATGTTGAAAACTGATGGCTTTTGAAATAAGGACCGAGATTCATAGCATTCCGTACATGATAAATGTAAAGCATACAAATTGTCCAGGGAGAGGGTGAGGCCAATGGGTGTGCTTTTATTAGCTGGCTCATACCAGTTCACAAGAGCTAACTAGTAAATATTCAGGAATTATGTAAGCCAATTATTAAACAGTTGGTAGCTTGAAATCAGCTATAGTGTGCATACAGAAATTGTTGAATGCTACAAATCAAGGTGTTGTGTTGTTGTTGGAGAGGTAGTTTACTAGCACATCATTGGATGGGAATAATAGGCATGGAAATAGGGAATTTGACACTGTAGATAGATAAATAGAATATAGATTTTTGATTTGAAAAAATAAGACTTCATATTTGATCATATTCTACACATGGTCCTCATTATGTCGACTTGGGAAGGTGTCCAGTGAAAAAGACCAAGAAATGAAACTAAAATCTCCCAAGAAAAATGCAAAATATAGCCAAATCCACATATTTGGTTTCATTTATCCTAGTTCATGAACTTCTATTTTGTAAAAGTTGCTTCATAGCTAACCTCTATTTTCAAAATACATGTTTTAGGTGTAATTGTTCTGAATACTAGTTGTTATATTTTATTTTGACAGAAATTGGCATATAATTAAAGATAGTGGATATAGGTACTTTTAAATTCTCCTCTCCATAAGAATATCTTCTTTCCCCACAAGAATCCACAAAACAAAACAAGAAGAGAGGCTCTACCTTAGTGAAACAAGAAATAGCCATAAGGCAAACTAAGAAGCATTCATTTTTAAGGAAAGAAGATGTGAGCCAAAAATTTTATATCCAGCAAAATTGACTTTCAAGTATAAATGGCATAAACTGTTATCAACACGTAAGAATGCAAAAAATAGTGTTCCCATGAGCCCTTAATGAGAATTCTACCAAAGAATGCACTTCAGATAAGCAAAGATGACATAACTTCGATCAAATGAGAGATAATCAGATACTACGTGCCTCCTGATAAAAGGACACTCTGCTTCCCATAGTCTTGCCAAAGAAATAAAACCTGTGTCAGACCAAGCCTCTGTCTCTAGCTGCCAATTTGCAGGAAACCCAGAGGACAAAAGAACATGTTGAACTGCTCCATAAATATGCAGTCAGCAAGGTCCCAGTTATGGGAAACTCTACAGGTCAAATTCCTAAGTTCTTCAACAGATGAACTGTAAAGGGGAAAAGGGGTGGAAGAGGAACCTGTAAATTAAATGAGAATTAAAAGACATAATTTTTAATGGGCAAGTCTGAAAGATTCAGTTAGAAACTCAGAAAATATAAACTTTGTTTAAAACATTGATTTTAGAGAGAGGAAGGGAGAGAGAGAAACATCGATGCAAGGGAGAACATTGATTTGGTTACCTTCCATATGCTGGGTGTGCCCTGACTGGGAATTGAACTGGCCACCACTTAGTACAAGACAATGCTCTAACCAATGGACAACACTGGCCAGTGCAGAAAATGTAAACTTTTAGAAGGATCATTTAAAGATAAGCTAATTTTATAAAATATGATTTTTTTCTTTATTACCTACAGTTTTTCAGAAACAAAAATTGAAATATCAATCTAATTTACAAAAAGCATATTTTAATCAGCCCTTAGATCGTAAAGTACATATTTTATACTTAACTTTGAGGAGCAGTACAGCAGGGATTTTGAAGTAAGACCCAAGTTTACTGCTAATTCTTTCATCTCTGGCTATGTGAGTTTGAGCAAGTTACTTAATGTCAGATGAGGGTGGAGGTGATTTTTATATATCTCTTTTGAAAAGAATAATAAAGTATAACCAATCTCTTAGGGCTGCTATAGAAATATATGAAATATCATGTGTACAATCCCTGGTATTGAAGATGGCATATTATAGGCACTCAATAAATGAAAGCTAATACTACATTGGTTTCAATAGGTCTGGGGTGGAGCTCAAGAATTCTGTACTTTTAAAAAAGCTTCCCAAATGATTTTAATGTTGTTCTAATTTGGGAAACACAGTCACTGATAAAATCCTTCTGGATGTGAACAAATATTTAACTTGAAGGATGATTATCTATGATTTTCTTAGAATAGTGGAAAAACTGGAAAATATTTATGAGAAGGGCAAAATAAATTATGGTCTATCCATGTGCTAAAATACCATGTTGCCATTAAAATAAAAATCAAATAGCTAACAGAGCACTAACTAGGTATCAGGCACTATTCTAAATGCCTATATATTATCTCATTTATTAGTCCTGTGAGGTGGGTCTATTATTATCTCTAATTGACAAATGAGGAGGCTAAAAATGTACGTAACATTACAAATAAAAATTGTGAAGCTGAAACATTTCTAAACTATCAATAATGAAAAATGTTTTATAATAAGAAATTGGCTTCATTAGAAGAAAGACTGAGTTAGCTTTCTAACAAAAAATATTTCAAAATCATCATATGAAGAAGTGATAAAATCATTTGCAGCAAAAACTGTAGAGGGCAAAATATATTATAAAGGTATGTTATTTTGCTGGAGTGTGTGTGTGTGTGTGTGTGTAAGAGAGAGACTCGTCAGCTTTTTTGAATTAGTAATTTATTTTTCTCATTCTAAATAAATATTCACTTTTAAGCCCAATTTTGTATACTTTTTCTTATTGAGCCTTCCCCCTACAGATTGTGTAAGATTCAGGCCCCACAAAACCCAGATTACCACCCCTTTTATGCCAGTTATGCATAATGAGAACCCCTATAGAAGAGAGTGGGACACATGTAATAGAGGAAAAAATATCTAGAGAGTAATAGAGGAAACTTTCCTCAAATAAAACTTGAATCTTCATAAAAAGCTGTTTGAAAACCACCAAGCTGAATGCATCCCACCAAGAAATGAGACAGAGTTGCCCTCAAATTGGCACTATGTAACTATGATCAGTTTTGGGGCAGCTTTTGGTTTACACTTAGTGGAAATAGGTAGGATGCTCTAATAGAGGAAAGACTACTCAGAAACTGTCAAAGATTTTATGTTTGCTTTAATTCCACAATGTGGTAAAGAATATTTGAATAGTATTCTTTAATTGGTTTCAATTAAAAAGCAGTGGGAGGCAACTTAGAATCTCCTTATCAATTCTTTCTTTGAATTATTTCGTAGAGTCTGATATTTCTTGTTCGAGACTGGAGTTTCCCATACGAATTTTCATATGGATCTGATGGTGGCTCCAAATTTTTGGAAAAACGCCTCAAGGTTTGTTAGATATTTAGGTGCATGAAATTTCATCATTAGTAATCTAGAATTATTTTTGTTGAATGATTTGCTGAATACTTAGTAGCCAAATTCTCATTTGACCCTCATAGTATCTCTATGAATAAACTAAGACAGATACTTAACAAAATACTTTCAGAATTACAATTTTCAAATATTTTCAATAATTATGATACAGATAAAGAGTTCTTTTGTAGGTATCTATAAAACAATGATTTATTCGAAAAAACAATGAAGAATTAAGTTAGTTCAAGACCACAGTTTAAATATCTGGATTCATGTTTTAGCAGAGGTTTAAAAGTCAATTTAACAAAAATATCTAATTTTGAAATCCCCAATCTTATAACATTTTGCTAGTAGTTCACAGAAAGTAAAATTAGAAGACTTTCCATTTTTAATGTCATGATAGTTTAATATTGACTGATTTACATTGAATAGATATTACACAAAAATACCTACTGAGAAGTCCGGAAAAAAAAACATAAAAAAATTTCCTTTATAATCAGAATTTCTGAGCTTAACTTTTTAGGTTTATAATTACTTTTAGGGTAATTCGTACTATTAACTGTCAAATACATGTAAAAAAAGTGCAACTTAGCTTATAAACACCTATCTATTCAGATGCTTTCCTAGAATTTGAATGTATACCTACCAGGTGACAAGAAGCTGTTTTGAGTATCTCCTGAAAAGAAGGGAGGAATATTTTATGATCTATTCATGTCTCCTGTGAGTACTTTGAATTAAAAAAGGAATTTGTAGGAATTAGCTAGAGTAAAACCCCACTAATATGTACTAAAAAAAGGGGGGGAAGGCCCATCTGAGTTGGCATAAGAATAGACATTTGTTAACTGTAATAATAATGCCATATTTATGCTATACAGTTACTTAGGTATGGCAGTATGGCAGGTTCACCCAAGATTTTATTCTTTCTTTAATATCAGCCCTGACATGTCATTTTTATAATTGTGGGCCAAGATAGAAAATATAAGATGCCACAGACTTCTTTAAAGTTCAGTTTATATTGAAAGTCATTTAAACTTCAGGATGATTTACTACTGCAGGTCTCAGGGAACCAGCATGAAGAACTACAGAATGTTCGAAAACACATCCATTCCTGTTTCACCAAAATTTCCTGTTTTCTGCTACCTCATCCTGGCTTAAAAGTAGCTACCAATCCAAACTTTGATGGAAAACTGAAAGGTTTGTCTGTCTTTTAATGAATATGTTTATATCACTTAGTCCGATATAAAAATATCATTTATCCGCTGGGCTTATGACTGCTTGTTCATTCACTGACATGAGGCTGATGATTAGAAATCGTTAGAATTGTGATTCCTGGGCTGGTGCTAGAGCGCCTCCTTGGTGAACTGTGGGAATCTGTGGCTGCTGAATATGTACATTGAGAAAAGAGGCTAAAACCCTGAGTTCACTTGGGAGGCAGTAGCCCTCACCTTTTTGCAGAGGTTCCTGCTCACCTTTGTGCATTGAGAAATGCTCCTTAATGACTTCCTGTGTAATTTTTATTATTTACATTAAAGGGGAAAATAGATGTCTATATTCCTGGAATGTTGCATTAAGTTATATAATTAGAGATTGAAATATTTCATGGTACTGAATTAAGTCCTTTAAAACTGCTACTAAAGAATTTAATTATAAATTATTAAAAGCTTCACTAAAAAGGAGATCCTCTTTGGAATGAGGAACAGTTTTTTAAAAACCAAAGCACTAGAGTGTTTTTCAAATAGTATGTATTAATAGCATGTAATTCTCTCTTGAACAGAGGCATGTCTAACATTTTAAGATTCCCAAGCAAGAATTAATGAGAAAAAAAGAGATTCCAAAGCAACTCAACTTGTTAAAGAGGGGGTGGAAGTAGGATATGGGGAAGCAGAAGTTAATCTTTCCTAATAAATAATCACCAGGCCTTTAGATGTTTGCTTTGTAGTTAATACAAGGTAGTACAAAGACATTTCTGACTTTTTTTACTTGTAAGCCTGGCATTGAGTACACCACTAAAGTTCAGACGTTTGCTAAATATAAGGTGGCCTTTCCGCATTGTGCCAGGGCTGGTGAGACAGTGACACACATTTTTCAGCACAGTTGTTCTGAAAGGGCTTTCAAGTTACTTTTTAAAAAAGGACAACATAACTTATATCCAGTTTTATAGAACTGGCAGTTTTGAAAAGCAAACCTATCCCCCCACTCCCAAACCGATCCATGGTATTTACTCTCAGATACTTTATATTTAGCTATGGCAGTTAGTATCATAAATAGAATCCCAAAATTTTCAATCAGCACTGTTTTTATACATGTTTTAAATGATCTTACCTTTATATAACAGAACAAATAGCAGTAGGCTATTAATGCATGGATTCCAGGATCCTACAATTTCTTATGAATTCCAATCTACGAGTGAACACACAGACCTCTTGATATTATGCAATTACTTAATGGCTTCCCTGCATTTTGAATAAATTACATAAAAAGAGGGCTTCCCACAAGGCCTCTCTTTCTTCTCTGGAGTTGGGAGCTGTAAACAGGCAGAGAAGGGACAGGCCTTCAACAATAGTCTTTTATTGGACAAAAGTACTCTGGCTTGTTCTATTTCTGTGGTATACTATACATCTGCAGTTTTTAAATTAACTGATACATTTTGCAATGAAAGATCTCAAGGAGAGAATTTAAGACAAATCATGCAGATTTGTAACAAATATGTTCTCCAAATTTGATTTACATCTAAACATGTATTGACCCACACAATTGGTTTACAGTTACCATAAGTTATGAGTTTATCAAAGTAGCTAGACAGAGAGAGCAAGGAAAGGCAGCTTTAGTTTCCCATCGAACATTCCATTTTTATGAGGTTCATAGAACTGCTGCAGAATCCTGCTGTGTGCTGAAATGTTCTATTTTGCCTGTTTCTCATTGGGCAAAGATTGGTTTTCCATCCCATCCTGAATCTTATAATTTGGTGATTTCTATCCAGGATGTCTTGTGTGCTGGCCATGCTATTCTCCAGAGGGCTGGCATCTGAGTGTTTGCCTCTGGGGAAGAAATGTCTCTGAATATAAAAACATGCAAAAATTGTTCTTTGATAATAGTTTCTCACACACTTTTCACACACAGGAATAACGTTCAAGTTCATTATTAATAGTAATAATTGTTATAATTGCTATTTGTTCATGGTCCCTCACATTATTGAAATTATCTATTTCTAGTGTTATTTAAAACTTAAAATACTATGATTAAATTTAATTGCAGTTTAATAACTTCCCACATAGGAAATCCAAAGGACCCAAAGCACTGAATTACATTCAATCATGCTACATTCAACAACTCCTCACCAAGTGCCTACAGAATGCCTCTCCTAGTATAGCAAATCAGTCTTTTAGTAAACAAGGAGTTACCTTTTTTGGAGGTTGCTCTGTGTTATAGTGCCCCAGGTAACCACACCATATATTGTGGAGCTGCTTCCTTAGCAGCTCAGGTAAGACTTCAGAAAGCATAACCAACACCATCGCAAGGTGATTATTGTTTAAAAAAAAAAAAAAAAGTTGTTTCTAATGACTTGTCAGAGTCAGGTAATCCTGAGAAAATATCTTCCTTGGTTAATTTACACAGCAGCACTCCACCAGTGCATCTGCCCTGCAGCGATCTTATGCATCATGTCCTCAGTTATTGTGACAGATAACCACTCTGGCCTAGTCCCTGAATTCCTAGCAAGGTTTCGCTCTTGTGGAAGAAATTATTGAAGAAATGATGAAAACAGAACATCATCCTGAATAATCATCTACCCACACATATTTATTGATCAGTTGCAATGAGCCAAAGCTGATTAATATACTTCTGCAATTTGATCTGAACTGGTCTGCAGATGTTCTGGATTATGTACTTATTGTGTTCAACTAATACTGGTAGCAGGAGCTAAAGTATGTTAGTTATGAATATATTGTTCATATTTTATGAATCCAAAATTGAAATACCTGGCATTGGTCTTAGTAGACCAAGGCTAATGCCATATTCAGAACACATTTTTAATCCAATTATGCTGATTACCTTGATGATTACCACACTTGCCAGTGAATTAGATGTACAGGTGTATCTTATTCCATTCCAATTTTATAAGGAAAATTGGGGGGAGGGTCTAAGTACATGTTTTGAAAGTGATTTAAAAGTGGTTTTATATGGAGAAGGCCTTTTTTGTCATATGCAGAAATTCAGAAAAAATCATACATTATAGATATATAGTAATATTCTACAGATGCTGAAAAAAAGCATGAAATCATATAGCAATAAAGAAACCTATTCATATCAGTGAATACAGGTACATAGCAGGAAACAAAACACAACACACGAATGTGGTAACATAATACAAATACCAGTATTGTATTTCAGTGAATACTGATAACTAAATAGCACACCACAATAACAAATACATTTGAATAAATCCATATATAATACAAAGCAAAATAATAAGTAAAGTTTGGTACAGTGCAAAATAAATTTGAATAAACTCCTATACAATAGTGATAAAGCATGAGCAAGTTTCAAAGCTGTACAAAATGTGAAGCAAAATAAGTCTGAAGGATTTCTGTCTGCTCATGCATGTCATAAAAGCAGAAAGCAAGAGAAGAGAAATATGAATTCTTATGCAAACTGGTATTGCAATGTATATTGAAGCTATAAAAACAAGTAGGGAAAATGCAAACACAATCATAAGGTTTTCATCTTTAGCCTTAAAACCTCGGAAATCATCAATTCCAAAGTCTGAAAACTCAGTGACTCTGCTGAAATTCAGATTTTAAAAAATTATATGTAGCTATTGCATTTACTTAGATATCAAGTCTCTGGACATACCTTCTTTTTTACACATATAATGTGTATTTTTCTATATGTTTTGAAATAATGATTTAATAGTCAGTGTTCATAATACTTCTTTAAAGACCTATTTGCTTTGTTACTTTGCTAAGTCTGTAATGTTAAGATTAACCTAATGCTGATTAAAAAAACAAAAACTCCAACTACCTCTGATCTGCTTGCTAAATTAGGTCTCCGTGTTTTCTTGCCATGTTATTTTGAGTTTCACCACTAGAGGTAGCATCAGCATCCCTATCTTTTTGAACTTCAGTTCCTAGTTACACCATACCCACTATACACTTTTCATAAGGTGGGCACACTAAACACAGAATGATTTTGAATATATTTTCTGAAGGGAACACATCTTCTCAGCTGGTAAATATATGGCTTTTCTCCCCATTTATGAGCCTATATATAAAACTACAAAAAAGAATAAAGGCAGAATACATGAAATGTTTATGTGAATAGGGTGTAAAATATTTGAATAACGTTTAATATCAAGAAAGCTACTTTATAGGTGGAAGACAAGATAAATGTGTAATTGAAGTGGCGATAAGAAAGACCAGCGGCCGAAACCGGTTTGGCTCAGTGGATAGAGCGTCGGCCTGCGGGCTGGGGGGTCCCGGGTTTGATTCCGGTCAAGGGCATGTACCTGGGTTGCGGGCACATCCCCAGTGGGAGATGTGCAGGAGGCAGCTGGTCGATGTTTCTCTCTCATCGATGTTTCTAACTCTCTATCTCTCTCCCTTCCTCTCTGTAAAGAATCAATAAAATATATTAAAAAAAAAAAAAAAAAGACCAGCAGTAGAAAGTTTGGGCAAAGTGGATCATCCACCCTAAGAAAAGTGGGTTCCAGTTGTTGTTTGGATGATAGGAAAGCGATAGCTTTATCACTGGGGAAGAAACAGAGGAAATCAAAGGATGTATTATTATTGTGTGGCATGGAGGACTAGATAGAATTTTTAAAATAATGAATTTGCTTTTACTTGTAGAAATAGATGATGAATTCATCAAAAACTTGAAAATACTCATTCCTTGGCTACTTAGTCCTGAGAGCCTAGATATTAAAGAGATCAATGGGAACAAAATCACCTGCCGAGGTCTGGTGGAGTACTTCAAGGTATTGCTCTCATTTCTAGCACATTTGTGAGTACTTAGATTTGACATGTTTGGAATGCAGTTCCCACTTGAAGCTACAACAAAAAAATTATAGACTGTAATATGGGGGCAAAAGTATGAGGAATCTGTACAAATAATGAAAAATTATGAGATTCCCAGGAGGAACTTGTTTTCTGAAATTATTTTTTGAGGGAACTCCTTGAGGTAACTTTCCTGTCCCTTAGA
Source organism: Myotis yumanensis (assembly GCF_028538775.1). NCBI lineage: Eukaryota > Metazoa > Chordata > Mammalia > Chiroptera > Vespertilionidae > Myotis > Myotis yumanensis. The sequence continues at coordinate 48,233,428 of NW_027223752.1, read as the reverse complement.
GGGAAATATATTTTGAAATATGAATGTATCTAAGAGTTGGAAATATCTTTTTTAGGGGGAGGGGTGTTTCCCAGGGTCCAAACCACATAGTCCTCAGTCATGATCTGTACTGAATTTTACCTTCATTCTGAAGATTTTCTCAAAGGGGCTACACCTTGCCTTCCTACTGGAGAACATGCTTCCACATTTCCCTCTGCACCAAGGGCCAATTTGAAGTGGAATTATTTTAAATTTGCATTTACCTGTTTACCTCAGGTAGCACTGGGTACAATGCATTTTTTTTTACCAACCCACAAATATAGTGGAGAATTTCAGTTACCAATCTAATTTGTGTATTGATGATCTAAGGACTAAAATATCAATTTTTAAAATCAACATTCTGTCATTTAAAATGCAGTCATACACCTCCTGTGTGGTTACTGACCATCACTCTCAGCAATAAAGGATATATTATTTATCTCATAATTGAGTTCTTACTGTGCATAACACTGTGGAGGGGCTTAGAATTTAGTAGGAGATTCAGGACCCTTACACAATTCTGTTCCATGAAGTTTATGACATCACCAGGTACAAATTCCTGTGGCTAACTGAAAAAGAAAGGTTACTCCTAGCAGAGGGATCTGAGAGAGTTTTAAAGGATGTAGAAGTGAGCTAAGCCTTCAAGAAGAGTAGGATTGGCAAGTGGAGATGTGTGAAAAGGGCATTTCAGGAAGGGGAACAAAAACTAAGAGGGAATTAAAGTATGAGAAAAAGATAATTAGTTCCTGAAACTGCCAAGACCTTATTTTTTTGGTACTGTCAAGACCTTAGACCTTAGAATATAATTTAACAGAATTACAGAAATATTTAATAGAATTACTTGAACATGAGTCTTTCTTTTTTTCTTTTTAGGCTTATATAAAGATTTATCAAGGTGAAGAATTACCACATCCCAAATCCATGTTACAGGTATTTATTAGCCATGCTAAGCAAAACATGTGCTTCAATCTGGTTGTCAGAAATTACCAAATGAAAATAGTAGACAGAATGATTTATTAGAAGATTATTTTTCTAATAACTGCCCATTTGTGTGTTCAGCTAAACATTTTCACATAAACATACAGCAGCCTCACTTGTGCTGAGATACAAACACTTTATACCCAAGAGTTTTCATACTCTGTATTACATTTGTTTAGAAAACAGACTCACACATGTAACAAGTAGGAAAGCAGGTTTTAAACAAGTGGTGAAACTGGGCTTTTCCTTACTTAAAAAATTTCTTAAAGTTCTTGATAGTTCCTTTTTGTTATCAGATATTGTTCTATCAGTATAGCAGTCCTTAAATTTGAAATTATATTTCTATTTCTATATATTATTTCCATGTTTTTGGGTTTATAGATTTTCCCCAACCCTCAATTTGGTGAGAGGCTTAAAAATGTTGAGGAAAAAAATCTTCCAAATGAAAATTCATTTTGGAACTATGGTTTATTTATTTACTTTTAATATATTTTTTATTGATTTCAGAGAGGAAGGGAGAAGGAGAAAAAGAAACATCAGTGATAGAAAACCACTGATCAGCCGCCTCCTGCATGCCCCAGTGTTGAACTGAGCCCACAACTGGGCAACGTGCCCCAACCGGGTATCGAACTGACCTCCTAGTTCACAGGTCAACTCTCAACCAGAGCCACACTGGCTGGGCAGAACTATGGTTTATTGAGTAAACATCTATGTATTATATATTTCAAAATTTTAGTTTTACTAATTTTTAAGATATAGAAATATTTCAATGATTTAAAATTATTTGATGATCTTGGGTTCTTGCACATTTCTTGCTCATGATGCTTATAAATGAGAACTGCCTGTGGAAATTAATGAATTCCATTTTACATAATATTTTTACTTTGTCCAAAGGCCACAGCAGAAGCTAACAATTTAGCGGCCGTAGCAAATGCCAAGGATACATACAACAAGAAAATGGAAGAGGTAAGAATTAAATTATATTTTAAACCAAATTAGTATTTTTTTCCATGAAATACTGATTTCATTTCTTTTTCTTCCACATTATACTGAATAAACATACAAAGAGGCAGGTTTGACTTATTCTTTCCCAGCCTATGTGTATCGCATTTCTATTTATTATATTCCTAAAATATTTTAAAAGAAACACTATGTCTGCACAATTTTCAACGTATTTTAAATGTTACTTCTATATTTAATAGACACATTTTAATTATTGTCAGATCTTCCCAATTTATAAGATTTAGTGGCTAAAATAACATGCTACCCTCTCCACTTCACCTCCCTTCATTCCACAGTTCCAGAATTTCTATCTTAGATATAAAAACCTGTTAGGAAAAAAGAAATTAAACTTTAAGGGCTAATATTTCTACATACTATATTTCCTTTTTTAACAATCTCAATGAGGATGTGCCTAAAAATTATTGTGTATATCTACTAATATGATGGGTCTTTTTTCCCCTGAAAATATTATAAAATTAAAATTATATTCAAAATTGATGGAGTCAAGAGAAATATAATATATGAAATGGCATAACTAAGGGGTAATTAGGATTACCCCTTAGGTCAGGGAGTGTATAGGAGGCATCATGTGATTCTCACATCGATGTTTCTCTCTCTCTAAAAATCAATACTTTATGTAGTTAAATCTCAAATAACCAAATGATATAAATAAGATTTCCCTTGTAACTTCTGAAGAAAACAGAAAATGTGGTCCAAGAACATTTAATGTTTCCATTTAGTCTCTTGAATGGGCTCCATTGAAACAAAAATCAGTGAAACTGCCAAATAAAACTTTTAATGATTTTACTTTAGAGCTTTATAGCATTGCTCATTGTTTAAATTAAACTTCATTTGTCAAAATTACTTCAGTGCAGTTAGAAAAAATTTCCTAAAGGGACTATTTTTCTTGAATTTAGATTCGTTCTGTAAATGAACTCAGTTTGCAGTTCACTTTGTGTCATGCCTTTTCATCTTGGATTTTCATCTTGGATCAAGTTATGGATATTCTTTCCCATGTCAAAAATAAAAAAAAATTAAGAATGACTTTATATAAGTAACCTATAAAGCAACAGTCCCACTTATAGTTACACCTGATAGTTATTAACTGTGGAAAATGTGGGTTGACAAAACATATGTAGGCTTCTTGGTAATTAATATGTTCTAACAAATTTAAGTGAAAATGTTTACAGTTGCTAATTTTACTCTGCATTGCATAAACAATACTTCTGCATCTGATACAGATTTGTGGTGGTGACAAACCATTTCTGGCCCCTAATGACCTGCAGACCAAACATCTGGAGCTTAAGGAAGAGTCTGTGAAGCTATTCCGAGGGGTGAAGAAGATGGGTGGGGAGGAATTTAGCCGGCGTTACCTGCAGCAGTTGGAGAATGAAATAGATGAACTTTATATGCAGTATATCAAGCACAATGATAGCAAAAATATCTTCCATGCAGCTCGTACTCCAGCCACACTGTTTGTTGTCATTTTTATCACATATGTGATTGCTGGTGTGACTGGATTCATTGGTTTGGACATCATAGCTAGCCTATGCAATATGATAATGGGACTGACCCTTATCACCCTGTGCACGTGGGCATACATCCGGTACTCTGGAGAATACCGAGAGCTGGGAGCTGTAATAGACCAGGTGGCTGCAGCCTTGTGGGACCAGGTAGGAACACTTTACTTCTCTTCAGCTAAATTCAGCACACATTTGATTGTCTATATTACAGACAGGGCATTTGTTAAGATGTTGGAAAGATACAGATGAACATGACTTAGGGGCCCAGTTTTCAAGAACTTTAGAATATATCAAGATGGCCAGATACAACCAACTAACTGTATAATATGTGAAGTCCCAACAACTGTTTTCCAGTTAACAATTCAATATTTTTCAAAAATACATGGATTAGGCAATGGTTTTATTTTTTTATCCTAAAAGAAAAAGTTGTTAAAAGAAGTATAAGAAAATACAGTTGTTTTTATTTAGCTGCTTGTGACTCAATTATATGTTAGCCTTACTTCATACTTATGACCTATTTTATTATTTGATAAGCACTGGCTTTGTTAGGATCATATACAAACCACTAACTTAAGTTGTTGTATCACTGTCTCTTTTAGTACCAACTCATTAAAGCAATATCTGATTACTTCAGATTATCTTCATTTGAACTAGACATTTGCACTAGACATTGGCCATAGCATGAGTCCAGGTCAGCTTCTTGATCAGCTGCTCATGGGGTCAGTTAGTTGTTCTTTATGGTCCAATTAACCATAACCTAGGGAGTCAGGCACGCCATGGTCCATTGTTTAAATAATTGATTATGGACAGGGGAGATAATTACAAACGCACCCAGAACAGCTCTTTATGTCATTCTGGAAGTATCATCAGTTACCTCATGGAAATTTAGGGGGATTTAGTGAAACTAAAGTTGAGATTCTCCAGAAAATTTTAGTGTTAAAACTTCTGAACATTTATGGTCTGTGTAAGTATACTCTTCTCCCAGCATGAAGAGTATACTTACACATAGAATTTTAATGGATTTACCATGTGCCTTTAAAAAAATCTAGCTGAGATAAACTAATGGTAGCACTATGGGAAAAGAATGAATGAAAGCCCTGGCCAGGTGGCTCAATTGGTTGGAGCATTGTCCTGTACACAAAAAGACTGTGGGTTCGATTTCTGGTCAGGGCACATACCTAAGTTGCAGGTTTGGTCCCTGGTCAGAGAGTGTATAGGAGGCAACTGATTGATGATTCTCACATTGATGTTTCTCTCTCTCTAAAAATCAATAAAAACATATTCTCGGGTGAGAATTAAAAAAAAAATGAATTAAAAACTGGATCCTCTGAGCCACTGTCTCAAATAGCCCCTCAACCTCAAAAGATAGAAGAGGGGCTATTTGAGGGAAAAAAAACCAATGCCCTCCTAGAATATGATGCTGAAACCTATAAGGGATATAGAATTGGGTTTTTCAAAAGATTTATATAAATATGTAATACAAACAAAAAATTTGTTCACAAATTAATACTGTGAACAACGTTAAATATTGTGATGCTATTAATGAGACAGGATATATACTTTTCTTTTCTCCCTTTTAAACTGCCTTTGCTACAGGGAACTACAAATGAGGTAAGTTAAATTTTTCTAATTAAGAGCTTATATTTGTAAACATTATGACTTTTTATTAATAAACCAATTAGCCATTAAAGGATGTCTAAATGTAGATTAGAAAATCTTTGATAACTACTGCTCCTATGTTCTCCTTGCATTTATAATTTTAATTGTGAATTTTTAACATGGTTTAAAAACAGTATTTAATTTATTCCAGACATCATGTGATTTGAAATGCATAGGAAACACAAACACATGAATATTGGTAATATTTTATATCTTTTGTTTCCTAAATATGTAGGAGATTTCAAAATTCCTAAGCTCCAACATTGTGCATTTTTCTCTGCTGAAGAATGAAACATGTACAGTTATGGATCTTGAGGAAACTTAACTACTGGACAGCACTTACTTAACTCTGACTTTTGAGTGACAATTACCCATACACTTTAAGCAGGTTCCAGACCAAAAGTGCAGCATAACTTTCTTGGCATACCTCAGACATGACTTGTTAATTGGTGTTCATTTCTCCCACCACCCTTTCATTCTATCACTCTCCAATGTGCAAACTCTGTATCTAAGGGAAGAATCTAAGCTTCCAGGAAGGAATCATTTGTTACGTAAGAAAACTTATCTCTGGAGTCATTTAGGTTATTGTGTTCAGAACGCAAAACTGATCCTGAACTACAGAGACAATGCATAATTCCTTACTTAGTTTCTGCTGTTACATGCAACTGGATTATGTCCTGTAATCAAATAACAACGTTAAACTTAATATTTACAAGTCAATAAAGAATTATTTTATATAAAATTCAGTAAAACAAATTCACTAAAGTAAAAACAAATTTCAACTTTATAAAGCAAACCTTAAGGAAAATAAATCTATGCTTTTATAAGAATAGGGATTAAACTAAATGTGTTAGAATCAGAATATAATAGAACTAGGACAATACCATGTTGCACCAATATGCATTCATATAACTGATGATGGTACTATTAGACTAAGAAAATAGCCATATAGATACAAATAGATAAAAATTAATGGTATTTCCTGGGAATCAATTACTGTTTAAAGAATAGCAAGCTTTTATCGATTTTTAAAAATATTCAGACTTTTTTAGACTCCAGAATTACATAAAATAAGTTGGTCTAATTGAGTGCTCATTACGTGAAAGTCGGAAGAGGGAATTTATCTTAAGACATTAGGTGGGGAGGGGGGAGAGAACATTAAAATATTTTTGAACACTTATATAAAGCAATATGTAAAAATTCCTGATTCAAGCACTGTTATAAAGACACAAAGAACAATTCAGAGGTAGTTTTAATGATGAAAGGCTTTCTGAGATAATGTTTCTGAATAAGGTTTTGTAAAATATGAACTAATTAACAGAAATAAGGCAAGAAAATGTTTGAGTGGGCCCCAGTGTGGCAGAGGGAGGGGGCAACATATGTGCTTATTTGCATGACTGTATGAGGAAATAATGGAGACTGAAGGTGTCCCCATTCTGAAAAACCTATAAGGAAGCCCTGAGAACAAGTGGTCCAGCTATTACAATACAGTAGCTATTGATAGTCAAAAGTTATGAGCTCCTGTAATTTCTCTAAAATTGACAAGTTCTCAACAAGCCCCTGGGGCATAGTGAGTGGTTAGGAAGCTGTGCTCCACGAGGTGTGCAGGTAAAAAGGAAATGCAGTCTGAGAATAAAACATTTACCATGAAGATCAATCCACAAAAGTAGTAACACACACTGTAGAGCTGAAAGTACTTTTGGGTTCTAAGATATTAGTTATTAATTTATATTCCATAGAGATTAATGATATAGATACCAAATTTAGCAAGCTAACTTTTATATAGTACCATAAACTAATTACACTTAAAAGAAAAATGTTTACATCTGTGTGTTTTAAAATCTGTATTCTTGTCTTTTCAGGCTTTATACAAGCTTTATAACGCAGCAGCAACCCACAGACATCTGTATCATCAGGCTTTTCCTGCACCAAAGTCAGAATCTACTGAACAATCAGAAAAGAAGAAAACTTAATCCAAATGTTAAAAAATACAGGTGCATGACCAATTTTCAGTTACATGTCTCCATGTAAACATTCAGTGCTTCCATCAGAAAGAGTAAAATACCAAACACCTCTGAAGACTGCAAAAATGGTTTCGTTCTTTCATTTCAGTGTTTAATAGGTGTATGTATGCATGGTTATTATCATTTCATTAACATGTACAGTTTCCTGATTTTGTCTTCAAATATACTGCTATAATTTAAAGTTGTCTATTTATGATGATAGTACATGTGTTCTGCTTGAATTTACTGAATTCTACTACAGGGTTATAATTAAACCATGTGGTAATATTACTCCCTGTTTGGATATGCTCATTTAATTTTTACAGAAGAATTTTGAAATTATTTCATAGTCATTTGTTAAAGCACAGCATCACAACTCAAAAGGCTTGATTCAGTCTATATCATCTTACATATACCATAAGCTCTTATTTTTAAAGACATTTAAGAGAGCTTTTCAGTTGCTTTATCAAAAACTATGTATTGCTTTTTATATTATGATTTAATATAGAATATAAACCTCTTGATAAAAAATGCACAATAGATCACTTTGTATGTATTTGAGTTTCTGCATTGTATATTTTTTCATTTGCTACACAAAGAAATGTATTCATCATAGGTTTATTCTTTTAATATGTCAACTACTATTAAAGTTTACTCTGGTTCCTAAGATTAAAAACAAATGCTTACTGAATTTGGAAATATTTGGGAGTGTTGATAAAGAATGATGACGGTTTATCTTTCTTTTAAAAATTCAGAATGGATTTTCTTTAATGTTGGCCACATTTCAAATTTAGGTTTCCATTTTAAGAAATAGGTACCTTCCAGTTCTTTTAAAACAGTGATTCTATACTGTATTTCTAATTACTAAAATCTATAGTGGAATTTCATTGAGCATACACCTTTTAAAGAGAAAAAAAAGTGTGGTAATGAAAAAAAAAAGTAATGCCTCTTATCTGGGAGCACTAAAACAGTAATTTCTAACTTTCTTTGAAATGGCTAAGCCGTAATTAAACAGTAATATAAAGTAAGGAGCAACAGAAAAGAATAATTAAGATAGAAGAGTGTGTAAGAGTTCATAAGGTATGTAAGCTTAAATCTTAGAAAAGTTTGATCACATGCCCTGCAAAGTAACTTTTCCCATTGATAAAATTCCACTAGCTTATTTTCATTTTTCAATACCCCTTTCAATGTACTGTTTTCTTTGATGATGGGTCTTATGAATGGAAAAACCGAATATTTAAAGCACTATGTGTAAAATATAGACTCAAACATTTAGTTTCCACAAAAATATATTTAATAAGCTGCTTGTATAAAATCAAACATTTAATATTTCCAACATTTTATTAACAAATTAAACTCACTATTATGTAACTGGGAGTGCTTTGTATTTTGGAAGATTACCTAAACTAAAAACATATTTACATATTTACAACACATGTAAATATAATTGAAGAGCTACTTCAACTCATGTTAAAATTACTGGAATTTTAGAGATTTATAGGATAGAAGTGCCATAAATTTGTCTGCAATCAAATGTACTACACAAATTATGAACAATATCTTTGTAACTATTAACTTAAAAGGAAAAAAATGGGAATAAATACTGGGTTTTAAAGTTTGTGACAAAGTCTTAAAGATAAAAGAAAATCAATTTATTGACCAAGATTTCTTAATGAATCCCTGATTGTCATTTTTGGCAGCTCAACCCAGCTTGTTAGGATGGTAGCATGTCATGCTATAGGGAACCCTCCACTGTTTCATCAGAGCCATGCTCTTAAATGCCAAAAGTAAGGAAGTGATGTTAGCTACTCTGAATGCTGTACACACCTCTCCCACACAGGCTAAAGCCTTATGCCAAAATTCATTCCTTAAAGATTGAAGGCCCTTCACTCTTTCATACCAAATGAATACTTCCTCATCACATTTAAAACGTTCTTTACATTTGGGAGGGAGGGGAATACCATAAATTATATATAAAAATTTATCACAATAAAGGTTCCAAATCCCATTTTATGTTTTGAACTATACACAATAGTAACAATTAAAGCATTCGATTCCAGACAATGTTCCACACTAAAGCAGGAAACATCTTTTTTTAAATACTGCATAGGTTATCTCTCGCTTTGTTTTTTAAAGAAAGGTACTGCTACTGTAAGAGTTTATCAAGTGATCATTTCCTATTTAATATCTCATAATGACATTTCTTGCTGCATTTGTCTCCACTAAGAATATTCAAAGCAGTTTCCTAATATGCAGCATTAAGAAGTTTGCCACATTGGCTCTTAAGGTGAAACATTTTTTTTTTCTCAATAAGAGTATTTTTAATAACAAAATACATGTAAAATTAGAATTTTGTAATTTCTAAAAAGCTGCCTTTATTAACCAAAGTACTTGTTTGCAGTCTTTTATCTGTGAGAATATTTTAAAGCCCTTATAAAACTTAAATTCTATTTTTATTTTTAAAAAATTTACTTAAAAATTCTTGCCATGTTGCTGGGCATACCACTGCTGCCTCTGCTTGCGGTTTTCCAACTCTGTGAGAAGAGCCTGTCTGTAGGCTTCATACATTTTGACAATCTGTTCCAGTTCTTTCATGAAAAGCAACTTCAGCATTCCCTGGTATGTATCTAGGTCAGCAAGCTGGAAGAGTTCCCACTTCAGAATATGGTCATATCTGTTTTAAAAACACAATCATACATATATTCAGAATACACACATTAAATATGTATTTATAGTAATCAACTGGTCTATTTTTATAAATATCAACTTTATTAAAATTAAACAAACCATAATCTATAATTGAGTCAACTGCTACTTAAATATACTATTTTTTAGAGAGGAGAAAATAATTACTACTTCATTTCAATTTCAATTTCAAAATACCCATTTCATCTTAAGTGTCAGTTATTCTAATATTAACATTAGATAGCAATAAACATATTTCAAACCACTGTGGTTCTATAATTTGTGAAGAAGACATTCTATGCTATTCATAAGTTCATCTAAAGTTAATTGTCAGGAACTTAAGAATGCTTTAAACCACAGTGGGCCTACAAATACTACATAAAACGGGCAAGGTCATTTGTGTCAGTGTCAATAGGGCTTTTTAAAAAATAAGTTTTTTATTGATGTTTGAAAGGGAGAGAGAGACAGAAACGTTAATGAGAGAGAAACATCAACATTGATCAGCTGCTTCCTGCATGCCCCCTACTGGGATCGAGCTAGCAACCTGGGCTAGTGCCCTGACGGGGAATCAAACCAGGGACATCTTGGTTCATGGGTTGATGCTCAACCACTGAGCCACACTGGCAGGGCTTGATAGATGAGGAATGCTGAGATGAGGAATGCTGTTCTCTACAGCAAACAAGGAACTAAAAAGAAGAAGGAATGAAGAGGAACCATCATTCGTGGGTTGAGTTTTCCTGAGGCTGAGTATACAGTATTTAAAAACAAAAAAACCCCAACAACAGAAAAACTCAAGCAGAAAGCAAATAAGCTCTGTTTAAAATGAGAGAATAAGTAGACTGTAGAAGATTCCACAATGTAGGGAAGGATTCATAAAATTATATCTGTATTTCAGAAGAAGGCCTTCTTCAATGGTAGGTAGATCACATACTGAGATGGTAGCCTGCCACAAGCTACTAAAGCAGTAACTTATCCTTTGAATTGAAAGACACTCTAATCCAAGTTTATTTTACAGATGAAAAAACTGAAACCCCAAGAGGCTATATATCTCTTGCAATACTATTTAGTGACTACAACTTCAGAAAGGCCTAAAGAACTATGGACCAAGATGCTTCAGAGTAATAATTTTGACTGTTAATACTAAGACTAGTCAAAGAACTTGAACTAGAGCAGGGCATATACCTATGTGATAATGAAGTTATACCTCTCAAATCATACTGCAGAGCTGACATAATAGGAAGTTTTATAAATTCTGGTAAATTTATTTTTAATGATCATTTCTAATATTTCCTACCCAATGGTCCTTTGGTAATTCATTTACTATATAATTCCAAAAGGATCACTTGTCTAATATAAATTTTAAAAGGCTTTTTAGAAAGGGAAACAGTAAACAAATACTGAGCAGCCAGTATGAGCCACATACTGTGTATAAATATAATTCTGTATAAGTATTTTAAAAAAGGAAAAAGCTTTAGATAATTATCTGACTTCCTAATCACAGTATTTAGCATCAAGAATAGGATTATGGATAGAAGCAACAAAATCAAGAGTAACTAAAGGATATCCTTTGGGAAGAAGAAAAAGCATTCTAAGGAACAACACAGAGAACAAAAGTAAGCAATGCACCAATTTCTGTTCCAAATTCTTGCCCCTGCTGTTTCTGTATAATTTCTTCCCTTCTGCCTATAATAAATCCTATTATGCCTAGTTATTTTTACCATTTTTTCCTTCTTAACTAGCCAAATAATCTACTTCTCCAAGTTTAACTTTTAGCCACTTATACTCTAAATATACAGGTAAATAATTTAGAAAATAGGCTGTAAAAACTCCTCAATAGCCTATACTTACAGCATCTCTTTTGCTGTTTTTCCTAGGACAGTATTCTATTCAAACACTACTTATAAATAAACCATATATGCAAACAGCCATTGCTATAATGCCACCAAAAGCAAAAAGAAACCCAAAAGGTGTTCACACCGCAGTGGATGCTGGCTTTAAGAGCAAAAATGCTGCCTTTCTCAGATCCAGGTATCATAATGTGGTCTAAGTTCCCGGCACCTGCCCCCTTTAACAGTGTGCCCACTATTTCTTTCCACCTATACCCGGAGCTGGGTCAATGGTGGCACTGGAATCAAGCCACAGGAATGAAACAGAATCCATTCCACAATGCTGTGGGGGACTGTGTTGGAGTGTGTGTAAGGAATATTAGAAAGGAAGTATATTCCTAACAGTCTTTTTCCTGTTAAAGATTAAATCTCATAATTTTATCTGATATTACAGTTATATGATGCATTACAGATTTTTGTGAGCAGAGTTAGAAACATAATTTCAATAAAATTAAATCATTTAGAACATAATCTGTTTCTAAGTCAAGTTCTGGAAGTATATGCAAACAATATTTTTGTAAGTTACATCTGGAGACAGAATTAAAAATTTCAGTAAGCTAGAAAATGGTCAATTGTTAAATAGGAAGAAGAAAGGCTACTTTTTTTTTTTTCTAAAACCTATTTTTTTATAAGTAATTGATTCTCCGTCATCTAATTCATAGACAACAGCTCACCCTTTATTGATAGAACAAGATTAACCATTTCCATACTCTTTAGGGATAAAAATTTAGGAGCAACTAAAAAGCAATAGGTTTCCTGACGTTTTAAGTTTTAAAGCAAAGAAGTATTTGCTCTCTTTTCTAGTAGAGTTCTGAGCTATCTGAAGATTTTTTTTAAAAAGTTGCTTGCCCTAACCGGTTTGGCTCAGTGGATGGAGCGTCCGCCTGCGGACTGAAGGGTCCCAGGGTCGGTTCCAGTCAAGGGCATGTACCTTGGTTGCGGGCACATCCCCAGTAGGGAGTGTGCAGGAGGCAGCTGATCGATGTTTCTAACTCTCTATCCCTCTCCCTTCCTCTCTGTAAAAAATCAATGAAATATATATATTTTTTAAAAGTTGCTAGTTTCCTAAAGTTTTATAGCTATCTCATAGAACCAGATATGAAAGGGACTATAATCTTTAGGAGTCTTCCCTTTTACAAGAAGCAAGGAATTCCATTTAAGTATTATCTTTTTTCCCCCAAAGAGAAGCTTTTTATTTTTTCTAACAATGACTATAAAGTAGAAAGAGTAACCCTCTCTTCAATCTTACCAACTCTCCCAAATAACAAAAGTTAACAGTTGGGCACATATTCTTCCAGACTTAAGGAGAATAAAAATACACACACCTATTGTATTTGACTTGGGATCAGCATAAGAACAAAGGCTATACACAAGTAGTGGGTCAAGTATTATTCAAGAGTGAAAGAAGAAGGGATTAAGCAAAAAACAATTAACAAAAAAATCCTCAGACACTGACAACAGCATGGTGATTACCAGAGGGGAAGGGGGTGGGGGGAGGTAGAAGAGTGTACAGGGAGGATAAATGGTGATGGAAGGAGACTTCATTTGACTTGGAGTGATGAACAAATAACATACAGTTAATGTATTATAGAATTGTACCCCTGAAACCTATATAATTTTATTAACCAATGTCACCTCAATAAAGTTAATTAAAAAAAGGGGAAAAGGGAAGAAAAGTCCATCTGCTGTCACATTCTTAATACCATTCTTATACTACAGAGATATTATCAGATAAAGAAGCTGAGAATCAAACCATGCTAAACTTCTATGGATACCTAATTTCAAATGTGTACCTAATTTCAAGTAAACTAAAACTAAACTTTAGGTAAGCATTGTATATCTTGCAGAATAATATTTATAATTAAAACTTAAAATTACATTAAATTGGCCCTGGCCAGTGATGTCCAGTGGTTGGAGCATCAGCTTGAGCACTGAAAGGTCACATGTACCTTGATGGCAGGTTCATTCCTAGCCCCAGTTAGGGTACATGCTGGAAGCAGCCAGTTGATGTGTGTCTCTCACATTGATGTGTGTGTGTGTGTGTGTGTGTGTGTGTGTGTGTCTCCCCCTCTTTCTCTCCTTCCCCTTCTTTCTCAAAATAGAGGGAATGTAAAGGAATATGTATGTTGGCCAAAAATTAATAATTCATAGTAAATGACCAATAACTATGAGAATATTAAACTTGCCTAAATGAGCATCATCTATATACATATAAAAAGCCAGTGACTGGACGCCATAATGACCAGAACGACTGGTCGCTATGATGCCCACTGCGGCCAGTGAACCGGACTGATTGGGGGGTGGAGTGGGGCCTGCGGCCAACCTCTCATGGCCCCGCCCCCCGCTAGCCTGCTCCTGATTGGCCTCTCCCACCCTGATTGAAGGTGGGGCGCCGGCCAACACCCCCCTCCCCGCTGCCCTTCCCCCAAGCCGCCCCACCCTGATTGGCCCGCAGCCCCTCCCCGCAGACAGCCCCGCCTGATTGCACTCCCCAACCCAATAGGGGGCAGGGCCGGCTGGCCAACCTCCTGCAGCCCCTCCCCTGCCTGGTCCCACCCCAGATCGGGCCCCTCACCCTGATCAGGGGCATGGATGGCCAGCCAACCACCTGCAGCCCCTCCCCCCAGCTGGTCCTGCCCCTGATGGCCCTCCACCACCCCGATTGGCCCATGGCTCCTCCCCCCAGTAAGCTCCGCCCCTGATCAGCCCCCCACTCCGATCAGGGACAGGATCAGCCAGCCAACCACCCATGGACCTTCCCCCAGGCTGCTGGCCCTCAATCGACCCCCCCCCCAGCAATCAGGGGTGGGGCTGGCCGGCCAACCTCCTACAGCCCCTCCCCCTGGCCGCTGACCCCGACCGGCCCCCTGCACCCCATTTGGGGGTGGGGCCGGCCAGCCCACTGCCCCTCCCTATGGCCAGCCCTGCCCCCAATCGGCCCCCCCACCCCAATTGGGGGCAGGGTCCGCCAACCAATCACCCTTGGCCCCTCTCCCCAGCCAGCCCGGTCCTGATCGGCCCGATCGGAGTGGGCCGGCTGGCCAATCTCCGGACGTCTCCTCCTCCCGACAGACCCAGCCCTGATTCACCCCGATTGGGGCCAGGCCGGCTAGACCCCACCGGTGCACGAATTCATGCACTGGGCCTCTAGTAGTCAAATAATTATAAGGTATATCCTTTAGATAATGTACCAACTATTCAAATTAAAAGCCTAAAAAGAAGCTAATAAGAACAAATGGCTCTAAGCAAGAAAAAATCATTAAAGTAATATTCATACATACACACACAAACACACAAAGAGCTGATAAATATATAGCAGGATGGTAAAAATTTAGACCCCTTGAAAATTTTATTTCAAAAGAAGAGTTACTGTTTCAAAAAGTGTATATATAAAAAGTTTTATATTCCTCTGAATATCAAAGATTTAATTTTTTTATTCCAAATTCATTGTCCAATCATCTTAAAACTCTTTAAAACTCTTCTTTGGGCTATTTTATGCTGATAATTTTTGCTGATAAAAGGGAAATAAGAGTAAGACTACAAAACCTGTAACTGAATGTTACCTTATATAGTTGTTAAAAGTTCACGAAATAATTATTATGTATAAAATGCCTGCCAAAGTACCAGGAATTTAATAGCTGCTAAGTAAATGCAATCTATATATATAAAAGCTTAAGCGACCATCCGACTGTTTGACCGGTAGCTGTGATGCGCAATGACCACCTGGGGACAGACACTCAACGCAAGAGCTGCCAAGCTGTGGTGACTTGGCAGCAGTGGTTCTTGGGTGACGCACCCAGAACCAGAGAGGAGGGAGCCTGATTCTGGGGTCGGGGGATGTCGGAGAGCTGGTTTTGGCCCGATCCCCGCAGGCCAGGCCGAGGGACCCCACTTGTGCACAAATCTGTGCACCAGGCCTCTAATTATTAAATAAGAAAGTACCAATGACAATAGTTAATGATCTTTGAAGTTAAAAGATAAAGGTTTGAAATCTACCACTTAACAGTTGTGTGATCTGAGCAGAGAGAGATAAAGCCTCCATTTTTTCCATTTGTGAAATGGCTTTGGGGAAGATTTTATGAGATAACATGCTTAAAAGTTTAGCACAGTAAAGTACATAAGAAACACTGGATAATAAATAACTATTTACTTCCAAATACTTTGTATATAACACTGTTACTAATTTTAATCATGTCCGTATCTACTTCTGTTTTCCCAGAAAAGTTCTTTGAGGCCAAGATTTCATTTATTCATTCATGATTACATTCCAAGAACAGTGCCTAGCATGCCACCCAAAAAATATCTTTAATGAGCCTGCCAAACTCATAGCCACTTTGAAAAACTAGCACATGTATGGTCTTCCACTCACTCCTCAACAAAGATTTGTGCTGTAAATTCACTTACTTCACAGGGGCTCGAGCATAAACCTGAAGCCAGTCAGGAATTTCTGCAGTATGATATGGATTTGCAGGTACCAGAAGGGACTGATTTCTTTCAGTTTGCTGTGGCTGGTATGTGACAGGAGGAGGTTGATCATACCGAGGTACACTAAGAAGAAAGAATTGACCTTCATTAAGATAAAGGCCCTAAATTTAAACAATTATAAAAAACAAATAATATTTAAGTGTTGTTTTTTTAATGTTTTTATTGATTTCAGAGAGAGGAAGGGAGAGGGAGAGAGAGATAGAAATGTCAATAATAAGAGAATCATCGATTGGATGCCTCCTGCATACTCCCTCCTACTGGGGATAGAGCCTGCAACCGAGGAATGTGCCCTGACTGGGAATCGAACCGTGACCTCCTGATTCATGGGCCAATGCTCAACCACTGAACCACACCAACCAGGCTTTAAGACTATTTTAATGAGCCTCCTGTCCAAACTCAGTTCCTTCTACCACCTAAAAAACAATAAAGTTTACAAAGCATAATTAACATGTTTTTCTCAGCAACTCTGTAGACAATTATTTTTTATCATACTATAGGGGAATTAAAATCTATCTTCTCTTAGAAACTAGTAGGTCACTGACAATGGATATAAACTAAGGTAAATCTTTACATATTTTTAGAAATTTCTTCTGGCTTGTATTCAGTCTTTTCAAGGTTAACTTCAAAGGCTACAAAAAATTAGAATTTTAACATTTATACAGAGGCTTAAAACTAGAATCATAAATTCCTGTAATTACTAGTAATTAGCTGTAAATTTATGTTGGGAAGGTTGATAGTTTGTCTCAAAATGATAATGGCCTTTCTTCATCATTTAGGCTGAAAAGGAGGTTTAAAATGTGTAGTACAGTAGGAATGCTTGAAATATTCACATTAACTGTAATATTTCCTTTCTGTATTTGCCACCTTAAGAGAGCATTATGGGAGTTAGATAGAACCTATTTTAAATCAGAATTAAACACACACACACACACACACACACACACACACACACACACAACCACCACCATGCTTTTATTAATTCTAATGGCCTCTGTATGTTGGGGGCAGGGAGAGAATAGCATCACAGGGCAGAGACTGTTATATAGAAAAATGCTAAGGAGAGCACTGACCCAAAGAGTGAGTTCTGATAGGTCAAAATGATCTATTCCAGTCTTGGACAAAACTGGAAGGGCCTGCCTCCCAACATTAGGATTTAAGTGTAGCCTGGCCACTGTGGCTCAGTGTTTTGAGCGTCAACCCATGAACCAAGAGGTCACCAGTTCAATTCCCAGTCAGGGCACATGCCCGGGTTGTGGGCTTAATCCCCAGATGAGACAGATCAGTGTTCCTATCTCTTTATCTCTCTCTCTTCCTCTCTCTCTAAAATCAATAAAAGCATATTTAAAAAAAGATTTACATGTATATCAGAAAAGGTCATTGCAATACTAAACTGGGGTTAAAATGTTAGATTTAGACTGTGTTTAACAATGTAAAAATCAATGTGCAAATGGCACTGAATCGTATCTTCAATTCTTCTTTCATAACTCGGTGCAACTGGAAGATGAGGAAAAACTAAGGCTTTGATGTCAGCTATGTCTAGAGCAGCGGTTCTCAACCTGTGGGTCGCGACCCCTTTGGCGGTCGAACCTTTCACAGGGGTCGCCTAAGACCATCCTGCATATCAGACTTACCTTACGATTCATAACAGTAGCAACATTACAGTTATGAAGTAGCAACGAAAATAATTTTATGGTTGGGTCACAACATGAGGAACTGTATTTAAAGGGCCAGAAGGTTGAGAACCACTGGTCTAGAGGATTTGGCCATTTAGAAATTGTATGAATGAAAGCAAAACTGCTTTACTTCTCTTAACTCCAGCCTCCTTATTTATAAAACGAAATAAATCCATACCAAAGATGACTGTTCTCAGGATTAAGTGACCTAATATAAGAGTTCTGTATAAGGATTAGCGTAATATAGACAATCAAATAGCTATTAATACTACCTACCTTTGTAAGCTTAATGAAGGTGTTTATTCTCTCCATTCAATGTCTAGAGTTGCTGAGAAAAGCATATTATGAAAATGCTTTGTAAACTATAAAAATTCTGTAATAATGTAAGTTTAATGATGAACAGAAAGTTCAATATACTCTCAAATCTAGTTATCTGAACCACAAAGTCCTCTGCTACCTGGTAACAATGTAACCATATTTTTTTTCCATCACTCATTCAACAAAGAGCTGCTACATTCCACTTCATGCCCATCTCTGAGTTGGGTGCTAGGGATGCAGTAGGAATAAGTGGGACTCATCCTTGCCTTTGGGTGGGTGGCTCTGAAATACTTCTATGTGATAGGCCTGAAAATGGAGGCCAGGGAGGCATAAGCTTGTTTGAGATGGTACAGAGAGTAGGCAAAGGGAGCCCAACACAGGCAGAGCATTTGGTTTGGTTCTTCTGAAGAGATGATAACTTCAGTTGTTCAATAAACAATGACAGAGTGCTACTAAGTGGAAAAAACTGCTGTTCAAATATGAATTAATAAATCTAAATATGTATGTAAAATGATTAAAACAATACAATGATAAAGCTTAGTTTTCTAGGTGATATTAAAATGTATTTTCAGGAATTTAATGATTCTAAAAAATGCAAATGTTTGCTATAACTGGAGATCTGTATTACGCTAGATTCTAAACATCTATTAACATGCTGATGATATTCTAGACATTTTGAATCTTATGGTTCAGTTCTTGAACGTTCAAATGTAATTAATTGGGCCCTGGTCGGTGTGGCTCAGTAGGTTGGAGTGTCATCCTAGCACCAAAAGGTGGTGGGTTCGATTTCCAGTCAGGGCACATAACCAGGTTGTGGGTTCGATCCCCCCACCAATCAATGTTTCTCTCTCCCTCCCTTCTTCTAAGAGCTTTTTTTTTAAATGTAGTTAATCAGGAATATTTGTAAATTCATTACTAAACTAATACTATCTTTTTTATGTACTTTGAAATCCAGTATGTATTTTATATTTAAAGCATATCTCAATTTGGATTAATCACATTTCAATGCTCAATAGCAATATGTGACAACTGGTTACAGTAGTAAGAGGGCTAGAAATCTGGTAATAAGCAAGATAGGCAATCTTTTATGTGATTCCAATTTTCACTTTCCTGCCAGGTAAGAGAAAAAAAAGAACATAACGTGTCTGAAATCGAATAAAAACAGCAAGATGTTACAATCCAAAAGTATACTTTGAAACATTAGGAGGTAGGTCTGTATTATTTATAGGAATTTAAATGTTAAGAGACAGATGTTTTACTTACTTTAATTTCTGGGTATCTACAGCAAAAACATTCTAACACATTAAAGTAGAATCTGATCATAAGAATACTGATCCTGTTTTTGAGGTTCTTTAATGAGAAATACTTTTTTAAATTATAAAGTCATTCATTAGTTTAAAAAAAAAAAAAGTCCAGAGAAAGGTATCATCCCATATAATAAAAGCCTAATATGCAAATTGTACCCTCGACCACGAGTTCAACTGGGAGTTTGACCAGGGAGCGGGGCTGGCCTGCCAACCTCCCACGTCCCCACCCCCTAGCTGGCTCCATCCCCAATAGGCCCCCACACCCTGATCGGGGGCAGGACCAGCCAGCCAACCTCCCGTGTCCCCTCCCCCCAGCCAACCCAGCCCAATCAGCCCTGATTGGGGCAGGCAGGCCAGACCCCACCCGTGTACAAATTTGTGCAAGAATTCCACCAGGCCTCTAGTAAACTTCGAAAAATAAAGCTTTCAAACATCAAACTTCAGGATACTGTTCTCTTTGATGAAAATATCTCAAAATCTAACATTAGACAATCTCAAAACAAAAAGTTGAAAATAAACTCAATACCTAGGAGCACAGGGATGCCTATATTGAGCCTTCTTATTTGTGTGATCCACATAATAGGTTCCAAATTCTGATGACTCAACTCGCTCCCATCCTGGAGGAAGTCCTTCTCGCTCAAGAGGATGGCTCCAATGAGTTGTATTTGTGTTGTGATCTATATAATATTTTCTCCCTCTCATTGTCCAGTCCACAGACCAACCAGGAGGAAGGGGTAAATCTTCAGAACTATGGTTGGTTAAATTTCCTAAAGATGTAGCAGCAACTCTCCCAATACCTGAGAAGAAAGAGAAAAAGAGAAGAAATAGGATAATTATTCAAAGCTAAAAGATGCTATTTGATGAATGTAAAATTCTTCTGTTAAAATTAATAATTTTATTACTATGAATAAAATTCATAAAACTAGACAGTATTACTATTATTTAATTATAAAACCAGGGAGAAGTAGTCTCCTTCTTTGAAATTGGGTGATTTTAGTTGATGCTTCCATCACCAGGCCATACAAACTTTTAACTACTAACAAAGCTACTTAAGTAGGTATACTGCTAAAGGAAAAGTGAAGAAAAAAAAATTTCACCTCATTCAAGATTTTAGATTTGACATTTCATCTAAAATAGTAAAATAAACTTTTAAAACTATTTCCAGTTTATAATTTTTAAAAAATAATCTGGCTGTGCCCCAGAATTACTAAGTAAGTTTATCAAGGTAGCAGGATATAAGGTCAACCTACAAGAATCAATTAATACCTATATACTAACAATAATTGGAAACATTTAACTACTTATACCATTTATAATAGCTCTAAAAAATCAAACATTTACATACTAACCAAGCAAAACACATACAGGATCTGTATGCTGAAAACTACAAACATTGATGAAAAAATGAAGGTGGTACTACCATGTTAATGGACTGGAAGACTCGAAATATTTAAGGTGTCCATTATTCTTGGAATGATCTTTAGGTTTAGGTAATTATAATCAAATTCTAGCAGGAGTTTTTGTAGATATAGACAGATATAGACAAGCATACTCTAAAATGTACATAAAAAGGCAAAAGAAGTGGAGAAACCAAAACAATTTTTAAAAAATATATTTTATTGTTTTTTGTTCATCAGTTTATAATGGTCTTTATTATCCATAAATGAGTGAGATCATATGGTATTTTTCTTTCATTGACTGGCTTATTTCACTTGGCATAATGCTCTCCAGTTCCATCCATGCTGTTGCAAATGGTAAGAATTCCTTCTTTTTTACAGCAGCATAGTATTCCATTGTGTAGATGTACCACAGTTTTCTAATCCACTCATCTGCTGATGGCCACTTAGGCTGTTTCCAAATCTTAGCTATGGTAAATTGTGCTGGTATGAACATAGGGATGCATATATTCTTTCTGATTGGTGTTTCTGGTTTCTTGGGATACATTCCTAGAAGTGGGATCACTGGGTCAAATGGGAGTTCCATTTTTAACTTTTTGAGGAAACTCCATACTGTCTTCCATAGTGGCTGCACCAGTCTGCATTCCCACCAGCAGTGCACAAGTGTTCCTTTTTCTCAGCATCCTCGCCAGCACTTGTCGTTTGTTGATTTGTTGATGATAGCCATTCTGACAGGTGTGAGATGATTCCTCATTGTTGTTTTGATTTGCATCTCTCAGATGATTAGTGACTGAGCATGTTTTCAAATGTCTCTTGGCTTTAGGAATGTCCTCTTTTGAAAAGTGTCTATTTAGGTCCTTTGCCCATTGTTTGTTTGATTGGATTGTTTATCTTCCTTTTGTTAAGTTGTATGAGTTCCCTATAAATGTTGGAGATTAAACCCTTATCGGTGATAACATTGGCAAATATGGTCTCCCATGCAGGGGGCTTTCTTGTTGTTTTGTTGATGGTTTCTTTTGCTGTGCAGAAGCCTTTTATTTTGATGTAGTCCCATTTGTTTATTTTATTTTTAAATATATTTTATTGATTTTTTACAGAGAGGAAGGGAGAGGGATAGAGAGTTAGAAACATCGATCAGCTGCCTCCTGCACATCTCCCACTGGGGATGTGCCCCCAACCCAAGTACACGCCCTTGACCGGAATTGAACCTGGGACCCTTCAGTCCACAGGCCGACGCTCTATCCACTGAGCCAAACCGGTTTCGGCTATTTTATTTTTAGTTTCCAATGCCCTAGGAGCAGTATCAGTGAAGAAATTGCTTCAGCATATGTCTGAGATTTTGTTGCCTTTGGATTCCTCTAGTATTTTTATGGTTTCCCGTCTTACATTTAAGTCCTTTATCCATTTTGAGTTTATTTTTGTGTATGGTGTATGTTGGTGGTCTAGTTTCATTTTTTTGCATGTATCTGTCCAATTTTCCCAACACCATTTATTGAAGAGACT
Source organism: Myotis yumanensis (assembly GCF_028538775.1). Classification (NCBI taxonomy): domain Eukaryota; kingdom Metazoa; phylum Chordata; class Mammalia; order Chiroptera; family Vespertilionidae; genus Myotis; species Myotis yumanensis. The sequence continues at coordinate 48,210,991 of NW_027223752.1, read as the reverse complement.
ATCTTGACTCCATTGTATGTTCTTGCCTCATTTGTCAAATATTAATTGAGCATATTAGTTCGGGTCAATTTCTGGGTTCTCTATTCTATTCCATTGATCTATATGTCTGTTCTTGTGCCAGTACCAGGCAGTTTTGAGAACAGTGGCTTTGTAATACAGCTTGATATCTGGTATTGAGATCCCATCTACTTTGTTCTTCTTTCTCAGGATCGCTACAGCTATTTGGGGTCTTTTTTTATTCCAGATGAATTTTTGGAGAGTTTGTTTTAGGTCTGTGAAATATGCTGTTGGTATTTTAATGGGAAGTGCGTTGAATTTATAGATTGCTTTGGGTAGTATGGACATTTTAATGATGTGGATTCTACCAATCCATGAACATGGTATGTTCTTCCATCTGTTTATGTCTTCCTCTATCACTTTTTTCAACGTCCTGTACTTTTCTGAGTAGAGGTCTTTTACCTCTTTAGTTAAGTTTATTCCTAGGTATCTTAATTTTTTTGGTGCGATGGTAAATTGGATTGCTTTTTTAGTCTCTTTCTGAAAGTTCACTATTCGTGTATAGAAATGCCATATACTTCTTGGTGTTAATTTTGTATCCTGCTACATTGCCGAATTCATCTAATAGTTCTTTGATGGAGTCTTTAGGGATTTTTATGTACAATATCATGTCATCTGCTAATAAGGACAGTTTTACTTCTTCTTTTCCAATTTGGATGCCTTTTATATCTTCTTCTTGTCTGATCGCAATGGCTAGTACTTCCAGTACTATGTCGAACAGGAGTGGTAAGAGTGGGCATCCCTGTCTTCTTCCTGTTCTTAAGGGAAATGGTTGTAGTTTTTGCCCAGTGAGTATGATGGTGGCTGTGGGTTTGTCATATATGGCTTTTATTATGTTGAGGTATGATCCTTCTATTCCCACCCTGCTGAGAGTTTTTATCAAAAATGGGTGTTGGATTTTGTCAAATGCTTTTTCTGCATCAATTGATATGATTATGTGGTTTTTTTCTCTCAATTTATTTATGTAATGTATCACGTTTACTGATTTGCGGATACTGTACCATCCTTGCATCCCTGGGATAAATCCTACTTGGTCATGGTATATGATCTTTCTGATGTACTGCTGGATCCAATTTGCTATGATTTTGTTGAGGATTTTGGCATCTATGTTCATGAGGGATATTGGCCTGTAATTCTCTTTCATTGTGTTGTCTTTACCTGGCTTTGGTATTAGGGTGATGCTGGCTTCATAGAATGAGCTTGGAAGTGTTCCTTCCTCTTGAATTTTTTGGAATAGTCTGAGGAGGATAGGTTTTAGTCCTTCCTTGAATGTTTGGTAAAACTCCCCTGTGAAGCCTTCTGGCCCTGGGCTTTTGTTTGCTGGAAGCTTTTTGATGACTGCTTCAATTTCTTCCATAGTTATTGGCCTATTGAGATTTTTAGATTCTTCCTGACCCAAAACAATTTTTAAAAGAAAGAATAAAGATGGAGGGACTCGCCCTAACTGGTTTGGCTCAGTGGATAGAGCGTCGGCCTGAGGACTCAAGGGTCCAGGTTCGATTCCAGTCAAGGGCATGTACCTTGGTTGCGGGCACATTCCCAGTAGGGGGTGTGCAGGAGGCAGCTGATCGATGTTTCTCTCTCATCGATGTTTCTAACTTTCTATCCCTCTCCCTTCCTCTCTGTAAAAAAATAATTAAAATATATATATAAAAAAAGATGGAGGACTCATGGTATCTGATTTTAAGACTTACTATAAAGATATAGTAATCAAAACAGTGTGGTATTATCAAAAAGGCAACCAGATCAATGAAACAGAGAATCCAAAAAAAATCTACATATACATGGTCAATTAATTTTTGACAAGGGTGAAAAATTTTGAAAGAATAGCTTTATCAACAAATGATGTTGGAACAACTGGACATCCATATGCAAAAAAATTAATAAAAATGAACTCAAGATGGATCATATAGCTGATGTAAAACATAAAACTATAAAATTTTATAGAAAAAGTAGGACAGCCTTGGCTGGTTTGGCTCAATGGATAGAGCATCGGCCTGCGGACTGAAGGGTCCCGAGTTTGAGTCCAGTCAAGGGCACATGCCTGGGTTGTGGGCTTGATCCCCAGTAGGGGGCATGCAGGAGGCAACCAATCAATGATTCTCTCTCATCATTGATGTTTCTATCTCTCTCCCTCTCCCTTCTTCTCTGAAATCAATAAAATATATATAAAAGAAAAGAAAAAGGATACATTTTTTTTTAATATATTTTTTTTATTGATTTTTTACAGAGAGGAAGGGAGAGAGATAGTTAGAAACATCGACGGGAGAGAAACATCGATGGGAGAGAAACATCGATCAGCTGCCTCCTGCACATCTCCCACTGGGGATGTGCCCACAACCTAGGTACATGCCCTTGACCGGAATCGAACCTGGGACCCTTCAGTCCGCAGGCCGACGCTCTATCCACTGAGCCAAACCGGTTTTGGCAGGATACATTTTTGAAACCTTTTGTTAGGCAAAGCGGTCTCAACTAAAAAAAAAAAAAAAAATCCCTGAATTCATAAAGATACTAAAATACAAACTCACTGGTTACACCTTTGGAAGTAGCCAGGGTACCAATTCACTATTCTGAAAAAACAGTCAATAAAAGGAAAGTTCTAACATTTATCCAGTCTTATATGAACAGCAGCCAAGTAATTGATAAGGAAAAGTTCTTCATTATAGAATTCCAACTGATAGAGAAGAAATGATAGAATTGGAGTATCATGAATTTGTAACACCTAATGAAATATTGGATCTAGTGAATGATAATTAATGGCTGCCAAATTATTAGGTAAAAGGCTGAAGGATGTCTTTATAATGGATGAGTGGGGCTGACATCTAATCCCATGATCAATTTTAACATCGAAGAGGAATCAGTCATTGTATGTCTCTGGAACTGATGCAACAGAATGTACACAACACCACCTATAAAGTATTCTGGCAAAAAGGAAAATGCAAGAAAAAACAAAACAAAACAATCACTCTCGGTACCATCTGGGAAGAAAAGGCTACATTCTTAAAGCAGATGGTGATTGTAGAACAGCACAAAGTCTTTGATGAAACTGACCTTGGCTTCTGTCAATCTGCAACTGAAGGTTTATTTAATAAGCGTAGCTTATGCAATTTCAATACTTAAAGAGAAAATATTTAAACAGAAAAGAAATAAGTCAATAAACTAAACATACTCACATAAGTAATAACTTTGAAATCACATTGCGTAAGCATGTAATGGCTCTATACTTTCTTATACTTCCATCATTAAATATGTATTACTAGCCACAACCAAGGATAGCAATCCCATATAATAAAAGCCCAGCGACCGAAAGGCACAACGACCAAAACAGCTAGTCGACCAGTCACTGTGACACACGTTGACCCCAGGGGGCAGGTGCTCAATGCAGAAGCTGCCCCCTGGTGGTCAGTGTGCTGCCACAGTGGGAGCTCCACTCAGCTGACTGGGATGAGAACCTCAGGCCAACGGGCAGCACCACTGCCATGCAAAGCTGACCCTGGAGGCTGGGGGGCAAGTTCGTGGCTCCCGCTGAACTGAGGCCTATTCCACTGCCTCTCAGTGCTATTGTCCCTGAGCCCAGCCCTGACCAGGTTCCCTGGCGAGGCGAGTGCTCTGGCTCCACTGAAGATGCCAGACCATGGAGCAGCCGCTCAAAGGGTGGGTCCACAGCCGCTGGGCTGACTGGGATGAGCGGTGCTCCCACAGCAACCACGCCCCCACCCCCAACAGTGCACGATTGCCGTGCACCGGGCCTCTAGTTTTGAAATAAAAAAATACACACACAAAGTGGGACAAGAGTAGGTTTATAGTGGCTCATATGGAAAACAATACAATAATTAATAAATACTAACACAAGAATAAACTGTTTTGCATACTCAAACTGTAAACCTACTTTTGCCCCACCTTGTATATACATAAACACATACTCAATTCAATGTACTCAGAATTATTTATAAGAACCATAACATTTGACCTGACAGAGGTCCAGCTGGAAATGTACAAATTTATAAATACAGCATTATTAAGAACAAAAACTATTATAGTTATTAAAAACTGTACAGGCTTACAGAGTATTAAAGTTTGTGACAATTTTATTCCTCTCCTTAGAAAATCCAAAGTTTCATATACTGAACTTGCCAAAATCCAGAAATACATGTACTTTTGCATTTAAACATTATGTACCAAACACTAGATTTAAAACATGATAAACCTGAAATTCATAGAGGAATCACAAAGGGCTCTCTGTAAAAATCTAATTTCAAGGAACTAAACCTTGGCAATTTGATAAGGAGCCATGAAGTTCACAAAGTTCCACATAGGTTCATCAGCTTTTTAAATGTCATGTTAGGAGAGATATCTACAAATAATATTTTTGGTTTCGTGACACACTCCACCTGTACATTTTGAAAGTGCCATATACACTAAATTTTTTTCAAACTATTATTTGGGATAATTTTATAAAACCTATTGAGAGGTAGAGAGACCGAGATCTAGCAACTGGAGCAACATGGCCAAGCCTTGTGGGGTGTGCCTGAGCGAGGAAGCCTGCAAACAGGTAGATGCCTTCAGGTAAAATCTTTCCCAGGAGGCCAAGGAATTCCTCTACAGATTCTTGCCATAGCTCATACACGTGAATCAGCTCTTGCAAGAAGACTCCCTCAACATGGCTGACCTGACCTCTCTCCAAGCCGCACTGGACATCCCTATTCCAGACCCCTGACCCAAAGATGATGAGATGGAAACATATAAGCAGGAGAAGAAAGAAGTCCCTAAGTGTGGCTTTCTCCCTGGGAATGAGAAGCTCTTGGCCCTGCTTGCCCTGGTTAAACCAAAAATCTGGACTCTCAAAGAAAAATGTATTCTGGTGATCATGTAGATCCAGCACCTGATCCCCAAGATTGAGGATGGAAATGACTTTGGGGTATCAATCCAGAAGAAGGTGCTGGAGAGGGTGAATGCAGTCAAGAACAAGTAGAAGCCTTCCAGACAACCATTTCCAAGTACTTCTCAGAACACGGGGATGCTGTGGCCAAGGCCTCTAAGGAGACCCATGTAATGCATTACCGTGCCTGGTGCACGAGCGAGATGAGGTGGCCTATGGGGAGCTCAGGGACATGGTCCTGGACCTAAGAGCCTTCTATGCTGAGCTTTATCATATCATTAGCAGCAACCTAGAGAAAACTGTCAACCCAAAGGGTGAAGAGAAGACTATCTAAGTACTGAGCCCCGGGCTAGAAGGGAAATAAATTATCAAAACTTTGTGTGGAAAAAAAAAAGCCTATTGAGAAATAAATGTACAGTACAAAAAGATTGGAAACAACTGATCTAAAACATAAAGCATTACTAATAATAAATATGTATAGGAGACTAAAAAAAAGAAAAAGGCTATAGCAAGCTTTAATACACCAGATCACCACTCTAAGTTCAGCCAGAAAGTTGAAACTTTAGTAACAAACATGTCAAATCTGGAAAAAGGGCATGAACGCTAACAATTTTGAGTGTCTGTTCTGCCCCTAGTCATTTCCATCTGTACTATTTCATACTCAAAACAGCTCGAATGAGGTAATAGAATCACTACCAATTTACAGAGTTTGAGGAAACCAAGTTTCAAGTAAGTTATTTTACCAAAGGCCACACAGTGGTATAAGGTCAAATGACAGTATTACCAACCATGTAATATTAGCAACAAAAGATCATTTGTAATTCTTCAAAGAAAAATATGACTACTACTAATAAAAGGCAAACCATCAATTTTGAATTCAATCAGTGGAAAATGAGAATCTTGTTTCTGAGCTATGAGGAAAAAATAGTTTTTTACTGTCTCCCCTGTCCCACTCTTTCTCAAACTAACCAATCAACCAAAAATTAAAAAAAATAGTTTTTCATAATTTTAATTGGCCCCAGAAGAATGAGTGGCATTCATAATCCTCAAAATAACTTCTATTTGCAGGAACTAATCGCACACCTTCCATTTATATAAAATAAAGCATTCATAAGCTAAATACAGGGGTGGGCTAATGGGTATGGAAAAAGGTAGGTTATGATTATTATAATAGCTTTGTGTTTCATGTACTCACAACTATAAACCTACTTTTGCTTACCCTGTACATGAATTCCCAAAGACACAGAAAAAAGAATTATTTTGTTTCTCTTCCAAGCTTTCACTAGATATATCTCTAAGAACTTAATCTCATATAACCAGGCAAATATCTATGAGATGTGTCCTTATAGAAAAAGCTCAAAAATTCTAGTTTCCTAATTTTATAACAGCTACAGAGAAGAAAATGGAATCTGGAACTCTAATGGAGGTCTATAAGCTCCAGGTTAATAAATACTAAACATTATAGCCCATGTTATAATCAAAATGTTTATAAAAAGATCTAAGAGTTGAAGCAAGCCAACTACTTCCTCTGCAAAATAATTACAAATAAATTTGTGTCCCTAAAGATTATTAACCCCTCCTCAAAGATGACTCTGGTTCACTACATATTTATGCATATCCTGGAATACATAGAAAGTCCAGTGGTTTTTTTTGTAAAGCCTGACACTTTCCATTTTGATTCTTATAACTTGATGTCTTCAGTTGTCTTTAAAAATATATTTTAAAGTTTGTTACTTAAAACTGTATAAAACTAAATTATTTAAGTGCAGAACAAACAAATTCAATCTGCCTTTAGTATTCTAACTAAAGACTTCCTGTTAATAGGATTCCTTCCTTTGGCACATACAATAAGTGTCTGACTGATATGTTGGCCAAATGGCTAAAGGTCAAATTTCACAGCTAAACGTAGAACTTACTAGATCCTAAAACCCTTTAGGATATTATACAACTTGCTTTCATACTTCTGCTAAATATAATAAAATGAAGTTAATCACTGAGCTAGGTATTCTGGGAAGTCTAAATAACTATTGTCTGGAATTACTACTCTTTAACTCACTACAAAACTATTTCCTTCCATACATTTTTTTATGCTTATTACATTAGTAACAGCAATCAAAATGTAAAGCTTGTGAAAATAAATGTCTGTATCACATCCTTACCCTCCTACCAACATACTTTCTCCTTTCCATTCATTCAAATTCCTTGAACTCTCTCCAGTATAAATCTTGAAAATATAGTAGGTTTCAAATCTTTTTCTAGATGATTTCATGAAACTTCCATTTATTGTCTCAAATTTCTTTCCTTCTGGAAAAGACAGACTTTTCTGTTTCATTAATAATTGGTTATTAATCCTTTCCTGCCACTTAAGATACTCCCTCAAAGTAGTTTTTTTCTAAAGAACATTCAATCTTATTGCTCACATATAAATTAATCTTGTTAAAGCTCTCAAGCATGTATAACTTCTGCAATAAATGCAAATCTTTTAAAAAATAACATTCTTTAATTTGAAAAAGTATATAATTAACTTATACTTTTTAAATTTCAAAATCATTTTTTTGTGTTAATCTTCACCAGAGGATATGTGTTGTTTTTTTTTTAGAGAGAGAGTAGAAGGAAGGGGGGAGGGGAGAGAGAGAGAGAGAGAAAACAAAAACATTGAGAGTCACATCAACTGGTTGCCTCCTACATGCCCCAACAAGTCGGCTGGACCAAACCTGAAACCCAGGTATGTGCCCTTGACTGGGAATAGAACCCTGACGGTCCTTTTGTGTGCGTGGGCAGAGGCTCTAACAACTGAGCCACACTGGCAGGGCTAGTTTCAAAATCTTGATTGGAAAAAAAATTTTTAATTGAATTTATTGGGTGCTACTGGTTAACAAAATTACACAGGTTTCAGGTGCACAATTTCATATCATCTGTACACTCTTATTGTGTGTTCACCACCCTAAGTAAAGTCTCCTTCCATTACCATTTATCGCCCCTCTACCCTCCCCACAATCCCCCCTCCCCTGCAATCCCTACACTATTGTCTGTTTGTGAGTATTTTTCTCAATCCCTCCAGTCCCTACCTCCACCCCCACCCCACTCCCCAGCCTGCTCTCTGTCTATGGGTCTGTTTCTATTTTGCTTGATAGTTTACTTTGTTCATTAGATTCCACTTAAGTGAAATCATATGGTACTTTTCTTCCTCTGACTGGCTTATTTCACTTAGCATAATGCTCTTAAGGTCTGGAAAATTAAAAGTTTGTCATTAGACTTATAAAAACTGTCAGACTGCTTCTGAGAAGATCAGTAGAAATTTATTTCTTAAAGTATTTTCTCAATGATATTTTGCAAGTAAGATTTTTTAAAAAAGATTTTAACTTGGTATTATTAATTCTTCATACTTACATTCAGGCAGAAAAGTGTTATGACTATCAGTGATTTTTTGTAATATATATATACATGGGAAAGGTAAGTGTGAAGAACCACCATCTGTATTAACGGTAAATAATGTTATAAGCTATTATTCGGGCTGTTAGCTACCAAAACTGTCTTAAGACTCCAGACTTGAAGTCTCTGGATTAATTCACTCACTCAACCATTTATTTCTGAAGTTCCTCCTATACAGTCAGATGCAATGCTAATGGGTCCTATGTGACTATTCATTCTTTCCCTCATCCTTATAATCGCATTAGTGGCCGAACACCATCAATGAAGATGTGTTCCACTTCTCCCCTTTCCAAATGTCCCCAGCTTAGGTCAGGTCCTCATTAACATTTAAAATATTAACTACCAAGTTTTTTTTTATCCATTCATCTACTGATGGACACTTGTACTGTTTCCAGATCTTAAGCTGTTAAAAAAATTTGTTGCTATGAACATAGGGGTGCATATATTCTTTCTGATTGGTGTTTCAGGTTTCTGAGGATATATTCCTAGAAGTGGGATCACTGGGTCAAATGGCAGTTCCAGTTTTCATTTTTTAAGGAAACTCCACACTGTTTTTCATAGTGGTTGTACCAGTCGGCATTCCCATCAACAATGTACAAGGTTTCCTTTTTCTCCACATCCTCACTAGCACTTCTTGTTTGTTGACTTATTAATGATAGTCATTCTGGCAGGTGTGAGGTGGTACTCTGTCGTTTTGATTTGCATCTCTCTGATTAGTGATGAGCATTTTTTCATATGTTTCAGGCATTTATTTATCCTCTTTGGAGAAATGTCTATTCATATATTTTGCTCATTTTTTAATTGGATTGTTTATCTTTTGTTAAGTTGTATGAATACTTTATATATGTGGGAAATTATTCCCTTATCATATGTATCATTGGCAAATATTTCTCCCATATACTAATAGTGGGTTCTCTTTTCATTTTGATGCTGGTTTTCTTTGCTATGCAGAAGCATTTTACTTTCATGTAGTACCATTTGTTTATTTTTTCATTTGTTCTCTTGCCCTAGGCGATGTATCTGTGAAAATTCTGCTATGTAAGGTGTCTGATATTTTGCTGCCTACGCTTTCTTCCAGGATTTTTATGGTTTCACAACTTATATTTAAGTAAAAAAAAAAAAAGTGGTACATTTACACAATGGAATACTATGCAGCAGTAAAAAGAAGGATCTCTTACCCTTTGAGACAGCATGGAGGGACCTGAAGAGTATTATACTAAGTGAAATAAGCCAGTTAGAGAAAGACAAGTATCACATAATCTCACTTATATGTGAAATCTCATGAAAATAAACTGACAAACAAAACAGACCCAGAGACATGAAGCATACAACAGACTGATGTATTTCAGAGGGGGAGGGTAGAAGAGATTAACCAAAGAACTTACATGCATATATGCATAACCCACGGACACAGATAATAGTATGGTGAAAGTCTGAGGGGCGGAAGCAGGTGGAGTGGGTCAATGGGGGGAAAAAAGGAGACATCTGTAATACTTGCAACAATAAAGATGAATTAAAAAATAAAATATTAACTACCAAGTGTAAGATTACCAAGTCACTGAAATTACTAATAAATAGCATATTACATTAAGAAAATCATTCAAGTAAGAAACAGATACAAAACTGTATAGATTTTAATTATAACAGTGTAAAGAAAAAGAATGTCATGGGAAAAGATGAAAGAAATAACTAAAATATTAAGAATCTCTGGTGTGATAGATACTTAACCTTTACTTTTCTGTATTTTATAAATTTCCTATAATAAGCAGATATTACTCTAAAAATATAAATGAGCTTTAAAAACTTACTACACTTTGGTTGGACAGATTATTTCTGAGGTTTAAAACTACATTTTATTAGAAATAGCCAAAATAAACACTGAAGTGTACAACTGTCTAATCCTTTAACACAGAACTTCTTTAAAAATTAAAAAGGCACTCACCTATGCTCAGTAGAGTATTTCTATGTACCTAGAAAACCTCTTCTCTTCAATGTTCCAATGAGATTTCAATGTTGACTCTCACAAAATAAGCTACTCTTACCAATTATTCCACACTAATCAATTTAAAAAAGAATTTTTTTTCCCCATCACCATTTATCCCTTCCATGGCCTCTTCCACCTCTACCCATCCCCCACAATCACCACTGTAGTCCATGACCATGAGTTTTGGGTTTTTTTTTTGCTCAATCCCTCCACCCTTCCAACTCCTCCCCACCCCCACCCCCACCCCCCGAGCTGTCTGCCTGCTTTCTATCTATAAGTCTGTCTCTATTTTGCTTCATACACTACTCAATTTTAAAACCTGAGATTTACTCATTCCCAAACTCGTATTTGTCTCATTTTTCCTTCAAAAATATTACAGATTTGCCTTTTCCTCTGCAATACCACTGGTACCTGCAGTCCACTTTTCTCTAGGAATGTACACCAAGTATACCTAGTAAACTGATCTTTAAACAGTGCTTTCATAAAATGATTTGCCTTTTTGAAATCTGCAATGATTTTGCTTGACTCAAGTTTCAATCCTATAGCCTGTTGTTGGACCACAAATCTCCATTCCACCTTACATCTTATTCAAACTAGGCAAAACTACACAGCTCCGTGGACTTGCATGGTGTCTACTCTGTTTTCACTTGGTTATTTCCAAATTTCCAACTAAAATGCCCTTCATCTGCCCCCATTAATCTAAAATACAAGCTAAAAGCACAGATGAAGTCCTATCTCTTCTACCAATCATTCCAGCCTACCCTGACAATATTTTTCTGCCTCTCTATTGTACCTACAGTTAGTACCACAAAGTATACAAATTGTTTTGTTACTATTTTGCATATATTGGTTTTGTTCCTTCAAATAAGGTACCAAAGAGGAATAATAAGGTCAGGGAAAAATGGTAAACATATGACTCAGTCTAAATGAATGTTTTCTATACGCAAAATACTCATGCTCCAAAGTATTAAGTTAGCTTATTTGAAATTTCATGGATTACAAAATAGATGTCTCACGTATTTTTTTATTTTTAACCTGCCAAAATTTAAAGCCTACAACTACTTACAGGAAAAAAATAGTCAGATGAAAAAGTTTAATTTTCAGCTTGCTTCAGTTTATTTGGTGTATTCCAGTACTTTAGGATTAAAGCAAATTGTGCATTTCTCCTATCTCTTCAGCTCCTTTTATAAGAATCCTCAAGTCAGCAAATATGGAAAGCAGATTTCAAAAATTTATAACTAATATTTTTGCTCATTTCATAAAAGAACAACAAAAAGCTATTTCACAGTAAGTCTGTCTGACCAACTTGGGAACTAATTATTGAACTACGACACCAGTTTTGCTAAGAGAAACAGTGCAGGTTCTAGCTAAGTAATGATGCAATTGCTCATGGTATTAACTACCATGCCTGATTCTTCCTATCTGCCTTGCCTTTTCCCATTTAAGTCCAGTTTCTCTGAAACCTTAACCTAGATTCAATCCAACTGTAGACATTAAATTATCTAAGTTTTCAAAGTTCATAGTGTTAATAGTAAACATATCCTTCAAATAAGTACCAAGTTTTTACAAAATGAGTTAATAAAATAAAGGAACACAAAATTCTTTCCCTCATTATAGGTTAATAATTATTTGCAAGCTGGTTCAGCAATATTGGCAAAATGAAGAATTTCCTTAAGAATATGTTGACTTCCCAAGAAAATCTAGAAAAGAGCATCTTTTAAATTGTGTTAATAAATCTAATATAGTAGTTCTAATTTTAAATTACCTGAAGCATGCCTCCCCTGATTCTGTGGCATTCTTTGGAAGAGATCGTGGTTGTATTCATAATATCTGTAATCTTCATGTGTACGATCTCCAAGTGGGCGCCTTCGCTGACCATCAAAATAATTATCTGAATAATAATATCGGGAACCAGAGTCTCCATTTTCAACAGCAAAATTAACTTCTGTTAAAAATGACTGCGAAGAGCCATATTCCCTAGGGACATCTGCTAGACTCCTGGCAAGATAAGAAGGTGCTGATAATCTGTTGCTTTCTCTTCTCATTATTTCATGAGGTGTTCTTTGAACTGGAGTTCTAAGGAAACTCTGGTTCCTTGAAACTATTCCATCTCCAGAAGCTGAAAAGGCATTAGGGCTTGAATCTGGAAGACAGATATCAGTTCGTCTTGGAATTGTTGGACCATGCCGGATGAATGAAGGCATGAGATCTATAATGAAACAATAAAATGACCATTTCAATAAGTAACACTTTTTCAAAGTTGCTCATTTGCATCTATCACCCCAAAATACAAAATTTCAATGGACTTAAGAAAACACAATTAAATTTAAAAAAATATATATATATATATATGTATATATAAAAATATATATATATTATTGATTTCAGAGAGGAAGGGTGAGGGGGAGAAAGATAAGAACATCAATGATGAGAGAATCATTGGTCAGCTGCCTCCTGTACTCCCCATACTGGGGATTGAGCCCACCACCTGGGCATGTGCCCTGACTGGGAAATGAACCATGACCTCCTGGTTCATTGGTTGACACTCAACCACAGCCACAATTAAATTTTTTTATTTAAGATAGGACTTAGGGGTCCTGGCCAGATAACTCAGTGGGCTGGAGCACAGCCAAGGTTTTGGTTTCAATCCAAAGTCAGGGCAAATACAAGAATCAACCAATGTATGCATAAATAAGTGGAAATATAAATACAACAAATCTATGTTTGTCTCTTTCTCTCTACCTTCCGCTCTCTCTTTAAAAATCAATCAATTTGAAAAAAAAGATAGTTATTGGGTATTTTAAAATTGAGGCTGCCCTAGCCAGGTGGCTCAGTTGGTTTGTGTGTTGTCCCATACATCAAAAGGTTGCAGGTTCAATTCCTGGTTGGGAGGCCATGGGAGGCTACCAATTGATGTATCTTATAACAATGTCTTTCTCATTCTCTTTCTCTCTCATTTCCTCTCTCTCTGAAAATCAATGAACAGCCCTGGCCGATTGCTCAATGGTTAGAGCATCTGCCCATGCAATGAAGGGTCTTGGGCTGGATTTCAGGTCAAGAGCATATACCTGGGTTGTCGGGTTCATTCCCCACACAAGGTCAGGATACATGGGGAGGCAGCCAGTCCATATGTTTCTCTCACATTGATGTGTGTGTCTCTCTCTCCCCACCCCCCCTTTCCTTCCACTCTCTCTGAAAAGCAATAGAAAAAATATTCTCAGGTGAGGATTAACAAAACAGAACAAAACAAAAATCAATAAACATATCCTCAGGTGAGGATTAAATTATTTTTTTAATTGAGGTTGATTAATCTTTCTCTACTTTCAAGTGTTAATAAGTACCAAGACTCTGGTCTTCCAGTACAAATGTGTTGAATCAAATATATTCTGTATGCTACCATACATATTATGAAGAAGTATCAATAAGATTAACTATGAAATACATATTAATGAAATACTCATGAATAAATGTGTAAAATTAGTAATCTGTTTTCTTTTAAAAAATAGAACATATTGCTATTCCCAAACATATAAAGGTAGAATCCTTTAAAAAGATTTTTAAATTATTAACTTGGTCTTCCTATTCCTGGAATTACATAAAATAATAAAGTGCTATGGCAAAAGGAAAAGCCAAACATTTAGCTATGAAAATTTTAAAATAGAAATATTTCATTTCCTAGAGGTACACAATGTTGAATTAGTACAAAAAAAGCCAAGCCTGAAATTATGGCTCCTTTAAAACACGTAACTATAACTTGAAACAGAAGAGAATAGTAGAACAATAGCTTTCAGGATAGAGTACTTCAGAATACAGAACTTAAATAGTTTAGACATTAATGGTTAGAAAGCAAAATACATGAAGAACATTGGATCTAGAGACTTTTATCAGTTCATTGAGTAAATAATATTAGAGGGCACTCAATAAGTTTCAGAATCAAACTCTAGACAGAAATTAATACCTAAATAAACAAGTCTCGACACTTGAAACAAAAAATATTAAGTTATTTGCTTAAAGATATGACAAACATATTTCATAATTTCAAGCAATGTTTAATAAACTATTGGCAGCACACTGCAAGTTATCATTAACTTTGCCCAAAATGTGAGAACGTGTAACTGAAAAATGAACTGTTAAAAAAAGGTTTAAGCCCTGGCTGGTTTTGCTCAGTGGTTAGTCGACCGAAGGACTGAAAGCTCCTGAGTTCGATTCTGGTCAAGGGCAAGGTATCTCTGTTGGGCCCAGCCCCTCCCAGTGTGTGGGAGGCAACCAACTGATGTGTCTCTCCTGTCTCTCTCACATCTAGTTTCTCTCTCTGTTTCTCCCGCTCCCTTCCACTCTTTCTAAAAATCAATGAAAAAAATATCCTCGAATGAGGATTAACAACAACAACAACAAAAGGTTTAAAAATCAAGTTTCTGGTTACTGGTGCACCCGTTTAAATCTATTTTGTTGTTCTATAAGAAAGTACTGCAAATACAAGGTTAAATCTGGAAGGTTGATGATGTAAGTATAGTGGAAAAACATGCTCCCCACCTTCTTCTGTGTGATTTTGGGCAAGTACTAGGAATCTCTATGAACAGCTTTCCCAATTATAATATGAGGTAATGATTAAGTCACAAGGTTATCCCAAGCTTCCAAGAAAGAAACCTACACAAACAGCCAGCATGCAGTATGAGCATCAAAAATATTAGCTCCTTACCTCACAAATGATCTGAACACATAGCAAGTATTAAAAATTCAAAAGACAGAAATAATTAAAGTTTTAAAAGATTCAGCTGGAAAACCAAAGTCAAATACTTAAACTGAACAGCAATAGGTGCTGGGGGGTGGGAGGGTAGAAATGCATCCTATTAAAGTAAAAAAAAAAAACAAAAACCACTTTTGCCCTAGCTGGTTTGGCTCCGTGGATAGAGCGTCAGCCTGCGGACTGAAGGGTCCCAGGTTCAATTCCGGGCAAGGGCACATGCCCAGGTTGCAGGTTCAATCCCCTGTGTGGGGCGTGCAGGAGGCGGCCAATCAATGATTCTCATCATTGACGTTTCTCTCCCTCTCCCTCTCCCTGCCTCTCTGAAATCAATAAAAACAAATGTGTACTTAAAAAAAAACCACTTTTGGTAATGTCTCCTAAAATATGCCACATCATTTTGAGTATGTTTGTCTTGTGGGGGGTCCTTGGGACTTTTTTATTGGAAGCAATTCTCATCACTATAGCCAAATGCACACGATTGTGGTTCCTCTACTCTGAGATCTAAGGCCGATGAGGCCGTGGGTAGCGGCCGTGCAGCCGCGGCCAGCCGTGCCCTCCCGGCGCGGCATCCCCGGCGGAGCTCGGGAATCCCAGCCCCAGTTCGCACACCGTCCCGCGCGGGCGAGCGACACCCGCAATGTTTACAAACACAAGGCACAGCCCGACGTGTCTAGAAGAGAAACAAAGTGTTCCCGTCCACTCACGTTGACTCCTCTAGCATCAGGGGACCAGTCATTTAAGTATGTATTTCCTAAGGGACCTCTTTTTTTTTTTTTTTTTTCCAGTAAAACAACACACTGCCATAGGGAACCGGGAAGTTTGTTGTTATTTTTAGGGGGGCGAGGGGAGGAGGGGAAACTGGTTTAAGTTTCTTAGTCTTTATCGATTTCAAATAACAAACACGACTTCAGGCATCTTGAAAAGTAAAAACCAACCAACAAAACTACTTCCCAGAGACCAAGGGGAGTGAAAAGGCGCGGGGAGGCGCGGCCGCCGGGACAGGTAGGGGTGCGCCCGGCTCGACACTCACTCCGCAGCAGGGGCGACGTCTCCTTCTTCACGTACTTGCCCTGCACCTCGGCCGGCTTGGACACTTCGTTCTTGGTTTTCTTTCGGGACAGCATCTTGGTCGCCGAGGCCCTAGACCGCCCCGGGTGCCGGCCGTTCCCGCCGCCGCCGCCGCCGCCGGCGCCGCCGCCTCCTTCCCTCCGGAGCCGCCGCCGCCGCCGCCGCCTCTCCGCAGCCCGGGGTCGCCCGCAGGGACAGCCGCATGTTCGGGGCGCTAAGCGCGCCGGCCGCCGCTCAGTCGCCGGTCAGTTCCTTCCCGGAAGTCTGCCTGCCCCGCGGCGCCGCCCGAGGACTCCTGGAGGAGAGGCCAGCGACGCCGGGCCAGGGCCATGGTCCGCCGCGGGCCGCCGAATAACCGCTACCGCTATCGCCGCCGCCGCCTACGTCCCGTAAACTTTCCCCGCGGCCGCTGGGAATTCTGGGAAACTCGACGCTGCGCGGCCGCCGCGGCCGCCCCGCCCCCACTCTGGCCGGGGCGCGGCTCGGGCTGCGGGGCGTCCGTCCGCTCGGAGCTAACGGGTTGCCCTACGGCCGCGGCCGCCTTCGCGGCTCCTCAGCGTGAGGCAGTCCCGAGGCCGGGAAAGGAGGACGCCGCCGCCCAGGCCGAGCGCGGAGGTCGGGAGCTCTCGCCGCGGAGCCCCCTCTTCCCACAGATTGTCCCCTCAGGACTTGGAGGGAGCCGGTGACGCCCCCCCTCCCCGCCCCTCCAGAACGCGTCCCCGCCATCATTCTGGAGTGCAGACGCCCCTTTGGAGTTTCTTGGTAAATTCAGGGCCCTCATAACGCAGAAAGCGAATAGAATTAAAGGACCACAACCCCCAGACTAGTGCCCCCCCCCCAAATTTAGATGTCTCTTTTTGTTGAAAACATTGATCTGGCCAATACAAATTAAACACATATAAAGAGTGTGTCTCTCTGATAAAAGACAAAACGGAGAGAGAAAAAATGCAGTGGGGCCTTGACTTACGAGTGTCCCAACTAACGAGTTTTTTGAGATACCAGCTGTCTCTTGGCCGATTTTTTCATTGAGTTGATAGAGTAATTTGAGTTAACGAGCTCCTTAACGAGCTCGTCTCGGAACGAATTAAACTCGTAAGTCAAGGCCCCACTGTACATCTTATTTCAGATAAATTTGATGTTAGCAAATTTTATTAAATCATTACCTATCGTTATTATACTGGATCGCCACAGACGTCCTCTTGGAGCGGAATATCACAGTCTCAGAATGTTGAAGACTGAGCGCGAAGGCTCAGGATCCGAGTGGTCGAAGATGGCCCCGTCTTTGCAGGCGGTTGGGCGCCCTTGGTGCAGAGCTCGGCGTGCATTCCTGAGCTGTCAAACACGGACTGGGCGCCCAGGATGGGCTCTGCTCTCCTGCTCGAGGTGTAGCAATCAAGGAAGCAGACAAGATCCCTCACTCTCGTGGGGAAGAGAGACAATAAGGAAGGAACATAAGAAACAAATAGTGTTACAGAGTGGTAAGTGCCGAGGTGCAAACAAAACAAGAAAAAAGAGGGCTTGGGACTTTGGACAGTGTGATGCAGTGGTTCTCAACCTTCTGGCCCTTTAAATACAGTTCCTCATGTTGTGACCCAACCATAAAATTATTTTCGTTGCTACTTCATAACTGTAATGTTGCTACTGTCATGAATCATAATGTAAATATCTGATATGCAGGATGGTCTTAGGCGACCCCTGTGAAAGGGTCGTTGGGCTGCCAAAGGGGCCGCGACCCACAGGTTGAGAACCGCTGGACTGTGATGGGATGACGGGAGGAGACTGCCGGCCGTGACCCGGTGAGGGAACCGGTAATCCGATCTCTGGTCTTCTGGGCAGAAAGCACGTGCGAGGCCCCCCAGGTTGCCATGCTCGGAGCAGCTTGGAGGAAGGGAAGGTCGGTCGCTGGCGCAGAGGAGAGTAGAGGGAAATCAGGTTAGATGGATGGCAATGGCTGGGGCGCCTAGGCCTTGTGGGCCATGGCAGGGGATTTCACGTGAAGTCCGATCGGACTTAGTGTTCTGATAGGAGGGCTGCCGAGGCCGGGCTGCGAGTGGGCTGAATGGGAACCAAGGTAAAGGGAGGAAGATCAGTCGGAAGCCCTTGCTGGCTTGGACCAGGGTGACAGCAGTGGAGATGATAAGTGGGCAGATTTTGGACATGTTTTAAAGACAGCCAACAGGATCTGCTGACAGATTGAATACAGAATGTGTGTGTGTGTGAGAGAGAGAACTCAAGGAACACTCCCATGGGGATGTAAATCTTAACAATAGAGCAGAATGGAGCTCAATAGAATAGCAGATTGTCCTCTAAAAGGAACCTTAGAAAAGCAGTTACTTGTTCCTGTGGTTCAGGTACGAAGACCAGTGCTACACTATTGGTAATACAGCTGGAGAAGAAAATGTAATGAAACATAAATGAATAGACAATGGGGTTTTGTTACAGATAGGATAGGAAGGCGGAGGATGAAGGAGAGAAGGTGGTGCCAGTGCAGTGCCAGGATCCTGTCCAGGGCTTCCCTCAGAAGGATGAGAGAACAAAAGGATATCAGGGCATTTGTTAAGAAAACCAGCTCTTCACACCTGGGGTTTTCCCACAGACTGAAATACAGGATGCCTTTCACATAGAATCGTAGAATTTTATAATGGAAAAAGAATTGAGATCAGCTAGGCTAACCTCATCTTATTGATGTGGGAACAAAACTAGAAAAATTAAATGTTTGCCTCAGGTTATGTTCCTGGGTAGTGGCAGACTAATCTCAGCACCGGGGTTTTCTACTTGCATTTTGGACCTTTTTCTGCTATGGCGCATTAAGAATCCTGCTAATGTGAGTCCAGAGTGTTTCTGACACAGTTGTTTTGAAAGCCACCCATGTTCCTTACAAAATACTCCCCTTTTCAATGCTATTTCAATTATTTGAATTGCAGCAGAGAGAAAGCCTCAATTAGGTGCTCTTCTTAAGAGTTATAATTTGCCTTTTTATCAAGAAGGTTACATTCCAGAATCAACAATCTGCAGGCAGCATCAGCAGTAGCAATGCATAGCGGTATGTGAACTTTGAATCCAATCCTTAAATATAGATGCTTTGCATTCACATCTGTTTTCTATAAATTCCTGGACTTCTTGGAGTTTTTAGGAATCCAGATTTTGCAGCTATAATTCTTCAGACATTGCTCTTGAGAAGGATATATTTATATAAAAGCATAATATGCAAACTGACCGGATGGTGGAACGACCAGTCGGCTATGACATGCACTGACCACCAGGGGGAAGATGCTCAACGCAAGCGCTGTCCCCAGCCCGCAGGCCAACCTCTTGGGCCCCCCTGCCCAGCAGGCTCTGATCACCCGATGGGGAACGGGAAACCAGGGGTGGGTGGCAGTGGATGCAGGTGATGCTGGGGCCCTGATCATCCCACCAGTCGCCCCACACTCGGAGGGTGACCAGTGGCAGTGGCGGCAGGGGGCGGGGCCAGCTGCCAGCAGCCAGGGAAGATTGTCCCTGATCACAGGCCAGGCCTACGGACACTACCCGTGCACGATTTCATGTGCCAGGCCTCTAGTATTACATAATAGAGATTGTTTTCCCCTTGCAGTTGCATTCTCCATGGAGAAAATCGACTATCTTATCAACAATGATTTTTAAAAATTTAACATTAAAATTTATTTTAAAGGAGGCAATAAGGTATTATTCTGGGCTAACCTCATAACTCTCTGGGTTTTAGTTTCCTCATATGAAAATGAAGAAATTGGACTGGTTGAATTCCAAAGTGTTTTTCAGCCCTACAGTTTTGTGCCACACAGGCAGAAGAAAAAACACAAAAATAAAAAACAGTTACCCAAGTAGGACAATAGGCATATAGGTGATTTCCTTCTTTAAAAATATTTATCTTTATTGCTATATATTTTTTAAAAGCTGCTGCCCTGGCTGGACTAGTGGGCTCAGTGGTTGAGTGTTGACCTGTGAACCAGGAGGTCATGATTCAATTCCTGGTCAGGGTACATGCCAGGATTACCTGCTGGATCCCCATTAGGGGGCATGCAGGAGGCAGATGATGAATGATTCTCATTATTGCTGTTTCTAGCTCTCTCCCTCTCTCTTCCTTTCTGAAATCAAATTTTTTAAAGTATAAAAATAAAAAAATAAATAAAAGCTGCTGCCCGGGCCGGGTAGCTTAGTTGGTTGGAGCATCATCCATATACCAAAAGGTTGCAGGGGGCAACTGAATGATCTCTCTCTCTCTCTCTCTCTCTCTCTCTCAACATATCATCATTACCATAAAATAAAATTTCATATCTGATTGCTTCTTTCAAAGATAGACAAGGTTCTTATGCTATTTTTACTTTCTCATGCTAGAATCATGTAATATTTTAAAGGGTGAATTAGCTAATAAAGGGTGTCCAAGAAAGAACCAAATGGAAATAAGCCCTCCATATGGAGCTTCTTCAAAAAATAAATAAATAAAAAGAGAGGAACTTCTCTTCAACCCACTATTTTTGGTCTTGTAACAAGATAAACTTAATCTGTCTCAGAAGGAAACAATAATTATGCTAGGGGTTTTCAAGCCCCCAAAGTTTTGCTTTTAAAATCTGGGAGGATACATTCCTGAGTACACTTTTAGGCAGAAGCTTTAGCTATTTTCTATGAAGGATAAGGATTTGTGATATGTACACAGCTCTGAAAATATAAATGCTGGATATTAGCAACTAAATTGTCCCCCAGCTAATACAGAGAATTAGTACCATAAGTCTGATCAAAACGAGTAAAGCTGAGAAATTTGGTGTCCCTAAGCTAAGCTCTTATTCCTATATATTGTTATTACCTGGATTTAGAGGTCCTCTGAAACCTTGACAGCTAGCCAAAATTAATCTTTTATTCTTTGCAATGCTATCCTTTGACTTCAATCGGCTGTCCTTATGGGCCTTTCTGTATCATTGCCTCTCTAACCCTAGAAACTGACATATTTCTTCCAAAATTAGGCCCTACCTTTAGCCATTTTCAACTTTATGTTTAACTGCTCTTTGCAATTACCAATTTTCACTTGGCTAATAGTAATTTTTTTTTTTTTTTTGAGAATCCGTAAAAATTTACTGAGGGTTCTCATTATGGAGTATCTACTGATGTTTATCTAATGTGGAAACATCTGCATCCCTTTCTACAACACATGGAAGCCAAGGGATCCTCAGAAACACCATGTCTACTTCATCTGCCAATGGGTGATGCCATTATTTCTCTCTTGCTGTGGCCACTCCATGCTGACACAGAGGACACCTGCAAAGATGATCTTCAACAGTCCCAAGTGGAAATTGGGACCTACTCTCTCTGTTCAGTATTTATTCTCCCTATCAAAATACTCCATTTCCAGGTCATGACTTCTGGGAACTCACTCTGCATCATCTCTTCTCTATCTTGTGGACTACTTTCTTGAAAGCTCTACCGACCCTTTTCTCTGGGACAATAAGCTTTTAGCCTTAGGATGCAAGGTAAACATGATTTATGGGGAAGGAGGAAATGAAAAATACATTTGTTTGAAATATTTTCAAGAGAGCAGTTTAAATGGAATTCTTGCAGTTAGACCAAAATACAAAGGATTAAGGGGGGAAAAAGGAAATAGCCTGTTCTATATGGAGAATGGCCATATAAAAATATCTCCTCTTCCCTCCTAGAACACCACTTAATTGACAAAGAATAAAAGGGAAGTAAGTCCATAAATATTATGGGAACAAAATATGGGCCATCAGTGAATATGACATTAATGAATTTCAACTAGAGTGATGGGATTGAGGTGAGGTGGGAAGGAAGTGAAGAGAACAGATGAAACAGGACAGAAGTAGCTGCAACCTAAAATACATGTGAACATACATACAGCCAATGACCTGGGAGAGGCTTGGGGCTCACAAGTATCTGGTTTAATTAAAGAAGGTAAGAAAGAAACGTGGCGTTGAAATAGACATTAATTAAAAGTC
Source organism: Myotis yumanensis (assembly GCF_028538775.1). Lineage (NCBI taxonomy): Eukaryota > Metazoa > Chordata > Mammalia > Chiroptera > Vespertilionidae > Myotis > Myotis yumanensis. The sequence continues at coordinate 48,188,861 of NW_027223752.1, read as the reverse complement.
AAAACTTCATTCTTCTCCCTCTGCCCCCAGAATTTCCATCAGCTAGATCTATCCCACAGAAAGGGGATATTTGGGTCCTTTTCTCAAGAAATCGAATGGCCCTACAACAAAGATCTTGGCATTCTAACATTTGTAGATGCTGCAACAAAACAGCCAACTCATCTCATAGGGAAGTCTGCCAGGCAATGGGCCCTGATCCTTCACACAGACTCCTAAGTGTTTTTTTTTGAAGTTCTTATAAAGTTTAATAATCTCATAAAAAATCTGCACAATCACCACAGGTAAAGTCACTGAAGAATCTTTATTCCTTCTATTGTGCAATCTCCAGCTCACTTTTAGCCAGCACCAACACTGGCCTTTGCAGTTCCCCTGACTTTCTTCATTCTGTTCTTGCATTCCTTTCTGTTTTCCTGAGGTCTTCTTTTCATACAGGCCATATCTTGCAAGGCTGTGTTTGGGTTCATTTTCTTTGTGTAATCCAAGGAAACATAAATCATGCCAAAACCAGTGGTCTTGTCACTACCAAAATGGGTTCAGAATCCAAACGCAAAGATAATATCTGGGGTAGTCTTATAAATGTTGGCTAGTTTTCCCCAAATTTCTATCTTGGGAACTGTTGCCTTCCCAGGGTGAAGGACATCAATGACCATTTGTTTCCATTGAAGTAGTCTGTTGGTCATGAACTTCCCGGCCCAGATAATTACTGTGTTATTCATGATAGAGTTTGATCTTCATGCAGCCAGGGAGGCCAAGTGTTGTGGTGTTGTTGTTTTTGTAAATGTATTATTATTAAATATAAATGTGTAACCAAGGATCACTGGAGATTTTAGGGAAAATTGCAACATGAGAGACAACAGATAAACAAAAAATAGACTCAAAGAAAAGAAATAATTCAGAAGATAGAGGAATACTTTAAACAACAACATCTATTACCATCAAAAGAGATATTTGTGTGAAGATATTGCACCCATAAATCAACAAAAAGATTCCATGAAAAAGAAACAGAGAGCAATAAATAGCTCCTGGAATTTAAAGATAGGGGTTGCCAAATAAAATATTCAGAAGAAAAGGTAAAGATGAGCAAATCTCCCAGAAAACAGATGACAGAAACAGAAAATATAAGGAAAAATAAGAAGTAGTCTCTGTATAAGTCTCATATGAAAACGTGAGTTCCAGAAAGAGATAATAGAGAAAATGGAGAGGACATCATAAAAAATTAATACAAGGTATTTTTTTCAAAGATGAAGGAATTTTTGAATTGAAAAAGTATCTCAAGTGCCCCTCAAAAATAATGAAAAAAGACTCATGTCTCAATATGACATTGTGAAATTTCAGAACATCAAGGATAAAGGGACGATCCTAAAAGCTTCCCTTTAACTGAAAGCAAAGGCCAATTATAAAGGAATGAGAATCAGACTAGCATCAGGTTTTTCATCATCAATGAGAACTCTTAGAAAACAATGGAACAATGCCTTCAAATAAATGAGGGGAAATCAGTTTTATTTTACAATTCCATACCCATCCAAAATATCAATCAAAAGCAAGGGGAGAATAAAGACATTTTTGGACATGAAGGAACTCAGAGTATACTCCCCATATATCCTATCCTAGTAAGTTGTCAGAAGATAAGTTCTGCTCTAGCCAGTTTTGCTCAATGGTGTTGCCGCTCAGACGAAGGGTTGCGGGTTCGATTCCAATCAAGGGCACATGCCTCGGTTGCAGGCTAGATCCCCAGCCCCTGATCAGGGTGCATGTGGGGGACGACCAGGTTGGTGTGTCTCTCTCACATCGATGTTTCTCTTTGTCTCTCGCCCTCCCTTCCATTCTCTAAAAATCAATGGAAAAAAAATCCTCTGGTGATCAGTTCTAACAAAATAAACTCTTCTACATTCAAAGAACAAACAAAACAAAAGAAGGAAAATAGGGATAAAAGAAATAGTGAATCTAACTCAAGAAAGTAATAAATTTAAGTTTCAGTACCACAACTATACATCTGGAACTCAGTCAGTCCAGATTGGAATAGAATTTAAGTGGACTCTAGAAGGAAGTACCTAGGGAAAGATGGAATTTAAGAAATCTGTACAATTTGGAACAAATTAAGAAGGTGAAAAATGTTGAAGATTCAAGGAAAAATGAAAGGCAGGAACATGAAAAACTTGTGGGCCCTTCTGAAAAGACTTGCTTGAGAATGAAATCCAACAAACCAGAGTCAAAATTTAAAAATCGGGATTGGAGGTGCAGTTGAAAATGGAATGGTGTTAAGCATTAAATACATTTTAATATAGAAATGCCTAAACAATTGTGGAAATTAAGATTTTAAAGAAATCAGACTTTGCCTTGTGTTTTCCCTATCAAATACATCTTTAATTTTTTTTTTTTTTTTACTTTAAAGAGTTTAATATCTTTAAAACCTAACCTGAATCATGCTTTTAGTCAAAGCAAGTCTGAGCAGGTCATTAAATACCAAGATCCTTTGTGTTTGTCTGGTGATGCTGTTTGTCTCATGCTGATCAGGACTGAGAAACTAGGAATAACAACGTAGACAAAGAACAGATTCAGTGGAGTGAGGATATGGAAGGGCAAGAACAGGAGGTTGTGGTCAGAAAGGAATTCCAAGAGTTTTAAATGATAAATTACCAGGTGTAACCACATTAGCCAGTAGTTGGAGTATAGGTGGAAGTGATGCAATTCAGAAAGTTAAGTATTGTGAAGGCAGCATGTCAGAAGACATGTAATACGGTAAAAAACAACAACCATGAGCCATTAAAAAAGGATGAAGGGAATGTCCAAGAAATCAGTAGATAAGGAAAAGGAAAGGATAGTATGAATAAAAGGCATACAAATAACAGATTTTCCCCCTTATTATTTATGAGAGGCTTATGAATTCCTAGAACTTCTACTGAGAAGTTCTGTTTGGAACTTCTATTCCAAAACACTCAGTAGTAGCATTCAAATATTGTACTTTTTCCTGATGTGCTTCACTATTAAACTCACATTGCTATTAGGCCACTAAACAAATTAATGTTCAGAATTTCCATAATAGTCTCCTCCAAATTTAGAGTACGTATAGACTTGCATGCCAGGGCCTAATTATCTCATACATGATTTATTTAAATAATTGAATTGATTATATCTTGTAGTTGAGACAATTTTATTTTTTCAAATTTATTTTGAAATTTTAAATCATTTAAAAAATTTTTCAATTACAGTTGACATTATCATATTAGTTTCAGGTATACACCCCAGTGATTAGACACTACATAACTTACTAAGTGATCATCCTGATAAATCTTGGACCCATTTTAAATTATAGTATTTATATTTCCAGTGACAATTTTGATGATATTTCTGATTTGGAATTACAATAACTGAAAATGTAAGAGAAAAAAAAATGAATTTCAGCCTATTTTACTTACCTGTTTCCATTTCTCTCATGTAAAAACTACTCTCATCTAAGTCCCAAACTTTGTTGAATTCTAATGGCAATATTAATAACTAATATTTGAAATACTGACACTACTGAGTGTAATATGATCCATATTGGCTAGAAAAAAGTAGAATCTCTGTAGCTTTTGTTTTGGATGTAAAGAAATTCCTTCTCCTGGGATCAAGTCCATGATTGGGTCCTCAGGTGAATATCGTTATAGTTGAATCCCTGCTCATATTTGCTTTAGATTAAAAACTTAGAAGAATCTTTGGGTCAAAGAGTGTGGTAGGCTAGCTAATAGCACTCCAAAGATGTTCATCTCCTAGTTCCCAGAACCTATAGATATGTTAACAGTATAGGCCCAGTGCACGAATTTGTGCACAGGTGGGGTCCGCCCAACTGGGGGTAGGGAACTCTGGAGGTTGGCCAGCCAGCCCCACCCCCATCCGGCTGATTGGCTAACTGCAGTGCGAGTCATAGTGACTGGTCATTCTGGTCGTTTGATTGTTCTGGTTGCTTGGCTTTTATATATATAGACTAGAGGCCCAGTGCATGAAATTTGTGCACTGGTAGGGTCCCTAGGCCTGGCCGGTGATCAGGGCTGATTGGGGCCTACTGGATGCCAGCCAGGGCCTTCTTTCTGGCTGCTGGCTGGGGCCTTCCTTTGTTCAACGCCACCCCCTGGTGGTCAGCACACGTCATAGCAAGCTATCGGTCTCCTAGTCAAACTCCTGTGGGGACAATTTGCATATTAGGCTTTTATATAGAGAGATGGTAAAAGGGAGTTTGCAGATGTGATTAACTTAAGAATCTCAAGATGGGGAAATGATTTGTTTTCCAGGTGGGCCCAATGTAATCACAAGGGTCCTTATAAGAGTAGAAATAGGCAATGTGATGATAGAAGTAGGAGTGATGTGAGAAAGAAGCCATGAGTTAAGGAATACAGGTAGCCTCTAGGACAGTGATGGCAAACCTATGACATGCATGTCAGAGGTGACATGTGAACTCACTTTTTTGGTTGATTTTTCTTTGTTAAATGGCATTTAAATATATAAAATAAATATAAAAAATATAAGTCTTTGTTTTACTATGGTTTCAAATATCAAAAAATTTCTATATGTGACACGGCACCAGAGTTAAGTTAGGGTTTTTCAAAATGCTGACACGCCGAGCTCAGAAGGTTCGCCATCACTGTTCTAGGAGCTGTAAAAGTCAAGGAAATTCTCCCCTCAAAGTCTCCAGAAGTAACCAGTCTTGTGGACACTTGGACTTTAGCCCAGTGAGACTGTGAACTTTTAAGCTCTGGAAACGTAAGTAATGAATTTGTGTTGTTTTGATTTGTGATAATTTGTTATAGCAGGAAACTAATGCAAATAGTTTCAAGGTTTTGATTACTGAATTTCCCATCAGCAGTGTATGCACCTCTCTTTAATCTCTACTTTATGTTCTTTTTTATGTAAGTAGTCTGTAAACTTTTCTAGGGTATAGAACATGTCATCTTCCTCTCTTTTCATCTCCCACAAATATCCTGAGCCTGATAGAGCCACAAAAGTATATATTAGCAATGTTGTTGAAATTTAGTAGAGTAAGAAGGCACAGAAAAAATATTTTACATGATTTTAAAAAAAAGAAATGCATAAGTTCCACTTTGAGGCCTCTAAGTTAGGTGGAGTATCATATCAATGTGTTTTGGAATAAAAACAAGAAAAGAGAAGCATCAAATAGTAGGTGTAAAGAAATCAGAAATTCCTTATATCTCATGCTAAAAGGGCAGGTCACTATGTTATTTTGTGACTAAAATTAGAGAATTGGGAAAAATGATAAGAAATAGAAATATCATATTGTACGGATTAATATGCAGATACCTGAACACAGATCATGATTAACACATTCTCCCTCGTTCTTTTCCACCTGTGTTCTAATGAAAGTTTCTATCAGGTTACCCTTTCATTTTTTTGGGGGGGAGGGTAATGGCTTTATTGAGGTATAATTGACATACAGTAAAATGCACATGGTTTTTTTTATATTTTATTGATTTTTTACAGAGAGGAAGGGAGAGGGATAAAGAGTTAGAAACATCGATGAGAGAGAAGTATCGATCAGCTGCCTCCTGCACACCCCCTACTGGGGATGTGCCCGCAACCAAGGTACATGCCCTTGACCAGAATTGAACCTGGGACCCTTCAGTCCCCAGGCCCACACACTATCCACTGAGCCAAACCAGCCAGGGCAAAATGCACATGTTTAAAGCATGCAACGTGCTAAGTTTTTGGTATGTATAAAACCTGAGAAACCATCATCATGACCAAGATAATTAACCTATCCAACACCTCCAAAAGATTCCTTGTCCTCTTTCCTATCCTCCTTTTTGCTCCTTCCCACAACCTCCTGTTTTGTCTCTTTTCTGTCACTATAGATTAGTTTTCAGGTGCTTGAAATTTATATAAATGAAATTATACAGTGGTTACTCTTTATTTCTTGTTTCTTTTACTCACATTAATTATTTTGAGATTCATCCATGTTGTTGTATGTACAGTAACGTATTCCTTTTTATTAGAACAGCAATTCATTGTGTGGACATACCACAATTTATTTATCCATTCATCTAATGATAGACATTTGGGTGGTTTTTGGTTTTTGGTCATCTATACTAATAAAAGAGTAATATGCTAATTAGACCAGACATCTTCCAAACATGCTTCCGGACAAAGCCACAGTGGCGGGGCTGAGGCAGAGGTGGTTAGGGGTGATCAAGCCAGCAAGGGAGAGCAGTTAGAGGGTGATCAGGCTGGCGGGGGGAGCCTTTAGGGGGCGATCGGGCCAGCAGGGGAGGGCAGTTAGGGGGTGATCAGGCCAGCAGGGGGGAGCAGTTAGGGGGCAATCAGGCCAGCAGGCAGAGGTGGTTAGGGGTGATCAGGCAGGCAGGCAGGCGAACAGTTAGGAGCCAGTGGTCCCAGATTGCAAGAGGGCCTAAACTAGCAGTCAGACATCTCCCAAGGGGTCCTGGATTGGAGAGGGTACAGGCCAGACTGAGAGACCCCCCCCCCCCAATGCACAAATTTCATGCACTGGGCCTGTAGTTATTAATAAAGCTGCTATAAACATTCATGTACATGCCTTTGTATGAACATATGCTTTCATTTCTCTTGGTTAAATACATAGGAAAGCAATGACTGAGTAATGTTGTAAGTATGTTTTTAACTTTTTAGAATGTGCCAAACTGTTCTTCAAAGTAGTTGTACCTTTTTACAGTCTCACCATTCTCACCCACACTTGTCTTGTTCGGTTATTTCTTTCAGCCATTCTAATAGGTATGTAGTGCTATCTTATTGTAGTTTTAATGAGCCTTTTCCTAATAACTAATGATATTGAAAATTCTTTTTTTAAAAAATATATTTTATTGATTTTTTTACAGAGAGGAAGGGAGAGGGATAGAGAGTTGGAAACATCGATCAGCTGCCTCCTCCACACCCCCTACTGGGGATGTGCCTGCAACCAAGGTGCATGCCCTTGACCAGAATCGAACCTGGGACCCTTCAGTCCACAGGCTGACGCTCTATCCACTGAGCCAAACCGGTTAGGGCTTGAAAATTCTTTTCATGTGCTTATTTATGATTCTTATATCTTATTTGGTACTTGTTCAAATTATTTGCCAAATTTTGATTTATTTATTGTTGAGTTTTAAGAGTTCATGATACGTGTTGAAAGTCCTTTAAAAGAGAATGTGTTTTATATGATTTGAATCCTTTTTAGGTGTATTCAGACTCCTTTCATGGCCCAGAACAAGGTCTATTTTGGTAAATGTTCTATGCACATTTGAAAAGAAAGTATATTCTGCTGCTTTTGAGTGGGAGGTTCTATAATGTCAATTCAAGTTTGTTGATAGTGTTCAAGACTTTTACATCTGAGGTAGACAGGCTAATAGTCCCTCAAAGATGCCCATGTCTTAATCCGCAGAATTTGTGAATATGTTACTTTCCATAACAAAAGGAACTCTGCAGACATGTTTGGGTTAAGGATATTCAGATGGGGACAGTAGCCTGATTGTTCAGGTGGGTCCAGTTTAATCACACAAGTCTTTAAAACAGTGGTTCTCAACCTTGGCTGCACATTAGAATCACCTGGGAATCCTTTTAAAATCCTGATTTCTGGGCCTCATCCTCTGGAAATTCTGTTTCTTTGTTACTAATGTTGTGGCCCCACCCCATAACAAAGAAACAGAATTTCTCAGCCAAGGTTGAGAACCACTGCTTTAAAAGAAGACAGCTTTTCCCAGCTGTAATCAGAGTAAGATGTGACTATGAAAAAAGGGTCAGAGAAATTCAACATTGCTTGCTTCAAAATTGGAAGAAGAGGGCCATAATCTTAGAGGCTGGAAAACATAAAGAAATGGATGCTCTCCTAGAGATTCCAGAGAGGAATGCAACTTATCTATATCTTGATTGTAGCCCAATGAGACCTGTGCTGGACTTCTGACTTACAGAATTGTGAGATAAATTTGTATTGTTAAAGCCACAAAATTTGTGGTAATTTGTTATAGCAGCTAGAGAAAAAAAAAACAAAACTAAAAACAAAACTACATTTGCCCATATAGTTAGCATTTCCAGTGCCCTTCATTTTTTTTTTTAGATCCAGATTTCTTTGCTAATTGGTATCATTTTCTATCTATGAAAAAATTTCCTTTAATGCTTCTTGTTGTGATTACCAGAGGGAAAGAAGGGTGGGGGGAGGTAGAATAGGATAAAGGAAGAATAAATGGTGATGGAAGGGGAAGGAGAATTGACGTTGAGTGGTGAGCATACAGTACAATAGCAGATGATGTTTTATAGAATTGTACACCTAAAACCTATATACTTTTATTAACCAATGTCACCCCAATAAATTCATTAAAAATGTTTTTAAAAAGAAAGAAAAAAGTGACAGGATAGGGGAACTATGCACAAACTTTATTACCATTATTGAGCTGTGAATTACTCTGCTCAGAAATGGCTTAAGTTGCCTCAGACTTTATACTAGTATATATCCTAAGGGGTAAAACCTTTAGGTAATTCACCAAGGCTTTCCACTTCAAGGAATTTGGATAGAGCATAAAAACAACAACAGAAGTTGCTTTTTTAAGAACAAAAGAAGAAAGTTGAATCATGAAATTGCTGGGTCATGATCTAAAATAAATATTTATTAGACAGTAAAGAGTCACTGATTCAAGAGGACTTCTAAAAATAAAAAATAGGATATGGGTAAGCAAGTATTTGAGAGTCCTAATGTAAATAAACTTTATCTGAGGGGTGGAAAAATAAAAATGGTGCTTATCTTAGAATGGGCAGGACATTCTATAAAAGTATTAATAAACAGGAAAATCTGTCCTTGGAATCTTACTTTCAAGCCATTTGTATCCACTGCCAACACACTGTTAGCCCAAATCTTCCTCATTAACTGCTTATTCCTTATCTGTGAGTATTCTCTCAGGTGGTGGCCTCTGCAGCTTTTACACCAAGACACTGACCTTTGATGGCCATAATTGATTGGATCATAGAAATACCCTGCCTGGTCAATCAGATTCTTTAAGAATTTGGAATTGGGGTTGTTGTTGTGTTGTTGTTGTTGTTGTGTGTGTGTGTTTTTATCTCACCTGAGGATATGTTTTATTATTGACTAGAGCCCCAGTGCATGAAATTTGTGCACAGGAAGGGTCCCTAGGCCTGAGCATTCTCAGTGCACAATTTACAATCTTCAGAGCTGCTTCTTTTTATTTGTTTCACTAACTACTCCAGGAGAGTGGGTAGCACCATTATGGGGGACGGGCCAGGTGTACTTGCTTGAGGCTAAGGGGCAGCATCGGGCTCCCGGGACTCGGCAGAGGGGGACGGGGCTGTCAGAGAAACCCAGTCCAAAACTTGAAAGGAAGCGGGAGGCAGTGAGGGGTGGAGGGTGACAGCTGCACAGGAGCCTAGAAAAGCTGCTGGGTGGGGGCAGCCGAGGAGCCTGGTGCCTCTCACATGGGACAGGCTCCACATCCCTCCCTTTTCCTCCCTGTGACCATCACCCCAGCTCTCCTCCAAGGCTCTGCCTGGGCTCGCCCTGCACAGCTTCACACCACCCCAGAGCCCACACAGCCCTGCCCGCACTGCCTTGCCCACAGCGCCCCGCCCCGCCCATGGGGCTCAGGACAAACCCTGGGAGCTTCCTGACGGCTCTCACCTCACACCTCACTTTCCAGTCCAGCCCACCAGCACCCCCAGCAAACTAATCTATTGGTTGGAGCATCTGCCTCCTGGTGGTCAGTGCATGTCATAGCGACTGGTCGAGCGGTCCGGTCAAGGAGACAATTTGCATATTAGGTTTTTATTATATAGGACTAGAGGCCCAGTGCACTAAGTTCGTGCACTGGGGAAGGGTGTCCCTCAGCCTAGCCTGCACCCTCTCCAATCTGGGACCCCTCAGAGGATGTCCCTCTCACAATCTGGGACTGCTGGCTCCCAACCGCTCGCCTGCTTGCCTGCCTGATTGGCCATAACCGCTTCTGCCTGCCAGCCTGATCACCCCCTATCCACTCCCCTGCTGGCTGATCACCCCCAACTGCCCTCCCTTGCTGGCTCGGTTGCCCCAACTGCCCTCCCCTGCCAGCCTAGTCACCCCAACTGCCCTTCCCTGCTGGACTGGTTGCCCCTAACTGCCCTCCTGGTTGCCCCTAACTGCCCTCCCCTGCTGGCCTGATTGTCCACAACTACCCTCCCCTGCCAGCCATCTTGTGCCCACATGGGGGCGGCCATCTTGTGCAAGGGCATGATGGTCAATTTGCATATTACCTCTTTATTATATAGGATATATGATTAATCCACCACCTTTACTATATATTTACCTCTACCAGTGAGATTTATACTCAGACATTTTCTTGTTATTAATTAATGCCCTTTATTCTCAGCTTAAAGAAGTTAACATTTCTTTTAAGGCCAGTTTATTTTTAAATGTTTTTGATTTTAGAGAGAGAGGGAAGGATAGAAACATTGATGAGAAAAATCAATCTGCTACCTTCTGCACAACCTCTACTGGGGATGGAACTCATAACCCAGGCATGTGTCCTGTCTGGGAATTGAACTGCTGACCTCCTGGTTCATGTGTTGATCCTCAACCACTGAGTCACATTAGCTGGGCGTAAGGCTAGTTTGGTGGTAATGAATTCCTTTAGCTTTTGCTTGTCTGGAAAAGTATCCTTCAATTCTGAATGATAACATTGCTGGTAGAGTATTCTTGGTTGGAAGCTTTTTTTCCGTAGCACTTTGAATATAATATATTGTGCCAGTCCTATCCTGCAGTTTCTTCTGAAAAAGCTGCTCATTGTCCTCTAGGGTTTCCCTTGTACCAACAAGATGTTTTTCTCTTGCTGCTCTTAGGTTTTTTTTTAAAAATATATTTTATTGATTTTTTACAGAGAGGAAGGGAGAGAGATAGTCAGAAACATCGATGAGAGAGAAACATCGATCAGCTGCCTCCTGCACACTCCCCACTGGGGATGTGCCCGCAACCCAGGTACATGCCCCTGACTGGAATCGAACCTGGGACCCTTCAGTCCGCAGGCCAACACTCTATCCACTGAGCCAAACCAGTTTCGGCTAGTTTTTTTTTTTTTTTTAATTTTTTTTTATTGATTTTAGAGAAAAAGAAACATTGATTTATTTTTCCATTTTATTTATGCATTAATTCATTGATTCTTTTATGTGCCCTGACTGGGAATCGAACCCACAACTCTGGCGTTTTGGATCCAACCGAGCTATCCAACCAGGGTTCTCCTACTCATCTTGAAGTGGCCCTTTTACCATTTATTGTGAAGGAGCTTCCAGTTAGTTTTCAGGTCTTTTTCAGAAGGAATTGTTTCATATGTAGTTATAGAGTGGGTGTGTCTGTGACAGATGAGTTCAGGATCTTCTTTTCTTAAAAATTTTATTATTGATTTCAGAGAGAGCAAGGGAGAGGGAGAGGGAGATAGAAACATCAGTGATGAGAATCATTGATGAGCTGCTTCTTGCATGGATGGCTCCTAACTGGGGACTGAGCCTGAAATTCAGGCATCGAACCAGGAATCGAACCATGACCTGGTTAATAAGTAGATGCTCAACCACTGAGCCATGCTAGCTGGGCAAGTCAGGATTTTAGAAGTAAATTATGAACCAAAAGAGGGACAGAGACCCAAACTGACCAGTGTCACTTACCAATTTTGTGACAGAAATGGAGTAGTAGTGCTCTCAATCACATACGAATCATTTGAGGATCTTTATAAAATGCATACTCTGTTTATTAAATCTGGAGTAGAGACTCAGATTCTGCATTTGCAAAATTTTTAGTGCAATATTTGCATGTTTTCACTCTAAATACCAATGATAAGTACACTGAAACTGTTTGTAAAAGTTCAGGGTATATAAAAAACGAAAGCCATGTTTAAAAATTATTTATTTACATTTTAAGCTCACATTAAAAATGTTCTAAGATAGAATGGCTAAGCTGAAATATACAAGGTTGATATACACATTAACCTTTATCTGAGAAGAATCCTAGAGATGGCTTTAGATGAACTCAGGTTTTCCTTTACAAAACCATGTTCCTTAAATCATGCAGTGATGTCTTCCCATAAGAATAAATTTAACATGTCTCTCAGAAAAACTGAGAAACAAAAAGCTAACTTGGATTTATTATTAAACAGCTATACATGCCATAAAACCGAAACTATTTTAGGAGGCTGAGATGTTCAAATAGGTTCAAACATGATATAATGAATAAGTTTTAAATATGGAATGTTTTGGTTATTAGGCTTTGACTTGGTTTTTGGTTTACTTGTATATCATTCCAATGGTCATTCCAGGTAACCCGTTCAAAATCAGACTTGCTTAATACTATTTATTACAAAGCACTGAGTCTTCCCTTAATGGGAATACCTTTAAATGCTGACAGTAGCAACACCTTTCTTTTTCCTTCACTCAGAAAAAAAAGAAAGAAATCACAAAAAATAAATTTATTCCAACATGTTAAAATCTGCCATAAAGGCTTATTCATTCTTTAAAAAAAAAGTTCCTCATAATAATACATGCCCTGGGTATTGGTACATTATTGAAATACTAGACCTGTAACAGCTCATCCGATACCTTTAAAGCGTATGACTTGGTGATCTATTTATGTAAAATATGCTTAAGATGAAATATATAATCAATGCATTTGATGCTTCTGGGGAGGATTGGCATTTAAAATAGTTTTTAAAATCTGAGTTTATTAAGAATTTTAGAAAAATAAATAAAATACTGTGGTGGTTCTACCCTTCCTTCCCCTTCTACTTTTCTTCCTTCACAAATTCAAGCTTAAGAGCTCAGGCTTCTAAAAAGCAGAAGAGTGTGAAACAGAACACAGGTTTTCCTACCCTCTTCTTAGTGCAATGTGTTATTATCACTAAGGCAAACCTGCTTTTCTTTTCTTGAAATGAAGATCCTATCATCTAGGACAGTGGTTCTCAACCTTGGCTGCACATTAGAATCACCTGGGAATCTTTTTAAAATCCCGATTTCTGGGCCTCAGGATTTTAAAAAGATTCCCAGGTGATTCTAATGTGCAGCCAAGGTTGAGAACCACTGATCTAGGACTTAATTTAAATAACTGTTCTTAGGAAGTCAAGAAAAAGTGCTTTTAACAAACAAGCGGCTATAAATGTCTATAAAATAATATACAACTTGTGATTTTAAAGAGTGCTGTTATAAAGTTTAAAAGCAAAATCTAAACATTTTAACAGTTTAATCTCCTTAAAAGCTCTTTTAAAAAGCCATAAGCTATACTATAAATTGCCAGTTAAATTCCCATTCTAATCTACTTTACAAAAATAAACTGCTGCACAAATGTATTAATTAAGGTAGCTATGTATTTCTCATATTGATCTTTTTTTCCAACTTCAAAAATGCAGTAAAGTAAGAAATTAAGCACCTAGATGTTGGTTAAATATACTTTCATTGGAGCAGCATTTTGATTTTGGATAAAGGGATCCTAAATGTAGTCTAAAACTTTCCAGAAAGTCACATTCACATTCATTGTAAAGCATTTTATATACATATAAATACAGATTTGTAAGAAATAAACAAATTAACCTACACTTTTCATAATGTAAAAATTAAAATACAACATGTGATCGCATGCTATGTCAGCTATTTGAGAAGTATGCTTGGTGTTCATTTCTGATGGCAATAACCTTGAGTAACTTGAAGCGTATCACATAAGCATACCACAGATACTTAGTTTATTTATGACCTTAGCCAAGGTCTAACCCCAGTTTTAAAAGTGAAAAAGATTCTCTGTTAAATTCAATGCGGTAAAAGTAGTTGCATTTACTAGTAATGTTTGCCCTGGAAAAGAAAGATGAGGGAAGGCAGATATCAGATGCTTTGAGGTATAATTATACGGAAGGATTAAAATTCTTTGTCCAGGAGGAAATCAGGATTTTCTGATAAAAGCTGTCTAAAAATGCAAAGGTTTGCTTCATGAGTGTGAACTCCCAGGCCTTGTCAGGACTCATAGTGAGGACTCCTGTGTTGGCAGGCGGGACTAATAGATGGTTAGGCCTGGAGGAACTCTAAAGTTCCTTGATGCAAATTGTTGTGTTGTGATTGAGTTTCTAACGTATGACTTCTTAGGCAGTTTGCTTCACCTTTTGTTCCTGCCCATAAAGCAGTGTCTGCTTTTGCTGTTATACCTCTTGTAAATCAATGGGTTGGTTTTCCTGGGATACATCCAAGTGAATATTTCTTATCTAATTGCTCTTCCACAAAAACAAATAGGTGATTGTGATGAGCTTTGTTAGTGTTCTACAGCTAATAAAGTCTTCCATCAACTTCTGGCTGATGTTGGCTACAACACAGATTTACTTGGGGGGCAAAAAGTTATCCAGTCTACAATGTTTACTGTTCTACAAAGTTCTGGTCTTGAGGCTGAATGGGAAATCCTATTTGGCACTTCTTTACCTCAGATGGTACGCCAGTGCTTATCACAGTGAGAAATTCTTATCAGATTTGAGGTGTAGAGGAGGAAGAAGTGTGGAAATATTTAGCTATTTAAACAAACAAGAAATAATAATAACTATTCTATAAATTAAAACCAAGGCCTTTCCCCCCCAGATTATATTCACTAAAAGTATAGAAATAAAAATCCCACTATGGCTCTTAATATAAGACAAATAAATATGTTCACGTGATATTTACATTTTAAATTCTTAAAGAGGCCCTATGTTATGTCAGAAAGACAGTTTAAAGTGTTATTCCCTGAGTTCTTGAGGCAACCCGATAGGTAATTTCATGAATTCTAAGACTTTGGGGAGATTGAAGCGCACATGGTGTGCTTATCTTTCTTTCAAGTAGCTGTTCTCCAAAGTGGTTGTCCAGTGCCTTCCCTATAGTTCAAATGCTTTAAGGATGTGGCCTTATCCATTTTTTTTTTTTTTTTTTAGGAGACAAGCTCCCAAATGAAGCTTATAAGAAGGGGAAAAAAGACAGTTAAAAGAAAGTAAAGTTTTAACATTAGTTAATTAACAGTGCAGTTGAGTAAATCAGTTTTATATCTATAATACATCAAGAGTGATAATACTGTCATAGGTGGTAGAAGATAGAGCTCTATGGACTCTGGCTTTTTTAACTTCAGTGGTTATTGAGCCCAGTTGCTGTTAGCAAGCAGAAAGTCTACCAATTAATTCAAAGAATGAAACTATTAGAAACAGAATGACTTTCCCATATTTTAAGCCAAATATATGCCTTAAATGTTAAGAAGGCATACATTTGGCTTAAAATAAAGATCAAAACAACAAAATTAATTAGATCTCAAACTTAAAATATCTGGAATTTAATAATTATTTTAAAAAACTCATTCAAAACTGGGGTTTTAAGGTTCTTGAATTGTTGTTAATATCTACCTTCTTAGTGGCTCCTAAAATATTTAAAAATTCAAGACTTGAGAATACTTCAAACAGTGAAATATGTGAATATTTGTTTGCAACTCCCATTAAAGTCTATTTTGAAAAACTCATTACAATAAATGGAAACTCCAATTTTGTTGTTGACAGTTTTAGGTTAGGCTTAAGTTGAAGCCATTCAAGGTTTTTTATATTAAAAAAAAGAAAAAAAGGTTGAGAGAACCTACTGAAATGTTCCATCCATTTCAGTAAAGTGCACAAACATGAATGTATCCTTTGGCTTTGCTATGACCTCAAGGGAGGGGTAGAAATTAATGGTGCTGGTGTCAGATTCCTGACTATATTGCTGAGGCTGGCAATCTTCTCTTCTAGGAGGTAATTTTTCTTCTCGGCTGTTTTTTGTCGCTGTTCAGTCATTTCCAGAGCTTTCAACAACTGGGCATTTTCAACATACAAATCCTTCACCGTTGCGTCTGCTTTAGTATTCTTGCAGAGCTAGAAACAGAATCAGAGACATCTTGACTCCACTTCTGTAATTCTTTTAAAGTCTTACATACGGACAGTTGTTTATGAAGGCAAATAGGTTCTATCAATTATTTTCTTTTATTTTACAATACAGCTTTAATATCAGACTGGCATCAGAGGTACAAGTGGAGCAAATCCACTTATTCCAAGCTGTTACTTTGCATAATATGTTTGTAGAAGTCACTAATAAAAAGAACAAATTGATATCTGAGGGTTAAAAATGAAAGTGTTTTCCACCTAAATAAATTGGGTATTATTTATTCTCTAAAAATATTATAATTTATAACTTAAAATTTCTGAGTTTTAGGGTGTGAACTGTGTTTAACTCTGTTCTTAACAGTAGATGCTTGAGCTTCCTATTCATAACTTCAACCTACTGATTATTTTTAAATGTGGCTCATGTGTTATAACAAAGAGATAAGATTTTCCTTAACTCCTCCTCTGTTGCATAGAGCCTTGTACAGAAGATATATTGTAATAATTATGGTTAGAACATATAGTCTAGGTTAGGGTGGAAAACTTGTCAGCAGCCTTGGGATAATTTTATTATTGCTTCTGTTAATATTTTCTAATCCATCTTCCCTCATTACACCTTTAACTCCTCATTTACATCCAATTTCAAGCAGGACATCTAAAAGTATACAGGCTGAAGGGACTAAAGAGTGGCTAATTAATGTATTAACATTTCATAGGGCAAGGATGAGGCCCAGAAGCTAGATGACCGATGAGTGTAACATAGTAACCTACTCTCTATTGAACTGTTCTAATACAATTTTTCCCCTCCCTCCCATTAAAAGACACTTTGATGGTTCTTTATCATCTAAAGAATGACATTCAAACTCCATGGCTCAGCATGTAAGGCCCTTTACTGCCAGCTCCTCCTCATCTCTCTAGTTTCTTCTCCTGCTTCTCCCTGGACAGTGTTGTGCCAAACTATTAATGCCAAAGTGTTTGCAGATGTCCACACCCCATATGTTGTCATAGTTCCATGATGTTTCCATAGCCTAGAATGCCCTTCCCACATTTCTTCACCTCTTAAAATCTTACTCAACCCACAATACTAGATTTGAGGTCTTTAGGAAACTTAAACTCCCTGGGTTGCGTCAAGTATTCCTTTTGTGTTCCCTTCTACTGAAAATAGAGTGGACACCGTTTTCTTTATTTTTGAAACTACTACTGGCCATATGCTCAGTACTTTGTAGGTGAACTACACTACATGTAGGCAGAGATATTGTTTTGTTCACTTCTGTATCCCTAGCGCTTAGAACAGTACCTGGCACATAGGAACTATGTGTTGAATAAATTAATTAAAGGGTTGAATCAATAAATGCTTATTTTACAGGACTTTTTCTTTTCATTCTGTGTATTAAGATAAAGGACAAAGGAAAGCTCCTGTCTCCCTCTGCATTAAGACCCTCTCTTGGGATTATTCTTCCTAATGGTATGTATCCAGAAAACAATGTTGGGCAACTTTCTCCTGCCTAACCAACATGTTTTGGTTAACCCCTACCAGTTCATCTCAAACTTTCCTAGGAACTAGTCCTTGTTGCATGTCTCTTCAGTGGATGTACATATAATGTCTAAACACAGAGGCCATACCTGCCACCAGAAGGTGAAAAGGTTCAGGCTGCTCGGTGACCTTGGAGTTCAGGGTCTGCATTCTAATTCAAAGCATAGCCTTTTGAGTCTGGTTATAAGCATACGGTATTTTTTGAGGTTGTCCTGGCTGTTGCAAACAGGAAAGCTAAAGTTCTACATATTATCCTCCAATTTTTAAACAATATATATTTTCTGTTTATTTAAGTAGGAATACTTCCTGTCTTGGGTAAAAAAAAATAAAATCTGTGAGTCACTGTTAGCAAATACACATTTTAAAAATTGTGGACAAACATAGGCCTTAAAAGAGCTTCGGAAAAAAGTAACGTGGAATACAGAATTCATATTTTTGAAGGGATATAGGGGAATGTGAACCCTAAATTCTTATATACATTCATAGTAGAATTTGCCTTTATTAGACAACAGTTAAGTTAATGGCAATAAAGGAATGTAAAACTGGAGTTAAAAGTGGAATGTAAAGTGGGCGGGTAGAGATGACCTGGGAGGCTCACTTGTTCTTTGAGCTGATTCACTTTCTCCTGAAGAAGCCTTTTCACCAATTTCAATTTCTGTTCAACTTCCATCATTCGTTCCTCCATGGCAGTTACCAGTTGTTCCTGGTTTTCCTGAAGGGGGAAAAAAAGTATTATCATTTGAAAATCATGCCACACTGAAATGAAAACATTAGTAGTTTATTTTCCCCATAAGATGTCTAGAGAAAGGAGAGCAACTGTTTGCCTCTGTAACAGGAAGGGTGGATTTCTTATGAAATGGGAGTTCTGAACACTGCATGGGTTGTGCATGTTAGAAAACTAATCCTATCAGAGAAAGAATCAAAGATAAAAAAAGAATCTTACCTGTGTTACCATCTTCCCCTGAGATAAAGCAAAATTCTTAAAACCCATAATTTAATACTTGTGTGCACTTTTTGTAAAATAGGGATCTAAAGTAAATTAAAAGATGGATATTAACCTTCCATCTGTGATTTGGGTCTTTGCAATACTGTGGGCCTCTTAACAACAAAACAAAAACTGAGTGTATTCAGGGTTGTCCCACATCTCCAATCGGCTTGCAATATGCATGTCTGTTTTTCCTTCGACATGGCTGATTACTGGGGAGGTTAGTGATAATCAGCCTCTTCCCACTTATTCTACTCATCTGTTTCCAGTTTGACTTGTCAATGTGAAGCAAACATCTGGACTGGAGGGTGGGTTTATCATTTGAACACATTTAAAATTAAGAATCTTCTCCCCACAAACAACTCCTAGATAAAATAGGGCAGCAAAAGAGCCCTGGCTTCTCCTCTCCTCACGCAACAGTGACAGATCAAGAAATATGTGGGCTCTGGAGAGAGATTTAGAGTACAATTGACTGCCCCTCCCCACAGTCCTCCAAAATGTTCACATAAGGAGTTTCAGATTTTAAAAGGTTCTTCAAATGTTAAGCAGGTGTTAGTGGCTGATGGCATAACCAGCCTTTAAAAATATTCTCAAAAAGGCATCCTTTAAAAAGCACGCAGAATGACCAAACATGAGTTGAAAGCCAACATTTGTTTGGTTATTAATTAAGAGCATCTCCTCAAAAAATAAAAGGAACAACTAAACCATGTGATTGATTTCAAGATAAAAATCATAGTAGGCAAAAGCATAATGTAGAAAGTGAATTTTAAGAAATCAGACTTTGAGAGCATCCAGCTTTAAAAAAAAATCCTATATTTTAAGATATAATAGCTTTTTAAAAATTCAAACTAAAAATAGAAAGTGCCTGATTTCTATGTGCCTTCAAGATTACTAAACAAACAGAAAACAGTTAATTAATTCAAAGAACATGGAGCATGGGCAAAAGAATGGGGAAAGAGGAAAAACAAAGGCAGTCATATTTAAAATTCATTTTATTGTTTCATCAAAATTTTCCTTTTTCCTGTCAGAAAAGTACTGTACATCTTATACAAAACAGTATAAATAAACCCTGCTTTTCTTCAAATTCCATATATAAAAGTAGTACCTTTTATTAAAAATAGTTACAACATACGGAATGAGAAAATATATAGAACACATCCTTTCAAAAGAATCTCAAATCCACTCTTTAAATGGTATAAATAAAATGATTTGTAACAAGCTGAAATTTGTGAATTTGATTCACAAAATTTGTCATTTCTACATAAATAAATAAGAAACAGAATACTGCAAAGGCGTAATAATAATAATAATAATAATAATAATTTAAAAGAGCACTTGATTCCAAAACATTCCTCAGCTTATGTCTCTGTGTTTGTGTGGTATGAGTGGTGTGTGGGTGTGTGCATTTGAGTGTCTGCCATGGTAAGAAATGCCATCAATAGCAGCCCAGTTTTCACAGGTGCCCAATCCTTCTGTAGGAATCTGCATGCACTGCTCGCTGCTCCGGTAGCAAGGCCTAGAGAAAGAAGGCAAGTGGTACACTTCACCCTGATGTCCAGAATATGTTTTTTTGGGGGGAATCTAAATTCACACATTTATAATGCAAACAGTTTTTAAAAGCACACACATTAACACCACATATGCAAGCAAAGCAACACAAAGAGAGAAGAAATCACATCACTCCATGCACCAGAGACAACATGCAGATTCTAATAATATTCTTAAAATTAGTGTCAGCTCCGTTACAGAAACGGGAGAACCAGTAGTGGCATTCTAGTGAGAGCAATAAGCAGTCCACCCTGCTGTCTGACTGGAGAGATTTTTTTTTAGTATAAAAATTGTAACCTTTTTTGTCTACCTAATCCTGAAGTAACTGGAGTAATGGGATATTTATTTTTAAACCTTGGTGGGTGGGTCGGGAAGAGCATGCTTTGGAAATGCTGTGTTTGAGAAAGCAGTGAGTAGAGTCTTAGTCTAATCATTGGTTTGAAATGTCCAGTAAATCTGAGGTCAAGGTTTTATAATTCAACTCTGTAATGGAGAGTTAAAGCATCTAATACCTCACCATCACAATTTTTATTCAAGAGTTTAATTTTAATATTTAATTGAAGTGGAGTGTAGTATAAAAACATGGATTTTAAAGCACAAAAGAAAAAAATTTGTTACGGTTTTGTTGGCAAGAATAGATGACAGGAGTACATCATGACAAAGCATAGATATATATTCGGAGAGGAACAGACAACTGCTCTAATGTATAATTATAGTGTTAATGTGACTTTGCAAAGCCACTTTGAGGGGATTACGGAAAAAGAGTTGGGAAACTCCTTATCAAATGTTAACTGAGAAGCAAAGTATTTGAAAGTAGAAAAGCATCCAAACCAGAAAGAATTAATTTAGAATTCTATAAACTGAGTATTTTAAATTTTATTTCTAATTCTTAATAAACTAAATGTGCAAGACCAAAGAGTTAAGAGACTTCTGGAAAGGGGTGATTATAAATGAAGAGAAATAACTATTTGAAAATCTAGGTGATATAAGATTGTGCCTGGTGGTGAGCTGGGATAATGCTAATTGAAAGGGAAGCGGAAGATCTTTACTATCTTAAAAATAATTTTTTATATAATGTAGTTGGAAAAACTCTAAGTTAAGTGAACTATGTCATCTAAAGAGTCACTGACTGCACATTCAACTTTGTTAGTTGTGAGAAGTCCCCAGCTGTGAATTCCATGGAATCAGCAGGCTGCACCCCTCTGACCAAGAAAACCCAGGAAGCTTTGTTAGTAATGCGTATCCTAGAGTTGCACTTGAATTCTGTAATATTTTGGCACCAGAGAAGAATATTAGGTCAATTGTTCACTATGTGCAAGTGATCCTGATACTTCATCAATTATGAATGTGCAAAAGAGACTCAGAACACTTAATTACCCAGCTGAGAAGCTGAGCACTCAAAAGCAGCACTGAACAAAACAGAACAAAAAAGGCGCTGCACTTCAGTGGATTTGTAATACAGGCAAGGTGTAATCTCCAACAGGAGATTTACATTCTTTACCTCCACTTTCAACTGGTATAACTTCAAATAAACAGGTAAAATTAAATGGGGTGATCTGAGCTTCTAATGAAGGGGAAAAAGCCTCCTACCTGTGGTGTGTTGGTTTCAGAGGTTCTGTTTTCAGGTTCCTCCTGCAGGCGCTGGTTTATCCTTTCTGCCTGCAGCAGCTGGTGTTGAAGCTGCAGAAACGGCTCCCTGGGCACCATCGGACAGGCTTGCTGCTGGAGAAGCTGCAGATCCAAAGCGTGAGGGGATGGGCTAAGCATCACAGTGGACCTCAGGTGCTGCATCTGGAGGAGAAGGGCAAAGCCCTCGTCAGCGGCAGTGCCTTCCATCACAGAGCTGCCCTTAGAGGTGTTCAGCAGAGGGCAATGAAGCCTGACCCACGGATAACTTGCAAATCAGGATAATGCATGAGTCTGAGTAAGAAGTAAATGGGAAGAATCACTTTGCTTAGGAGATAATATGCATAACCCATGGACAAAGATATGGTGAAGGCCTGGGGGAGGGGGGTACCAGGTGGAGGGGGTCAGTGGGGAAAAAAGGAGGACATATGTAATATTTTCAACAATAAAGATAAATTAAAAAAACAAATCAGGTCTTCTTAAAAGTTTTAGACTTAAAATTGTTCTTCTTCACTCTTGAGTGACTGTAAGGGTATGAGGTACATGGTGTCCATAATATCTGAATCCTAGTTCATTTTTTACTTACACTAGAACTATTTACTTATCCCTCTTTAAGAAACAACATCCACCACCAGGGTTGGAGCAGGCAAAGGGGAGAAAGTGGTTATGCTTTAGGGATTGCTATTTTACTTACCATTCATAAAGATTCTTAAAAGCAAACATTCAATGACGATGTGTTTTTCAAGTGAGCAATGTTTTTCAGAGAATCTCGCATCTACAATTATTTTAACCTAACCTAGCTTGTCAACGTTATACTCTTAAATAGCACAGTGAGACAAGCAATTCTAGGGTATAAGGAGACATCACAGAACATCTGGGAATTGAAGTACATGGGATAGAAGTATTTGTTCAAGATAATGAGGAAATGATGTGTGTTATCACATGCCAATCAAAGGTGGGGAGAGGAAGAAGGAGCAGAGAATGCACTGCATTTGGCCAGTGAAGCATGCCAGTTCACATCTGTCGACACATTCCAGCAGCACACAGGGCTCAATGGGAGGCATGCAACAAATATGACTAAGTACTAAGCTCAAGTAGGACCCCCAGGCTTGTGAGAAGGGAAAAAGGGCCTCTAAGACACCACTGTAGTGACGTGTTATCATGAAACTTCAGAGCCACTATCCATTTCTTTAAATCTAAATGTCTAAGGTGGGCCATAGACTCAGAAAAGTCACCACTTGATTTTCAGAAATAAAGGAGTATATGGAGAATTATAAATCCCATGATTTGATATCATTGGGATGGTTTTCATCACATGTCTTCAAACACTGAGTTTTAGATACTGAGGAAAATCCTATGTAAATGTAAACAGACATATTCCACAGTTAAAAGCAAAATGAAAATGAATATTGGCTCTTACCTGAAGTACTTATTAACTATTATAGTCAGCAGAAATGATTACATGTGCAAGGAATTTAATGAGATGTCTCCATGCTATGAAATTCATTGAAAGAGAATGTTCTACCTTCACACACTAGCTCAGGCAGAGAACTGCACCCTTCTCTGCTAGTTCCAACCACAGAGTTCTAGGTACAGGTTAGCCACAGACAAAACAAAAACAAAAGAAAATCACAGGAATTATAAAGAGAAGAAAAGTATTAGTTATAAAAAGAGAAAGAAGAGTTCAAATTGGGTATATTATATACCTGGATATGTGTGCTCTAGTCAGTAAGGACTTACAAAGGACCAACAGTTACATTTTTTCTGTATATAAACTGTACAGATATTATAAAGATTTGGAAGTAGGTGGTGATGCTTGTAGAACATCATGAATGTAATTAACACCACTGAATTGTATACTTTAAAATGGTGAAAATGGCAAATTTTATGTATATATTTATCACAAATCTAAAAATTAACAATATACCGAAAAAAACATTGAATTGTACACTTTAAGTAGGTGAATTGTAATGTGTGGATTATATTTCAATAAAACTACTAAAGAATCCAATTTGTATAGGTGTATACAGAGTTAATAGTGCAGTCTTACTAGTATTTTCCTAAAGAAAGTTTTGTTACAATAGTGTATAAGATGTTCTTTTCAGTGTTCCAATAAAACATTCATGCTTTTTCTTTATTTAGGCTCTAGTGCCAAGTATACTCCCTCATCCATTTGTAAATATTTACTATTAGATCAGGGAGAAAAATAGTGAGGGAAAATTGCTTAGGACAGCAAATAACATAAAACAGGGTTGGGAGGTAAGGGGCTTCTGAGAGCAGGTGAGAGAACTGGCCTGTTGGCAGTGCTGGGAGAGGCTCCAGTATTAAGTATACCCTGTCACTTTTCAACTTGGCCATGCCAGCCTTAGCTTCAACCATGTTATTGATTACAGTATATAATTATTTCATCAGAAAAGCATATCCACGTCTAAACACAGCCCACAGCTCAAGGTTTTGAACACATTTATTATATGCTATCAGAGAGAGAGAAAAAAATGGTTTGGATTTCACTATTTATAGCTCACTAATCTATTAGTGGATAAAATCAGAAGATATAATAGTGACAGAAACCTCAGTGGTCATTTAAATGTCAATGTGATATATTTGCCCATATTTCACATTTAAAACCCAAGCATCTATTTAAAGTTACCTTTCCATGTGCCCAGCTTCACAAAATTATGTAAACATCTCTCTCCCTTCCTATAATTCTCGCTTAAACATATTTGTACTTTTTAAGAGCACAAAAAAGACATTTCCTACTCATGCCTCTCTACCTTATAGAGATTTTACAGTTCACTAAACATTGGATTAATATTTTCATCTACCTAAAGCAAAGTATCTCAATGAAATTATAACTTATTAAGGAGGATTTGTACCTAAGTTGTTTTATAGCCTCTAACTGTTCTCAGTGTTCAGAAAGCAATCTAGTAGACTGAAACCCAATGTCCAGGCTGACAAGTTTTACAAATCCATCTTTATATTTAACAGCTCTACCTCTCCCAAGTTAGTTACTAATGTAATGAGCAGTGGCAACACTTGAAAGTTAAACTTCTAAATGCTAATGTTCTCATAATCTCTGCATGGATTTCCTAACTGAAGAGGTTGTTAGAGAGCAATCATATCTATAAAACACTGTAATATGGACAGTATCAGGAAATTATTACAACCATAGCAATGGTGAGAGAGCCATAGGTTTCTTGAATAGTTTTGGACAGAGTCCCTGCTGAGGTCCTTATGTTTTATGATAATCACCATTGCTCCTTCCTCTGTAAAGCAGTATGAGTTCCTATGACTGCTAAAATGTCCATCAAACTTGGCAAGATAGACCAAAGAATTCAGCTTGGTTGGCAACATACTTAGATTTTCACTTTTTCATAAGATGAATTCAGTGCTATGCTAGTCTCTTCCAACAAATGGCTCATTCATGGATTAAAATATTCTTCATAGCTAAGGCCATTTGCTTAAAAAAGCTTACCTCCATTAGCTGCTCATCCAGTTTTACTTGTTTCTTTTTCAGGCCTTCAGTTTCCAAATGAATTGTTTCTAATTCTCGTTCAAGGGAATTCATTTGACTGACCTGTTAAAAAACAAAAAATTCCATTTAAAAAAACAAAACAAAACAAAACAAACCCATCTGAGTTGCTCTACTGTATTTTGACAAGTTTATGCTCGTCAGAAATCTCAGCTCTTGGAAGAAAGCTGAATTCATTCCTTGAAGGAAAGCAAACAGTATAATTCAGTGCATGTATTACACTTAAGTAATCTAGTTTTAATCACCACTCCTTAAGTAGAGCAGATTCCTAAGGGAGCAGGCTTTCAAACTTCAATGCCACTCACTGTATAAAATACATTTTACCTTGCAACCCAGAAAATACACCCACACCCACGTGTATGTATACATGCATAATTAGCTATAAGTACTTATCACTGAAAGAAAACTTTCAGAAATAGTACTTATCCTACCATGTACTGACATTTTGTAGAATAGCTTATTAATAAAAAATGCTGTTTCACTAAATCAATTTTATGATTCTCTACTATGGATCTGTAGTAGATCCATTTTAAGGCAAAGTTTAAAGATTTAAAACTGGGACTACATAAAACCTGATTTTTATAACTACTTTCTCAATTTTAAAGATGAAATTTAAAGACTTTATGAGTATCCATTTCTGGAATTCTTTTTATTATAGGAAGAATCTAATTAGCAAACACTGTGATTCTGAATACTGCTAAGTACAACATATTTGACAATATTCTATGATGTTGACTTTTGCTTCTATCAAAAGAGATGAAGAGAGGAGTAAGAATTGTTAAACAGAGTGTAATCTCTCATGGTTCAGTTAAATTTCTTATGTTAAAACTTATCATTAGACTTTCCCCTACTGAGCAGCTGAATGAAACCCATTGTCTTTCCTGAAAAGTTTACGTGAATGTACCTAAAATTAAATGGCATTTCAGCTTTAGAGCAGTGTTCTTACTGCCAATGCTCATCATAACTTTCACAAACTTAAAAAAAATTATGAATTAAAAAAATTTTTTAAACAGAATCAACCTGCCTTCTTTCCCCCCCTCCTTTTTATTGAATTTATTGGGGTGACATTGGTTAACAAAATTATGCAAGTTTCAGGTGCACAGTTCTACAACACACTTTTGTAACCAAGTAAATGATCATTATTCTCATCAGATTTTAAACAAACCGTATGTTTCAGAAAAGGAAGGTAACAGTGAAAACTCTTGAGTTTTAGTTCAGGAAAAGAAAGAAAAAACATGTAACAATAAGAACTCCCAGAGTAACAATGGTCCAGAACTCTTAACTTCGTGGAACAAAGAACTGAACTGTGTTACAAAGGTTTAACCACGGTGGAGCCAGCCTCCAAGATGGTCCCCTATGATCACCTCCTTCCTGGTCTTCACACCCTTGCATCATCCCCTCCCATACTCTACCAGGGTTAGTCTGTGTGACCAGTAGAATAGAGCAGAACTAATGGTGTGTATCATTTCTGGGATTAGCTTATAAAAGGTACTACAGCTTCTGTGCTGGTGTTTTTTTGGATCTCCCTCTCTCATATCACTCACTGCCACATCCTTAGAAAAGGCCCTGGGAGTGAGGGGCTGAGGCCTCTGGCAATCAGTCAGCAGGAAAAGAAGCCTCCTCCGAACAGTTATGTGAATGAACCTGGAAGTGGATCCCCAGCTGATATCTGGATGGTGACCTCATGACAGACCCTGAGCCAGGAGCACGCAGCTAAGCTGCTTCTGAATTCCTGACCCTCGGAAACTGTAAGACAACAAATGTGTGCTGTTTTGTGATACGGCAACAGATCATACAGACCTTAAAATGTTCCTAATTTTCAGGCTACGTATACTCTACTAACTTATAAAGGCTTTATAATACTAATAAAGATGACTAGCTGTCTTCTTTATGAAAGCTTGAAGTTAATCGCTCCTTTTCAAACATCAATCAAAAAGAAGTATACTGTTTTGACAAGATTACAAGAGCACAGACCTAAGGGAGAACAAAAATATGCCACTGTAGTCATTTCCTTGGAAGCAGGCAGGGGAAGAAACACACACTTAGGGACCCATCACAGTCAGAATGTAGACACATGGTATAAACGCGTAAAAACTCACCTTCCTATTCACAGGAGATCGTTCCTTTTGAAACTGTTCACACTCTCTTTTTAAGCTCAACTTCTCCTGCTCTGTGGGCTTCACAGTACCTGGTGCATTTACCTGTGCTGGGTGCGTGGGGGGAAGAAGGCTGGATTCCAGTTGACGGACCTAGCGAGCAAATGTAAGAGGGAGATGCTAAGATGATCACCCAACCAGGAAAACAAACAATGAACATAAGGAAAGTTTTTATACAGCACTTGGGTATTATTGTATTAAAAACACTTTTTTTCAGTCAAGTCTGCTAGTTTTCGAATCCTACTTTTTTTGTATATCAAAAGATCCTTTCTAGGTAAATCTAATTTTGGCTTGATTGGCTCTAAAAACTCAACACTGTAAAGAACAGACAGGGAAGGAGGAGACTTCCAGCTCTACCAAACCACTGGGAGGAGAGTCAAGGAAGTAGACGTAGTCCCAGCACTTTTTTTTTTTTAATATATATTTTATTGATTCTCCTACAGAGAGGAAGGGAGAGGGATAGAGAGTTAGAAACATCGATCAGCTGCCTCCTGCACACCCCCCACTGGGGATGTGCCCGCAACCAAGGTACATGCCCTTGACCAGAATCGAACCTGGGACCCTTCAGTCTGCAGGCCGACGCTCTATCCACTGAGCCAAACCGGTTAGGGCAGTCCCAGCACTTTTGCTCTGCCATGAGCATGACCTGTTAGGAGTGAGTGAGGTGACAGTCCCTTCCACTTTGTATTGGACTGTTCACTCCTGAAACGATATATTTACATCAACTAAGTTCCAGGAGGACAGTGACCTTGTCTGTCTTGTGCAGCACCGCAGCTTCAGTGATAGCAGAGTTGTTGGCACACAGTAGGTGTTCTAAATGAAAATCTGTGGCTCGAGGTGATTAAGTAAAGGTTAAACATAGTTGGTTCACTACTTAGTATAAGTAAATTAATTTAAACATCAGTTTAGTGGTTGGAAGAGATGATCTTTAATGACCATTCTAACAGTGATAGAAGGAGACTTGACTTGGGGTAGTGAACACACAATACAATATACAGATGATGTATTGTACACCTGAAATCCATATAATTTTATTTACCAATGTCACCCCAATAAATTCAATTAAAATGCATTTGAGATTCAGCTATGCTGTTGTGTATGCAGATGTTCATTCCTTTTCACTGCTGAATAGTATTTCATTGTGTGGATGTGCCACAGGTTGTTTTTCTGGTTGAAGGATATTTGGGTTCTTTCCAACTTGGCATATTAATAAATCTAATTTAGACATTAAAAAAGACCATTCTAACCTTTAAAGACCACTCTAAACTTGAAAGATTTAAATCTAATTTTTAAAAACCATTCTAACCTCTAAACCTTGAAATTACCTTTCAAGGGGGAACCTTTTCTCTTACAAGGAGTTAGACCAACAAGATTTGAGTCTTGTTTTACCATTTTTCTACTACTAGTCTCTGTGTCCAGCCTATTTAAAGAGGAATATATGGTTAACACTTCCATGAGTTTATGTTTTGGATATGAGGATTAAAATCACAGATTTATTTTTAAAAATATGTTTTTATTAATTTTAGAACGAGAGGAGGGGAGAGAGGGAGAGAAAAACATCCGTGAGAGAAACATTGATCTGCAGCCTCCTGCATGCCTCCTCCTGGGGATTAAGTCTGCAACCTGGGAATGTGCCCTGATGGGGAATTGAACTGGTTACCTCTGGGAGCACTGGATGATGCTCAACCAACTGAGCCACACCGGCTGGGCTAAAATCACAGATTTTAATACAAAACTGCTCATACAAAATGAAAACTATTGTAGAAACATACCAGGATAAAATTAAATGAAAGTAAATGATAAATTACACATTCTCAAAATAAGTCTGCTGTAACAGAATACGCAAATCCATACCCTAGAACTATTTTAAACATGTAAAACATTCATTTTCACATCAAAGTAAGCCTTTTCAGACATATGCCACCACGTGCAACTTTTCGAGTTACCTTCTCCCGGGAGTGTGTGAGTTCTGCTTTGGTGTTCTGCACCACAGTTTGGAGTCTCTCGTTCTCCTGCCAAAGCAGCTGTTGTTCTTCATTCCTTAGATGATCCAACTTGTCCCAAGACAGCCGCTGCTGCTGGTTATGGAATCCTGATGGGTGGGTGGCTACTTCTGGGGCCCAGTTCTTAAGAGACAATTGCAGAGTTAAGCCTTAAAAACAAAGCTGATTTTTGTTGTCAGAGTCATGCTTACCTAATGACAATTCTTAGTAGGTACCTTTCAACCCCCACCTTTGTCTTCTAATGGGAGTGAATGTATGTATATATAGATATAAATAACACAATGTTATGGGTGTTTGAACAAAAAAAGGTTTGTAAACTCACTGTTTAAAATGGTCTTTGGCAAAATAGCCCCATCAAGTCTAACAGCAAATGTGATTGTTCGACAAGTCCCAGCTCCATACAGGACACGAGTACATAGAGATTGGTGGCCATACAAACTGCCTCATTCTTATG
Organism: Myotis yumanensis; assembly: GCF_028538775.1. Lineage (NCBI taxonomy): Eukaryota > Metazoa > Chordata > Mammalia > Chiroptera > Vespertilionidae > Myotis > Myotis yumanensis. The sequence continues at coordinate 48,159,166 of NW_027223752.1, read as the reverse complement.
AAGTTATGCTTTGAACCCAGATAACTGCTCTTTTGATTAACAGAGGACACCGAGGGGACTCGGAAACGCACTGCTAACTTGAACGCTTTCACAAGCTCAAGTCTACTTTCATTTTCACATATGCAATCATATCCTTTTTCAGATTCCAAAGCACATATTGTCCATGTGATTGAGGCCTGAATACAGAAATATACTTTAAGCTACCAAAGCGATTTTTTGGATCCTGAAAAATGCTTTAAAAAACAAAAAAGTTAACACAACTTGATAAGCCTTTTAAGTTAAAACATAAAAAAGAAAAAAAGGCAACATCTTATTTTGAGAAAAAAATGTCAGCTCAGACGTAATTTTTAAAAATGGAAACAACTATTAAGAGATAAAGTAACTGAAGTAATGCCTACTTGTAGGTAGGACATCTCAAAATCTACCTAGGGCTGACATCCATAACATTTTCTTAATTTATTTGTGCATAGATGAAGCAGCATTGTGATATTAAGATGAGACACACTTTCTACACCATCAAAATGTTTTAATTTTACAACAAAATAACTTAGTCATGGTCTTCTGACTTTCACAATACCAAAAGTTAACTTGTCACGATGGTTCTATTTATATAAAGTTCAGAACCAGCGTCCCTAATCTATGGTGCAGAGGGTGGAATAGTGGTTCCCTTGAGGTTATCGACTGGAGGGGACAGACGAGAGCCTGCTGGGAACTGGGAATGCTCTGTATTTTGAACGAGGTGGCGGTTAAACACACACACACACACACGTAAAATATAACGTTTTACATATATATGTATATAAATAATCAAGTTATATACTTAAAATGTGTACACTTTACTGTATAAAGTTAAACCTCAATAAAAAAATTACCTTGTCATCAGCATTCTGAAGTTGCTTACATAAAGACATCACTTCTTGTTTTAAAGCCTCCTTTTCCTGCTGAGTCACTCGTAGATCGGATTTAATCCGGGACATCTGCAGGTTTACATTCTGTAGTGTGTCCTCTAAACTCTGAACCTGCATCATGAGAACAACCTTAACTGTGACCCAAATCCTTGTGGTCTCACCTACAGCATGTCCAGGGATGATGAACGAGCTAGGACAAGATAACACCTAGGTCCCTTCTGTTTCTACTTATTACATCCAGTTCTCTACTACTGTAAACCCAGTATATTATGTATCCTTACAGGATGTTAAATTATATTTATGACGATGATGAACTATGCCTGGAGCAGGTATTGCTGATATATTACCAAGTGATATCTTACAGAACCAATGAGGACCAACTGGCATCACAAAAGATGGTTTTACCTAATTTTATAGAAATTGTAAAAATTTCTATAACAATTTTAGCCTGTGGTGTTGGTTTGTAAAGGACATCTTAGTTAAAAATAAGAAGATATACTGGTAGAACCCTAGGCTACCGTGTTAACATCTCAATTAAAAAATTAAATTGGTAAAAGGAATGTTGATAGAGATCTTTATAATAGGGCATGCACCTGCCTTAGAAATTCCACTTCTAAATTTGGAACAAGCAGTCCTTTTTACACATTATTCTCAAGCTTTTATAAGTAACCCCATAATGATAATGAAATTTGAGGGAAATATTCAAATTATTTCACTATACTATAAGTATGTATCAACTATTAGTCAAACTAAATCATTCCGAGTCCTTTTAGACCACGCCCATTTTTTCCACTGGGGGTTCTGCTGGAAGATAGAAGAAAACATTAACTGTGCAGATGAAGCAAGAATTGTCCACATACCTTTTCCCGTGAAGCCGCTAGCTGCAACTTTAAGCTTTCACTCTGCTGTTCCCAAGTCTTCTGTTCTTGCTTCATAGTAGCAATTCTGCGCTCTAAAAGACTTGATTTTGCCAGCTGTTTCAGGGAAAGACAAGAGGTAACAGGGCATCTTTGCAAACATAACTAGTCTCAATTTATATGCCTCCACTTACACTGAAAAGATCAAGTACCATTTATTTACAGGGGGAGCAGAGCAAGGCAAAAGAAAGAAGTTTTCTCAACTGACTCCCTTTCTACCTTTCATTTTGAGGAGTCTCTTCTCTTTGGGGATTTCCATTTTCCTTTCTCACTGCCTCGTATTTTGCGGGTTAGAGATGGTAGACTGGGAGGCAATTAGAAATCTCAAGAGTGTACCATAATAGGAAAATACAGAGGACCTAGTAAGGCAGGTGGGACAAAAGCAGTGTTTTGGATTTGCTAGGGAAAACACAATAGAAAAAAAAGGATCGATGTACTAGATCTCATATTATTCAATGCAACAATATATTTTTATGCTATATATAAATACATAATGATACCTTTAAAATTATAGATTAAGTAGCTTGGCTACATATTAAAATGAGACAAACTTTATATTACTGTATTTAATGATGTGGTTATTAGACAACCACTTTAAGCTCCTGCTAACATCATGGCCTGGGGAGCTCTAAGGTCACATGATGCCAGCTGAAATGCTGTTCCAGGAGCCTCCGGAACAATTAGGCCTGCGTGCCAAGGGCATAGAGAAATGCTCATTATCGTGCACACTGTACAATGATGGCAAAAAGTCATCTTATTTTTACTACCTTATCAACGCAGCTATTTAATTCTTCGCTTAGAGCTTCCTTTTCTTTCAGCAGTTTTTCATTGTAGCTTAGAACACTAGAAATTTTTTGCTGGAAGTCAGAGAGATCGGGACATCTGAGCAGCTGGAAGAGATAAACAAACGAGCCCTCCCCAATCATCTCATGCCGACATTTATAAAAAGGTATTTATAAACAGGCCATTTTCAGGGCTGCTATTTCCCTATCTGTGGACATTTCAGAGGACACATAAACTCTTGGGGACTATAATTAACATTAACAAAATGTTCCCTGCTAGTTTCTCTCCATTCTCCAATGCACTGTGGAAATGTCTGTTCAGATAGAGTCAACCAGACAGACATTGATAAATAATGATCCTAGCTTTCTGCTTTACTTTCAGGGTTAAATAAATAACATACTGAAATCCTGTCATCAATTTAACTTGTGTACATCTAGCACAATACGTTTTCCTCGTGCATTTTCAACAATCTCAGTCAAGATTATAGAATTGGTGTGAACCAAGTACGATGTATTAACACAAGAACAAGTTGAAAGACAACACATTATGTTTTAGCTCGTTCCATATACCCTTCCCTTTGGAAGATGCCCAAATCCACTTGCTTAGTAAAATGTTGCTGTGTGGACACACTGGCTTCCTCCTCTCCACTTTATGGAATCAGGAAAACCAAAGACTTTTTTTGTTTCTTTTCGGCATCAGCCTTAGCACTATTGACATTTTGGGCCTGACAGTTCTTTGTTGTGGGGTCTGCCCTGTGCACTGTAGGGTGGTTAACAGCATGGCTGGCTTTACCAATTAGATTCCAGTAGCACCCTCCCCCTTCCCCACACATCAGTTATGAAAACCAAAAAACACCCCAGACATCGCTAAACTTCCCAGGTTGGGGGAGCAACCTCCCCTCCCCCAACCACTGCTTTAAAGAGACGGGTTTCGTACACTTCTTAACTCTTTTCCACAGTTCATGCATTTTTCATTTCCTTCCACTTCACTTGGCTTTCCAGTTTTCAATTCTTTATTTTCATTATGATTTTATGGCCATCTTTCTACTTCCTACCTTCTTTTCCATTTAGCTTTAGGAATAGTATGACCAAATAGTCTTTGAGAGTTGACTTTGGCCTTCAACTGGCAACAAATCCAGCATACCTTACAAATCTAAACAAGTCAGAAGGATGTAGGAAAATGTATTTTAAAGTACCCGGGCACTGGTTTAATGAAGAGCCTCTCTCCTTTGTTCACCGCCTTGCCTCCCCAGCCCTGGGCCCTCACAAAGCCTGCTGGGTGTCTATGAACAGCCTTATGACTTTGGCTGATGCTGTTCATGTTTCTTTTCATTGCAACAGGTAACAAAAGTGTTTTGTGAATGAGGAGTCATTATGTCCCATAGAGCAGCCCAGGCTTTCTAGGTCCACGCTGTATGGCTGACACCATTCCACTATGTGATCCAAAAGAGTGCCACACAACAGCTTCCTGCCAAAGGGAGACAGGGCTCACTGTTTTTCCAGAGCATGATTTATGTCAATGCCTCTATAAAACATATGCAATAAAGAAGTGCGGAATGATGTCCTCATCAAGCTGTCTTACCCCCAGCTCTGCTCCTCTTCTCCTGATCCCTAGCTTAGCACAGTCACAAGGCACACATTTCCCCTGCTACGGATTTGGAACCCATCATTACCATCTTAGAGGCTGAACAACAGGCCGACTTTCAAAGGTAAAGGAGAACAGTGTGCCCCGGTTAATTTGGATGAAGTTGGTAATGAGAGCTTTGGAATACTTATCCACCTGAGAAGGGCCCTGCAAGTTTTAACGTCTGCAATGTCTATGTGGACTGACAGCTTCTGTTATGGCAGAAGAGGGATGCTTTGCACAGTAGCATCTGACTTGACAAGGTTCTGTGAAAGTCCCCATTAGGTACCGGTACTGTCCTAGGCATGATGAGGGACACAAATTCCCTGAGGGTCTTATAATTCTATTAGGAAATCGAGACTGACAGGAGTCACTTACTGGTCAACAAGAACAGAACACTCAGTGGTAGGGACACCGTTATGCTCATAAAATGAACAGATACAAGAGAGACTCATAATCTGAGGATGTCATAATGTGAAAGTAATCCATTTGTGAAGCAAATTAAATAAAATGGGATGATGAAATTCTCCTATTATAAATTAGCTTTGCTCAAGCAGAAAGATTCCTGTATTCACTGAAAATTTCAGAATCTATAATAAAAGTGTAATATGCAAATCAACCAAACAACTGTACAGCAGAACGACTGTCCGGATGACCTTCCAGACGACCATGCTATGACATGCACTGGCGCCAGGCCAGCCAAGGTGGGTGAGATGCAATTGATGGGGGGGCCCCACGATTGCCCTGTAGAGGGAGGCCCAGGCCACCCTCTGTGGGGCAATCGATGTGGGGGCTCTGCAGTCAATCGCCCCAAAGAGGGAGGCCAAGGCCACTGGCCAGCAATGCTATGGTGGGTGTGCAGGGCAGGCCAGTGATCGCTCTGCAGAGGGAGGCCCAGGCCAGCCAAGCAATTGTACCCCACGCCTGTCGCCCACAGAGGGAGGCTACCGGTGGCAGGGGGTGGGGGGCAGTGGCACACAGATGGTAAGCAGTGACAGCAGCAGGGGTGGGGCCAGCTGCTGGAAGGAAAGCCCTGATAGGCCCTGATCGCCAGCCAGGCCTCAGGACCATACCCGAGGGGTCCCGGATTGTGAGAGGGTGGTGGCCGGACTGAGGGACTCTCCACCCCACCCCCCGCACGAATTTTGTGCACTGGGCCTCTAGTAAAGAATAAAACAGGACAATGTCCAGGATATAACTTTAAGGTAAACTCTCTTTTATACTTAAAATTAAGTCTTTGAAACTTTGAAATAGGCTCTGAAAGCCAGATTCATAAGACTGCATCCATGATAATCCACTAGAATTTACCCTTATGCCTGAGATGCCTCACACTTGCTGTGAGGAAAGGATAAGAAGGACCAGCTTTGCCTGTGTCTCATGAATCTGGGTGGAGGGTTATTAAAGTTACAAGGAAAAAGGTACCTTCTTTGTAGACAAACTTATATTACTTTTTCATCTGGTTTGGAGCAAGTAGAACATCAACTTTCTTAACCTAAAGTGGTTGTGATCATTTATAGCAACAGAATTTCAGTCTACGAATATATAAGTTACAAACTAGAACTAGAGATTTAGCAATAAAAGCCCTTATACAGTGGGGCCTTGACTTACGAGTTTAATTTGTTCCGTGATGGAGCTCGTAACTCAAATTACTCGTATGTCAAATCAAAAAGTGAACGAACAACAATTAAGGCTTGGCTAGAACAAGACTGCGCACAGAGACCACAAGGGGGTGCACCAAGAAAGCATAAAAGATGCGGAGACAAAAAAACATGACAGAAATGGAGGATATGGAGCTAAGAATCGCAATTTTGAGGGCTTGCCATAAATTTGTGCAGAGCCTCACGAAAACTAATGAGACCCTCGATGCTACGATAAAGAAATTAGAAAGTAAGCATACACGGACTGAAATAAAGAATATTATACCCAATAGCAGACCAGAGGAGCACAAGAATCAAACCAAAGATTCGACAAAAAACACCCAATTGGAAAAGCAAAATGAAAAAAGAATCCGAAAGTGTGAAGATAGTGTAAGGAGCCTCTGGGACAGCTTTAAGCGGACTAATATCAGAGTCATTGGAGTGCCAGAAGATGAGAGACAGCAAGATATTGAAAACCTATTTCAAGAAATAATGGCAGAAAACTTCCCCCACCTGGAGAAAGAAATGGACTTACAGGTCCAAGAAGCGCAGAGAACCCCAAACAAAAGGAATCCAAAGAGGACCACACCAAGACACATCATCATTAAAATGCCAAGAGCAAAAGACAAAGAGAAAATCTTAAAAGCAGCAAGAGAAAGAGGCTCAATTACCTACAAGGGAATACCCATACGACTGTCAGCTGATTTCTCAACAGAAACTTTGCAGGCCAGAAGGGAATGGCAAGAAATATTCAAAGTGCTGAATACCAAGAACCTACAACCAAGATTACTTTATCCAGCAAAGCTATCATTCAGAATTGAAGGTCAGATAAAGAGCTTCACAGATAAGGAAAAACTAAAGGAGTTCATCACCGCCAAACCAGTATTATATGAAATGCTGAAAGGTATCCTTTAAGAAGAGGAAGAAGAAGAAAAAGGTAAAGATACAAATTATGAACAACAAATATGCATCTATCAACAAATGAATCTAAGAATCAAGTGAATAAATAACCTGATGTACAGAATGAAAAAAAAAAAAAAAAAAAAAAAAAAAAAAAAAAAAAAACAAAAAGTGAACGAGTGAGACATGTGATGCTGGGCTGATGTTTTCGGCTCGTATCTCGAAAAACTCGTTAGTCGGGACACTAGTAAGTCAAGGCCCCACTGTAAACAGGCTTGTATTGCAAGTCTTCAACTTTACTAAGCAATAAGCTAGTTGACAGGATTCAGTCAAAAGGACATTTGGTGGCTGGCAAAGCCAGGCCATCAGGCACATATGGTCCTACAAGAGGTTCGCCGGACCTCTCCTAAGCAGCACAGTCTTACCTGCTTCATTTTCTCCAGTTCATCTTTGAGAAGGAGGTTTTCCTGTTCCACAATATGCGTCTGTATTTTAACTTCAGAGAGTTCTGCCTCCAAAGAAGACACCAAAGTGGAGGACTAAGAAAAAAATTAAAAAGTTAAGTAACAGACATATTCATTTAGCCTGAGGAAACTTACTAGGGCCACAAAAGGCAGCATTAAGGACACACTAGTACAATTTCAATGACACACGGTTTTGTTTTTAAACAAGGGAAAGTTTACTTAGAAATTTATTAGGGACCCTTGGTGCTTAGGAGAAAGTGGGAGAGAGATATGCCTCTTGAGGGACAAAAGAGGAAGGAGAGGCACAGATGTGCTCCAGAAAAGGGAGGGAGGGAGAGAGGGAGGGAGGGAGGGAGGGAGGGAGGGAGAGAGAGAGAGAAAACCAATGACACTGTTTTATGGCCATTCATCCTTATACTGAATGGAATTAACTAAACGATCTTTTAAAAGGTTCTCCTCTCAAAAGGCATGGGCATGATTTTTAGGGTAGTTTTTGAAGATTTCCCCACTGTAAAGTAACTCTCTCTCTTGGAGACATTCTTGAGGCGATGCAGATCGTGTTTCTCCTTAAACTTTTGCTTATTAATTTTCGTGTCTATCGGTGGGTTTTGTCTACAATCACTACTTTGGTGTTTGCCTTCTAATGGCTTTCTATTTTTTTCTACATTTATTAATTGGAATTCTACTGTCAGGAAGACAGCATGTCTCCCCCTTTTATTTACGTGCTCAGTTTTTTATATCGGTGTGGCCATATGGATATTTATTTTATCCTACGTTTATAACCACATTTATTTTATATTTTACTATGATGATTTTCTTGCTGAAATCGTTCCATCTTTGGCCTAAAGGAGGCTGGGCCCTGTGTTCTTTCTTTCTTTTTTTTTTTTTTTTAATATATTTCACTGATTTTTCACAGAGAGGGAGGGAGAGAGATAGAGAGTTAGAAACATCGATGAGAGAGAAACATCAACCAGCTGCCTCCTGCACATCTCCCACTGGGGATGTGCCCGCAACCCAGGTACATGCCCCTGACCGGAATCGAACCTGGGACCTTTCAGTCCGCAGGCTGATGCTCTATCCACTGAGCCAAACCGGTTTCGGCATGGCCCTGTGTTCTTTCAACATGCCCCATGTTTTTTGAGCATTTTTTTCTTCCTGGCACCGTGAAATATTCCAGGCTCATCTTGAATTTTCCTTGTCCCCCAGCCATGGAATCAGTCATCTTTCCAAGGAGCCCTGGTTCCTTTTATAGGAGAAAGGTGTTTAGAAACCAAGATCTGGGCCATCCATAAATACACACCTATATATCTCTGTCTATTCATATGCCGGTACCACACTGTTTTCACGATTGAGACTTTCTGTACAAGAAATGTCGTACAGTGTAAGCATTTCTTTTATTTGTTGGGATTCCTCCACAAAGGCTGTGGGGTGGCTGCAGAGCGTACCTGCACTTTACAGCGTTCCAGTTCCGCTTCCAGAGTAGACTTCTCCTCTTGCCACTCCTCCAGCGTGCCGCGCCCTGGCTCCCTCTCCTGGCACAGCACTTCCGCCAGACGTTCATTAAGCTCTTGCAACTCTCTCTGATTTTGAGAGTTCTTTTGGCTAAGTTCCGTCTTTTCCAAATCCAACTGTTGGTTTTTGGTTTTTAATTCTGAAATCTAATTCAAATTGAAATAACTCTTAAAAACTAGTTACCCTACTTCGGCTAAAAAACAGATTTAGAGACTAATTGGTTTTCCCCTCGATATGTAGATGAAGTTACACACACACCCTTAATAACAGAAATAATACAGAGTAACTGTTACACATTCGGTCAGTGCAGAGGTGTGTTAAGAAGCGATAGACACTCAGTCCAAATCCACTCCACATGAGTAGCCATGGTTCACAGCTGCATACATGTGTGTCCCTCCAGATTGTTTTCTATGCATATGACAAAACCCGTATACTGTACACAGAGAGATTTCTTTATGACAAAAATTAGAATCATTTCAGATGTTTGGACAGCCTGTTTTCCCACTTACCCTATTTTACAGACCCATCTTCTAAGTCAGTGCATTCAGAAACCACCACATGCTATATATTTTAGTGGCTGTCGGGTATTCCAAGGATCAAGACATTGCATAATGCATTGAATTTTAATGATGAAGAAACAAAGCAATCTTTTGGAAAATTCACTTACACATGTTAGCATTTTGTATTTAGGATCTTTTTTTTTTTTTTTTTTTTTTTTTAAGCAGTGGGGCTGCTGGGTTAGAAGGCATGCATCTACATTACTATTTTTATGGATATCCCAACACGTCTTTCTCACAGTGCTACCAACTTACAGCTCTACCAACTAGGTATGAGCACCTTCGTTTCCTCACCACCCCTTTTATTTTGATGAAATCACTCTTTAATTTTTGCTAATCTGAAAAAAGGAACTCATTTAATTTGCACTTCCCTAATCACTAATGAGGCTGACCATCTTTTTACTTGTTGTATTCTTTTTTTCTGTGACTTGACCATTCATGTCGGTTATTCATTTTCCATCTGGGTTTTGCCATCTATAGATACTAGTATAAAAGCCCAGCGACCGGAACGGCAGAATGACCAGAGCGACCAGAACAACCAGTGGCTATGACACACACTATGGCAGCCAACCAGCCTGATCCAGGCCCCGATCACCCCCTTGCCCCCACCAGCTCAGCCCCCAACACCCCAGTTGGGGGTGGGGCCGGCCACCAACCGCCTGCGGCCCCTACCCCCTGCTGGCCCGGCCCGATGGGCCCCCAATGGGGCATGCTGGTCGGATCCCACCCATGCATGAATTCATGCACTGGGCCTCTAGTTTGTTTATAAGTGTACAAAATACATTTTGGATGTTAACACCTTGTCTACTCTTTGCCCAGGATGCCCTGCCTACTGACTGACTGACTGTTTCAGACAGATTTTTAAGTGGCCTTCGCCCACAAAATTGCATGTTGTGAGATTGTACAAATTGGGCATTGACTGGCACAAGTTACCTAAATAAATCATAATTCTGTGAAAAGATACTGATTAACTGGCATTCTGTATCTGTGAAATTTTGTCCTTAACTTTCTGCTTTCAATCCTGGTGAGAAAAGAGGAAGGAGCTAACAGTTGCAACTGTCTGAGGGATAGAACTAGCATGATGTAGGTGTGGTTTCAGAGGTATCGCTTACCCATTCCCACTGATTATAAAGCTTGTATCAAGCACTCAGAGCCAAGAAATAATAATACATTATTAAACCCACAAAAAATAGAAACTTAGAGTCATCATGAGGTGAGTTTCCATTTTGAATCTCCAAATTTACAACCTTACCACCTCTAGCTACATGTTATTCCAATGGCATACCCTATAAATCTGTAAATTTCAAATAAAAAAAAAAAGAAAATTTCAGACTCAAGTAACACTGGGAAATATGAAATATCTCCTTACCTGTTTCTTTAAATTTTCAACCATTTGCTGAACTGCGGCTTTTTCCTGTTTTACAGTTTCTATATTTTGCCTAAAGGGACAACGAAAACTGAGGGTTAGGCTTTAAATTTTGAAGTAAAATAGTTTTAGTCCCTTCAAAAATGCCTTAAGAAAACGTAAGTATATGTCTTACCACATTTCTTCCTGAGATCCATTTAATTTCTCCAACTGCAGGTTAGAAATGCTATCTTCTTCACTTAAAGTAGTAATTTCATTTCTCAAAATAGAATTTTCTTCTTGAAGCTTCTCAGATTCATATCTGAAGCAGAGATTTGAAAAATAGTTACAACAAGGCAGTCATCTGGCATCTTTGGAAAATACTTTCTAGTAATTTTATGAAACAAGTATTTCATGCCAGTTAAAATGAGAAGTCTAAATTAGTAGTCTCTGTTCTTAGAATTCAAACTATAACATTTTGTCTCATTTCTTATGGGCAGTAAGAATCTCACTAAGACATTAGGGAAGTGTGGCTGAAACACTTGTGCATGGAGACAGAGGGAGACGCAATGGCCACTCTGGTTGCTGATCGTGTCTGTGGCGAGCCTACTGCTTTGAGCAAATAACTTCCTTTATCTCAGTCTCAAGGCCTGCCTGCTGCCAATGGACATAAACCATATTACTAAGTTGTACTAGCTTTCATTTTAGGCCCCAAGGTACCTAGAGAAAGAAAATTCACTACATGAATAAAAGGGCCATACTGAAATACACACAATGTTTACTTTGTGTGTTTTTTCCATTTCATACATTCTGGTTTTTAGAATGGAAAATCCTCTGAAGTGAGAAGAGGAAAAACTACATCCAGAATTAAATTTTGTTTCATATCATTAAGATATTTCAGACATGATGCAATATTTTACACATTTTTTTAAAACCAAATTTGCTAGAAGACTATTGCAACCATATTTTATAAAGCCAAGTGAGCAGTGGTTCAAGTCTTTTTGTTGTTGTCTTTATTCTCAAGCACATTTATTAGAATCTGATAGCTCCTCAGTTAAATTATATGTCCTAAGATAAATTTCTATTGTTTATGGAATATTGGCATATATCTTAAAGTGGTATAAGGGAAAAAACTATAAGCTACAAAACACATTTATCCTATATTAGTATAAAGAGAGTTATCTACCAAGCAAGCTAATAATATTCAAAAGGCATTCATTCTCATATAACAGGTTTCATCAACATGAGGAAAATAACATTTAACAACAACGAAAATTCTACCCATCCAGATGAAGGGCAGGAAAAGAGTTAAAGACGCGACATACACAAATGATGCACGTGGTTAAACAGCAAACACTCTCCATTATCAACTTTCACACGTCAATGAGTGACATTTATTTCCTACAGAGAAAGGGGGTGCCTCCTAGGCAAGGTTATTCTACTTGTTAATGTGACAGAAGCGGAAGGAAGTCTAAAGCACTGCTCTCTTCTTGGAGACTAACAGGTTAGTGTCTCTAGGTACAGCAAGCAGCAGAAGTTAGATGTGGCCAGGTGCTCGGTGGGACTCCGTGAAGTTTAGAAGGTGCATACGTTACCTCAGAAGCTCAACTTTCTGCTGCATCTCACTGCACGTGATCTGCAAGTCACGCATCATTGCCTTCAGCTCCTCCTCCTTCCCTCCTTGAGCAGGGACATCTTTCTGCTTCACTAAATTAGTGACTCTCTCCCTCAACTTCCTAGTCAGCTCCTGCAGCTTTTTTTTCTCCAGTTCTAACTCCGCGATCACGGCCTGACGCTGGAAATGTCTGTGTTGGAGGCCTAGGAGGGTGGTGTTTTCCTCGATGATCACCTGGTTCTGCTCTCCAGGCTTTTCTCCATGGGTCTGGATTGTTCTGTGCAGCCAGGCAATTTCACGTGCTTTTACTTTTCCCAGGATCTGGGTGTTCTCCTGCTCAAGGTACTGGTTTTCTTGATAATGTTCTTCTATAACCTGGCATACATTCAAGGCCTTGGACGCACGTGCTCCCGGCGTCTGATGTAGCGCAAGTGCCTTCCCGTCGGGCTCGGGGTCCAGGTCCTCTAACCGGGCTTCCCACAGGGAGAAGCAGTCATCCTGGAGCGTCGCTCTTTCTTGCAGCCTCTCAATCGTGCCTTCAAGCCTCAAAACCACAAAGTGCAGCTCCTCGTTTTCTCTTTTGACCTCATCGTAACTCCTTTCCAGGCCGAGGAACGTTTCGGTCACTTCTTCCGCTCTCTTCAGCTCGGCCTGCAGTCGGAAAACCTCTGAAGCGAGGTCCTTGTTGTTCTCCAGGGCTTCCTCGTAGTGCGTCTCCAGCACTCGCAGCTCCTCCTGGAGACAGTCGTTTTCTCTGCCGGCGTCTTCGTACAACAGTCTATACTTGGGAGAAGCCTCGGCGACTCTCTCCAGCGCGTTGAGTTTCTTCTGGAGCACAGAAACATCAAAGAGTAGGTCCTGCTTCTTCTCAGAAGCTCGATCGCAGTCCGCACGTAAGACCGTTAATTGTTCCTGAAGTTGAGAAATCTGATTCTTCAGGTCCCAGGTCTCAGTCCTGGTCTCATCGCTGTTTTCAAGCTCAGAAAAACTCCCCATGGACGCTTCCGACGCCTCGACTTTGACCTCCTGTCTCTGAAGAGAGCTCGTCCCCGTGCTTCCCAGGTCCGGGGCCTCATCGTCTCGCAGGTCGCTCAGGAAGCCCTGCCTGGTGACACCTTCTACTTGCTTCCTGCGGTTTTGCAGTAAACATGGCTCTGTTTGTTCCTCAGAATTCCCGAAAAGCCCAGTGGTGGCCTCCTCTAAACAAGACGACATGACTGACCCGGGCTCTAATTTCTGCAGCCTCTGTTGCAATCGAGAGATTTCCGCAGCCATCTTCACGTTTTCCTTCACTGCCTGCTCGTGAGCTCTCTGCAGGCTCAAGAGGACATCTCCGTTCTCTTCCAACAGCTGCTCTCCTTGCTGGAGCAGGGACATGGCTCCACTTCCTTCTGCCTCCTCCCCTCCTGTTTCCTGGCAGCCATTCTGCAGCCTGGAGGGAGGAGATGCCACCTCCTGCATCTCCTTAATTTTATTCTGAAGCCGGGCGATTTCTGTGCTCATCTCGGCTCTGTCTCGATCTGCTTTCTCACAGGTCACTCTGTGGACGCTCTCCATGGCCAGAAGCTTGGACATCATTTCCTGCCTCTCCTGGTCACGTTCCACTTCCAGCCTTTCAAGCCGCTGGTTGGCCAGCTGCTCCGAGACGCCCGCCTGGCACAGGACCTGCTCGCGGTCCTTCAGCTCTCTCTCGTGACTGCGTTTCAGCTCCAGGATCTGGTCGGACAGTAGGCTCTGCTGACTTTCAGACACTTTTCTGAGGTCTTCCAGGTCTCTGAGTAGCTGCTCTCTCTCGCCAACCATGCTACTCAGGTGTTCTTCGTATGTTTTCTCCAGCATCTCTCTCTCCTGGGTCAAGGCCAGGGAAGTCGCTTTCTCCCTCTGGAGAGTCTCCTTCAGCTGCTCCTGGGCCTCGGCACACTCCTGCGTGAGCTCGTCCTTCTCAAACTGCCACTGAGACCTCTCCTCGCGCTGCTGTTCCAGGAGCTCCCCCAGCTCTTGGCGCAGGTGCCTCTCCAGGCTCTGCAGAGCACTCTCACATCTCTCAGTGACTTTCTGACAGTCAGCCTGAACCTGGGCTTCTATCTCACAGGTTCTTCTAGTACACTCAGTTTCCATTTTTTCCCTAAATGTGGTCAACATACAGCATTACTCAAACTGCCATCAACTCCAGAAGCAAACAAACAAAGAAAACATTTCCCATGCACAGGAGAAGCTGCCAAGCAAACAATTTAAATACGTTCTAGAAATAGTGTTCACTTCTCCCTCTGTGATTCATTTACACTGAGAAGGGATGTCATTTCTGAGAGCCAAGACCAGCAGCCATAATTGAAAAGACTCAGTACTTATTTCTCTCTGCATTTACAAGAAAAATTTAGAAAGAAAAAAAAAATCTTTGGCATTCTTCTGGATGTATTTGATTTCAGATTTTTAACTAACCACTTAAACTGATATTTCACGGTAAATGATCAAATGGATTTGTAGCCCCCTAACTTGGAAAATATAATATTTTTCTTTTTAATTAAGTATGTATTTAAGGATAATAATCACCTAAAACACACGTATTACAGTCACATGTTTTTGCCTCTTATTGAATGAAGTAGCACTGAGGTCATCAGAGTATGAAGCGCCAAAGGCCTCATATGTACCTGAGATTTCACACGAGTAAGGTAAGCACAAAGTAGAGTTTCATAACTCTGGGAGGAAATGTGACTTTGCCCAGAATGTAGTTTATAAATAGCCGTTCTCAGAAAACAACAGGACTGAACTAGGAAGGACCCACATTTGCAATAATCTTATCCTCATCTGTGACCTTAAAATATACAAGTCTGAGCTCTGGTCGGGTGGCTCAGTTGGTTGGAGCATCATCCCGTACACCAAAATGTTGCGGGTTCGATCCCTGGTCAGGGCACATACCTAAATTGTGGGTTTGATCCCCAGTCAGGGTGCATATGGGAGGCAACCAATTGATGTTTCTCTCTCACATAGACCTTTCTTTTTTTCTCCTTCTCCCTCTCTCTCTCTCTCTCTCTCTCTCTCTCTCTCTCAAAATCAATAAGAACATATCGTTGTGTGAGATTTAAAAAAAAAGATACAAGTCTCTCACCAGACATAGTTTCCCCTTTTAAAAGAAAAACAGTTTCAATAACCCCAAGATGGTTTATGTCTGAACAATGGCAAAACAAGTTGAAAAACTGAAAAAGTGTTTCAAGGGGCTATTATGCCTTCTGATTCACTAGAGTCTCCTTCTCTGACTGGGACTTCTGGTGCCTGGGACGTACAGCACCCCAGGTCGCTCCATCTCCCCCATTTTCTCACCTTTCCTCTTGAAATTCCCTTTGGTGTTTCTCCAAGAGCTCTTTTCGCAACTCCGCCTTCTCGAGAGCGTGCTTCTCCGCCAGGCTTTCCAGCTGCTCCTGGTGGAACTGCTCGAGCTCCTGAGTCAAGCCCCTCACCTTCTCTTCGGTCCAGGCACCGCTGTGAAGAAGTCCCTCCCTCTCGCGGGCGAAGCTCTCCTCTGCCCGCTCCAGTCTGTCCTGGAGCTCTGCCTCATGTTCCAGCCTCAGCGCCTCCTGCAGGAGAGTCTTCTCCTCGTCCCACCTCATCTGCAGCTGTTTCTTCTCCTCCTCGTGTTTGCAGTTAGTCATATGTTGTGCCTCCTGGAGCGCCGCTGCCCGGCCCTGGAGTTCCGCCATTTCATGCTGAAGGTCACTTATTTGTTTTTCCAGGGTGTGCACTTCGTTCTCATACTTCTGCCTCATGTTCTCCTGCTCCTTCTCACAGGCGGCCTTGGTTTCCTCTAGCTGCTGTGCATAACGGTGCACCTAAAGCCAGGAAGCAAAACCACCACAATGTCACTCAACTCCAGGCCATGGGGAGGCGATGGGGCAGCAGTGCTTTCTTTCCTACAATACATTCCTCAGTTTCCCCATTTTGTTTTAAAGTAACAATTCAAAAACACATTAAATAAGACACATTTAAATCAGGCATGGCTTGCTTTCCTTTATTTTAACTTGGCTGAACTGTATTAGTTTCTGAGCAATTCTATTAAAACTGACCAGACCTTCCCATAGATACCATTGGTCTTCCCAGGCATCCTTTCCAACTGTGAACTTAGGGGCTTAACATATTGAATTAAATCCATATATTTATTGAACACCTATCAGGCACTCTGCAAGCCTCGTGGGGACACAAAGTTGGGTAAGACAAAATCCCTGCCATCAAGGAGAAACCTGTCTAGACATGGTTATGACAAATACAGAGAACTGTACTACAAGACAGAATAAAAAAATATATAAAAGGTAAAGAGCTACAATGTAACCAGGGGATTCAAAGGAGGGAAGAAGCACACTTGGTGGGGGGAATTCAGGAATGGGTGCAGCAAGAGGAAAACATTTGATATAAACTCTGAAGGGTAAGTAGACTCTGAGAGAGAAATAGCATAGCATGTAGTAACAGCCTGAGCAAAAGACCACAGTCTGACGAAAAACAGAAAACTACCTGGTTTGACTGGAGGATAGGATAACTCAAAGGAACGGTAAAAGAGAAAAATGAAAAAAATACGTTGAAGCGACAAGGTTAAGGAAGGGTTTTGGAGGCCAATATTCAGAACTTGCACATAATGTAAGAGGTAATGTTATAGTAAAGGGCTTTTTTGTTTTTGTTTTATCAAGACATTTTTTAACAAGTTGAAAATGTAATGGCCTTCGAGTTCTATGCTTGCTGGAAAATGAAGATCTTACATTTTGGAGAAACTCTGAGGAAAAGGTCTCACCTTTGGCCTATGAAACCATTCTGAGGAACTGGGTTCCTGGCAGCCACCAAGACACAAGAGAAAATATATAGAAAATGCTGCTGTACAAGAACGAAGCACTGAGAATCTACTACATGCAAAAGCCTATCAAGGAAATGAGAGAACAGGGTTGACAAGGACTTACTTTATCTTCTAGCTCCAGTCTCAGGTGACACAAGTCCCTGTGATGACGTTCTTTCATCTGTTCGATGACCAGCTCTGCCTCGATGCTCATATGCAGTGGATTGCAGTCTTCAGAACCAAGCCCTGAAAATACATGAGATCTACTGACCCTGGTCTTTCAATAACACAGCTGGCATCAGAGGAGGGATAGCCACTGAATAAAGGAATAATTTTAGCCTAAACTGCCACAGATGAGATCTACTAGGAAACTGCAGAAGGCAAGAGAAGTCTCTTCTGTTTTTGAGCATCAGGGAAAACAAGAGAAACATGAAGGTGAAATTCTGTCACGTACAGTCAATGCACCAAACCTTACAGAATCTATCTTTTTGGACAGTAGGTGGGGAGTAGATGTGGAAACTCTTTCTTAAACATGATTGCCTCCTAACAAAAATGCTGTGGACTGAAGTCGTTTGGTCAAATCGACCAGCCTTCTAACCATCCAACAAATACCAAGTAACAAATTAGGTGGGGACAGAGGCCCAAATTGGTGGCAGAATAGACGGAAGGTACATGGACCTCCTCCCAGGACTAAACTGGAATTAAAATTAAAATATAGAACAATCAACCTGAATAACCAAATGAAGACTATTTGAATAGAAGTCTTATAACCTAGGATTTATTTACATTGGTAGTAAGGGCAGAAACATGAAAAGGGCCGGCCCTGTTCCCAAGGGCTGCCGCTGAGAATCTGGTGGGATATCTCAGTTGCAAAAGTTCCCCCTGAGGAGCATGGGGTCTCAACCCCATGCTGGGCTCCCCATCCAAGAGCACCAGAGCCAGCAAGAGGCATCCACATAACATCTGGCTGTGAAAAGCAGGAGGGATTCTGTCCACCAGGGAGAGACAGGAGTCTGCTACTAGGGACACAGGTGCTCTCCTAAAGGGACAACACAAAAACTTTTGTTTGTAGCCACTCAACCAGGGCTCAGGTGGAGGGAGGGTGGAGCAGACTAGAATCATGTGAGGAGAGATGGGGGTCTGTGGTACTAGGGAGAGAGATGATAGAACAGTTGCCAGGACTCCTATACTGAGTCACTTTTCCACAATACAGACACCATCTTTCTTGGGTGGAGCATGCCTCTCCATACAAAGAGAGAATTTTAAAAGCAGCAAGAGAAAGACAGTTATCTACAAGGAAGCTCCCATAAGACTGTCAGGTGATTTCTCAACAGAAACATTTTAGGCCAGAGGGGATTGGTATGAAATATTCAAAGTATTTGAAACGCAAGGACCTATACCCAAGACTACTTTACCCAGCAAAGCTATCATTGAAAATTGAAGGAGAAATAAAGAGCTTCCCAGACAAGAAAAGGCTAAAGGAGTTCATTACCACCAAACCAGTATTACAAGAAATGTTAAAGGGTCTTCGTTGTTAAGAAGAACAATAACAACAGAGGAACATAGTTATAATGAATAAAATTAAAATGATAATACATATGTACCTATCAATATTCACTTTAAATGTAAATGGCTTATATGTTCCAATCAAAAGACATAGGGTAGCTAAATGGATAAGAAAACAAGACCCATATGTATGCTGTCTACAAGAGACCCACCTCAGAATGAAAGATATACACAGACCAAAAGTAAAAGGATGGAAAAGATATTTCATGCATATGGAAATGCAAAAAGAGCTGGAATAGCAATACAGATTTTAAAAACAAAAGCTATAGTAAAAGACAAAGAAGGAGAAATAGGGCGTAGATTGGAACATAGATATAGGAAGTCTGGTGGAAATTTTCTCAACTGTATGAATTCACCTCTGCAACGGGCCCAGGATGATGACTGAGAGGGACATTGAAATGTAAAATGTTAGGTTGGGGACTGAGCTAATACATAGACAAAATGATTATAGCTAATACTATGTAAAAATTTTTTAAGGTGGGGGACTCAAAAGTGTTTTTCAGCCCTAGCCAGTTTGAATCCCGGGTTCAATTCTGGTCAAAGGCTTGGTTGTAGGCTCCAGCCCGAGTCAGTGCGCATGCAGAAGGCATCCAATTGATGTTTCTCTCTGTGTTTCTCCCCCTGCCTTCCACTCGCTCTAAAAATCAATGAAAAATTATTTTCGGGTGAGGATTAACAAAAAAAAAATGTTTTTCATGTGAGTATACACAGGCAGATGGGAGAAAGGGCATAAATCTTGCATCTAGAATTGACAGTCTTACTTTGAGCTGTTTTGCTTCATATGTCATGGCATATCCTCAACTGGCGAGTGATAGTGCAAGTTACGTACCCATGAGGAGAACCCCCCAACACTTGGTCATCTATGGAAAAGTCCAGCAAAGCTTCTGAAATGTATCATATTATCAGTTGGGCTCCATCCTTACACTACAGTAAAGCTACAGACTTAGAATCAGAAGAAAGGTCTTAAGGCCTCTTTTTGTCTCTTCCCCCATCCCTTATTAATTCTAGAATAAATAGGTGAGGAGAAGAATAACTCTTATAAGGACCTGTATTCCTGTAACAACTAGTAGTGGGCAAAAGGATTTATAACAGGAGAGTTTATTATGAGCCCTTTAGGAAATTCCAACTCAACACACTGGAAGAAAGAGGCAGAAGACCAGGAAGGAGGAAAAGAGTCAATTTTGAATAGAGGAAGGCTTCCTAGCCTTGCCACTCAAAATCTTCCTCAAAGGCACAGACAACCAACACATTTATTTTATTTGTTGTTTTGCAGAGGCAATACAGACATTTAGCACAGCCAACATAAGAAAACCAAATTCTGTGGTCTCTGGCTCCCCCTCCCTCACCCCCGTGCCCCCAACCCCCCTGCAAAAAAAAAAAATCATTGTCATACCAGTTATTCGCTCTTTTAGAAAGGGAGAATTCAGCAATAGTTCAGTGTCTGAATTCTAACACTCCCAAGGCCTGGATTCTCAGACTTGTAGCCAGTTTCTTTTTTTAAACAAAGCAAATATCTTTGTGGTTTGATTTTCCCATTCCTTGGTTGTTGCGTATCAAAATTAGATAGAAATATTCTCATAGAGATGTCAAGAATGAACGAAAACACAGACCACAAGTGAAATAGCTCAAGAATATAGTATTGCCAAAGTCTTTTTCTGTTGTTATTGTTGCCAAAGTTTGTCTATTCTACATTCAACCATGTTCTAAAAGGAAAAGTCAAAGGCAGAGACTCTGAAAAGATGGTGTCTGAATAGCTTACCCTGGTCAGGCTCAAGGCAATCACTGTTAACACCAAGTTCTTCTGACAGTGTGTTCTTCAAGGGAAGTCTGGAAACTTTGCCTTGTGTACGATATTCTTCCAGCTCAGACTGGAGTTCATCCACTTGGTCTTGTAATACCTGGAGTTTAAAAACCAACATGAATATTGGATGTGACACCAAGCAACAAAAGAAAGGACAGATAAATTGGATATCATCAAAGTAAAAAACTTTTGTGCTTCAAAGGATACTATCAAGAAAATAAAAAATAAATAATTAAAAAAACCCTAGAGAATGGGAGAAAAGTTTTTGCAAATTACATGATAAGGGACTTGCATCAAGAATATATAAAGAACTATTAAAACTCAACACTAAAAAGACAAATAACTCATTTAATTATTAGGCAAAGGATCTAAATAGATATTTCTCTAAAGAGGATATACCAATAAGTAAATGAAAAGACACTCAACATCATTAGCCATCAGGGAAATGCAAATCAAAACCACAGTGAGATACCCCTTCAGAGCTGCTAGAAAGGCTATAATAAAAGGAGACATACAATAGTAACTACTGGCAAGGTTGTAGAGACGGAACTCTCATACTGGTGGAAATCTAAAATGGTGTAAAGCCACTGGAAAAAGTTTGGCACTCCCTCAAAAAGTTAAAATACAGTCATCGTATGACCCAGCAATTCCATTCCTCAGTATATACCCAAGAGAAATGAAAGCATATATCCACACAAAAACTTGCACACAAGCATTCACATCAGCATTATACACAATCTTCAAAACAATCCAAATGTTCATCAACTAATGAATGGATAAATACAATCTGGTACAATCATGTAATGGAATATTATTTAGCAACTGAAAGAAATGAAGTACTGATACATGCTACAACATGGGTGGACCTTGAAAACATTATGCTAAATGAAGCAAGCCAGATACAAAGGGCCATGTATTATATAATTCCATTTATATGAAATGTGAAGAACAGACAAATTCATAGAGACAGAAAGTAGGTGATTAGTTGCCAGGGCTGGGGTCATGAGAGAAAGTATAACAAAGTGGAGTAGGAGTTTCTTTTTGTGTGATGAAATGTTCTAAAATGGATTATGGCAATGGGTTGCACAATTTTGTGAATATGCTAAAAAACAGTGAATTGTACACCTCAAATGGGTGAACTGTATCGTTACGAAAAGCTTTCAAAAAAATAGAGAAGTGGATGGATTTGGGGGATTTTTGGAGGTAGGACTGACAGATTTTACCGATGACATAATTCACTTTAAAGACATATAAAAACACCTCTACTTGATTAGAGCCGACAGCCAAACTTAATTGTAAAAGCAGCATGAATGTTTCATTTCTTTACTTAAGATGTGCATATATATTTCCTGAGAAGGCAGACTATGAGCAACCTCAAAAGAAGGTGAGGTTCTCATTTCTCTGACTGTTCA
Source organism: Myotis yumanensis (assembly GCF_028538775.1). Taxonomy (NCBI): domain Eukaryota; kingdom Metazoa; phylum Chordata; class Mammalia; order Chiroptera; family Vespertilionidae; genus Myotis; species Myotis yumanensis. Next base: position 48,137,313 of record NW_027223752.1, on the reverse strand, counting down.
TCTAAAGCAGTCAGAACTCAGTTATGCTTACCTTGTTAGAATAAAGAAGTCTTTGTGATTTAAGAAAAACTAAGCTAAAAAATTCAAATAACTAAGCTAAAAAATCCAATATTTCTATTATTTATGTAAGGATTTTTTTTGTCTCTTCTGGTAGGAATTTATAATTATTTACTAAAGATTTGAGTGGTTTCTGCTTCATTTGCATTTTGTAAATAAAATAAGGAATCTAAGCAGAAAAAAACCCCCACGGGACAAAAGCAAACTACATCAGATTAGGTCTATAATGATGAATCGGGAAAGGCTAATTTTGGAATAAGCACATCACCATGACCACGTATTCCTCCACTTGGAATAAACCATATTTTCTCTAAGCACCAGTAATTTCCAACCTAGATAAAGCAGACTTAAATGAAGTGTGCATGATTCCCTAATATTTCAAGATACTAAATAATAATATTAACAGCTAGCATTTGGGTTAAGTGCTTACCATGTCCTAGGCTCTGTTCTAAGCACTTTCCATTCAGTTACTCATTGAATCGTCACAACAACCCTATTATTTTTACCTCCTGCATATGAGGCATCGAGGCTCCCACAGAGTAAGTGTCTTGCTCATGGTCACACAGCTAGGAAATGGTCAAGCGGGATTGGACCCCAGCCCTGGCAACTAATCACCTACTTTCTGCCTCCACTCGCTAAGTCCTCTCAGGTCACTCACCCTGCACTGCTGCTCATATTCATTTCTCATCTGTGTCAGCCTCTCTTCTTGCAGGAAGAACTCAGCACTGCTGGGATCGAGGTCACCAAACTGGAAAAGGAAAAGGAGAAAGCTGTCATTTTCCCAAGAGTCCTTCTCTGACCTTCAACATTCCAAAGGTCCCGGAGTCTGGTGTTCACCCAGTCTCTTGAGTATGAAAGGAATGTGACATTTAAGTAGGAACACCACCAACTGGATGATGGGAAGAACATTCTAGAGGGATGTGTTCAGCTAACCCAGGGCTCATTTCTCAGTGCCGTGCAATGGTTTCCTCACATCCAGCCTCTGAAATTTAATCTCTGCAAGGAGTGACTGCTTCCCTTACCCACCTAAATCCTCCCCTAATAGTCATTTTCTTGGTGGCATTGCTCCTGCTCTTTTGCGTAAACTACACTGAGGTAGCTGGGTATCAGGAAGTCCCATTTAAACAGATTTACCTTTTCTGCTAACACATTTTCCAAATTTCGTTGAAGTTTGTTTGTCAGATTCTCATACTCTGCCAACTTCTCAGCATTTTCCAGCAGCTCATTTTCTAGTCGACTGTTTTCCTGAAGAAATTTGGGGAAATTAAATAGGCACAGAATGAAAAATAAGGAAACTGCTGTACCATTTTATATGAGGCACACGAATCAGTGCTCTGGATTGAGAATTTGTTCATTTTGAAAGTTTCAGATTAGACAAAAGTAAATATTTTAAAAATGGATGTTCATCTTATAATCTAAAAGCCTGCCTCCTTTTCTTATTGATCCTACAGAACCGTGCTGTCCAATAGGGAGCCACTGGCAGCCACGTGTGGACACTGAGCACCTGAAACATGCACAGCACCAACTGAGGCATGCTGGGAGCGTAAAACACTCCCCCGAGGCCTAAGCGTTGGCACAAGAATGTAAAATTGCTCAATAATTTTTACATACTGATTCCATCAAAATGATAATGTTTGGAGATACTAGATTAAAGAAAATGATTTATAATTAATTTCACCTGTTCCTTTTAACCTTTCAATGCAGCTATTTGAAAATTTGAAATTACGTGTATGGCTTGCATTATCTTTCTTCTGGACAGCATTGCAGTAGAAAATTTAATGGCATGAAAGACACTCTCAACATCTTATCAAATGAGAGAAAACTGGTTTGGCTAACAGCAAAAGAGAAGTCAGAAAAACTGTAAAAAGTAGAATAACCCTAAATTTTTATTTAGTGATGATAGAGTTTGGTTTACAATTTAATTTTGGTTTAAGGATGTAAAAGCTACACACATATAGGTTTTTCATAATTGGTATATGTTTAAATTATTATAATAAAATAATACATAAAATGAAGTCCACAAAGGGTGGGTGGGGTTTTCCTGTATATATAATACTTGTTAGAGAGATTTCCACCCACGTTTGTTAAAATATATATATATATATTTTCACACAGACATGCCATTCAACCTATTTTCTATTCCAATGTTAAAGGCTGATTGGAAGAACAGTATTTTCAAAGTAAATTTTGCCAAAAGAATATAGAGCCAATATATGTTAACACATTCATGTTCACACCCTCCCACAGCATATGGAGTAAAAGAGAACATGTTTGAAGCATTTAAAAAATATACCATTCCCCCTAAAATGCCAATTCTACAATCTAACCCTTCAAAGTATGTCTAGATTTAGATGTCAACAATGAGCAGCAGTCTCGAGGTATCGGGCCTGAGGGGGTGCTCTGGACACCGCAGAATCAGATTCTGTTACTGGCAACAGGGAATGCAGTCTGGATGTGGGAAGGGAGTCAGATACGAATACAATGACCTATGATGGACCAGGAAATTGCCTTATTTCTGGCAAGAACAAAGTGAGTGAAATGGAAATGAAAAAGTAATTTGGCCTGCAGTGTTGGAGAAAGCAGTGAAGGAGCATAAAAGCCCATTGAGGAACCGAGAGAGCCGATGGCAGGTGCAATGGGGTTGGGGGTCATGACATGGGGGGGGGGTAGTAGGGGGGATTGCTGGTGGTTCCTGAGGCTAGAAAGGTATGGCAAGCCCCATTTTAGGGGCGTCCAGTGTTACCACATTGCACCCTTACGAAGGGTAAGAGCGTGATTGTAAGTGCTTTTTAATAAGGCAACTCTGGTGGCCATGCGGAGGTCAGACAGACAGAAGAAAGGCTGCACATTAAGTCCATGAGAAATCATGATGAATTCTGAACCTATTCAGAGCCTGTGGAAATGGAGAGGCAGTGGATAAATCTGGGAGGCACTGCAGAGCATCAAGACTTAAAGACTGATGAGTGAGGCTGACTGAGGACTTGAGCTTCTGTGACACAGCACATGGCGATGATACAGACCAGGGAGAAAATTCAACAGAGGAAATAGTTCAATGGTTAGGGAGCGAGAATCAGCTCCGTTTTTGATGTGTGGAGTTTAGGAACCTTTCATAACCTCAACAATAGTGAATATTCCATATGTACCAATTACTGCCAGACACCGTATGTGTAGCGTCCCATTTAATCCCCATATCAATGCCTCGGGGTAGGTATAACGATGGTGCCCATTTTGCACATTAGGAAGTAGGTTTGGGTAACTTGTTCATGGTTTTCCCGTAAGTAATGGTATCCGGATTGGAACCAGGCAGTCTGAGTCCAGACCCCCCTCCCCGCTTATCTCTAGACTACACTGTACCATGGTATCTGGTGTCAGAGTCCAGTAAAGAGAAGGATCACTTCCTCTACAAGGCATGGGAAAGGAGAGCGAGATGCATGAGGGAAAAGGCACATCTGGAAGCACAGAAGCAAAGCTGATGGGCTCTGTGTGGCAGGAGACAAGTCCATTTGCTAAGAGGAAGGGGCGAGGGGAGGGCAGGGAAGGAGAGGGCATCAACCTGGCCAAACAGCCCTGAGGACCCAGTGCAGCTTCAGGGGGGAGAGAAGAACAAGAATCAACTCTTGACAAACCAGAAGCCTGGATATCCCTGAAACAGATCCCAGCGGGGCTCTGCTATATCTGGGTCACGGCCCAGCGGGGTGAACGTGCGGGAAACCCTGAGTGAGCCCTGGGCAGCCCGGCCCTCTTACACAGCTGCGGTTTCCCTAGCAGGACCCAGACCACAGAACCAACAGGAAGGTTACCTTCAAAGAGAGGGCCAGGCGGTCCCGGATGTAGTTCTCTTCTGTTTTTGCCTTTTCAATTTCCTGCTCAAGTTCCAAACGCTGCTTGCCCACCTGTTGCATGATCTGCTCCCTCTCCTTTCGGAGTTCATTCTTTAAGGCTGCTATGCGTTCCTTGTACTCTTCATCCAGTTTCCTGGGAGGAGAAAAGACCAGCAAGCTGCCATCAAGTTCCTCAGAGATCCCTATGCGGATCTACCAAACATGGAAACAGAGTCAAGCAACTTGAGAAAGTATCTAGTGTATCCTGCTTTCCTTTAGGCTTAGCAAGACCTCATTCGCTCCAGCCAGGTGTGGCCAGGCAGGCTGAGCCCCGCTGCCCTGGGCCAGGGTGCTGGGTGAGGAGGGGCCTGGCCCTACCAATCGCACCTGAGGTTGTACTCATTCCGTCGCTCGATGGCCGCGTGATGATCGTCCACCTCTGAGGCCATGAGAGACTTGAGCTTCTCGGCTTTGTCCAGATCTAACCGTAGCTTCTCTTTTTCTCTGCCCACTTGATCAACACGCTCCCTAGAATCAGAAATAAACTGAGTTAAAGGGAAACTGTTTCTAAGTAACAAGTAGACCCCCAAATGCTCTCATCTGGCTTGTTTCAATGCAAACACAAAACCAAGACAACCAAACACCTTCCAAAACAAGGCCATGCCATAGCTCCCTTCAAAAACCTACATGCACATCCACGCTCTCCCTCATTTTTACAGTAGAGAGATGATAGCAGATTAGCCACATCGGCATATGGAAAAAATGTATATCCCAGGCATCTCAGTGACCTTTGCTGGAGAAGTAGAAAAGGAAATGAATGAAACAACTCACAGCAAATGCCGGATCTCAGCTTTGAAGCTGGCCAGAGCCGCCTGGTGGATGCCGTTCTTGGTGACCAAAAGTTCATTTTCAAGAGCCAGTGTCAACTCTGTCAAGTTGACGTTTCCATCAAGGCTAAACTCCAAGGCCTGGAAATCAGAACAAGTTCAGGAGAATCACAAGTTCTATCCTCTGAAAGCAGACAGTGAAGGCTAACAAACCCATAGAGCTAAATGTATAGTCTAGATGGATGATTACATTTCTTTAGTGACTGTTAAGGAACAATCTTTAGTCCAGAACATAACTAGCTCTCTTTAAGGAAACCATAACATGGTTACTTACATGTTTTTAAAGAAAATGCTACCTGGCACTTTAAATAAACACAGTGGTATAATTTTAATCCGTACCAACCAGAGATTAGTAAAGGGCATTTCTCTTATCAATAATTTAGGGGTTAAAAAACATAGAAAGTAGTTAGCAACAAATTCCTGGTTGAAGGAGATAGGAAAAGTTATCTCTTATCTTTGAGGTTTTGTGAATAGAAGTATCATTAAGGAGAAATCAAATAATCAAATCACAGTTCAAAAAACACCTGGAATTTTTCAACCCTTTCCCAATTTGTCATTTTTCTCCCACTTTTGCTGCCACACCTTCAGGATCTCCTGGCTGTTCTCAATGCCCTCTTCCTGCCAGGTGTCAAGTATTCTCTCCACTGATGCGTAGCCCATCCCATCATCCAGGCAGGAGAAGACCCGAAAGCCAGTGGTACTTGTCATCACCAATGGGGTTGTAGTACGTCGTCCACTCTCATCAAAAGACTGGAGGAAGAAAGGGATTTGAGCAAGCTCAGGCATTTCAACAAGGTGTTGGTGAAGACCAAAACTGGTCAGTCCTGACCACAAGGACCAGAAGGATGTGTTTCTCTAATTTACACAAGGGGCGGGGCGAGTCATGCAGCCCCTTTGATCTCCGTTTCCCAAGTGAGCCTAGAATGCAAAGCTTATCAAAAACAAGGAACTCTGGCAGAGGGTTCCTTGCTATAGATAAGATGTGTCTCTACTTACACCAGGTTCTTTCTTCAGTTAACATTAAGGGGCATAACTAGTGGTCTTCCCACTCTGTAATTTATGGTCATTTCGCAAACCTAATTTTTCCTTCTCAATGGCGTATTCTTTCTTTCTTATTCTTCTTTTGCCTCTCTTTCTCCTTAGTATTCTTGTTCAAATAACCGATTAAGTCATTAAAAATTATTCACATGGGTTTAACTTCTACTTATAAAGAAACCACTTCTGCCTGGCCAGTGTGGCTCAGTGGCTGAGTGTTGACGAGGAAGTCACAGTTCGATTCCCAGTCAGGTTACATGCCCAGGTTGCGGGCTTGATCCCCAATAGGAGGCGTGCAGGAGGCAGCCAATCAATGATTCTCTCACTCCCTCTCCCTTCCTCTCTGAAATCAATAACAATATATATTAAAAAGAATAAAGAAAAAAGAAAAGAAATCACTTCCCATTTATTTCTTACCTGCATGGAGAGATGCCTTTTCAACTGTCTATATGGAGTAGATGCTGACGGTGTAAGGGATTTCCCATTTTTGAACAAGCCGTAGAAAAAATCTTCTACACTCATTGTACCATCAGGATCAAGATTATGGAAGACTTCCTCAAGCATCTAGAAAAAGGTGACCAAATGTTTTAAATATTTCACTTAAAATAACACAAGGCCCAAACTACACTGTTGGCCAATAGAAATTGGCACCAATGTTGATCCCAGGACTCCAGAAATATAACATGCCCCTTTATTCTAGTTTCACTAAATTTACTTTCCTTTCTAGTAATATATCCTTCTACCTCACACAAACTAAAGTCCATTTCAACATCATAATCTTTACACAAGTTAGCAATTACTGTTTTCTCTTTTACTCACACTTTTAAAGCAGGTAACCTTTCTTTCTTTTTTTAAATTTCATAGAGGAAGGAAGAGGAAGAGAGGGATAGAAACATCAATGATGAGAGAGAATCATTGATTGGCTGCCTCCTGCACACACACCGCCCCCCCCCCCACCCCCCACTGGGGATTGAGCCTGCAACCTGGGCATGTGCCAGACCCAGAATCAAACCATGACCTCCTGGTTCATAGGTTGACGCTCAACCACTGAGCAATGGTAGCCAGATGAGCAGGTAATTTTTTTTTTAAATATATTTTTATTGATTTTTTACAGAGAGGAAGGGAAAGGGACAGAGAGTTAGAAACATCGATGAGAGAGAAACATCGACCAGCTGCCTCCTGCACACCCTCTGCTGGGGACGTGCCCGCAACCAAGGTACATGCCCTTGACCGGAATCGAACCTGGGACCCTTCAGTCTGCAGGCCGACGCTCTATCCACTGAGCCAAACCAGTCAGGGCGAGCAGGTAATCTTTAATGTTACTATATATCATTCTCACAAATTAAAAAATTACTTAAAAATATAGCTTCCTAGTGATGTAATAGTAAAAGTTAGTTGGGCATTGAGTCATTGTACTGTGGTTACTCTACACAATATTGTATGTATATTAAATTTTTGAAACTGGTATGTTAGATAGAATTTGTTCTAGGGCAGATAGCAATGACCTAAAAACTTAGATCTGAAACCCATGACTTGGGATTTAGAATGTTATTTGAAACGGTACTGTGTGTTTTGTGTTTTTATTTGTTTTATGCTTTAGCATGGGAGAAATGAAGATGGGAGGAGAAGAAGGATTTTGTGTGTGTGCAATAGAAGGATTTTAGGAGGTGTAAAGAGAATTTTCCTGGCCCTTTTGCAACCTCTGACAGTAATCAAATGGTCCTCATCATATAATGGGGGCAGAGGACACTGGACTACAGTCTCTCCCACAGGCCTGCCTAGGAGATGGTTTGTTTCCCAGCTCAACAGAGGAAAGGAAAGGAGAATAAAGCAGGTGAATCGCTGAAACACAAAACAGGGAGGGGAGGTAAAGACCTCTTTCTCCCCCTGGCAGTTGGATTCCTCTTTTCTATAGAACATGCCTCCAAGGAATAAAACAGAGGTCACCGGAGGATTTTGTTAAGTGTGGTCTCCGATATAGTTAATGTGGGGGTGGGGCCTGAGATTCTGCAATTCTAACAAGCTCTCTGGTGATGCCTATGTTGCTAAGTAATAACCAGAATAAACATCAAATTCACTCTTATTGCATTAGAGCCTACAATTAATTGGGTCCACTCTAACAAAGGCCTCTTTGTAACACGTCCTTAAATTTTCAATATTCATTTCCTAAGTCTGGACTATAACTAGGATTCCTGTCATCTCAGAATTGTTGATTTTATTTTTCATGTAATTGCTTGAGGCATTTCTTTCATGTCAAATGCTTTTTTTTTCCAATTCCTATCCAATAGGAAACATCTGTCCCTGTTTCTATTTATATCCACTTCCTCTGGAGAGGACTCTAAAACAAGAAAACCATTCTTAAGAGTGGAAATCTTTGGCAGAAGCAATGGCTCCAAATAGAGAATTGTGTTATGAAACTCAAAGGTATTTGGGTCAAGATTCTATGTTTGCTAAGATCCCTTAGCTTCTCAGTCCCCTTCTAATCAACCAAAAGTACACTTTCTTAGAGGAGTAGGCCTTCCGGACCATCAAACCAGAAGTCACAGTAAAATCCGGCTGCGGTTAACTGCAGTTGACAAGCATGTTGTGGCTCTAACCTTAGACCCACACTGCTTAACCTTGTGACCTTGGCCAAATCCATGCATAGCTTCCAGATTGCCTAAACACCCACCACCTGATCCATTCCAAGTGAGCCCTGCCAGTTACTGTGCATGGGGCAGTGGGCAAATGGTGAATCAAAAGGATGTGGATTCAGAAGCGGGTGGATGAGCAGGGCTGGGCTGAAAAGAATACAAGTCAACTGAGCAACTGGGGCACCCCCTGCAGCCTGTGCAGGAGCCAAACCTAGACCCCTGAGGACATTCTTACTCCCCAGGCTACACCAGCCAGATCTTTGGATGGCTGATTTCCCAATGTGTAAGCTGCAAAATAATGCACTAGAATAGGGACCATGAACCCCAAATACCCACAGAGATCAGAAGGTGATATATGAGGCAGAGTGGTCCTGAGACGTTAGAAAGTAGTGCCCTTTAAAGTAGTGAACTGTACCCACGCGGGCCTGCCCTGCCCAAAGGCCCTAGGCACTTCCTGCTGCCAGCAAATGGAGCCAAATCTAACCTTTAAAAAAACTTCCTGATTTTAAAAAGGGCAGCAAAAAAGTTCAATGTCTAAACATCGCGCAGGCCAAGTAAAACAGCCTCTGGGCCATGTTCGGCATCTAGGGCGACGGTTTGCCATCCCTGCCCTATCGGTGTCCTTGCTTCTGGAAGGCAGAGGCCAAGTTCCAGCCATAAGCCAGCGCCGCAGTCCCTCCTCATGGTAACAGCAAGCGCAGTGATCTCACTCTGTATCTATGAAATGAGGAGTAACTAAACCTAAAATTGCTTTCAGTTGTAAAATTCTAGGATTCCAAATCGTATGTTGATGAGATCATCATCTTGAACTTTCAGCTCCTCTGTGGTAAGTACAAGCTACACTCAATAAGCAATCCTTTCCGCAGCCTCCGACGAAAGGAAAATAACGAAATGGGCAGCTTCTTGCACTAGGTTCTGGAGACTCCACCACAAAAGATGCAACTGCCCGCAAGTGGCTGCAGTTTATTCCAAGAGCTGTTCTTAGATAAACAATCCATGCTTGTGAATTGTTTCTTGGCAAAAACAACCTAAGGTTGTACATACTGCACTGGTTTATAATTTAGGAGGATGCATTTCATCTTATGACTCAACAGCCACCACTGAAAAATAAATCATTGAAAAGGTAGTCAAACGGCATGTAATGGTCACATACACAAGGAAGAAGGGAAAAAATGCTCCGCAAGCCAGGCTGCTTGAAAGCTTTGATGATAAAATCTTTTTATGGTTTAGGAAATGCTACTTATCCCTGAGCAAACGGACAGCAAGACTTCAAATATTAATATAATCAAATATTCCCAAAGCTACAACTGAGCCCCAACCTCTCTAAGGCCCTCCAACCCTTATTTCCAGCTCTTTGAAAGACATATCTTGGAATTATTTATATTCTTATGTTTCAAAACTATTCCTGTGCCCAGTCCTGCCTGTTCTCTTCTTCAATGTTCAGAAAATGCAAAGCCCACAATTTTACTAAACAAGAGTTTTGGGCGCTCCTTCAAACTCTCCTGTGTATCTTCAAAACCACCAAACTACCCTTTTCCATTTCTTCATGACTAGAATATTATCATGGCTCCTAGCTGGTCTCCTAACCAGGTGCTCTCTTTACTCCAATACGCCCACCGAAAGATGCCCAGACCACCCTCAGCAAGTCAGTTTTTCCTACATGTTAGTCTGCTGCAGCACCCAGGCTGGTATTGGGGTCGCTCCAAAAACCTAATCTCATCAGCCTGGCCTTCAAATTATTTCCCCAACTCAAATCTCCCTGCTTAATCCATCCTCTACACCTTCCCCACATTCACACCCATGAATGCCACGTCTACAAAGATAGGGTGTTCCCAAAAACGTAGACACACACTTCGAATAATTATAAAGGCAGTGTGTATTAAAATACATTTCATTTTCAAAATTGAGCTACCGGCTGTTAAAGTGTGTATACATTTTGGGGGGACACCCTGTATATCTGACATCATGGCTGTACTGAGCTAGTATCTGACTATAATATTATAGTATGGAGTAAAGTGAGGGGTGCAGAGTATGGGCTCAGTTAAGTGTCAGCTACCGTCTGTTTTTCTTTTCTGTAACACAGCATGAGCTCTTCAAGGACACAATCTTCATGGCTGACTTCCCAGAAAAAAAGAGAAGGAAGTCTCCGTAACATACCGCAGGAACAAAACATGGCTGTTCCCAGCCTGGGGCCAGCTGAGCTTTTATCGTGGTTACTATTCACGAATAAATATGTGATGCCTGGCTCACCTCTCCATCGACATTCTGCAAACCATACTGCTCACAGATGGAGACCAGCTTCTTTCGGTTCAGGTGACCATCACGGGTAATCCCCAAATCTTCACAAACCTCCTGCAGTTTCTCTTCTATCCAGTCTTGGGGAGGGGCAGACCCACTCTGGGAGGCATTCAAATCATCTGGGTTCCAAAATCTTAGCTGGCCTGAAATAAAAGCATACATTGTGTTGTCTCCAAGGGGATTACAAGGGAAGAGACCTATCCTCAAAGAAAAAAAATGTGCTTTTTTGAAAGTAAAAATGATAAAAAAGACTATGAATGCTGATTCCATTTTGATTTAATTCTGAAGTTCAAATGCAATGGAACCACTGGTTCTCGGGCTGCCCCTAGGGCAATCAGGCATTTTTTTATTTTGTTCACTGGCAGTCATACCCGTGGAAGAAGTATCTCTCGTACAGCCATGCCTAGGGTCTAGTCCTGTGTCAGTACATCAGAAAACATGTATAGCCTCAGGCTTTGGTGACAGCGGGAGAGAAGGCTGGGTGAGAGGCATTCCACTGAGCTTTATCCACCCTGCCTCAACTAGGGCTCCATTATCATCTTCATGATCTCCACTCTCGTCTGGTCTAAGCACTAGAAAGTCTAGTCTGGCACTGCTTTTACTGAGAAGAAAATAATTTCGTGATAATTATCATTAAAAAATCATGTCTCAAGATTAGTTTGTTCCAAAATCTTTACACCTATGAATATTCTGACCAGCAAAACAGTCCAACTCCAAAGAATAAAAGGTTGTGAGCTGCAAGTTATTAATTATCTATATATTAAGGATAACTTCTATGTAAAGACTTAAGGATAAAACTACTTATTTAAATATCAAAATTTATTTTCTATTAAAAGTTCTCACTTCTAGTTCCATTTTTGACTTACCCATTTATTAGAGAGATTCTTTAAAGTTATTAAACATGAGATAATCACTAGCACAATTTTGTGTGCCTGGAAGAACTTGGAGGGTTGAGAAGAGCATTTAGTGTTATTTATCGAAGAGATTAAGCCCATTACTGCTGTATGTTTCCAGGCTGGAGACCTAGAGAACACGCTGTAATTGCACTTAAGTACAGATAACCTGCCTGCCAGGGCGGGCTGTGCGGCCAGCTGAGGTTCTGTCAGCTGGGCCACAGTGCCATCTGCTGGCCAGAAGATCAACGTGTTTTGATTTTTTTAAAAATTGAATTTATTGGGGTGACATTGTGCTTAATAAAACCATACATGTTTCAAGTGATGTTTCTTAAATACATCTAAAACTTGTCGAGAGATAGGTCACTATTTAATTCAGGACTGTTCACAGATTAATTTCGAAGTCTATATAAGAGAGTAATTAACCATAGTGAAATTCTACGTCTTAGTTCTCCCATCTTGCATGATGTTAAAAGTTAGTATTTTAGAACTATAAGCTGTCAATTGGGAATGAATTTTCGTTGCTGCTGTTCTTAAGGTGACTTCTCAGCTGGCCTCCAGCATGCGAGGCTGTTAGAAGGAGGCCAGGAGATGCAGGAAGGGGAGTGGGGAGAATGCCCGTGAACGGCAGCCCGTCCTTCCCTGACACACACTCAGCTCCTACCTTCTGCTTCGTACTCCTCGCTGGGTTGCGTCTTCCAGTGCTAGAGAAGGCAAGAGAAGAAGATCAGTGCCCCTGACAGCATCATCTGCGTGAGTCACATGACCCAGGACCCCCTAGGGCAGTGATGGTGAACCTTTTGAGCTCGGCGTGTCAGCATTTTGAAAAACCCTAACTTAACTCTGGTGCCATGTCACATATAGAAATTTTTTGATATTTGCAACCATAGTAAAACAAAGACTTCTATTTTTGATATTTATTTTATATATTTAAATGCCATTTAACAAAGAAAAATCAACCAAAAAAGAGTTCGCGTGTCACCTCTGACACGTGTGTCATAGGTTCGCCATCACTGCCCTAGTGCTTTCTCCTCAACCAGCTTCCTAAGAAACACCACACAGCCCTCTGCAGCGTTTCACCAAGGAGCTGCCTTTCACAATTGCGAAGTCGCTTATTCCACAGCACAATCTGCCACAACCAGTAAAACCACGCCAGAGAAATATTCAGATCCCACCGACCAATGAGGGTTTGAACGCACGCATGGATGAATGTGTTCCTCAACAGATGTGTACTGGGTGCCAGGAATTTTGCTCCATCTCTGGAATACAACTATGAAGAGGATGAACATATTTCTTGCCTCAAGAAATTTACATGTTAATGCAGACATTCAGGCAAAACATAACAAAAACCAAAAAAATCAAACCAGGAAGTACAATACGGTAGTATATTAAGTGCTATGATGGGCAAGTTCCAAGATGTTATGAGGGAACATGGGATCCTTCAGACTTGGGAGATCTGGGTAGACTTCCTAAAGAATCAATCATCTAAACTGAGACCTGAAGGACAAGCAGGAGACAGCCAAGTGAAAAGTGAGGAGCAGTTACTGTGTGCTGAAGCATGGAGGCAGGAATGAGCCTAGGGTGTTTGTGGCACAGTAAGAGGGTACAGATGCAACCCCAAAAAAGGTAGGCTAGAAAGGTCAAATATACATTGCCAGTAACTTACACTAAAAGCAGTGACATTTCTCTGCCCTGGGCCATTTTACCCCCTTAGCATATGCTATGTTACTACTACTGGGTCTTTTCGACGTCACAGCATAGAGTTGTGGTTTGTGTTGGTGCACAACTGCAACAACTGCACTTGGCCAAGGACACAAGTCAGAACCCCCATCTAGGCGTTGCTCCACTGGCCAACACGGCACAGGTCTGCTCCAACCAGGACAACGAGTAGGTCCACAGTGGCCTTGGCCTCGCCAGTGAGCTGCCTAATCACTGCCTTTGGGAGGTTCTACAACCATCACAGGAAAACTCACTGAGGAAAAAAAGGTGCAATCCCCTCCCCCCGCCCCCCCTGCTTTCAAAACCTGGCTGCTGTCTCAGCAAAGAGCTAACTTTAGGAATGAAGCTGCTTTTGACATGTTACCAAGCCCACTCTCTGTGCTGGCTGATTTCTTAGAATCCTGAAATAAACTCAACAGGAAAAAGAGCCTCGTTACTCCTGTCTTCAGAGCTTGGATTGCTCATGGCAAGCAGTGTGCAACCTACGATTCTTAGATTACAGGTTGACTTTCAGGAGCGTGTTCAAGTTGGTATGAGTAAGCACACCTACTTTGTTCCTCTCCACACTCAGTCCTCTCCTCTTAACTGAAGGACAGCCATCCGACAGGGCGTCACAGTTCCACACTTTAGAGACATACTGAAGATAACACCAATCAGAGAGTTCCCCAAATTTCCCCCAAATTCTGAACTGAAAGCACACGCTGACAGTGCTGAGATGGATCATTCCTGCCATACAGAAAAGACATCCAAAGGCAGTAACTCAAAATATGTAAGTCACGACAACTCATTCAGGTTACAACTGGAACTCACTGATATACATGGTATCGGTGGAAACCGAACTAGGGTGCAATGTGATTTTTGCTTGTTTGTTTGATTACAATTTTATCAGCCCACATTTCCACATAAAGACATCTCCAGCCTGGCGGATGTCCATGCATGGTGGGTTTGGGGAGGGAGCAGTGGAATAAATAGTCCTCCATAGATTTTCTGATATTATTTTTTTTGGCAGAATTCAACTGTTTGTATATTAAAAGTTTTAAATCAATAAAGTCCCATTAATGAAAGCACCCTGCCTGTCTGTCCTTCCCTATTTATTTCCTCATCCAACAGAGTAAATAATTTATTTATTTACTGGAGGCCCGCTGCACGAAATTTGTACATGGGTAGGGTCCCGAGGCCTGGCCAGCGATTAGGGCCGATTTGGGCCTTCTGGCTGCTGGCCGGGGCCTTCCTTCTGGCTGCCAGCCGGGCATTCTTTCATGCTGCACCACCCCCTGGTGGTCAGCGCACATCACAGCAAGCAATCGGTCTCCTGGTTGAACTTCCACGGGGACAATTTGCATATTAGGCTTCTACATATATATTTATTTTTTCAGAGGAAATGATTTAAATTCTCATACTACTTGGGCACTCCAAATGGGAAAACTCATTCAGTATTGTAAGTTGGACACACCCAAAAATAAAATCCATTAAATCCACCTACAGCAGGTAAAAACAGGTTTCTATGGTCTAAGAATCATTTGGTTAGAATATAACCTAACAACTCACAAGCAGGGGATGGTTTTAAACAGCACAAACTGGCAGGAGAAATGGCAAAATGAATATCACTAAGCATGAGTAATAAAAGGAGCGCCACTGGGATACAGCTGGAAAAATGCAAACACATCTTCAAAAAACCCTTGGTAACAATTCCTAAACCAACAAGGTGTGTATCTTGCTACATAAAAGTTTATTGTTTACATTTGCTCACTTCTCAATGCATTTTAAAACAGCGAGCAATTAGTTCAGAGGAGCGAGAGGCTACACTATTCTGTCTCCAACATCTCCCGAGGCTATGGGACTGGGGGCCTGTATCTGATGCAATCAATCCCCAGGGTGGTTCTTCCCTGCACCTTCTTTCCCTGACTCTCACCCTAACTAATAAGAGATCGAGTTGCGGGGGTTACTGCATGGACGTAGGAGCTGGACTGCCAGGCTCTGAATCCTCGTTTACCTACCAGGTTGGGTTTGGACAAGTCTCTTCTCCTTTCACCTCAGTTTCCCATCTATAAAATGGGAACAAAGCAGGACATATTTCACAGAGCTGGGTAAATGCTTAGAATTGTTCCTGGCACATAATAAGCACATAATAAAAATAAAGTCTTATTTTTATTGGACATGTGTTTATGTAATACATATCGAATGCATGTTTGCAATTTTTTTCATTACATTTAAACTTAAAGCATTAATTTGGGTGACCCTGGGGAGGTATCATTATTCGTATCAATTTGTAAGAAAAATGCCAAGTCTCCAGTAAATATGCACAGAATACAAACAGACAATTTGCATAAGAGGCAACACAATTAATTAAACAAATGCCAAAAGCAGGATTCTTAAGATAGCCTAACCCAGCGGCATCAGGTACAGCTCAACCTCCTAAACCCCAGGGAAAGGTTCATTTCCACAGCAATTAAAGAAGTAGAAATGAAACCCAAGGAATCATTTTGCTCCCATTGAATGAGAAAAGTAAGATGGGACTCCTATTACCATCAAGACCATAATTTAAAATAGGCCTGTTTCTATGTTACTGGTAGCAGTGTAAATGGATATTACCCTTTTAGTAAAGCAAATGACTTAATGTATCAAAATCCATAAAAATATTCATACTCTTTGACTCAATAATTTCATATGGTAATAAAACCAAAAGAAGAATAAAAACATAGACATAATTATATACATTTAGCATTTTTTTTTTTTTTGGTAAGAGCACAATATTGAAAACAATTTAAATATTCAACATTGGGGCATAAAAGTATAATGATCTATCATAACAGTCATTAAAAGAATAATCATAAAACCATGGAGGAGCATGGAAAAATGTCTTCTGAAATGTTACATGAAAGACCATAACAAAAATGCTATCTACGCTATGATTACCGCTGGCAAAAATATTTATACAATTAGACAAAGACTGGAAGGAAACAGAGACAATGAAGTAGATACATTTGCTTGACGGACTATGAGAAACAATCTTATTTCCTTTACTGTTACAAATGTTGTTTATGCAACATAAATAGGTACAACTTCACTATTTCTTCAAATTCTCACTGAATTTCCTGTGACATGGGGGTGGGAGAAAAGGAAAGTCCACTCCCGGTGGTATTTACCACAATGCAGCACCTGTGGTGTCCTCTAGTGCTGTGGCCCATGACGGAGAAAGACAGCGTGGTGGGAGGCCAGGTGCTGTTCAGGGGGGTAAACCCTGCTGGAACCAGTGCTGCCTCAGCTTACAGAGGCCTACCTTGGGGGCTGTGACCATGGCCATCCAAAAGAGGCATTCTTAAGCTAGCCTAACCCAATGGCCTAGGAACAGCAAAACTTCTAAACCGCAGGCAGCACCAGCAGCTTAAATGGCTTCACACAAACTCTTAGGGCCAGGGGTGGCAGTGTAAGGGATAACTTGTTTTAAAATCTCTAGGGGTGCCCTAGGGGTTTGGCTCAGTGGACAGAGCGTCGGTTTGTGGACTGAAGGGTCCCAGGTTCGATTCTGGTCAAGGGCATGTACCTTGGTTGCGGGCACATCCCCAGTAGGGGGTGTGCCGGAGGCAGCTGATCGATGTTTCTCTCTATCCCTCTCCCTTCCTCTCTGTAAAAAAATCAATAAAATATATTAAAAACAATAAATAAAATAAAATCTCTAGGGGTAACAACTTTCCAAGTATCCCTCCCCTGGCCCTGTGTGAGAAACATAGGTCCAGCTAGGAGCAGCCCTGCTAGGGAGAAGCAAGCTTATGCTAATGGCTACATTTTCATTCCAAGACCACCTCAACTGGAGAGTTTGCCATCCTGATAAAGAGGGAGGTAAGCACATGGCGGCTGATCGTTTATTAAATTGCAATGGGGGGCTGCAGGGAGGAGGGGAGATTCAATTCATTCACAGCTCATTTATTTTCATTCTCACTGCCTGGGGCCAGCAGTTCCAATTAAAAATCGGGGGAGGAGGGGGGGAGGCAGGTTAAAAGGTTGGGGGATTAGATCATTGGGCTATTGGAACAGCACCAATAAAAGGAGGCATCATTCCGGAACAAGGTCGTTTAATTGCTGATGGTTTACCCAGGCTGTGCAAGCCTGGCAGGTGGCCTGAGACACAGCCCAGCCGGGGGCACTGGAAGGAAGATAATCACAAAAATCTCAGGAAAAATGGGGAGAACGGGGGAGAGGCAATTGCTGGGATGTGTTCCAGTACTAATTCACACACAAAATAAAGGATTTTAGATTTCTTCCCTTAAAATTTCATGTAGCCCCTCACTAGAGAAAGAACAGATGTTAATACATTAAAAATAATAATTCTGAGGGATTTACTCCCAACTCCAGAGACAAAACGATGGCATGTGTGAGCACTAGGGGTTGCTGAGAGACCGTCCGCCTGGCTGGCCGTTCTGTGTGACCCCCTCAGTACCTCACTTCCTCTGCAAAGGGGAACACACAGCTAATGGGGACACAGCACTAGAAATGTGAGCTCTTGTTATTATTGCAGCCAGAACAATGATGTGGTGAAGGGTTTGGACTCCAGAGCCAGACTCCCCGAGTTCAATTTCAGTTCAGTTCTACCAGGGGCTGGCTGAGCAACCCTGGGCAGGCTACCTAATGCCCAATGTGCCTCCGCTTCCTCATGGGTAAGTGAACAGCAATGCCTACCTACGAGGGTGTGCCAATATTTGGAGAGCACTACAACAGTGCCTGGTACAAATTAGTGCTAAGTGTCTGTTAAGTAAATAAATATTATAACGACCATTTCTACCACCTGGGTGTTCAAACTAGGGCCAGTGATGGCGAACCTTTTGAGCTCGGCGTGTCAGCATTTTGAAAAACCCTAACGTAACTCTGGTGCCGTGTCACATATAGAAATTTTTTGATATTTGCAACCATAGTAAAACAAAGACTTATATTTTTGATATTTATTTTACATATTTAAATGCCATTTAACAAAGAAAAACCAACCAAAAAAAATGAGTTCGCGTGTCATAGGTTCGCCATCACTGGGCTAGGCCAAAGGCAGAGGACAGAAACAGCAGATAAACCCATGTCAGCTTTAAGAAGCAGCATAGAAGAGACCTGTAGAAATGACAGCTTTGAAAGTTTCGATGAAGCAATCAACTTTTGATTCAGCTTAGGAGCAGGGCCTCCCCAGGGCCCGCCCCATGTGGGACAGTGTCCCCTGGGTGGCCACAGCTGGCAGGGGCTGCTGGCGCTTCTACATTATACCATGCCAAGTGGGCTGGCCCACAGCCCCACTGAGAGCGGACAGAGGGGAGAGGGTCAGAGGTTGCCTGGCTCCAAAGGCAGCCCACCCCCCTCAGGCAGACAAAGGGAGCCCCGCACGGCCTCGTGGGCTGTGCGCCTCCTGTCACGCTGGCCATTGTGGCCGCTCCCTGCAGCTGGATGAGGCTGCCCCGCACACACGGGCCGAGCAGGCGGCACTGCTTTCAGGAATGCTTTCTTCGGAGGGACACCTGCTTGGCCGGACTGCGGAGCAGATGGCCCGAGCCTCTTGGATCCCGGGCTTCCAGCACCGAGGCCAGGCCAGCATCTGCAGCCTGTGAGCCTGGCACGGCCCCTGCCCACAATAGCCCAGTCACAGCCCCCACCAACCATCTGCTCCAGGGCAGACCTTGTGCCCCGCAGAATGTCTGGCTAATTAAAGCGATTATGGGGGCACACACGGGCTATTCTTTCCCAGCAGAGGTTGCTGCACTGATCTCCACAGCTTTGAGCAGGGTTTTTTTTTTATTGCTTTGTTTTTTTGTTTTGGAAAGGGGAAAGCCCAGCAAGCCCAGAAAGAGGAGGAAGGAAATGTACTAGAATAACAAAGCTTCCCAAACAAACTGAGCTGTCGAGCCTATTTTACAAGAGTAGCTGAGCAAAGGGAGTCTGGGAAAATAAAACACATACACAAATTGGTTTAGGAGGGTGATTAAAACGGTAGGACTTTTAAAAACATGGCATCTATGGCATTTATGCCCTAACTATTTATAAATTCACACTGTGGGCCAGGTACTGCAAACTTAGTGTGCCAGCGGGACTGGCTACTACTTCTGCAGCGACACACTTCCTGGGACTTGGGTTCGCTCCCCTGTCTCACCTGTGAAGGCAAAGTGGTCAGTGGAGACCCTGACAGCCCAGTTCCTCATCTCTGCTCAGAACCAGGGACAAGTAGCTCAGTGGCAGGGCTGTCACTTCTAGAATGCAAATCAGTGCCTTTATCTTTTAAAGCAAGAAAACGTTACAAGTCAGCGCTGAGAAGAAGGGGAATCAATGTACTATTTTTAAATGCACACATATTTAGATGCCAACGAGCCTTCGGTGCTGCCAGTGTGGAGAAATGTTCAATGTAAAAGAGTTTTATTCTTAAAGACTCTCCTACCAAAGCTGGAAACTGGTTTTGATTCATGGGATTTTAAAGTCCTTAAAGGAAAGGGATTTTTTTTTTTTAAATACATCTGCTCATGGAATCTTGCACATCAGAGTTGTTCTTGACTTATAGTGTGAATACTGCTTTTCCATTTGGAAAACCCTTAATGGTGTGTAATTGGAAAATGTTACTATTATCATTAAAGTCAACTTGTTGATTTTTGATTGGTTGTCTGTGTTAGTTAGAAAGTAACTATGAGAAACCGTTGCCCTGGAAGGCAGATGAGGTAAGGGCTGATTCCAGAGGAATTCCCTGTAGGGTCAAGTCAGGAAGACTTTCCAGAACAGCAAAGCTTGAAAGCCTCAACGCCCTGTTAGCGTTGTAGGGGCTTCTTTACACCACTTTCAAGTGATCTACAATTGCATCTTGGATGGGTGTCTCATTTCTGGGAATAGCCAGATGATCTAATCAGACTTAAAGATAAAGGGAAACACTGAAATTCCATTAATAAAAAATGTATCCTGGTGATGTCACATCGTTGGATGGAAATAAATGACAATAGTATTGAAACTGCTTACAGACTGTCAAAGTAAAAGACTAGACCAAGCCCTAACCAGTTTGGCTCAGTGAATAGAGCGTCAGCTTGCGGACTGAGGGGTCCCGGGTTCGATTCTGGTCAGGGGCATGTACCTTGGTTGTGGGCACATCCCCAGTGGGGGGTGTGCAGGAGGCAGCTGATTGATGTTTCTCTCTCATCGATGTTTCTAACTCTCTACCCCTCTTCCTTCCTCTCCGTAAAAAATCAATAAAGTATATATTTTTTTAAAAAAAAAGACTAGACCAAAAATGGTATGAAATGTTAAGGCCTGGCTGGTGTGGCTCAGTGGATTAAGCATCACCCCATGGACCAAGAGGTCCCAGCTTCGATTCCTGGTCAGGGCACATGTCCTGGTTGTGGGCTTGATCCCCAAAGGGGACGTGCAGGAGGCAGTCGGTGGATGTGTCTCTCTCATTGGTGTGTTTCTCTCTCCCTCTCCCTTTCTCTCTATCTAAAAATCAATAAAAACATATTTTTTAAAAAACTGAAAGAGAAAGTAAAAAAATATTTTGGAAGTAATGGGAAAACAGTTGCATTTCAACTACAAAATCTATTAGCAGAAATTCTCTCAGGTATTAAGATGTTCGTTCCAGAATTAAATATTTACTCTATACAATGTAAATGAATAATTCATAAAGTGTAACTGCAAAGTTATGCATATATGAAAACGAACATAAGGGGAATATAAGTCAGTTTCACATGTCTTAAGTTGATTTTATGTAGAGTAGTACAATCAGCTTTTTTTTTTTTAAAAAAAAGAAAAAGTTTTTAAACCACCATTGTCTCCCATCCTCCTACCCCACAGTCCCAACACAAAGACTTAATTTGCTTGTCCATTCTTGGGCAAATGAAGCAACTGGCTTTAACTTTTCTCCCAGGTCCTCACTTAAACTGTGGGGTTTTGGCTTACACTAGTATTGTCTACAGTTGAAAAAATAATTGTGTAAAGCCTCTTGCTCTTGATAAGAATCTTACTAGACCTGATTTATTCCTGTGGAGGAAAACAGTTAACAAGGTGTCCCCTGTTTTCAACCAGGGCAGAAAGCAAAGTGGCCCTGCCCCAATTGTATTAATTGAACAACCTTTCCTACCAGGGCTGAGTGATACAGAACAGAATTGGGGATTAGTTTTGTTTTGTCTGCCCCTTACCACCTACCCTTAGAAGAGGCATGAACATAAAACTCAAGGTCAGTTCAGTAGCCACTGCATATATGCATATAAAAGGAGGGGTGGGAGGACGTATTCTTTAGAACCTAAAAACTCTCTCCTGTTTCTTAATGAAGTGAAGCAAGAATGATGACAACCAAAACCTTCTCACTAATCACACCTTACGTTGGCATCAAGAATGTGCCCTTTGTTCCTGCGGAATAATTCAGAATAGAATGTCCCACTGAATTGCCTCGAGTGAAAATGACCCCATGAAAAGAGAAAAAATCACCACTTTCCTTTCAATGCCACCCAGAACGAGAGGTCAGACTCCCAAGGGATCCACCTGCCAGATAAATGCACTAAACTGGAAGGTGGAGGCCAGTTTCAGCCTGAGGGGGAACCTACCTGTCCCCTGTGAGTTGGTACATTTTGCTCCGGGGCTTCCAAATGAAGTTCTGTAACACACGTTCCAGTGCTGAAAATTTAGTAGATAAAAGTGGTCTTTCTCTAGGAATGGCTTTTAAGGTCTTGTAAACTACACTTGGTAGGGGAGGCATGCTTAGTAGCTAGGTTACATCCTTCCTGTTTCAGCAGGAAAGAATCAAACTGCCTAAATAAAGCTGGGGGAGGGGCAGGGTAGGATGAAGACGATAAAATGTTTACAATTTGTTAGACAAATGTGAACTGAGAAAAAAGTGGCATATAATCAACACCACCTCCTACCAAGATTTACTCTCGTATATTCTATTCAGAGTCAGGGCCACGTGGTGAGCATCTGTCACTCCAGACTAACCACGTGGGTGCTCACCCACGGCTCCGGGTGCTCACCCACGGCTCCGGGTGCTCACCCACGGCTCCGGGTGCTCACCCACGGCTCCAGATCACAACGGGGCACCACAAACAGGCAGGGGAGGAGTTCCAAGTCGCTGTAACTGAGGGAGCCTGGAGCTTCACATGGGACTCGCATTGAAAATAAACGTATATAAAAATAAAATCCATCCTAGCACCACTCTCACTTGCCTGCGTGACTATGTTTTCTTGGGTGGGAGGGGAAGGGTGGAGTGACAGGTAGACGCAGAGAAGTCTGACTACTGAGAATTACCTGGAGTGTTTGTTACAGGCATGGTGGGAGAAGGCCTTCCGAGGAAAGATGCAGCAAAAGATTCTGAACCCTTAACCCAGGAGCCTCGGAATGAACTGTCAATCTTTAGCAGCTCCCCTATTGCGGAATAACCCTAGAGAGAAGGGGCGGGGTGGTACTGTTTTATCCCTTCAGCTGACTGTTTGCTCACATTTCCCTACAGGATGAGTTCCTAGGAGGAAGCGAGCCGCCATGAGGACAGCTTTTACAGGTGCCTGTGACACTGTTCCTTTCCACTGTCCACCCCTACCCAGTCCCCAGATAAATAAAATAATTACTTGATTCACCCTAGAGCTAAAAATTAGTCTCTTCGGAAGCTATAGCCAGAAACCCCGCCCCCCCCCCCCCCCCCCCCAATTTAACTTCTGACAGCAGGTACGGATCCTTTAGTCTTCATCAAAAACCTCTACAGTCGCTCTAGGCATGTCTGACAGCAGGAGAAACTGCAGCCCAAAGGCAGCCCGAGTCCCACTGGCCCCTGAGCCAGGATCCGGAGTCAAAGAAAACGCACGATCAAAACCAAGAAGCCCAAAAAGCCCGTCTCCAGCTCTCCGCCTGACTGCTTCTCAGGAAATATTCCCTCGGGGGGAGGCCCAGCACGCCCCTCCCTGGGTGGTGTTGCCCGGTGGCACTGAGAGGAAGTGTGAGCCGCTGATAAAAAACACAAGGGGAGGAATAAATTCCTAACACCCAAGGGCAGGAGAGCAAAGGGCCTCAGGCAACCAGAAGGGAGATAAAAGAAGTCAACAGTACAATAAAGAACTCCTGACAGATTCTGAGCTCTTTATAAATTAAGAATAAATAAATCCCACAGGTCACTGAGAATTGGTTCCTCTCCAGCGTCCCCATCGGGGGCTGCCCTAGAATAGGAAAGATGACCCAGCACTCCGAGGAGGCTCGAGCAGCTTCTGCAGAAGGGACGAGGGTATTTCTCACACAGGCCCATGCTGCCCGGAGGGTGGACTTCTGTTGGCCAAACTGAGGCTACTAGGACAATGGGCCAGGAACCAGGACTGCTATCCGGGCCCAGAAGTATGCATAAGACGGACACACTGGTGACACTGCCAGCAGGCTGCAGGTATCCGTGGCTGTAACCTACGACCACAGGTACCGCACGAAGCTGGGGATGGCCTGTCGCACTGCCAACAGGAACATTCAAAATGTCACCTGGGACGCTCTCATTTTTTAAAGCGATTAATTGATCTGAAAACTGACAGGTTCCATTCAGCTCCCCAAACACTTCATTTTTAAGCAAGAGAGCAGCTCGATGAGCTTCGGATTCAGTCCACATTCCCTAATTTAAAAAGACAGGGTGAGAGGCGGTAACTGGAACTCCTGGAGGCTTTCTGGGGAGGATATAACAGACCATCAGTCAGGCAGGAAAAGTCCTCGGGAAGCAGACAATGAGAGAAATGACCCCTCCAGGCCTCTGTTAGCTATTCGGTTGCCGGTGGGTAGTTGGACACCAAAGCTTCTATATTTAGCATCAAAAGGTCATACCTGCCCTGGCCAGCATTCTCAGTGGTTAGAGCAGCCGTGGGCAAACTACGGCCCGCGGGCTGGATCTGGCCCGTTTGAAATGAATAAAACTAAAAAAAAGACCCTACCCTTTTATGTAATGATGTTTACTTTGAATTTATATTAGTTCACACAAACACTCCATCCATGCTTTTGTTCCGGCCCTCCGGTCCAGTTTAAGAACCCATTGTGGCCCTCGAGTCAAAAAGTTTGCCCACCCCTGGGTTAGAGCCTTGGCCAGAGCACCAAAGGGTCTCGGGTTCCATTCCCAGCCAAGGTCACGTACCTGGTTTCAGGTTCGATCTGGTCCCCGGTAGTGATGTGTGCGGGAGACAAACAATCAATGTCTGTCTGTCTGTCTGTCTGTCTCTCTCTCTCCCTCTCTCCCCCCTCCCTTCCAATCTTTTGCCCAGACTCAGGCCTCAACTCTTATCTTTATTTAGACATGAAACCAGACTCTCACTTTCTAAACAATAAATCTCACTGGAAGTCAGTAGATTAGATAAAACAAGGCTGTAAGAAATATACTGCCAGCAACAAAATCAGCTCTGCCCGAGAACTTTTTGGGTATCCCCAGGTGGTAACTAGAAACTATCTTATTAAAAACTAAGTAATCAGCCCGGCTGGTGTGGCTCAGTGGTTGAGCATCGACCAGGAATCAAGAGGTTGCTTGTTCAATTCCCAGTCAGGGCACATGCTTTAGTTGCAGGCTCAATCCCCAGTAGGCAGCCAATCAATGACTTCCTCTCTCATCAATGTTTCTCTCTCTTTCTCTCTCTCTCTAAAAATCAATAAAAATATTTTTTTAAAAAACTAAGCAATCATTTCATTTCTTAACAGCAAATACTAATGCCTCAGGTACTCAAAATAGCTGGAAAAGGGAGATGCCAGTCTTAAAAGTGTTCTCCAAATAACAAAAGCTTACCTCGAAAGTGTTGAGACATGTTTTAACCATATTTCCATAGAGAGGTGTCTCAGACACATGCCACAGGACTCGGGGTCACTAAACAGACTTTGTGTAATAAAATGATGCCCTTTCTGACAGCAAGATAAATATTACCAACACTGTAAAAACTGAAGCATGCAAATTACTGGCCTCCCTGAAACTGTATATGCAACATGTTGGTGCATGTGAATGAATGTGTTTCATTGGGGAAAAGGCCCTATCTACATTCTCAAGGGGACCCAGGAAAGGGTCTGAAACCCAGTGAACCAAGACAGGAAGTAGCCACTGCCTCAGACCGACTGGGCCCCAGGGCTGTGATGTTCCAGGCAGCGTTTTCCTTCTGGCTTCTCACGGCCTTCTCTGTTTTCATCTGTCACTTCTCACCCACACGACTCTGACACCACTTCTGTGGTTTCTCGCTCTCTTCTCTAGCTACCTTTCTTCCGTTCTGGCTCACATTTTTGACACTGCTCCTTCACTTGTGGGGTGAGATCGGGTATTGTTTGTTTTTTAAAAAATGGTGCAAGCTTCTGATTGGCAGACTCGTCACGTGTCATCTAAACTGCAGTACTTGTGGCCGGTTTCATTTCTGCTCAGGACTTGGGCTCTTTCGTTACTTTGGGTTTGCGAGTATTCCGGAAAGTTGAGGGTGCTCTATGTCTGATTGCTGGGGAAATTAACAGAGCAAGCTTCCTATAAGCTGCACATGGACGTTAGACAGAAACGCACACACACACACACAGTCAACCCACAATCTACAGACATCTGGTCTCTTTTCCAGTTTATATTAGTATCTGAAATACCTGCATCCCCAGGCTGAGCTGGGATGTGCAAGAAGTGTTTAGAGCTTGCTCAGCATGACACATTCAATCATGTCCTATAAATGGCATGCCAGTCAATGAGCTGGAAAGAAAGAACCAAGAAAATGTTGTAACTGCTTCTCCTTTATTGGTACAAGATGGCAACGTGTAAAATGAAAAGGCGGGCGATGAGGGAGGCAGGTGCATCTGACTGCTGGAGAGCCAGACGAGCCTGGCGCCGCGGAACTGGGAGGAAGAACCCTGGCAACTGCTGAGAGCTGTGACAAGGACCAGGTTTTAAAACTGCTTCCCCCACCACCAGAGATAAGATGCCAGCTCTCGCAGGGCCTCAACACACTGCCTTCATGTCCTACCTGCCACGGGCACTGTTTTATTGTTTGGGGAAGGGGCTGGTTAGCTTTTCACAACTGAAAATGACAGGGTCATGGGGAGAGATCTGTTTCTTGAAGCAGCAGACACCAGATCATCTGGAAATAACTGAATCAAAAAATGTATAAACATAAAGCATGCACAGAAACATCAGCTCTCCCAACGCTGAAACGGATGAAAACATTCCAACGATAGAAAAGTTAGCCATATGTGTCCAAAAGGCAAGTAAGGAGATTAGCAAGCAGTTGGTAATTGAGAAAAGCCATGAACTCCCTCAGGCTTCCTGTCTGCATCACAGCCATGCGGTGTCATGGACAGCCACACCTGCAGTCCAGATGGACGTGTCTGTCCGATCCCTTACCTCATGGTGGTCTCCGGCCGGCACGTGTGAAGGCCTTGCTTCTTCTTCTTCTTCGAGGGGTTCAATCACTGTCACCTCTGCGAACTCCTCCACGGATTCTTGAAACTCTGGTAAGGACCTTCGTCCATAACGCTTCCCACCTCTAACGTATTTGGGCTGAGCTTCTAATGAGCAGTCTGGGCAAGGAGACAAGAGTTGAGGCCACATTACAGGACAATCTCAGCCCTGAGCTGACACTCACAGCCGTCAAACACAGCCTCTTATACCAGCCCCAAAATAAACCACCAGCATTTGCCAGCTGTGGTGGCCGAGGGTGTGTGTGAGCCACCAGGTCAAATGCTGAGCATGGCTTCTAATTCTGAAGGATTTACCGCACCCGAGTACCTCTCTGCATGTGATGGGAGAGATGCAATGCGGGCAGGGACGGGATGGATTGAGTTAAAAGTACAGAATGAAGATCAGGACAAAGCAAGGGGTCATGTTTGTTCTGTTTATTAATGCTTTGAGTGCCAACCAATATCCTAGGAACTACTGCCAAGGCATTTTTGCTGATTTTACAGCAGTTTAGGAAAAAATTATGAATCGCAAGTAAATGAAGTTACATATTCAAAAACTTAAGGAAACCTTTACTACATTGACATCTTTAGCAATATCATCATCACTAATAAAAGCAGACTTAGAACTGGACGCCATTTCGAAGCTTTGATAGCGCTCCCGGCACTTTGGGCGAAAGACAGGAGGAGCACAATCGCACTCCCAGGCACTCTAGGGGTTAAGCTGGTGTTTTGCAGGAAAGGGAGAGGGGGCGATCATACTAACAAAGAGACACACTGGAGGAAGTCTTAGAAAGTCATGATAAAACAAACACCGTATCAGCACTGTAAAGTTAGTATTCACACCAACTAGTCTGAGACGCACCCTCTAGTTAGTACCTCAGTGGCTCTTTTGTTAACCATCCTCCTTTCTGATCTATCAGATAAGCAGGATGACAGAACAAAGAAACTGACACAGCGGATCCAAATCAATTAATGACAGCTCATCGCCTATACCAGTGGTCGGCAAACTCATCAGTCAACAGAGCCAAATATAAACAGTACAACGATTGAAATTTCTTTTGAGAGCCAAATTTTTTAAA
Organism: Myotis yumanensis; assembly: GCF_028538775.1. NCBI lineage: Eukaryota > Metazoa > Chordata > Mammalia > Chiroptera > Vespertilionidae > Myotis > Myotis yumanensis. The sequence goes on along the minus strand of NW_027223752.1, from coordinate 48,109,541 downwards.
CTGAAACTATATAGGTAGGTACATTGTTATTAACTTAATTAGGGTACTCCTAAGGCTTAGGAAGAGCCACGCTCAAGGGGCCAAAGAGCCACATGTGGCTCGCGAGCTGCAGTTTGCTGACCACGGGCCTATACGAAAACTGGCATCCAGAGCTCATTGTAAAATTAAACGCTGTGGAATTAAATAGCAAATGTGAAAATGCATTAAGAAAAGTGGTGGATTATGTTTTTTTCTTTCTTCAAGAGTTTCAATGTGTACAAAATAAAGACTTGTGCATAAGGAGTTATCTCTTGACCTTAAAGGACTTCAGCATTTTGACATAATGTGTCACAGGTTCAACATTCACCACCACCACCATCACCACCATCACCACCATCACCACCATCACCACCATCACCACCACCACCACCACCATCACCATCATCATCGCCATCACCATCATCACCATCACCACCACCACCACTACCACCACCACCACTACAAACTACCCTGTTTTCCCTTTAACAGCTTTAAAGCAATAAAATAAATACTTCACTCTATGCACATGCCATCTTAGATATAGGTTGTTTTCTGTTGTTGTTGCACAGAATTAGGAGAAGAAAATACTTCATTAACACACAAAAGACTGGCAATACTTTGATTCTTATCACCCACACAGACAGAATGTCTCTCTGGAGAACAAAATCTGTTCTGTTTGAACATGACAGCCCTAACAAGATATGTCTGAACTCATGCATGTAGATTTGTAGATGAGGTATGGACACACACCAACAAAATGAGGGTGGCTGATAAGATAAGAATGGAAAGTGCAAAACTTTTCCTTTATCATCACTGGAACCCTTAGGGGTTCGCCATTACTTGGTAGTTTCCCTGGAAGGATGGGTGACCTGGTTTGCTATCTCGGCCCCCCTCCCCCGTTGCCCTTCCTCTGTATAAGCTCAGATTTCACAGATGCAGTCAGAAGCATCCCGAAAATGCTCAGCAGAGCTCAGAGTGAAGTACTTATGCTTGCTCTATAACTTCTAGCGATATTTATACCCAGCTCTTCAAAAGTCCCAGCCAAGTCATTGTATTAGGTCGAGCGATCCTCTTACAGTTGTACTGAGGCATACAACATTTATATTGAAACCCGCATGCACATATGAAGGTACCTTTTATCAGAAGAGAGTGTGTCAGCCTGTGAGTATTCAGGATCGGCCCAGACACCCGAGCTACTTGTTGGCAGCTGACACCCACAGATGCTAGTCAGATAAGAGGCAATGCAGAACCATCCTTAATTTATGACATATTCTTAAATTTTACTGGCAGACAACAAGATACACCATTAGGGATGATGGGGGCTTGGAAAAGATGAAAAGGAAGACGTATAACATCAGGAATGGGACGCAGGATTTTCCCAGTGGGCCAACAGCCATGGTCTGTGGACGGAAGTGGCCCAGGAGCTCCGAATGCACTTTTTCCCAAGGAGAAGCAGCGGAGGGTCACAGCAACCATGTTAGAAAACCCACTGTAATTTAACCCATGCCCACCTGTGCATGAAACGACTCCTTAGCTGTTGACCACTCAAGACCCCATGCTGCGCAGCGAGCAGGGGTAGATTTGAAACAGCTTTTTTCTAAGCAGCGGAAGGTAACAGATTGTGAACCATTAGGAATCCTGGGGGTTTTGAGTCAATCTATTTACTTACTTATTTTTGTATTGCCAGAAACTTTTAAAAAATTATTTATTTTACTATTATAACTAATTTTGAGCAAACTTTAAATTAACATATTTCACAGACTGTACATATACCACAAAGTCAATTTTCAGAGAAACTTTATTAAACAGTATCATCTTTTTGGAATAGGGATATTAGCACACACAAAGGATAATTGGGGTATTAAGGTTTCCTCATACTGAATTTCCCAACTTACCCATTGTTATAATAACGTTATGATCATAAGGAAACCCCTGTAATGTGTGGAAATAATTATTGTGTGAAATGATTAGTGTGTGAAATGTTTGCTGTGTGAAGACCCCAATACTCTGTAACTTCCAAAATGTGGTGAACACCCCACTATCTTGATGTGAGCAAAGGCACACCGTCTGGCCCACACCGATGAGACATAAGTTGTTGACCACTGGCTACATAAGCAACAGATTTTCTTCAGTCGACGGCTCCTGCCTGGTGAGAGGAGGACTCCACGTCGCTCCATGGGACAAGCCCTTGACTGACTGCTCTGCTGTGGGGGCCTGAACCAAGTGCGGCCACCTGTCTGTCTCCGTCTTCATCGTCCGTCTTTCGGTGTGCATCGCGGGTGGCCTTTGCTGGAGCCTAGGACCCACTAGGAGTAGGTAAGTAAACCCTGAGTGATTGCACACTGATTCTGTCTCGTGTGTTCTTGTGTTCCGGTTCAGCTCAGCTGTCTAGACATTGAAGCACCAGGGCATAGGCCATGATTGCTGACTCCTGTCACCTGCGTTTGTCCCACTAAGTCTAGACCAGGGGTGGGCAAACTTTTTGACTCGAGGGCCACAATGGGTTCTTAAACTGGACCGGAGGGCCGGAACAAAAGCATGGATGGAGTGTTTGTGTGAACTAATATAAATTCAAAGTAAACATCATTACAGAAAAGGGTACGGTCTTTTTTTTTTTTTTAGTTTTATTCATTTCAAATGGGCCGGATCCGGTCCGAGGGCCATACTTTGCCCACGGCTGGTCTAGACAGATAATTAATTAATTGGGGCATAATTGGGACACCCATGTGACCAATAAAGAATGAGACCAATCACACCAATGAAAAAGTTACTTCTTAGATTTACACACTCACACATCCCTCTCCTATTCAGAGCATCAGCATCACTGTACTCACAAGATAAAAAGGGGAAAGAAGGCAAGAGGAGATCCAGAGAGAACATACGTGGTCCACAGTCATTGTTGTTAAGTATCTGAAAACTCTATTATTCTCCTTATCAACCTCAACCAGGCCTTTAGACTAGCAGCAGACCACGGAGCAGGAGGCCTCCTGGGGACCTAAAGACACGTACACACCTGAATGGAAGAGTGCCTTCCCCTCCCCCCACCATGCCCAATGAAGACCTGTAAACCCGCAGCCCTGGGGCAAAGTTTATGTATTTTATGAGTGCATCCAGATGTAACTTACATAGTTCAGGGTTTCATACTGGAACGCTTTTATCTATGGGCCATTTTACATCCTCTTGCTTCCCTTGACATAACTGTACGTAACCGCTCCAATCATGAGCTCCAAGGAGAGAGGGGAAACGCCAGTGGAACAAACACAATCATAAAGGAGTGCCCTGCTCTCGGTGTTTTATTTCCTTGGACATATATTTATAATCCTACCTGCATTGCCAAGCGTCTAGGTCATTTCCCCTCCTTTCCCATTACCATGTCTCCTATTTGTCATCACTGCTTACAAATAAAAATGAGCCTTGAAGGAAAGCAGACAAGCCCTGCCTGCCTGGAGGAGTCTTGGATGTCACCCTGGAGACCTTATTACGAGGTGCATCCTACCTGACCTAATTTGATGGTCTAGGCCAGTGATGGCGAGCGAACCTTTTGAGCTTGGCGTGTCAGCATTTTGAAAAACCCTAACTTAACTCTGGTGCCGTGTCACATATAGGAATTTTTTGATATTTGCAACCATAGTAAAACAAAGACTTACATTTTTTATATTTATTTTATATGTTTAAATGCCATTTAACAAAGAAAAATCAACCAAAAAAATGAGTTCGTGTGTCACCTCTGACACACGTGTCATAGGTTCACCATCACTGGTCTAGGCTTTATTCCATAAGCGAAACACTTGGTTTGATTCCATTTCTAAAAACTGCTGGAGTAATATGGAAGCAACTAACAGTCTCTAGGGAGCAGGTGGGCAAAACATTTTTTAAAAAATCTAATTAGACTTCAGAAGACAAAACACAAAGCAAAAAAACAACAACAAACAAACAAACAAACAAAAAAACACCCCCATTCCTTCTAGCCCTAGAAATGAAACAAAATCTGGATGCCCAGACACCACATTCTTCACTCCACATCTCATCTGTCCCAAGAAGAGGCACCTGTGATAATGTTCACCTTCCAGAAGCAGCATGGGCCACCTGGCACAGGTATGACTTGTGACCAGAAGGGCCCTACTTATAAGAGAAAAACTGAAATACAATGTCAGTGCGATAAGCCTCAGGGGATAAGCCAGCTGCAGGCAGGGAAAATGACTGACACCCCCCGCCCCAACCCTGTCCCTACTCCCTTCTTCCCCGACTCTGACGGAGCAGTGCCCTCTCCCAGAACCGCCACAGCCACCGGGGTGATGCAGAGTGCCACCTGGAAAGCTGAGCTCTCCTGATGCCAGAGGCAAAGCAATGAGGGCCCAGAGGAAGCGGAGACAGTTACTCGAAAGCCTAAACACTAGTCATTCAATCAATGCTCTGTTTACAAAAACACAAGCCCAAGAGCTGGAATGCAGCAGCATCCAGAGCACATCATGGGAAGTGGAAGCAGAGTTTCAAGATGCACTGCAGTGTGAGGCCGGGTCACTTAGCTCATGTTTACGGAACACAGGCCACGGTGCTACCTTGTACCTACTGAGCGATAATATGGATATTTTATCATTTTTTAAATCAAATTTCCTTGCTCCTAAAATGAGGGTATTTCCAGGAGGCAGAAGACAGCCCTGCCTTTTTGGTGCTGACATTCTTATTTTGGAATTGCTCATGCAGGGCCTTGCTGTCTGCCTCCCTTCCTGCCCCATTTAGTCAGCCCTGGAAATCACTCCCAGGCCTGTACCTCCTTCCAAAGGACCTCGCACAGGGGTACCCCTAGTCTGAGGCTCTCCAAACTACACTTCTGCCCCGCTCACAGGAGTCCTGAAGTCTATGTGAAGATAAGACAAAAATGAAGCGGGTGCAATGGTTAATGGTTAAGCACTCCAGAAGCTTCCCTGGGAAAAAGCAGTCGTGCAGCAAATGAGCACTGCCCAGCCCACAGCACATCCCCACCTCCTCGCCTACTCTGACTGCACCATTACACAGGTATCACACAGTGAGTGCAGCCACGCCGGGTTCTACAAGAGAGAACAGGGAAGAAAAGCATCAAAGGGGAGACCAAGACAATCAATAGTGACTGCCAGAGAGAGAGAGAGACAGATGGAGAAAGACATAGAGCAAGCATGTCAAACTCAAAGGCTAACACGGGCCAAATAAACAAGGTTTAAGCTTATGTGGGCCGCAAAAAAAAAAAAGCTTCCATTTTCGTAGAAACGTAGGTTTATTTCCATAGAGACATGCTAAATACAAAGGGCTGCAATAAATGAGTAATCCTTAACATAAAATAATAGAACATTTTAATAGAAATTAATTTTTTCTTGAACATTAACTTGCCAGACACTGAATAACTGCACAAATAAATAAGCGTAATGCAAATAAGCCTATTTTTCTTGTTCTCCGGCAGCGAAGTATTTCCTGTTGCGCACACCACACAAGTCAGTACAAGACGAATGACGTGTCAATCGGCTGCTAAAATATTTGCTGCTAGTATTAGTGGAGAGAAATGGTGCGCCTGTGCATAAGGCCCATAAGGGAAATGAATGCAACACGATTATTGTAATCAGTCATTAGTGAACGTTGTAGTTCGTTATTAATAATTATGTATAACAGGATATTGTAAAAATGAAGTTACAAAATTTTTGTTAAAACGTTGTTTACATACCATTATATTGTGGGCCACATGCGGCCCATGGACCGCGAGTTTGACATGCTTGACATAGAGAGATAGAAAGGCAGATTGAGACTGACAGAGAAGGGGTGAGAACAGAAGATGGGCAGAGACCCAGAGGCTAACGGAGGGCAGGGGAAGTCAGACCAGGAGGAACAGATGGGGGAGCAGACCAAGAGGTTAAGGAAAAGTGGGGGAGGGGCAAGGAGGCACGGAGGGTAGAGGTGAATTTGAACGGTGGAAAGAAGTGAGGTGGGGGCTGTCCCAAGGAGGGGCGGGGGAGAGAAAGGCCAAGAGAGAACAAACATAAAAAGGACATCAGAAAAGCCTTCCGACATGACCCGCCATTCCTCTACCTCCCAGGGTGCTCCCAGCCCCTCGGGAGGTCCTCAGCAGGCAGGATCATCACCCCACACTGTGCACACAGCTCTTCTGGGGCAGCAGCTTCCGGGCCCATGTCACAGTGCTCCCAGCTCCTCCTCTCTGCTGATGCAACGTGCTCAGTTGGAGCTTTCGGGTCCTCCCTGGATGCAAGGGCATCAGTTCCTATCAGTCTCGATAAGGCATTGTGCCAGAACACAGCTGTCCCCAGACGGAGAGGTAATGGGGGTGGCTCAGAATACCCTTGCCTGGGAGGGATTTGGAGGGGAAGGTTAGCATCGCAGGAGGGTGACTGCGGGTGAAGATCAGTCAAGAGAAAACTCTTTTGAGTACATAATGATAAGATTGTTTTTCCAGCCTTCTCCTGGGAGGAGCCAGGGGTCAGGGAGAGCACCCACATGGGGCCCCAGTGCAGCAAAGTCAGGGAGAACCGCACAGCCCTCAACCTCCCAGCAAATTTCCTTGACCTCATTTTTGTAGTGGGTAAGCTCAGTGGCAAATGCATAGTGACGTTATCCAGCCCATCATCTCAGAAACTAGAGCTGCCTCCCTCTCATTACTGCCCTCATTTTCTCTTCCTTTCCCTCCTTTCCCTTCGGCAATGGGCTGATGTGAAAGGGACGCAGCAAAGCTCTACGGCTCCTTGTAGAAACGATCATCGATCATTCCCTGTTTGAAACCTTCCCATACACTGAAGTTGAAATAAACTTACAACATCAGCAGAACTCCTGAGTAAACTGTTTCACTATAAAAATTCTCACCACCCCTATTGATTTAATTTTAAATAACATGAATATGTTTTTGCACACATCATATATTTTTTAAAGGTTGCCTTTTTACCCTTAATAAAATCATCATAACAATAAGCATTTTCTACAGCACAGTTTAATAACTGCTTAGTCTTTGATTATACAGATACATCATAATTTGCCTAACCAATACATTATCAAATATAATCTACACCCACGTAGAAAAGAGCCAAATTTTCTATGCTTGATATATATTTTTCCCTATTTTAAATGACTATCCTTTTTTTTTTAAAAAAGATTAGTCATTTTTTTTTAAATATATTTTTTATTGATTTTTTTACAGAGAGGAAGGGAGAGAGATAGAGAGTCAGAAACATCGATGAGAGAGAAACATCGACCAGCCGCCTCCTGCACATCTCCCACTGGGGATGTGTCCGCAACCCAGGCACATGCCCTTGACCGGAATCGAACCTGGGACCTTCCAGTCCGCAGGCTGACGCTCTATCCACTGAGCCAAACCGGTTTCGGCATGACTATCCTTATATACATGTCTTTGTACACATTCATAATTATTTCTATAGTATGAAATCTAGCCAAAGGCATCTTTATAGTTTTTGGTGCCTAATGTTTTTCATAATTCCAGAAGGTCCTACCATTTTACCTGACCACCATTGGGTGGGAGTGTTTCCTGTCCCCCCTGACCTCATGAACTGACTCCCCACACTCTCCTCTGTTGTTGGTAGTGATAGTGGTAGTGGTTTCATTTTGGTTTAAAAAAAAAATTTTTTTTGTTGATTTTACAGAGAAGGGAAGGGGGAGAGAGAGAGAAACATTGATGTGAGAAACATGGATTGGTCGCCTCCTGCACGCACCCCAGCCAGGACGGAACCCGAAAATACCTGGGCATGTGCCCTGACCAGGAATCGAGCCCACAACCTTTCAATGCATGAGACAACACTCAACAACTGAGCCTCACCAGCCAGGGCTATTTTGCTTTTAATTTATGGAGAAATGTTCTGGTCCTTACTGGTAGCATCTCACAGATACAAGGGAACAGGAGTCTAAATTCTTCCTTATCTATTTAACCAAAGAGAGGGCAGCAGAACATGCCTGTTGGGCTATCTGTATAATAACTCTTAAAAACAGGAGGGCCTGGCCAAGGCCTCTGAATACAGCTACAAACCCAAATCTTCAATCACTGCAATTCAGGATCTAGCCCAGTGTCTGGTCATCAGGCCCACTTCAAGGCACATTATAGCCAACTGAGTGAAGGGTGTCTGTTTATTATAGTCATAACTTCTTCAAAATATAAGGAAAATAATTAAAAGTAGGGTGGTTCCTGGAATTAGGAAGGTTTATTACAAAAGAACCAAAACCATGTCTAGTCTTATTTTTCTACTGACTTGGCTTTTCTGAACCTGAGTTTTCCCTCACCAGATAAACAAAGGAAAGATATTTTACATCGACCATTTCAGGGAAAGAAAGGGCCGCCTGCATTAGCTAACATGGACCACAGAGCAGAAATCTAATGCAAGATGCATCAAGTGAGGACAGACTCTCTGAAGGCAGAAGCAGGCAGCATGTTGATGCTACGCAGCTCACAGCCTGTGCCAGCAGTTCCATCCAAACATCCTCTACTCCAAGGCCGTAGCAAACTGAATAAATGATTAATAATTAAGTTGTTGTCCCTCACTTCTTCCAGGAAAATAATTTAAAAACAAAATTGTAGATGTAAAAAAAAATAATAATAAAAAAATTGTAGATGTAGATACGTGGGAGTTATGCCACTGGCAATGTTAATCAGTTTGGAATTTACAAAAGGATTCCCTACAACCCCAATCCATTTTTCTGCCCTTATCTGAATTTCAGTATTTTTCATTATACTGTCATACTGTTGTGGTGGTTATTTTTTTTTTTTTAAAGAAAACACTGTTTTCCTAAAATTTAGAATTATAAATACCAGAGTTAAAAGGATGCTGAAAATAATCTAGTCCATACCTTCTAATTCTAAACATAAAGAAACTGTACCTGAAAGAAGATATAAATGGCAGAACCTACTAAGACTATGGAAATAATGACTTAATTCCATCTCCTCTCAAATCCTATAATAGCTTCATTTTTGTATTATTTATAGATAACTGCCTTTTATTAGGGGAATATGATAGCATGTCATATACTGGGCATCTGTCTTAGGAAGCAAAACTTTATAGTATCAATTTATGTTAGGTAAAATCTTACAGAAACAGAAAGCTACGTTTTTCATAAAAGCAGATAATGTCACTCAGATATGAGGAGACAGCACAATGCAATCTTGGAGCTGAAGGTATTCTCAGTATGTTCAGTACAAACACTTTACATACAAAGTGACCACCCACTTAGAAGGGCCTGGACAGTATTTCATAACTCCCGGCTCCAGGCTCTTCCCACCACACCAAGCTGGCTTTTCTATATTATGATCTGGTACAGCATCTTGGATTTTTAACGCATAAAAATCATAGATGTTATAAAATATCAATCCATGACCCATTCAGTTTCTAAGGCTATGTAGGTACTATGGCCCTCCTATGTTTTTAGTCATTTTTCAAAGTCTAGGAGATCCACTGATTTCAAAAAGCAAGACAAAAATACCACAGCTCTCATGGTAGAAAATGAATTAAGTACTGAACAGCCAAATAATGCTGAGGGCACAGGCTTCCCTGTCACTAATGATCAGGTGAAACTCACTCTTATTCACGCCTTCCTGCTGCCTCTGTCCGACTCTTCCAGGCCAGGCTGCATTGACTAAGGACCAGTTTATCCCCAGCTCATCCATCTGAGTGTCAACACCCTGAACCTAACAGCTCCTGAAGTCACATCCCCTGGAAGTACAGCGTCAGCCTCCTCTTCTGCCACTATCTGTGAGAATTTAAGCTACGTCCCTCTTCAGGCCTCAATTTGCTCCTGGAAAAATGACAGCGTTCTCTCCAGCCTGACATTGATATGGTCTATGATTTAAGGGACAGCTATTTTCACAAAGGGAAAGGAGGGGGTGAGTTTGGGTGGCCTCTTGATATACCGATTTGAGTCCTGACCTTTCTCTGTCTCTCGTCAGCCGTTCAGCCTGTGGGTGTAGAGTCACAATTTAGAGTGTGTGGGAGAACGTTTGAGTAGAAAGAACTGCACGATCCTCAGACACAACTGGAAGAGCCAGACAGAGATAGGCAAAGACAGAACAAGCAGAGATGCTCAGGAACAATGCGGGGAATGTGGGAGGAAGGGCTGCCTCGCTGCCTCCTGTGAGGTACAAGCCTGGACTGTATCCTGCCAGCAAAGTGACATAAATGCTGGATGAAATGCTACCCACAAGTACTCTGCTGCTTCATTACATGGAATCGGGGCAGCTCTGTAACAAAGGCTTGCTCCAGCCTACCCAAAGGATGGAGCACACAGCAACACTATAAAAATCCCTGTGTGTGTGGTCCTAGGAGACTTGTCCAAGTCGGTCTCGGCCAGCACAGCAGCAAGGCATGCACAGAACTCTCAAATCACCATCTGGAGCCAGAGTCATAAACGTTATCTCCAAGCTGCTACCAAGCTCAGCCAGCCACCGTCTATGTCCTTATCCCATTATGTAGGTCCCAACACAGCACAACTGTAGGGTACACCCCTCACATTTGAGGTCACCACGAATCTGTATATATATTATGACAATTTCCTGGCAGGGGACAGTACAGGGTTTTTTTTTTTTTTTTTTTTTTTTAATATATTTTATTGATTTTTTGCAGAGAGGAAGGGAGAGAGATAGACAGTTAGAAACATCGACCAGCTGCCTCCTGCACGCCCCCGACTGGGGATGTGCCCGCAACCCAGGTACATGCCCTTGACCGGAATCGAACCCGGGACCCCTCAGTCCACAGGCCGACGCTCTATCCACTGAGCCAAACCGGTTTCGGCGACAGTACAGGCTTTGAAGAAAGGGCAGCAAAAGGATCATGTGGACTAGTAGCAGGGCGGCCCCTTCCAAACCTGCACAAAAGCACATTACAGTCTCCAGAATAATATGGAACTTATGCTTCCATTACCTATGCTCATGTTAACTACAATGTGGTGATGTCACCCTAGCTCTATTCAGGGTCCCTAGATATTGCACTATTGTTATGAAGATGACAGACAACCTTAAATGAGGAAAAACATCAATAAAATGGGAGGCCCCAGAAGAGCAAAAGTCCATGTTCCAGCAGTGGCCACCTACAGAAATTCGAATGCTAGTCTGGAAGGTGATAACCTCCCTCCCAGGCTCACTGTGGGCTTCCCAGGCTCCGGCAGGCCTCGGGTTGGTGATAACCTTCCCAGGGGTGGTCACTATATGCAAAAGGGGGAGAGTAGACCCGGAATCCAACAGTGCTAACCACAGCATTCACACACGTGACACGAATCTGGAGCACTTCAGAAGGTGGACGAAGAACTGGATCACCAGTGAGGATAAGAAATGAGTTTCCATCTGTGCTTTGTCTAAATAGGTCAGAGTGAATGACTCCTCGTAGCAGGAAATGTTAATGATTTCTCCTCAGTCTCAAAAACTGGACGATATTTTTGATGTTCTTCTTTTAAAAGTAGAGTTTATTAAGGTAAATAAAAATCTTTACAGAGTAAATTTCATCCTGTTAGTGCATAGTTCTGTGTGTTGGAAAAACTCATGAAATCTGTAACTACCACCAATAGTCAAGATATTAAAGAGTTTCATCACCACCACCCCAAATTCCCTCATACCCCATTAGAGTCAAACTCTAGCCCTCGCTCAATAACCACTGATTTGATAAAACTGGACTATACTTAATTCAAAATTCAGCACTGTTTAAACTTTCCCTTAGATGTTTATCATATTTCATCGATTCTCTCTCTCACCACACACACACACACACACACACACACACACACACACACACTCACACAAATACACACCTAGATTTAAACAGGGAAATTAGGATGTGTCTTACAATTGATCCCATTTTACCATAATTGGCAACAAGTTTTCTCCTTAGATATACATAAAATAATGTGTTTTATAATCTATGGTGCCTTTCTAAAACTCAATGAAATATATTAAAGCCATTAACATTTGAATGCTTACTATGGGTTAAGCATTCTACTAGGCCCTGAAAATATAAAAATGAATCAAATGGTCCACAAGAAACTTTCACTTGAGGGAGGGAGATAAACAATTATAATAAAATGCAATCATGTCTATAGTGGAGTGTTATCCATTCACTGGGAACCAAATAAAAATATCTCTAGATTGGCCACCCTTCTTCTTTCAGGCAAAACTCCCCTCCCCCCGAGCCCCCAAGCATATCCTTCCATGCACACAGGAAATAAGGGCAGAGGAGTATCATGCGGCTTCCCTGCTCATTCCAGGAATGAGTTATTGCCCACCTGACATATTGCCTAGGAACAATCGAATTATTTCTTCCACAACTCGTCGTTGTCGTAGGAAGTCTCATTTTAGTGTTCAACAGCTGCAAGGCTTTTATGATAATATCAAAAGACAAGTCACTGAAAATAACTGCTCAATCTGGGAAAGGCAGATGCCCCAAATCTCTCACAGACATGCTTCGAGGTCCCCAAATTCTTCCCCGCACAACTTTGAAAGGGGAATGTAGAGAAAACAGGTAGTGTCCTTACCTGGTTCCTGAAAGTGTTCTTCATTTGATAGAGTTCTAGACAAGATAAGTATTAATGCTTCTTTAAACTGGTCAAAATGCACCTAAAAAACAAGCAATTAAAAATAAATTCACAACAGTTCCCACAGTCTTAAGGTAACAAGCCCATCTACATACAAGGCACCAGGACCATTTGTTAGCAGCCTGAGAGCCTTGAAGTAAGTCATAACCTGCTTAACAAAAGTTCCCTTTTCCCTCCCCTTCGTCTCTCTAAAGCACTAGAGGGAAAATGGGCTGATTACTTTTGACACCACAGTGTCAGAAATGCTAATATCAATAACAATATTTATTCAACACAGAGTCATAAGCGCTAATATCAATACTTATTCAAAACCTTCTTTAGAAACACAGAAGAGGATGTGTTTGGAACTCTTAACTACTTTTATTTTTCTGAACAAGACCAGAAAAGAAAGATGTTATGTTAGCTGTTAGGAAAAACTTCCCAAGTAAATGATCCATTGTAATGATGCCCCAACGATGCTTTTATCTCTTAAGATTTCTAGAAAGAAGGAAGTTACCTTTTGAGGATGACTTGAATATTGTCTTGCCTGGGGCAGGTATGTAATATTTATGTCCCAAGGCCCCTATGGTTCTATAAACAAGCAGGAATCAATAGCAAACACAAAGGATAAGAGGACCTTGGAAAGCATTTTCCTGAATTCTTAAAAACACAGTTACCTTGACTTAAGTAGGAAAGAACCTGAGTTTTATGTAAGTAAATACTTAGAACAGGGATATCGCTTTGGCTAAAGGGGTTAATGGTTTTCTTTCTGGCCAAGTATACTCTTCTATAATGTAAATGTATGGGATCTCACCATGGGTCAGAGAGAGATTGTATTTCTTCTTACCATCATTCTAGCTTGATAATGTGGCATCTGCTTATACAGAAGCCCATATTAAACACAAAGTCAGCAAATTTGTAATCTGTGCTGTTTTGGTCTCTTTGGATATCATTACAAAACAGTGCCTAGGAGTTTAAATACAGGTGACAGATAAAAAAAACACAACACTTTCAAATTAAAACTGGAAAAGCAACAGACCTCATTAGTCATCTAAACAATGGGAGAAAAAGCATATAATGTCTTATCCATGCAAATCAAGGCAAAGGAGAGGAATCCACTGAGACTCCTGTCATAAAGTTGTATCTATCACACACACACACACACACACACACACACACACACACACACACGGCCCTGAAACTTACCAGACTTTCCCAAAGCACTGAATGTGATGTCCCTACCACATTCGTTTTGATTAATTGGAATTACATTCTAAAATCATATTCCTTCAGATCATGCAGACTAAAAATCAGCATAATCAGAGCCAGGGCAGAAATCTGTCAAGGGAGCCAGGGCCATACAATCAGGGAAAGGGTTAAAAGATTGCAGAAATGGAAGCTGTGCTAATTAGGTTTCACAGATGACAAATCGCTGAGAAGCCTGTGGAGGGAGGAGGGACCCTGCAGTGTCCCAAGGTCAGAGGAGGGGTTCAGGCCCCTGGCATCCCAGCTCCAGTTCCCAGAGGCAAGGCCACCTTTCCAATCAGCCAGTCCACAGACATCACACACCCAAGGGCTCCCTGCTCAGGGGCATGTCCAGGCATTTCTACTTCCTGCCACAGTCATGCCTCCTTGGGGGAGGGGGAGAGAAAGGTTAGGAGATAGGCTTTTGGTTCCCATCCTGACTCAGCGACTCACTTCCTCTGTGAGTTGGCTAAATTACTAAAGCTCTCCGAGCTTTTGTTTGCTCATCTGTAAAAATGGGGTCAACAACTAATATCTACGACTCATTCAACAAACATTTACTGAGCATCTGCTATGCATCAGGCACTGGCCTAGGCCCTGGCGATACAGCAATGGATGAGCACACCTTCTCAGGAAGTGCCCTGGGAGCCAGGCAGGTGCTGTGTTAAGAGCACTGCATACATTGACAGTATCACCCCCTCAGAGAAGTGGTAGGGAGTTTTGTAAAGTGTCTAGAACTTCCTGGGACTTATTAGGTACTCACTCAGCAAGTGGGAGTTAGTACTACTAACAGGTATGAGTAATCATCGTAACTGTCTCCACCACTTTTACAGAGAAATGGGGCCGCATTCTCAAGGAAAGCAACTGACCATGAGAGTAACCAAGGAGCTGATTAGGAGTGAGTGAGTGAGTGAGTGAGTGAGTGTATATGTGTTGCGGGTGGTGGGGGGTGACAGTAGGGAAGCCAGGAGCCTGCCTCGCCCCCACGCTCTGGGAAGTTGTCCAGCATCGGAGCAAATGACCTAGTCTACTGTGCTTAGGGACCCCAACTCCAAGTTTCTTCTCTGTCTTAAGATATTAATGGAGGTGACCTGAATGAAACCTCTCATTGCCAATGTTATGAAATGAACAGAAAGAGGCTCCTGCTTCGGAAGGGAGGTGCTGGCCTTGAGACTTTCAAATCCTTTATCCTTGTCTCGGGGCTTCTGCTGGGTCTCCTGAAGATATTTTGAGAGAGGTAACAGGAAAGAGCCCTTCTGAATTTTGTCCTAACAGTTCAATTCAGTGAGCATCAGCCATGAAAATCATCCTGGGGTCTCTGCACCTCAGTTTTACACACACACCCCAAAATGACCAAAACAGCTATAATCTGGAAGTTAATTCTAATCAACTCCCAAGGCTTGATTGTACCATATTTAAGGGATGCTTAGGCCTCATACAAGCACAGCCACCTCTGAGACAGTATCAGCCTCATGTATGTGCAGCTGCTGGCTCTCAGCCTCAGGGATTCACTAGTAGGCAGCGGTCACCAACCGGTGGTCCGCAGACCACTGGCGGTCCGTGAGGTCCGAAAGGCTGGTGACCGCTGGTTTAGAGTGTGGCAGACAATCGGGACACACGCAGTGGAGTCCAAAGCTGAGGACAGCACCCTGAAGCCCTCGGTCCTCTCACAGAGAATGCCGCAGAACCAACTCACAAGCTCTTTATTCTCACGCTACCTGGTTTATTTCAACCTTCATTATCCTGTTTCCCAACCCACTACAGATTAGAGCAGCAAAAAAAAAGATGGAGCACTCCAAGGCAAGTACAAGAAATAAATACTGACATAGTGTGAAGGAAGAAAGACTAACCAACTAACCATCCTCGCTTTAACAAAAATAGAGCATAAATATTTTGTACTTTAACTATTTTTAAAAACTATATAAATTACATAAAAAAGTCACATGCCCTCAAAAACTTAATAGGTTGGGATTATTTAGTGTTAGGGCCAAGATCTATGTGCTGCTAAGTAAATCCTGAGGGTATCAGTCCTGGCCGGTGTGGCTCAGTTGATTGGAGCATCACCTGTAGCACAGAAAGGTCTTGAGTTCGATTCCCAGTCAGGGCACATACCCAGGTTGTGAGCAACAGATAGAAGTTTCTCTCTCACATTGATGTTTCTCTCTCTCTCCCTCTGTCTCTCTTCCTCCTGCTCTAAAATCAATTTAAAAAATTTAAAAATTATTTTAAAAATCCAGAGGGTATCACTCTTATAGAAGAATAAGTGATAGACCAAGAAGATTTAAATGATCAAGAAAAATCTTGTAATGCTTAATCTACTCTTTAATAGGGCAAGACATTAGTAAAAAAGTTTTAATCCCCAATGGTTAACCTATTTTTTCTTTTAAAAGGCTGCCACTAATTGGGGTAGGAGATCCAGTTATTAGAAAATGCTATTAATGTGGGTCCTGGATAAAACTAGATCAATGGGGGCATTAGTATAGGTTCTTCCTTTCCTGAGCATCTGGTCATCTGGCCCTCACAACATCCATGTGAACTGTCAAAGCAGGCATCCCTCCTCAGAATTGAGAGAGAGGCTCAGAGAAGGCCGGTGCCTTGCCCAAGGCCACACATCTTGAGGAGGAGTTACTTAGAGAAGCCAGGCCTTCTCATTGGACACATTAAAGTGCAGCAACTCACCTGCCCCAGGCTGCTCCACCCTGGTCTGACCTCTCAGGGAAATCCCTCAGCTGCTCCAAGTCAAATCCTCAACTTTACTAAGCAGAAAGCAGCCCACTGGGGCTTCAGAGGACACAAGATCAAGGGACACAGAACCTCTGCCCTCACGGAGCTTATCAGCTACACTCTAGACCAGTGGTTCTCAACCTTCTGGCCCTTTAAAACAGTTCCTCATGTAGTGACCCCCAACTATAAAATGATTTTCGTTGCTACTGCATAACTGTAATTTTGCTACTGTTATGAATTGTAATGTAAATATCTGATATGCAGGATGGTCTTGGGTGACCTCTGTGAAAGGGTCATTCGACCGCCAAAGGGGTCGAGACCCACAGGTTGAGAACCGCTGCTCTAGACTCTAGAGGGTGGGAGGATGGATGGGGACGAAAAGAAGAATATGTATTAGTAACTACAAGGTAGACTCTGGTAAGTGTTCTGAAAGAGACAAAAACAAGCTGGTAGGGGCCTCTGACCAATGGGCATATCCTACCTGGCCCAGGGGGAGGAAAACAGGGACTCTCATAACATCTGACATCTCCAAGATATTCACAGGCAGAGCTTAACGTTTTCCAAAATGGACTTATAATGCATTAAATCCACCACATTTTAGAAGAAAAGGGCCTATAAAATACTATGCATCATCATTAACTCAGAGAACTTCGTAATCCAACAATGTCTATCTAGATGACTCCTACATCCCCTACACACAAAAAAATCTAAAAATGCAAAAACAGAAACCTGGCAAATTGTTCAAAACCACTGGAGCAGTGGGGGAGGGTGAAAGGGGGTCAATTCTATGGTAATAGATGGAAACTGGACTTTTGGTGGTGAGCATGTTATAGTGCATAAAGGTAGTGAATTATAATGCTGTACACCTGGAACTTATATAATATTATTAACCAATGTTACCTCAATTAAAAAAATATTGGAACAGCTTTAATTCTTAAATTGATCTTCATTTTCCTTCTTGCAGGGGTATATAGATTCTGGACCCTCCACTTTAAACAGAAGTAAATTCCGTATCTTTCAAGAAGAGAGTTCTCTAATAGAGGCAGGTGACTGCTATTTTCCACCAAGGCTCATGAATACTGATGTGGCAGAAAAGCCCCTTAGGGCACAACCCAGACCCAAAATGTTAATAAATGCCTTCTATTGTGAAGAATCTTGCATCAGTGGGCTCACTGACTTCAGTAGCTGGAATTTTTAAGTACCATTTTTTTTTTCCTCCAAGGGAGTTTTACTATTGTATTATGTTAAAATTTAGAAATCACCACAAATATACAATGCAATTAAATCCCACGGGGTAACAAGGTCCGGAGCAGTGCACACCCTGGCTGCTACCTCCTCATTTGAATAATAATTGCTGCCATTCATTTTACAGGCATTCCTATATCTTGTATGCCTCAAAGGGCAGTTTGCAGCAATGGGAAAATTACATGACTGACTGAAAACACACATGACATTTAAACTAAATTAACAGGAAGACCAGTCAAGTCTGATATTTTCTGTCATGTGTCACCACCGCTTAATAGAAATTTGCCTCATCACTTTTGCTCCCCAAATTTCATATGAATGCTTTTTTAGCAACACAATTTGCCTTTCTGAAAAAAAGAATTTAAGCACCACATAAGAAACAAATGCTATTTTAAACCACACACACACACAAAAAAAAAACTGCCACAGGAAGTAAAATAAGGAACCTAACATTGCATAAAATCATCTCGGGCAATCTTGGAGATCAAATGCATACAGTTTCCATATGTGTGCAGGCAGTGCTTCGAACAGACCCAAGATGAGAGAGCTGGGGCCAGCATTCAACAATGTGAGCTCATGAAATAAGACAAGGGTCCATGTGACTGTCTTCACACTAAGGAGGTTTGTATCTTGTATACAAAGGGAAGCCAATGAGAGAACATTCAAAACAGTGTTAGTTGAAATGGGTATAGAAGTATGGACTCCTCAGAAGGTCAGTGTAGAGGAAAATAATGTTTCCGGCATTATGCAAAGAGAAATGACATAGAGGAACAAAGAGATGGAGTTTCATAATGAAAGACACAGTTAAAAATGTGTCCTGGATACTAAGTAAAGCATTCAAGTTATTGTAGCTTAGCTGTCATGTACTGCAGACAATGTGGAGAGAGGCAAAGGCCATTTGAAAAGGCAAGTTTTAAAAACCTAAAGCATCTGTATGAAGTTGTGCTCCAAGCAGCCCTGCCTGTGGATAGAAGTCGGTGATACGACCACCATACGAGTTTCTAGCAAATCCATTCTCTACTCTTAAGATGTCTCAGAAAATCATTGCTGGAAACTCATTATTTATCAAATACCCATTCTAGGTGTGTAAGAGAAGGAAGGAGCTATAGAGCACAGCAGTAAGCTGGGTACCTGGCTCTATGTTGGTTTTGAAATACACAGTCTAGGTCAGTGATGGCGAACCTCTGACACGCAAACTCATTTTTTTGATTGATTTTTCTTTGTTAAATGGCATTTAAATATATAAAATAAATATCAAAAATATAAGTCTTTGTTTTACTATGGTTGCAAATATCAAAAAATATCTATATGTGACACGGCACCAGAGTTAAGTTAGGGTTTTTCAAAATGCTGACACCCCGAGCTCAAAAGGTTTGCCATCACTGGTCTAGGTCAACCCTAATCACAAGCTTACAAGGAGGGCATTAAGTTTTCCCATTATACAGATAAATGACCCGAGACTCTGAATATTTAAGATAATATGCCCATATGGCTAAAATGTGGCAAGAATCACTCTATGAATCCAGGTCTGACTTCAAAGACGGTGCTCCAATAGTGTACTATCTTGATGTGGTGGGGGCAGAGGTTGAAGGGGGACAGAGAATGAGATTCATCTTTGCATATTTGGAGTCTGAAGAGACTGTGGAGACAGCAATCATACTCGGGGACTGGGAAATCTGGGTTTCCATCCTGGTGCTGCTTCAAGTGAGCTGCCTGACCTTAGACAAGTCACTGCACTTTTCCAAGTTCTGGACCCCAGGTTTCTCTGTCATACAGATGAGCATTTAAGTCTAAAAACCTGTGACGGACACTGAAGAACTTTAAGTGCCCTCATGCAGACAAGATGCTTCTCATAAAAGTGTCAGTGGGCCCTAACCGGTTTGGCTCAGTGGGTAGAGTGTCGGCCTGCAGACTGAAAGGTCCCAGGTTCGATTCCGGTCAAGGGCATGTACCTTGGTTGTGGGCACATCCCCAGTTGGGGGTGTGCAGGAGGCAGCTGATCGATGTTTCTAACTCTCTATCCTTCTCCCTTCCTCTCTGTAAAAAATCAATAAAATATATTTTAAAAAAATAAATAAAAGTGTCAGTGGGATCTTGTGGGAAACTTAGTGAGCATTCCTGGCCATACTTTCTCTGATGAAAGAGATGATCACCACTGAAATAAAGTAGGTGGAAAAGAAAAGCTATTTGGTACTTGTTTTCAACATTTGCTGAGAGCAGAAGGCCTTCCTTCCCAACGGCTCTCCCCTATGCCCTTGCTTTTGTCAGACTAAATACCTCTAAGAGACTCAAGGTTCACAGTATGCGAAACCAAAGGTAATTCTGCAATGAATTTGACAAGAAAGTGTTAATACAGAATGGAGACAAGTCTTGTAGCCCCTGACTCAGAATGTCGTTTTGTCTATAAAGGGGAATCACATGCCCTTAGGAGTTCAATTCAACCCCAGATGAGATTATTGTAAAGGAAGGGAGTGATGGAAAGATACCCAGAGTCACAAGATCAACCTAGGAATCAGAAAATACCCTTCACTATTTCAGGTTACTCTATGGTGGTTAAACAGTAAGATACAGCAAAGCTTCAGACACTGAAGAGCTGCAATGAGAAATGTTTCCACCATTCCCTCCAAGGCATTCAAGAAAGCCTCAGATCAATAACATGAAACAGGAGCGTGAACACGAGGTGGTTATAAATAGACACTACATGACCAAGCGTAATTTTGCACATGGAGAATAAATCCAAATAATCACCGCCAGAAAGTACTTCTGGGCCCTGGCCAGGTAGCTCAGTTGGTTAGAGCATCTTCCCAATACGCCAAGGTTGCGGGTTCAATCTCCAGTTAGGGCACATACAGGAAAAGCAACCAATGAGTACATAAATAAGTGGAACAATAAATCAATGTTTCTCTCTCTCTCTTCTCTCTCTCAAAATCAGGAAGTACTTCTGTATTTCTGACTTATTTTTCAAATGGTTAAAATGTGTATAAGAGAAAGAAATCTTAAAAAGCTTTTAATGAATTGGAAACAACAACAAAAAAAGCAATCCTCCATGTGAAATTAACCTTGACATTTATAAAAGAACTCCAAGCACTTTAAAATAAAAGGTGGGAAAGCTGAGCTAAATTTTATATTTGTACAAGTATCAAATTTTAATACTAAAAATTTTCAAAGTGCCTTTGATGACCAAAGTCTACATACCCATGGAACTCTCCGGAAGCAATGATGAGTTCTGCTTCCAGGTAGCTTGTTCTGAATCTAGAGGGTGCCCAGGGCATGGGCCCTTCAGTGTCCACATTCATATCAAAAGTATAGCAAGGAGACTCACCAGAACCCCAGGGGGCTGTTCTGTCTCAAGTTGGTATATTCCATAATGAAAGGAAAATGCATTTTTAAAACAGGATATAACTAAAGGCTTCAAAAAAAACCAAGGTAAATGATCATATTTATGTCCAGATTTCTAATAAAAGAGAGAGAGTCATATAGAAACACTTCATTTAAAAGACACAAAACCAGGAAGCACCTACAATGGGTATCGGAGATTTGGATGAAAACTTAGTTCAATGAACAAGAAACCTAATGAACAAAATAAATTGATGAATAAAATAGAAAGAGACATGGAAACATGGACCAGACTGACGAATCTCAGAGAGAAAGGGGGGAGGGGGAAGAGATTAACCAAAGATCTTATATGCATGTATGTATTACCTATGGACACAGACAACAGGGTGTGAAGGCCTGGGGTGGGGTGGGAACCGGATGGAGGGGGGCAACTGGGGGACATCTGTAGCACTCTCAACAATAAAAATTTAAAAAAAAGAGCTAATGTGGTTCCCTTTTTAAAACGTCTGTAGTCTTTACTCCCAGTTACTCACATTATGTGACCCGACTATAAATTCTTCCGTGTCTTGAGGAGTCCCTTGTCTTGGGGTCTCACCCACCTGACAACTGCTTGACTGTGACAAAGATATGAATGGAGCTCTTCTGATAAACTAGGAGGAAACACCTATCAGCAATGCCCTCTTTCCTTCAAATTGGTGATTCACAATCTTTCGGCTTTTCAAACACATACATGGTGAGGCAAAAGTAGGTTTACAGCTGTTCACAGGGAAAATAATACAATAACTAGTGAATAATAATACAGGAATAAACCGTGCTTCGTGTACTCACAACTGTAAACCTACTTTTGCCCCACCCTGCATAAGCACTGTGCGGGGGGAATATGGCTTCAAGTTATAAAGCAAGATCAGACAGATGAATGGAAACATAATTTGGGGGTAAATGTGCTATTAGGAAAATTCATCAAAATGGCAAGTCGATTTAAATTACTTTCCTTAACAACTGTCAAAAGAAACATTAGGCATTAAGAAAAAAAAGAACAAAGAATTATTTAAGATGGTTTTTAAAATAAAATAATAGACAAAATTCATGTTCTTAGTTGAGGAGGACAGTGCTTTTTATCTTATTTATTTTCAAGGAAAAATGACTAATTGAGCCTAATTCCAATAAAGGTAAACTTAAAGTTTTATTTTATTTTAAAATTATACTTGCTAAGATTTAAAAGATAAAATTAAAACCAGGAAACTGATCGATACTAATGCATCCAAAAGCCAATTTAATGGAAAACCGTAGTTTACAATAAACGTAAGTTGCACCCATAAGACTAGTAGAATGCCTGACATGCAGGACACATACAGCACAATACATCTCTGTTGAATTAATGAACAGATGACTATATTTAGATCTGTCATGCTTCTATTCCCTTCTCCTGTTTTATTAAACCAAACTCCTAACCCTTATAAGTTTTCTATAAATAATACCTAAAGAGAAAACATATGGCTGACATTAAAAACTTAGAATTTTACAACTTCTGACTCTACTCAATATACCCAAGAAGGTGCTAGCACATGGATTGCTTCTATGAATTCTAAGGAATTTCTCCCCCACATTTTAAAATTATAGACCATATAGTGTCTTAACAGCATATGGCCACATTTATGCGATCATCTAAGGAGAATAATTGAATTTCATAAAAAATGCAAATTGAACATCATGCATTAATTCATGGCAACCCTGCTCTCAAGACAATCACCAGGAACTCCCACATGAAATCAATATGCAGACATCTATTTAACTTTTATCACAGGCTCACTAAGTAAATATCACGCTACGGACCACTTAGGTATTCCTTATTCACAGGCAAACAGCAGACATGAAAAGCAGGCTGGTGGTGTCAGGTCGTTAACAAATCAATCGATAACTGCTCCCTTGTTCCAGTTCGCCAAATGAGGGCGAAGATGTGCAACATCTGGACAGCAAACTGCTAACCTGCTGCCGAGGGGTGATCTGTTTACAGCAGGGGCTTCCATAGTTACACTGCCTCCAACACATCTCTCAAGGAAACCTTAAGTTCTGTTATGTGTTCTTGGGCTTTAAAAAGCATTAAATGAGATCCCTTCTTTCATACTATTTCTTAGACACCGACAAGCCTGGGAACTCCAAAGCCCACAGTGGAAATGCTACTCTTATGGCTCCCCAAAGTGCCTGGGAGTGAGGCAGAACTAAAAAGCTCTTATGTTCATTACATGATGAAGAGCAAATAGTTAAATCCTCAAATCCCCCATTTCGACTGTTTTCAAAGCAAAATTTTTAGCATTTTGGGGGGGACCACATGTATTCACAAGAAACTAAAACCTCCATAGTGACCAAGAATGATCCCAGTTTTGCAAAAACTTAGTTTTGTTTTTTTCTTTAAGTCTGAGCCCTGTTAAACACCACATTCATGGTGCCAGCCCCTGAGAATATCACCCTTTGGCATTCATTTCAGGGTGGGTGTTCCTCCTGTCTGTCTCACGTTACAGAGAGCCAGTGCATCCTACAGTGTCTGAGGTCACTTACCCAACCTGTCAGCTGAGAGACAATGAAAAAGAAGCGAAGACAAGGAAGCTCAGTCACTGGAATAAAGTTGAGATCCCCAACTGCTTCCTCAATTTATACCACAATGTTAAAAACTCCTGTCTACAAAGTGATGGCAATAACAGCAGCAGAGCTGAAAAGGATTGCCCATTTTCTCCTCTCATTCATTCAAAAAAAATCAACAGCAAGGCTCAACCCAAAGCCATACACATGATGCTCTTAATTATATTTATGAGAATGGAAGGCAATATCAGGTCGTGACGGATCAAACATCCTTCCCACTAACAGCAAGAGGGGAAAAAAGATCTCCGTGACTTGATCTACAGGGAGAACATGACTATTTGTCGTCAAGCGCAGAAGTTAAAAGCAGCACACACACAGCCCTGCTGGAAGAGAGTCGTGCTGGGTTTTAAATGAGCCTGCACTGTATTTACTTACCCTCCTGTCTTATTTCCTGGGTGAAGAGTGTAATTAATACTTCACCCCAGAAACAATCCACAGAAGAGAGAGCTTTATCGGGAGTAAAATTCGTAAGGGCAATCTGCTTTCCTGTGAATGGAGCCTCCTTACCGCACCCCCATTCTCTTCCCTGGAAATCCGTCACCTCCCTGCTGTCTCAGTGGTGAAAGTGGAGTCCATACAACGATCCACGAGTAACAAGAAAAAGATGAGAAAACATCCTCTTGTTACCCTTTTTTCTCTCTTTATCTAAGATGCTCAGGGCATACCTTTCCAGGGCGCAAATCACAGCAAGCCCTCAGCTCCTGAGCAAACTGCACGGTGCCTCACGCCCACTACATTTGGTCTGTGTCTCAGGTTAAGAGCTGAGGGTGCACACAGCCAGGATGTTAGAAACAAGTTGCGATAGGTGTGGTCTGCCCCCCTCCTTCAGTGCCCCCCCCCCCCCCCGACAGAAGCCGTACCCACTTCCACCCGGTGCTCTTCCCCAGGCCTTACCCTGCCCAAGAGGTTGTCCTGAAGCAGCGTCTCTTGCAGCACCGGGGCCACCTCCTCCAAGCTCAACATGTGGCAAAGGTCGGTGAGTTCCTCCTGTCCCAGGGACCCAGTGCCCGTCGTGTCAAAACTGTCAAACAGCTCCTTGAGTCGGGCCTCATGCTGGTCCTGCTGCACCTCA
Source organism: Myotis yumanensis (assembly GCF_028538775.1). NCBI lineage: Eukaryota > Metazoa > Chordata > Mammalia > Chiroptera > Vespertilionidae > Myotis > Myotis yumanensis. Next base: position 48,084,736 of record NW_027223752.1, on the reverse strand, counting down.
TCCATCCCATAGCCCACAGCGCTCACCTGTGCGGGACAGAGACAAGGTCAGGTTGTGGCAGCCCCTGGAATCCTGCCACTGCCACCCCTCGGCAACACTATCCCTATCCTCTGCCCGCCTGGTCCCCTCGTGCAGGTCAATCGGGACTTTGGTGAGAGCCAGCAGGAGAGGGAGTACTCACACCCACCAGCGAGCGCACGGGCCTCTCCGGGAACCAGCCCTGACCAGTCCCACGCACTCCCACAGGGCACACCGCAAGGTCCGGTCACCACAGGCTAACGTGACCCGAATGAGGGAGCCTTGTAGGCAGAAGGGCACCCCCTCGGGCAGGCAGCCAGTCTCTCAAACTCAAGACTGAGAGCGATTCTCTATCAGCTCATCTGGCCCAGCACCTACAGACAGTGAAAGGCCACTTCTGACACCCAGTCCTTTCAAATAAAGTAACTGTTGGTGTCAACAGACCACAGGGCCAGAGCTTCCATGCAAGTCCGCACGCTCTAGCCGACCTGTCCAGTTGCAGTCCGCTGGCTGGATGAGCTGCTGTCTAGTTTCTCCTCCTGCAGCCTAGATGCCCCCGTTGCAATGAGACCAAATGGTTGCAGCAGGAAGCACTGGATGAGCACGTCTGATACAAAACCACCTCCTTGTTTACATGGGACCAAATGCCTTTTCCAAGAGTTCCTCAAAAAGCAACTCAATTAACCATTGGAGCAATTACATGAGGTGTGACAGGAAGAGTATTCCCTGGAGCTGGCTTCAGTCCCAGGGAGGTTTCGGTAATGCTTAGTTGCCTAGAGAGCGGAGAAAACAATACTCCAACCTTTCAGACAGTGAGGTTCGAAGGAGCCACAGATCACATGAATCCTACAGGATCTCAGGGGACCTCTAGCATCTAGGCCATCGCCGCTCTGTTCACCTGGTTACTCTGCCTTGCATCTCTCTGATCCACCCCAGCCCCAGACCTTCTGTTTTCCCACTTTCCATGGGATCAGTAAAAACACGGAGTCATCTATAACCCTCACAACCATTTTTACTAAAATTATACATCATAAAATACGAGGTACATCATACTGGAAGAATGCCATCTGGTTTTTTGCTTGCACAATAGTTCATGTATAATGTGTTGGGCCTTCCAATCAAAGTCTGGCACCTGCACATCTGGAGGTACCTTCACCATGACGCAATGGAAGCCACACACAACATACACCCTTGAGACGATGACCTCAGCTCTCTGAAACAAGGCTCTCAGAACCAGCCCTGGACTATAAAAAGCAGCACCTTTAAAAAAAGGTTCCTTTATCTTGTAATATAACTTGTATTCTGATAAAAGTCACATAACATGGAATCCAGCCTACTAAAATGTTAAGTGTGCAGTAATATTGTTCACTATATGCACATTGTTGTACAGAAGATCTCTAGATCCTTTTCATCTTATGTGACAAGCTCTATACCCACAGCACAGCAACTCTCCCCTCCCCCTCCCCCTGCCCCTGCAAACACTATCCTACTTTGAAAAGCAGCACTTTTAAATAAAACCAGCCCTGGTTCAGGAAACTCTGGCTTAGAGGTGATGTTCCATGGAGCAGATCATTACAACATGGAAGTGTGTGAGTTGAGATGTTGAACACGGCCAGAATGAAAAATAAGAGAGCCTTCCCTACAAATCAACGATGCTCTAGGCCAGCGGTTCTCAACCTGTGGGTCGAGACCCTCTGGGGGTCCAACGACCCTTTCACAGGGGTCACCTAAGACCATCGGAAAACACATATATAATTACATATTGTTTTGTGATTAATCACTATGCTTTAATTATGTTCAATTTGTAACAATGAAATTGGGGGTCACCACAACATGAGGAACTGTATTAAAGGGTCGCGGCCTTAGGAAGGTTGAGAACCACTGCAGTCTAGGCTGTGTGGCTTTCTTTCCACAGACAACTGTACAAAACATAACAAGGTGAAACAGAGCCCCGATCTTCCCGATCTTCAGCAGAACCAGGTGGGCTCGGAAGATGGATGCCAGCCAGCTCTGCCCCGTAGCTCCTAGCTCAATCTTTACTGGAGCCGCTCATTAACGTGGAGTGGCGCCCTTCTGGTCCAGGCTCCTGGTATCAGAAGGTCTCTCGTAATTATCAGTCTTTCTATTACTAAGGTGCTGCTGGTTCTGGCTACCTTCCCGGAGTTGGTCTGTTGGGTTAACTAATCACCATGTAAATGTTTTCAAAAGAAGTGGAGAGTGCTATATAAACATCAAAGCAACAGAAAAGAAACACCAAGGTGTTAAGCAAAGCCACAAAAGTTGGGAATTTAGAAGAGGCGAGGCTTGGCTAATGAGATCCACTTAGAGTCTGCCAGTTAATTGTCAGCTAAGATCAGCTGAGAATCCCCAAGGTGCTCTGGGGTTTTCAGGGTTGCCATAGCTCTGGGACTCGCTCTCTGAGTGTAACTGTCCCTTGGGCTGTAATCTGACCGACTTCATAAATGCCAGACTATTCTGCTTTTGCTTGATTTTGCATATTAAAAAAAAACCCCAAAGGGAAAGAATTCTAACACTTCCTCTTTTAAGAACTATTTTTAAGGGTTGGGGACTTGTCCATCTAAACCAATGAAAGAGGGCCATAAAACTCACAATGTACTGAGGAGTCCAGATCTGATGCATGGCTTTGAATTTGATAGACTATCATGCCCTGCTCTTTGGGAGGTCACTGGATTTTTGCTAGATAAAACTTCTTTCATTTTACAGTACCTTTCTTTCTTTTTTGTTTGTTTGTTTGTTTGTTATCTCTGTATTTCATCTCTCTCCTTCCCAAGACACCATGCTTAAGAGAACATTCTTTTGACTTAAGGGGGAAAACAGCCCTACTCCTGCAGAACAAAGGATCGTATGTAAGGAAACATCCAAAAGATTTTACATATGGTGACAAGTTGTCAGTACTCTTCTGGCACCGAATGAATGTTTACTGGTTGATATTATTCCCCAACTGTTCATCAGTAATTTCATGTGCAAGAATTTTGTTCTCCCCACTTGCCAGAAATTTCTTTAAGGGGAAGGTCCACAGCTTCTGTTTCTTTTATAGTGTCCCCCAAACGCACAGTACAGTGTGGTCCTCACACCAGGACACAGTGTAAACACGGACTGGCTGGGTATATGGAGATTTCTTGAGTGGAAGCTTAACCTGAATGAGAGCTACAGAAATAAATGAGCACACAAAGAGTTTGAAATGCCGATTTCTTCCGCAAACACACCTCTACTCCTCCACCCCCCACCCCAATCCAACCCCTTTTCAAAGGCATCTTTAGTCCCAGATGTAGCCAACAGAAGTAGAAAGCCAGCACCCACTGCCAGACTGTATCACACAGAGCCGCCCGCCTGAAGTTTGGCTCAAGGAGTAAGTGAGCCAGTGGATTCTCGCACTCGAGCTGCATTTGTTGGTGATGGAATGTGGCTTTGGGGGACAGTCTGTCTAAAATATCTTCCCTGGTCCCTTCCCTGGTCCCCTCGTTTATAGAATGGGAAGGATAATACCCATCTGGAAGGGGTGTCCTGAGGGTTAAATATGGTAAGCAATTGAGAGTAGCAAATCCCACTGAGAAAACCACCAAGAAAATACCTGTGACTTACAAAGAAGGGGTTCAACTGAAGAGAGGTAACTCACACAGGCCCATCAGCCACAGATCTGCCTTCATAGACGCAGAGCAGGAGCTGTGGATGCCAGAGTCCAGAGAGCAAGAATGGGCAGGGTACATGTGATGTATATTAAAATGCTACATTACTAAACAATAATGGTAGCAGGTAATGTTCCTGTTGCCTCAATAGTTAAAGGCAGATTGTTGATAAACTTCATGTGAAGCAAAAGCAAAAAGGCTGAAATATAGTTGGGAGTTCAGCAGAAACAACTTTTTAAAAAATTCCTGAGCATTTACTGTAAGTCTGGCCTATGCAGAGTGCTTTACCTATATGATCTCATTGAATCTCCCTAATACTTTAGATCAGCGGTTCTCAACCTGTGGGTCGCGACCCCTTTGGCAGTCGAACGACCCTTTCACAGGGGTCGCCTAAGACCATCCTGCATATCAGATATTTACATTACGATTCATAACAGTAGCAACATTACAGTTATGAAGTAGCAATGAAAATAATTTTATGGTTGGGTCACAACATGAGGAATTGTATTTAAAGGGCCAGAAGGTTGAGAACCACTGCTTTAAACAGATTTCACCTTCCCACTTAAGATGCAGAAATTGGGGGATGGCAAAAGTACAGAACCTGTCTAAGAATTCAACACTAACATGGGCGGGGGGGGGGGCGGGGGGGGCGGGGGCAGGACTGGAACCCTGGTCTGACTCTAAACTCTACTGCCTCTCCAACCGACATGTAATAACTCATGAATGGGGCCACTGCAATGATATCATTGACAAGTCACTTACCTCTGCCTTTATGTGTTAACCAGCCAAACTGAACCAGGTACTAGAAACCACCGTGGAACACCTGATGGCCACAGACTCCTCCAGGTTGGAATGGGGAATGGTGGGTTCCTGCCTCCCTAGCACCCTCGAGCCATTTATTGAATAATTATAGCCTCCCAGGCATTAGGGATACACAGAAAAAGCAATCTCTTTTTACTAAAGCAGCTTTGGGATTTAGCGCCAGGAAGACATAAATTTGTATGTAAAAAGGATCATGAAGAATCCCATCTCTTCCATAATGGGCAAAGTCCAGGGATTGAGAGCTGTTAAATTAATTCCCCCAAACACTTAAATATGTCTAATCTGTGCAAACTCAGTGCTTCCCAGAGTCAAAGCCTAACTGACACCCACCAACGAGGGAATCTTACCAAGAGATGAAGAGGGTTGGGTCTGGAGTCATAAATCTTTTTCCAAATGGCAAAGTACATTTCCAGTTTTAAAAGGCCTGCCACCAACCTGGGCCTCCCTTCAACCATCTACCTTCCCGACTGAATTGTCAGAAGCCTTTACCACTCCTGTGGAGTAAAAGGGCGGTGTGGGCAATATTTTCAAGTTCTAGCTGGGGACGGCTAAATAAGAGGCAGATGCACAGAGCCATTAATCACAACATTTACCACCCATAATGAGAACTATTCAGAGCATTTTCCTTCCAAATAACTCAAAACAAGGCTGCCAAAATGCGCAGACCCTGACAGGGATGTCCATTTCAGAGCTGTGTTATTGTGCTCTACTCGGCAACCGTGGCTGATGAAATCACAGTGCCAAGTGGGGCTGGAAGGGACCTAGGTGTGGATGCAGGTGGAATGATGAAGTCCCATCATCAGGCCAGCATGAAGTGGGTGCGTGAACTTGTGAACTTTCCAGCATCCAAGATACAGAAAGGAGCTTGTAAGAATGGCACCCCGGCCAAAGGGGACGTCTGTTCTGGGCCAGAAGGAGTGAAAGGGGGACAAAGCCTGGCAAGGGAAGGCCAAGTAATAAATGAGCACAATGCCAGAGCCCCTAGCCCAGGCCTTTTATTTCCCCTCCAGATGGTCCAGCAGCTGAACAGCTACGAGGAATGTCTGCATGTCCCTCTTGGCTCAGCCGCTTTCACTGGGTATTACTATAATAGATGCTTTGGGTCTGTGATCAGACATAGCTGTTGGGGGCCCACAGACCCGACAGTGACCACCAAGTGACTAATTTAGTTACTTTATAACGAGAACGATAAACAAGCTTTCACCCTTTGGCAAATCAGAGCCTCACAATGCCAACGATCAAATGAAAACATTTCCTTTTCTTCTCTCTTTTCTGCACTTTAATTTGCTGCAAAGATTTCCAGTCTTACTCTTTTGGACTAATTTCAGTATAAAATGAAATAGGGACGAGATTAAATTTAAGTTTAGCAAAAGCTTAATAGAAAAGGCAATTGTCCCCATTGACGTAGTTATATGGAATATTTCTGCCCAAAACTGCTGCTCACACTGATTACTGTGAGATAGTCTCCTCTCTGCTCAGATAGCACCTCATTTCTAGCTGGATACCAACAGCACAAAGAGTATCACCAAGAATAAAATCATCGTATAAAAATATAACACAAAAGCTTGAATGCCACCACACAGGAAAAAAAAAAAAAAAGCCAGATTAAGTTAGAAAGAATAACCACCTTCACTAACTACACTATAAAATTTAATTTTGCTAAGGGTATCCTACTAGTATTTATTCTAAAACATAAGTAAACTTAGTATTTTACTATCCTGAATGATGTAGCAAAGCCAAGCTTTTGTTAACTCTAATAGCAAGGTGGATTACCCAATCAATTGTTCTCTCAGGATAGCTGGAGGAATCGAATCATGAGCCTAGCACACTGTAGGGTCCATAACCTGTAATCAGCTACCGAGTAAGACTACAGAATCAAAAAACTGCGGCCTGTTTGTCACTTTCTTAAAAGAGACTGCTGGTAACAACTTCCACTTCTTGAGCCATATTAACTCACATGGATGTAAAATGCCTGCAGGTGTGAGAACAGTTCGTTGGGGTCAACGTGAAGAGCTTCACTTTTTACATCTATAAACAATAGGTTTTCTCAACTTTGTTTTTTTTAAGTGAGCATTAGGACAGAAATACTTTGTAATTTTCCCATCCAAAAGATGGAATAAATGGTTAATTTCTGCTGTAAGTGGCAATACAGAAACATCCTCCTAATTTCAAAGTTGCTCATTTGCATATACCCATCATCTGTTTTAAATTCTATTTTATTTGTAATTGGGATAAAATATCTCTTTTGCAAGCTTCAGTATGTCTCTTCACAAGCCCCTGCCCAACAAATGTACATTCAATAGCCAGAATTCAAACCACATAATTTACTGGCCTACAAATGAACTGGCATCTACAAAAAATAAACCTCCTGAAAAGACTTCAGGCTGTTTGAATGCCTCAAAAACGCTCTGGTTAAACTTGCCAACCCTTTACCAAGGTTAGCCTGATAAAAATGTATTTTCATTATCACCATAAAGTGGAAGCATCAAGATGGCTGAAATGTTAGTTTAGAAAGCCATTTGCAGTGACATTTAAAACAATTTATTTGAACAACACTTAACATATGATAAGAATATTGCCTATTAAGTTAAGATGGGCTGTTCAGAATTCATTGGAGCCCCTTTCTCCCCCTCTGTGACAGTTAATATCTTCTGGTATTAAGGATCATCACATACTTAAAAAGGAGGTGGGGGCGGGGGGGTTGGGCGGGGGGGAGAGACAAGTGGAAGAGACCAAGAAAAAAAGACACCCGTGCCATTGTGAGTAAGTGCCTATTAAAAAGACTGAGCCGTGACATTTTAATGCAAAGCCGGTGCCGGTGATGGCTTCCTTCCCGTTGTCCCCTGGAAAGCCTTTTCCTGCCTTTGCCCCATGTTTGACCCATCTGGAACATCCATAAGTCCTACCCTTTACCTATGCCCGGCTCAGCATACTTTCCTCTAACCCAGTGGTTCTCAACCTTCCTAATGTCGCGACCCTTTAATACAGTTCTTCATGTTGTGGTGACCCCCAACCATAAAATTATTTTCATTACTACTTCATAACTGTAATTTTGCTACTGTTATGAATCATAATGTAAATATCTGATATGCAGGATGTATTTTCATTGTTACAAATTGAACATAATTAAAGCATAGTGATTAATCACAAAAACAATATGTAATTATATATGTGTTTTCCGATGGCCTTAGGTGACCCCTGTGAAAGGGTCGTTTGACCCCCAAAGGGGTCACGACCCACAGGTTGAGAACCGCTGTAGTCTAAACAATCGCCAGAGAATGGGTGAAAGTAAAAAAATCTGCCAAGAAACTCCCCAGCAGTTCCCCTGACCTCCCTAAGGACACTGACAACAGCTGAGGAGACCATCGGAAACTAATTTTGCAGTCAGCCTGTAAGGTACTTTTACACACAGGCGGGGAATTTTCACAGCCCCCTCCACGCCAAACAAGATCTGCCAATATTCTGGGTCAGCCACCAATGTGCTAGCCACTAGAGAAGATCAAGATGAAATTAAGCTGACACTGAAACAACAACAACAAACAAACCCCAAACAAAACATTTCCCTGCAGAATGCTAAGCCTCGGGAAAGAAGTAGACATACACATTTATTTTGACCTTAGAGGGTCTCAGGAGCTTAGCCCATGTGCCACAGTGGACTTCATTAGGATGCTTACCCTATCAGCTACCACCTCACTCACAAAACACAACCATGCCATCTGATTTCATTCCATAAATTCAGGAGTTGAGTTGTATGGCAAGCCCATCTCGGGAAATCCTCAACACCAGGAGAGGATCTGCTCCCGTGAAGTAAAGACAGCAGAAGATCTCCTAATAGCTTAGCTGTCTAGACACCGGGTACATGGAAGAACCATCTTTCCAGCCTCCATTTAACTGGCAGGGTTGGGGCTAGGAAATCGCCTCTTCCTATCTCTATCGCTTCCAACTTCACAGAAAGAGCTCTCAGCAGGCAACTGTTCCCACCAGCTTTGTCCTTTTGTCAGGGACCGGTTTGGTGGCTGCAGAAGCCCAGCTCCCGGACCCTGGACGCTGCTCCCGCAAAACTCCACACTTGATACTGCTGCTCTGGCGAGCAAGGCTTTCAGGCAACAAAGTATCATTTTGTTCTTTTCCCTTTCTTAGTGGTAATTGCCCTGGGAAAGTCTTTCTATATATATCGATCCCACACTCCTGGGAAAAATCACACTTTAAGGGTAGCTCTCCGAAACTCAAGACAGCACAGGTAACACCTCGGGCTTCTCCCGACAGGGCTCCCTTCAGTGGCTCAACCACAGGGCTGCCTGGGTGGCACACGGCAGCAGAACAAACCACCCTTTCTGCTCCCTCCGGGACTCAGGTCCACTCCTGGACCAACACATAGTAGCCGCTTTCAGCTGGCGGCTGCGGGATGGGGCACCGCGGTGGAGGAGGTGCCCAGACCCGCTGCGCCGCCGGGCGGGCGCGGAGGCCAGGTGCCTGGCAACCTGCGATGGAGATGCGTCCCCAACCCGCCTGCCCATCGCCGCCCCAAGAAACCTCAGACACCCCATTGTATTGCCAGACCGCACGCTCCCAGCCCACGGCGTCCTCGCCTACCTTCTGTCGGCCTCTCCGTCGCGCCCGCACAGCCGGCCGCCCGCCTCCGGTGCCCTGCAAAGCCAAGGCGGGCGCTTTGTTAGGGCGCAAGAAGCGGGACAATGCTTCGCAGGCGGCGCTGAGGTCCGGGACCGGCGTCCTTCAAAAGGACGCGACCGGGAACCCGCGCGACCGTCATTTCCATATGTAAGGACCCAGCTTTCACAAAAGTGCGGCTCCCGGGGGCTGCGGCGCGCGCCGTCCCCACCCCCGGGCCGCCCCCGCCCGCGCCTCCACCACCGGCCCCTCCTCCCGCCTCCGAAGCCGCCCCCTCCCCGCGGGCCCCGGGAGCGTCCCGGCAGGGCTGGTCTCCAGGCCACTCGCTTCCTCGCGGCTGCTCCCTGCACCCGGCCCGCGGGGACAGCTCCCGCCCTGGCCCCGGGCCCCGGAGGGGAAGCCCCAGGCTGTCCCGGTGCCTGGTGCGCCCGGGGCGCGCAGGGCCCCCCCGACGGCGCGGGGGCAGCGCGAGGCCTCCGAGCACCCCCAGGCCGCAGGCGGGGGTCCCGGAAGCGGGCTCCTCGCTTACCGCGTTCGGGGCTCAGGCGCCGGTGGCCGCCGCGGGGACCATGGCCGCGGGTGCACTCAGGCTCTCACGCGCCAGCAGCGGCAGCGGGACGGCCGCGCCCAGCGCGCTCGGCTCCCGGCTCGGCCGCGGCCACCCGGAGCTTTGGGCGCCGGTAGGAAGGGCCGGGCGAGCGCTGGGAGGAGCCGGGGCGGTGCTGGCCCGGGCGCGGCTCCTCCTCCTCGACCCGCGCTGCTGGGGTGGCGGAGGGAGGAGCGCCTAGCGCCTGCGGGGTCTGTCTCCCCTACCTGGACCCGGACTGCCCCCCGCCCACCCCGGTCCCAACTGCTTGGGTCGACGGAACCCCGAGGAGCCCGGTCTGGTCTTGGCAGCCGCGTGACGCTGGGGGGCGGGGGCGGTCGCTCGGAGATTTGAACTTGGAGTGGCCTGAGCTCAAGGGGGTGCAGACGGAGGAGACCAGAGCCCCGAGGGCGCCGCGGGACAGCGACTGGCGCGTCCACCGCTCGACCCCTTGGCCGCTCGCCTCCTTGGCCTTGCAAACGCGCCCTCACTCCCCCCGCTGCGCCCCGACTCCGCGGCCACTTCTGGGTGTGGAGGAAAGGCCCGCCTCCAGCCAGCGGTACTTCTGGGTGAGGATTTAGGCGCCTCTTGCCCTCGGGCAGCCCTGGGTTGTCAGCCCGGGAGCGCCCGCTGGCCGTTCTGGGAGGAAAGGTCCAGGGCGGGGAAGAGCACCCTTTACAGCGAGTGCCACTCTCCGACCAGATCTAGACTGGCTCCCGCACCTGGCCCCCGCGCTCTCACAGACTCCACCTACCCCGATTTCCGTCACTAACCACATGGACGGCGACTCCTTGGAGTTGGTTGTTTTCCCGCCAACATTGCTCCGTATTTACCACTTCCTCCCTCATTCTATTTCCCTGCACCCGCCCCCAAGTCTCCCCCATCCCTACACTTCTGATCTGGATGCAAACAAATTCCAAGGCCAGGCCTAGATCGATGGCCGCTGTGGGCTGGGGCAATCCCCAAGGCTCTCTCTTTGAGCTGCAAGGTTAAAAGTGTTGCCCTTGAAGAAGGAAGCTGATTTACTAACCCACAAGTCTGGTTGTTTCATCAAGAAACTGGAGACAGCCTCCTTGCTACAGAGAGAACTAGAGACAGACAGGAAGGAAACTAGCATTTGAGAATCCAGTGTGCTGGAAACGCAACAGAAATGCCCTTCCCTAATCCTTGCCCCACCTTCAGGAGGCAGACATTATTATACCCATTTTGCAGCTGAGAAAACTGAGATGGTAAGGACCTTGCTCAGCATCACACAACTAGCACTTGGCAGAGCTGGGATTCAAAAGCAGATCACACATATGATAAAATTGCATGGAACTAAGAACACAAACAAACCAGTGCATGTAAAACTGGCGATATTTGAATAAGGCCTAGGGCCTAGGATTGCATTAATGTCAATTGCCCGGTGATAGTGTACTAGTTATGCAAGATGCTATCATTGAGGAAAGTGGGTAAAGGGTATATAAGGAATCTCTATATCATTTCTTACAACTTAATGTGAATCTACAGTTACTTCAAAGTAGAAAGTTAAAAAAATAAATAAAGCAGATCAGTCTTATATTAGAACCCAAGCTCTCTTCGTTCAACACAGTATGCCTGGAGAATAAGAGGAGAGGTTCATGTTCCGTGTACTTTATGCATGGTCGTTCAGTAATAATTATACAACACAATACACACTGTTAAGTAAATAGCTAACTTATTACCAGAATACTTACATAGGTGTCATTCTATATCTAATCTAATAAAAGAGAAACACGCAAATTGACCATATCCCCACTACACCCACAAGTCACGCTCACCAGCCAATCAGAAGCAAATATGCAAGTTAAACCAACTAAGATGGCGGTGGCTACAGAGCTGGAGTGAGCAGGAGACTTGGGTTGCGAGCTGCGCTCAAGGTTACAAAGTTTCAATTATAGAAGATAAATAAATCCCAGATACCTGCTTCCAGCCTGCTGCCGTGGCCAGCCTGCAAACAGCTCTCAGCCCCTCACCTAGGCATCCCAGCGGGGACCCCCACCCTGAAGGGGCTGTGGGCAGCCTGAAAACGGCCCTCAGCCCCTCACCCAGGCTGGCCACACCCTCATGGGGTGAGGGTCCCCGCTGGGGGGCTTGGCCAGCCTGCAAACAGCCATCAGCCCCTCACCCAGGCTGGCCAGGCACCCCAGTGGGGACCCCCACCCTGAAGGGGGTGTGGCCAGCCTGAAAACGGCCATCAGCCCTCACCCAGGCTGGCCAGGCACCCCAGCAGGACCCCCATCCTGATCCGGGACACCTTTCAGGGCAAACCAGCCGGCCCCCACCTGTGCACCAGGCCTCTATCCTATACAATAAAAGAGTAATTTGCAAATTGACCCTAACAGCAGAATGAGTTGGAATGACTGTTCACTATGACACACACTGACCACCAGGAGGCAGATGCTCAATGCAGGAGATGCCCCCTGGTGGTCAGTGCACTCCCACAGGGGGAGCTCTGCTCAGCCACAAGCCAGGTGATGGCTGCCAGCACAGCGGTGATGGCGAGAGCCTCTCCTACCTCAGCAGCGCTAAGGATGTCCAACTGCAGCTTAGGCCTGCTCCTCGCTGGCAAGTGGACATCCCCCGAGGGCTCCCGGGCTGCCAGAGGGATGTCTGACTGCCAGCTTAGGCCCACTCCCCCCAGGGAGTGGGCCTAAGCCGGCAGGTGGACATCCCCTGAGGGGTACCAGACTGCGAGAGGGCACAGGCCGGGCTGAGGGACCCCCCCTGAGTGCACAAATTTTTGTGCACCGGGCCTCTAGTATGAGAATAATGTTCACTGTAGACTAAAACAGCCTATATAAAGGCTTAGAAGGTAAGAATAAAGAGATGTTTTTGTTGTTTTGCCTAATCTCTGCCATGGGAGCCTCATTCTACTGGTTTTCTCTCCAAACTTCTCTTGTTAACCTGCCAGAATTCTTAAGGATGAAACTGCTCATTAGCTTATAGCAGGGGTCCTCAAACTTTTTAAACAGGGGGCCAGTTCACTGTCCCTCAGACCGTTGGAGGGCCAGACTATAGTTTAAAAAAAAAAACTATGAACAAATTCCTATGCACACTGCACATATTTTATTTTGAAGTAAAAAAACAAAACGGGAACAATTACAATATTTGTATTTGCATGTGGCCCGCGGGCCATAGTTTGAGGACCCCTGGCTTATAGCATAGTGATTCTAGGGGGCCAGAGATGTTGGAATGGGTATTTACTCTCTGTGGAGGAAGATTAGAATTGGCGAGGGTTATATAATTTGAAAAACAGAAAATGTTCTTTCCTTTTTAAAATATTTTTTAAAAAATATTTTTATTGATTTCAGAAAGGAAGGGAGAGGGAGAGAGAGACAGAAACATCAATAATAAGAGAGAACCATTGCTTGGCCTCCTCCTGCACATCCCACACTGGGGATCCAGCCTGCAACCTGGGCATGTGCCCTGATTGGGAATCAAACCTTGACCTCCTGGTTCATAGATCGATGCTCAACCACTGAGCCAACCCAGCCAGGCAAGCTATTCTTTCTTGAGAGTAGTGATGGCATGGTGTTAGTGCTGAGGCTAGGAACTGGAAATTACATTTAACAACCTCCAGCCTCCCTACAAAAGTAGAGGAAGTAGCATGGTTACTCCATGGTGTAGTTTAGCAAGAGCAATTCTACTAAGGTAGATAACCTAACACAATGTTCCTGTAATTTAGGTTGCACAGGAGGAAAGGTTAGTCTTAGTCCACTCGAGTCACTGGAAGAAAATGGACTTATCTTAGAACCTATCACTTGAGCTTTCCTCTCTGTTAAAACAAAAATGAAAAGGACAGCAGAAATAGTAGCCAAGCTCCAATTCTGCATTATATGCAACACTAGAGGCCCAGTACACAAAAATTCATGCAAGAGTAGGTCTTTCTTCCCCAGGCTGCCGGCACCGGCTTCCCTCCAGCACCCAGTATCTGGGCTTCCCTCGGGCCACCCGCAGGCATCGGAGACCCGGGCTGGTTTCCCTCCACCCTGGCTTCATCTGAAAGACGTCCGGACTAATTAGCATATTACCTTTTTATTTTTTTTACGGAGAGGAAGGGAGAGGGATAGAGAGCCAGGAACATCGATGAGAGAGAAACATCGATCAGCTGCTTCCTGCACACCCCCACTAAGGATGTGCCCGCAACCAAGGTACATGCTCCTGACCGGAATCGAACCTGGGACCCTCCAGTCCGAAGGCTGATGCTCTATCCACTGAGCCAAACCGGTCAGGGCAGCATATTACCCTTTTATTTTTATAGATTAGGAAAAATTGAAAAAGAAATGTAAACATTTACCCTGTGTTAACACCCTTTCCAAACTACACTTCACTGTTAGCTGTTGCAGTTTGTCTGTCTCTGATACTGACTCTCAGTTTACAAAGAGCCTTATTCTGGGACCTAGGATCCTTCAAGCATTTTTAGATGACAGTCTTGAGTGACTTTCTGCTACATATTGAACTGGCTTTCTTGTTAACTAAAAAGTAATTCAAGGAAGAGAAAGTTATTCTTCCTTTCTTCCTGAAAGTAACTTTGTGATGATTAGTTTAGAGTCAGGAGAACAATAATTGAATTTAAAAAAGAGAGAGACAAAGCAAATTTAGGCTTTGTAAATTTCCTGGGATCTACAGAGTTAGTTTTTGTTTTCTTTTTTTTTCTGGTCAGGGAAAGCCTATAGCTCTAACCAAACTGAGTCTAATTTTCCCCAAGGGCTTTCATTAGGAATTAGGATTCTTGCTTCATTTTCCCTCAGAAAATACATGAAGGAAGAGGAAGTGGATTTGGCAGAATCTAATTTTTTTTTTCAAGTAAGCATTGAGCACCTACTCTGAGCCTGCTACTATCCTGGAACTCATGAGATATTCAAAAGAGAGATCAACCTTGCCCCTGAGGAATGTATCGTTCTCCCTTGGTGTGGAAACTCGGGACTTGGTTGGAAAGTCTGTAAGGAGGATTATCCGAAAGGTCGGGGGCCTCCAGGGGGACCTTGCTGAAGGCGGCAGCCCCTGCCTTGACTTTTCCAAACAAGTCCGTTCCCCCGGGTGTTTTGCTAGAATCTCTATGTTTAGTCTTTAAAGACCCCACCGTGTAGAAGCATATACTTTCTCAAGGATACTTACCTTCTGATTGTATCTAGAGGTTAATTTGAGTTCAAGCTGTTGTTACAATAAAAAGCCAACGAGGCAGGCGAACAGGACTGCTTTTACTTCTAAAGTAAAACAGCCCTTAGCCTCTCTTTGGCAGAAACCCGTGTTGGAGTAATCTGTGCATCGGTCGCTCAGGGTCTGCTGGTCAGCCCCGGCACCTTGGGGAAGCAAAAATATGCACACACAAGGGAGTAAGAGAAGAATGTGAGGTGGCATTGGATTCCAATCAGGCCCTCCAGTTGGGGGACACACATACCACATGGCAGAGAAGAAAGGAGTGATTTCCCTTTAAACATGGCTTCTGGCAGGTCATTCAGACCACAGCTTTTCATAGCAGATCCTAAATCTCCTTCCCAACACTCACGGCCCTGCTGGTCCATGCAAATGTATATATTCTCGGTGTCCCCAAACTACCCTCCTCCACTCTGCTCCCAAGTGAGGCTGAGTCTTCCCGCTGCTGCCCTTCCTACCCAGGTCATCAGCCCTGAGGCATATTTGATGCCTTATCTCTGTCCACTGTTCTTTACTTGACCCAGCAACTCATGCACACCAGGAAGTGGTTATTAAATATGTGGTTTCAGAACTCATGGGTTGAGCATTTAGGTGCTTTCCAAATACGTAGCACTCACATGGAGAAGAGATGCTGCACACGTGTGTGTGGGGATGGGGGTGGCTGGTCATCATTTGGGAACTATCCTTTTCCATGGCATCTGGATGTGTTCTGCTATTCTAAAGACTGCAGTGCCTGAAGATAGACAACGTAGCTTCATGCGAAGTAGAAGGAAATGAAATTCTAGTTTAAGAAACATCGGTGTTTCTTCCCCTCACACTCTCTTAGTAAACTCTTAGCCAACTTGACATGAAATCTTCACCTTTTTGTAAAAAAAAAAAAAAAAAAAAAGGAAAGGAAGAAAACAAAAAAGACCTTTGGCTCAGTGGATAGAGTGTTGGCTGTGGCCCTGGGACTGAAGGGTCTGGGGTTTGATTCTGGTCAAGGGCACGAGGGGTGCATGCAGGAGGCAAACAATCGATGGGTCTCTCTCACATCAGTTTCTCTCTCTCCACCTCCCTTTCACTCTCTCTAAAAATGAATGGAAAAAAATTATCCTCAGGTAAGGATTAACCAAACAAATAAAATAAAAAAGACTTTGACTAGAAAATGCTGTAACATTTTTTCCGCAAACAAGACTACTTTAAGTTTTCTAGAATTTGATGTTCACATAGAGGAAATGGAAACCCAGAAGAATATATGTTAAATAGTTCTTAAGATAGATAAGTAAATAAATAAGTAAATAAAACAGTCCTGTCCAATAGAAATATAGTGTGAGGCACATGTGTAATTCAAAAATTTCTAGTAGCTACCTTTGAAAAAGTAAAAGTAAAATTTGTATATTTTATTTAACCCAATATACCCCAAAATAGTGTCATTTCAACATGTAATCAAAGTAAAAAGCATTAATGAGATCATTTGCATTATCATTTGTATGAAGCCTTTGAAATCTGGTGTGTATTGTGCACTTACAGCAGGTCTCCATTCAGACCAGCCACATGTGCCAGTGGCACTGATCAGACAGTGCAATGTTAGAACAGGAGGAGGCTGCCAGCTTCATCTCCCCCACTCCCTTGTTACAAGGAACCTGGTCAGGAGGGTTTGGTGCCTTGCTCAATATGATCATACAGCGATTGCAACAGACCTGTAGGCTGGGCCCATACACCCCAGCACTCGCCTCCTATGAGGGTTCATGGGTGATGCAAACAGCTGTCTCAGAATGCAACACAGTGTTTAAAAATATGTTTAAAATCACCTTCCTCTAAATGGGACCTCTGGATTCCCAAAGTGTTTTAATAAATAAATTTTCAGAAGAAAATAGCCCAATGTATACTATTTTAATACTTAGAAATGACAACCCTGTAAGCCAGTGGTTCTCAACCTTCCTAATGCCGTGACCCTTTAATACAGTTCCTCATGTTGTGGTGACCCCCAATTTCACTGTTACAAATTGAACTTAATTAAAGCATAGTGATTAGTCACAAAAACAATATGTAATTATATATGTGTTTCCCATGGTCTTAGGCGACCCCTGTGAAAGGGTCTTTCGACCCCCAAAGGGGTGGCGACCCACAGGTTGAGAATCGCTGCTGTAAGCCATTTGTTAATGCCTTCCCCACAGCCTACCTGTTTCTCCTCAGCTGTAGCTGCGTCTGTGGCACACCCAGCAGAGAGAAGCTGGAGGACAAGAAGGCAGTGCGAAGCAGGCCCTCCAGGGACCTGTGGGTATAGTGCTTCTCCATCTCCCATCCTCTGTCCCACCCGCATCAGCTCCTGCAGGCATCCTGAGGACCCATGTTGTTTTCCATGTTAATTTCAAGACCTTGAAATAACTGAGTGACTTTTTGTCTTCCACTGGCACACTTTCTGAACCAAGCCAACGCTGAATTCAGAGAAGTGGCCATTTCAAACAGAAAATGAGACCGATCGGAAGAGCGTGGCTTCCAATAATGAAGACATTTGGGAGCAAACTGAATAACGAGGACATCTTTGCACCTGGATTGATGAGAAAGCAATACATACATCATTTCAAAAGGCAACATAAACCTTTGGTTTGCATTTTGTTTTCAATTGGGAGAGAATGGGCATGGTTCTCAAAGGATATAATTTAGGCCTCTTTGCACCGGAATCACTGAGGTCAAAGTGATGGCAAATCTTATGGCAGTGAGCTCTGTGAGTCCGATTTCAATCCATGCAAAATGCCACTCCAGAGGCTGGGGGTTGGGGGCTAAGGCTCAGATGCCCAGATGCCCTACTCAGGCTTTAACACAAACATCTTTGGTCCAATCTTGATGACTGAGGTCTCTTCACCCACATCATGCAGCCGATTTCTGGGTCCCCTAAGGACAAACAAGATAAAAGGGGAATGCAGAGAGAAAAATCAGTGCCTATTTATGTGTCACTGGTCACAGGTCAACAAGTCAACAGCAGATCAAACTGTGTGTGTCTGTGTGTATGCGGGGGGAGATAGATAGATAGATAGATAGATAGATAGATAGATAGATTAGGTAGATGTGCTCTGTAGCTTGTTTGTTCTCTCTGCCCTCTTCCACCTGCTCTATGCACTAAGGGGCCAACCTAGATAACTCAGATGCATTGCATTAGGGCTCTAGGCATCCCATTAGGCCCAGCTGATGAGGCCACTGGCAAAAGATTGGAAGGAGGAAGGAGCATGAGGTTGGGGCATTTATTTATCCAGCTTGCTCTCTATAGGGTCTGTGTAGGCTGGTTGCATCCCTAAAGATCACAGCTCTGTCACACAGCCCTCTCCACAACTCTGTCACCGGCTTTCCTCTTGCCAATGAGGCCTGGGATTGCTAAAGAACCCCCTGACATCAGCTTCCAGGCAGGTACTATGCTTGTTTCTCTGCACCCGGCCCACCATTGTGTAATTAGACCCTTTGTTAACTATTCTCCAAATACCCAATTTTAGTTTATCCACTAGATCCTTTTGAGATCTTGATCGATGAAGTAGTTTACATACACTCCACGCTCCAGAAACAATGACCCTTCTATTAGCATAACATACCTTGACTTTTCCATCATCCAGAATTTTAGTTCAGTTCCCACAAGCAGACCCTGAGATGAGGATCTGTGTGCGAGAGTTTTATTCAAGAGATACTCCCAGGAGAAACCTGCGAGGGGGTGTGGTGGAGGAACAGGAGGGGGAAGCAAGACAGAGAAAGCAGGGGAGTCAGCAAGGGTATAATTTCAGACCAAGGCCCAGCCTCCGCTGAAACTCAAGCGGACCTCTGAGGCCTAGACTACATCTCAGAGTTTGCACCAGTAAACCAGGGGCCCAAGGGCATCCAGGCCAAGCACCATCAACGTATACTTTACATATATCCCCTGGAACTTGAAAGTATTTAGGGAGGGAGACACACTGCATAGTAATTGGCCCCAAAATGGAGTTAATGGTGAAGAGGAAAGAGAGTTACCTCTAGGTACCAGAAAAGCTCAGAGTAGATACTAAGGGACACAGGCTTCGAAAAAAACACTGCACGTAATTAAATAGCATTTGCTTTCACTGCATTTGGTGAATACACTTTAATATCAGTACAAGTCGAATCAGGGCCAGAGTCTTCTTAAAGAGCAAAGGCGTCTTTGTGGGAATCTTAGCTACCAGATGCAGGTAGTCGCTCTGTGGCACGTGTGCATGTGGTTGGGGGCGGGGGTGTATCAACACTTGCCATTTCCCTCTGAAGCTTCTAACACTTGGAAATTTGTCATAGAAGCTTTTCTCATCTGCAGTTCAAACACTTTTTTTTCAGCAGGAATTTAGCTGAAGTTGAAATCACCATCTGGCATATCATATTGAACCAGGTTCTCTGCGTGCCAAGAACTTTTTCTCTTGGCAATGATGTTGACTGTGATCTTTCAGAAACGTTTCTTGGGTTGGCAGTCTTGCCTGAGCAGAGCGAGCAGCCTGTCTTGGAATTTAGGGAGAGAGGTGTGTGGAGCAAGTTGTTGCCCCAGGAAGAACAGTGTGAGGTGAAAAGTTGAGCCTTCGGGTTTCATACCCCAGGCGCTGTACGTGTTATTATTGAACTAGAACCAGCTGGGGAATAAAATCTCAGCAATATGATTAAAAGTAGCAAAACGTCACACTAGACCTAGAAAAGGAGCATTCGATTTGTATCAACAAATGCCATTTAAGCACTTTTCAGGTGCAAAAGTGATATATATCTTCCATGCCTTAGGGCAGCGATTTTCAACCGGTGTGCCGAAGGAATTTTTAAAACATGCAATCCCTGACTGTTTAGTCAGGGGCACTGACCTCTTTTCCCTTAGATTGTCAAAAAAAAAAAAAAAAAAAAGACAACAGCCAACACAACAATAACCATCTGGTGTGAATGAATAAAAATTGTATCTATTTTCTTTTTTTGGTCAGATTGGCAAAAATATATATAGATTTTTGGTGTGCTGAAGAATTTTAGTAATTAGTTTATGTGTGCCATGAGGTGGAAGAGGTTGAAATGACTGCCTTAGGGACATAAGGATGACTAAGAAGGGTCTTTGCACCCTAGTGATTCGCCACCCAGTGGCCAGGAGTTGCCTGGGTGGCAAGGGGGCCCACTATACTAAGGAGCGTAGCTGACACTGTCTGCCTCCTCCCTGATGCTCAGGGATGCCCTTTACCGTATCTGTGTGCCCCTCCATCAGCTCTGATATGGGCTTTTGCTTCCAATGGCCGGCACCTCTGACTCTCCTTGGGCGGCTGCCCTTGGGTACTGTCTACATATGCAGACAGCAGAGATGCTTGGGAGCTTAGTTCCTAGCCAGTGGCTGCTCAGTGTGAGAGGAAGGAGGCCCAGGTCCCTTGCCTTTCAGCAGGACATCCATTAATATCCCTATGGAATCAGGATGAGCTATTCCCTCTTAGATTTTGGCTAAACTCACCCTTGCTCAGCCAGTCTCTTTCCCTTCCCTCGCCTACTTCCCACATTCAGGCGCTAGTGTCTTCTGGAAGCATTTCCTTAATAAAATACCTCTCTACAAATCCTCCTCTCAGAACCGGCTTCTGTGAACCTGGCCTAAGACAAGGGGCATAATAAGAATATAAACAAAATTCTATAAAACCACAAAAGAAGTGACTAATTCTGCCTGGAGATCAAGGAAGTTGCCATAAAAGGAGTGTTATTTGAACTAGGCCTTGAAGGGTAATTTGGGTTTTGCCAGGCAGAAGGAATTGAGGAATGTCATAATACATCTGGGGAAAATACGTACACGTGCAGGGATAAAGAAGGTGATGGTGGGGAGTGATAGGAGATGAAGCTGCAAAGGTAGGCTAAGATTAACCAAAGAAGAGTCTTAAATGTTGTTAAGAAATTTTGGCTTTTAAAAAATTGGCAATACTAAGCCATTGTGTGTTTCTGAGTAGGGTAGAAACATGATACATCTCTCTTTTAGAAAGTAATTAAGTGGAAATGTAAAGAATGGGTGGGAGAGAGAAGAGATAAACAATGGAAGCCAGTTTGAAGGCCATTGCAATATTCTGGGTGAGGATGATGAGGGACTTACCTCGGGCCCTGGGCATGAGAGTGAAAAGGAAAGGATGGATCTAGAGCAGTGGTTCTCCACCTTGGCTGCACATTAGAGTCACCTGGGAACCTTCTTAAAACCCTGATTTCTGGGCCTCATCCTCCGGAAATTCTGTTTCTTTGTTATGGGGTGGGGCCACAGCATTAGTAACAAAGACACAGAATTTCCGGAGGATGAGGCCCAGAAATCAGGATTTTAAAAAGATTCCCAGGTGATTCTAATGTGCAGCCAAGGTTGAGAACCACTGATCTAGAGAATGAATGAATGGACTTGTCAATTAACTGGATGTCGGTGAGAAAATTACAGCCATCAAAAGTGGCTCAAGTGTTGGATTGGATCAGAAAGTGAACGATGGAGCCATCTACCAAGAGAGAGAATCCAGGAGGCAAAAGCCAGAGAAATAAATGAGTTCAGTTTTGGGATATGTGAAAATTGAAAGAGACACCTAAAAAAAAATCTCTAATAACTCCAAGAAATTTGAACAAAGTCTGAGAATAAAAAGCAAAGAAAAAAATCGGGATATTGAGACACTGAAGATCTAGTTTAAGATTAGATCAAAGAGAGACACTTTTTTAAAGTAGCTTCCTGGAATGGAATCAAAATAACAAAACCAACCACAGAAACTTGGACACCCTTTAGGACTAAGAACACTTGAAATTTACTTATGAAAAAGTGCAATGCTTCAGTTTCATTATGGTTTTACTTTACTGATTAAAACTAGAGTGGGGCATCTATATGATCTAAAGATTATATCTGATATATTAAATTTGTCTGGCTATTTGGAGCAATCTATGAAAGCAAAGTCCTATGACAACAGTGCTGAAAGGAAGAAGAAGAAGAATGCTTTTAGTGTTTGCAGCCTATTATCTGTCTAATGTAACACATCGCTGGTGGAGAGACTGCTGGAGAAATAAATCCATCAACTGACAGTGGTCATTTCCTGCCCCTTAATTATTGCTGTTCACTTGCTTATGGCCTTGCACTGATTTTTAAGAAATAAATCAATACATTCATGTGAGAACTGGTCCCCCTGCACTGGGTTGACATTTCAAGCAGCACACAATTAGAAAAAAGTCCAAATTCTTAAAGAATGTTTCAGTTGAGGAAAAGTCTACTTTACATAAGACTCATTGTTTCAAAAGCCAAATGAATTATAGAGCAGCAGAGAGGCCTCACTCCTATCAATGTTACATGTAGACTCTTCTCTTTGAGAACACTTAATACTTAGAAACTAACACTTCCTCCTATCCTAAGGTAAGATGTAGATTTCAAAAGCCAAGTTACCCATAGAAGTAACAGAGAAAGAGAAGATAGAAAACATAGGGGGCAAGAGAAGGAGGATATTAATTGTGCTTATTCATTCCATCTTTCTTCCTCCCTCCTTCACTTCTTTTCTTCATCCTTCACTCAGTCCTTCCCTCCCTCCCTCGCCGACTCCCAGGAATACCTAAGAACCTATTGTGTGCTAGGAACTGTACCAGGAGTAAGCGGTAACATACCGAGCAAGAGAAACATACATGATCTTTGCCCTTAGGGAATTTGTCTATCAAACTTGATTTCAGATTCTATATATAAATAAAAGATAAAATAACTTTTTTCCCCCATGGCTGTTCTTTCTCACCTTCTTGTTGTGTATAATAAAGCATATTAGGTCTACCCATTTGTCTGGCAAATGTGGTAGGCATAACCCAGCGAGGCTGCCTGCATTTGAAATCCAACTCTCTCACTTAATAGTTGTCTATAGTTGGTCAAGTGATTAACCTTTTGACCCTCTGTCTCTTCATCTATAAAACATAGAGGATAATAGCATATACATGCCTCATAGGACATTTTTGCATATTACAAGAATTAATTCATTTAGGACTTAGAATGGGCTCCGATACACAATGAGTGATCAATCGATGTTACCCGCTCTTATTTTTATCATGCACAGGAATAAACAGATGAAATAGACCATATCTCTTGAGAAGCTGACAGTCTTGCAGGTGGAGACAGACAGGTTCACAGATAAAGGCATAAAGTGTGGTGGGTGAAATGACGAAGGAAGAAGGCTTAGGCTATCGTGGGGGTTTCACAAGCAAGGGAGTGGTGAATTCTTTGGGTCAACTCTTTTGAGACGGATGTAATATCAATCCAAAGTAGTTTCTTATTTCCCTGACCCTTAGGTAAACGATCCTTCCCTATTAAATGCCTGTTTTGCTTGCTTTATTTGCCCATAGCTATTCCACTGTGAATAATTACGTAAGTACAAATCAAGGCTTTTTTATGAAGGGACATTGTGGTCCCTCTTTATTTACACTCTGAATAAAGAAGCTTACCAGAATAGGTGAAACTAGGTTACATTTTTCTGATTTCTTATGTTCGGTGGCATATTTCTTATAGAAATCAGAGTTGTTTGTGCAAAGGAAAAATAGGCCTTTTCTCATCCCAGAAAGCAATCTTGTTCCTTTGCCTGTGACTGCCTGCGTCATGGCCGTATGATTTCATTCTGGCCAATGGCAGCCAAAGTAAGCTGGCGGTTCTGGAAAGATTCTTCTCAATAACATGAGACGAATGGGAGGAAATACCACTACTCTTCTCTGGCTTATGTTGGTCTGCACGCGATGGCTGGCACTGCTGCAGGCATCCTGTGACCAGAAAGGAAGATAGTCCTGACATCCTAAGGATGGCAAAGGAGAACACGTGGGTCCCTGAAGACATCCTTGAGCGGCTGGATTTGCTTATCTGGGCCTTGCTCCACCTCCCGACTACTTGCTGTGTGAGAAAATAACCCCTTAATTGCCATGCTGTTTTTAGATGGTCTTTCTTTCAGTTAACTCCTTGTGTAGCTTGTGCCCAAGGATTTGTACATACTCTTCCTTTTACACCCAGGACACATGACTTGCTTTGACTAAAGAACTGTGAGCAGCATGATGGGGCAATTCTGGGGAGAAGCTTCAAGGGCCAGCATGCGGCTGGCCATGCCCCTCTCCCTGCCCCTTTGACTGGGGAAGCATGTTGAGATGGAGCCTCTACCCACCTGGTTCTCCATGACTGCAGTAAGCAGGGCCTTCTGGTCCCTTCCATGATGCACTTTTGGTGTGAGCAAGAAAGGAACTCGGTCACTTTAAGCTGCTAGAACTTGTTGTTATTGTTACCCGGGATAAATCTAGTCTGTTTTGACAGGGGAACATCCTAAAAGCTGTAGTGACTAAAAACAGTGACATGAAGGCAAAATCTTGGGGTGCAGATGCTTAATTCTGAGTAACTGAGCAGTTACTAGAAGGAACAGGCTCACCCCTGCCCACTCCACACACTGCCTGGTTAGCCTCCAAATGGTAAGTAATTTAATCCAAATAATGCTTTCAAAATGTCTTCACTTTAATGCATTATTCAGAGTAAATTAATCACAACTTATTAAGTGTCTCTTTAGTATCTCCGACACTGGCCTCATCCCTTTGCCCCACCAAGCTGTTTTTGTAATGACCTCACTGTGCACTCCCCTAATCACCCATCTCCTTAGACACCTACATAGGGGGCTTTCGGTAATGGCTCAATGGCCATATAGCTGAATTTCGGTTGTACAAATGTGACATGAGGGTGATGTGTCGGGCGGGGCGGTGTGGGCACAGAGGGCAGGAGAATGATGATGGTGGTAGGTGACACTTAAATAGTCTTGGTTCTGTACCAAGTGTATTCTAAGCACTTGATATGTGGTAACTCACTTAACCCTCATCTTATGAGGCAGGTATTACTATTCTCTCTCCTTCACAGAGGAGGAAACAGGCATAGAGAGGTTAAGTTCTTGTCCAAGGTCATGAGACTGGAATGTGGTGACTCTTGGATTTGATTCCAGGCAATCTGGCTCCAGGGTCCTGTTCTAACTATGATGCTTAAGCAAGAGGTACAGGGGGTGTTCATGGGCAGCAGTTCTTAAAGAAAAAACAGGTTAAGAGGCCACTTGAGTTTTACTGAACTTACATCCTAGCTGGGTGTTTGACAATTTGAAAAACATGCCTATGTCCTGGTTCCTCAACGGTAACATGGCGCTGCTGATGGGCTGTCCTCTGTGAAGTAACAGAGGCACATGGAGACCCTGGTTTCGAGCTGGGTTTTGGTAACGTTACTGGGGCTGCTGTAGCAGTCTCGGGCAAAACCTCCCTCCCTCTCCCCCGAGGGCGTAGACGTTTCGGGCATGTGAAGAGTCATGCACAAAGATGAAATGAGCCTTCGGGGGTTTCTCCAGGATTTTGTAGGAGGGGGCAGGTTATGGGGTGACAGTAGGATCTGGGAGAGGCTGTCTGGAGAGTCACTTCCGGGATCTGTAGACACAATAGCAGCTGAGATGCACTTGATATTCTGGAATGGATGGTTGGGCGAGCCATTTGGACCAACTGTGGTTTAGAGAGTTGGGGGCAGAATACTATTGAATGGAAACTATAATTGGAAATTTAAAAAAAGAGAGCTGGGGCATTTTTCTGAGGTCTAAGAAGGGTGCATGGATGTACATATGAGTAGAGAGGTGAGGGCAAGGAACTTGGATCTGAAATTCAGAAAAGCATTAGAAATGTAGCTCAAGAGATTCAACTTAATACTTTGGGGAAATGCAATTAACTTCTAGCAGGTCCTTCAGGTTGTAGATCTGAAATGTATTTTGAAATTGAACACTTCTCACCAACCCCACTGTGGCCACTTCCAACACTACTTATGGCCATCATCGTATCTCTCCTAGACTCTGAGTCAGTCTAACTGGTCTCCCTACTTGTCCTTGCCCCATCTATCCATTTGCCTCCTAGGAGACAAAGTGATCTTTTTAAAGAATATAGTCAGTTCCTGTGGTTTCTTCCTGCTCTTAGAATAATCCCCAAATCTTTACCACACAATCTGGCCCTGCCTAACACCTGGATCTCATCTCTCACTCCTGCCCACTTCCCCATGTTTCTCCAATCCAGCCCCTCAGGCCTTCTTTCTGTTGTATGAACGCACCACGCTCCTTCCTGCGTCAGCTGTCTCCTTGGCCTGCAGTGCTTTCCCCAGGCCCTTTGCATAGCTGGCTCTTTCTCCTCCTCTGCTTTTGATGCAAATACCACCTTCTCCGATTTCCCAATCCCCTGTCCTCTGCTCCTCACTCCCTCTTGGCCTCTCTGCCATTAGCAGATTTCCTTTCCTTTCCTTCCCAGCACTCACTGCTATCTGAAATGGTCCTGTTTGTTCATTTGCTCATTTATCTTTTATTTTTAAATTATATTTTTATTAATTTCAGAGAGTAAGGAAGAGGGAGGAGAGATAGGAACATCAATGATGAGAAAGAATCATTGATTTTGATCAGCTGCCTCCTGCATGCCCCGCACTGGGGATCTGGCCTGCAACCCAAACATGTGCCCTGACTGTGACCTCCTGGTTCATATGTTGACGCTCAACCACTGAGCCACGCTGGCCGGGCCATTTGGCCATTTAAAGGACTGTCACCATTTCCCCTATTAGCCTGACTGGGCCTTGTTCACCTTATTCATGGCTGTATCTCCAGCACCCAGATCAGTTTCCAGTGCACGGATGCTCCATAAATTAAGAAGTAAGTAATTTACATTTAATTTCCGTCGGCAATACATTTCAAACAGTTTACTTATATGTCTCCCAGTGGAAAAGAGGATAAAAAAATTAATTTTATTCACATTTAATTGAATATTGATGTATTCTTTGAATAATGGCAATGGAATGGTGATTTCTGAACACAGTTTGTGAGGTTATCTACCTCTAGAAAATCTGAAATTACATTTGGCTCAGAATAAATTATTTTTACATAGAAATATTTAAACCCAGGAGCCATGATTGATAGATTCCTATTTTTAAGTATTATGAAAAGATAAAATTTAAATATTATGAAAATGTAAAATATGAGCTATAATGTTTCTGTAATAAAGAGCTTATAGTTGTAAGGGTAAAGAATACACTATCAAAATCTAGCTAACTATATTTTCTTTACTGATTTCTTTGAATAATTTATTGATACTGAATATTTATTTGAGATCCTTTGAAATAGTAACATTTTTCCTGGGTATTAACTTCATTTCCTTATTTGTCTAATTTCTGGATTTGATTGAACATTTTTATATTTAAAGATGGAGAGACCTCTGGGATATAATCATCTTCAACCCACATGTGGCTAAATTTGGTCAAATTTGCTGACTGTGTAAAGAGCCCTTTCTGAGAAGTAAATATTAATGCTGACTGGTTTTGAAAAAGGAATCCTTGGGGCACCTCTCCTCCTCCTTTCCATTTTTAGACACCTCAGTTGGCTGCCTTAACTCTTGCGTGGAAGTGTTCCTAAAGGAGCCTGTGAAGATTTGGAGAAGATTTCATTTTCAGTGTCCCAGATGGCAGCCTCTGCATTGGCTCGGTTTGTTACATGTCCTCCATCTGTCTTGGAGATATGGAAGACTCGGTTGGGGAGAAAGGAAAGGGCAAATCTGTTTCCCCAGTTCTCTAACATGTCCAGATTCCTTCACACGTAAGATCTAGCACAGGGCTTCCTTCACTCCTAACTTCCACAGCGCTCGCCGCCCAGGTGGCTGCAAACCTGCCGCCCAAAGCAGGGAGAGGGGAGATTGCTTACTTACCTCTTGGTTAGAAAGGTTGCGAGGTTGAAAGCCTTTTGCACAACCTCTACTTTGAAAGACTCCTGGCAGATTTCTTATCATTTCAGGTGAATTTAACGAAACACACAGATTGGTTCTTTTATTGTGAATATACTTTACGAGACTATCATCAATTTACTTGCTGGCTACAGTTGATCTGGGATTTCTGATACCTTTCTTTCCTGTTTCAGGCTAAGTACTGGCTGAAAAACAAAACATTTCTTTGCCTATCCCCAGCTGCACCTGATGGTGAAAGAAGTTGAAATCTTACTCCTCGCTGGACATTACATCCAATTTCAAGCTTCTATTTATCTTTTTCTTTCTTTCTTTTTTTTAAGCCGCTGGAGAATACCTAGTAAAGTCTTGTGTTTCTCTGAAAATCATCCGGTTATATTTGTAATTGGAGCACGTCATGAATTGGGTGTCTGGGAGACCTAAGTACTTTTATCTGTCCTATTATTGTTTAACATTATGTTTATGTATCTATTGTGTGTCTTGTAGTCTTAAAAGGTGAACTTCTGGAGACTAAAGATCTTTTATGATGTGGGTAGCACCAAATAAAATAGGGATTCTTCAACATCTTCTCAAAAGGGACTTCAATCTGGAGCTCTAAAGCGACACTTCTTTCATGTGTGTGAACAGAATCAAACCTTCAATAAGCAAAACTCACAGCCCCCAAATTTATGAATCTCTCTCCTGAATTAAGAAGATGTTAGTATCCCAGTTTGTTAATTTGTGGAGAATCCTTATTTTAGAATTGTTATACATAAAGTAGTTTAAAGCAATATGCACTGTTTCAATATCATGTGCTATTTAAAGCCAGTTTACAAACCATGGCTCAAGCTGATAAATGTGTACATTAGTGCCTAACCCACACAATATCAAATTTTCTCACGTCCTATGACTCATCTGAGAGCTCTCTTCACTTGCCATCAATATCACCTATCCTGTTACAAGACCTTGTCATCACCTAGAACTGCTTCACCTCTGAAATCTTGAACTGAAATTCCACTGTGACCTCAACCCTACACCCTGTTCTCCCCTGTACCTTCACCCCTCCTATCTTCAGTCCTAATAAGGCATTGGCCTTCAATTTCCCCATCCAATAGCCCCAGCCCTCTTTCATCATCTGACACAGTCTCCTTCCTCTTTGCCTTTCTGACACAGCCAACTGACAAACCCTCAATCTTGGACCCAGCCACCCATCTACTTTCTTTGGCTCGTGAGCATTACAGAAGAAATCGCATAGCACATAATCATGCAGTCAGGTGCTAATACAAATTTTGAATTTCAAACTTCAACTGGACACTCAAGACCACCTGAACTTCTTTGATCATTCCTAGTTAATTCCCTATATAATCTACCTGATCAGAGACACGTGGGATTGGATCACAGGAATCATAGACACTCAGAACAGAGCTAAATTATCCTATTCAAAATATATAAAGTTCCCTTTCCCCATATTTTCTTTTTTTGGTTAAGTGTTTCCTCTTATTTTCATTTTCTTTTGCAGTTTTCCAAATAGATTACTTCTTGAAGTAATTAATAAAGAATTTAGAGGAGTATTAAAGAGTTGAAGATAGCCCAGCTGGCGTGGTTGACCTATGAACCAGGAGGTCACAGTTCAATTTCTGGTCAGGGCACATGCCCAGGTTGTGGGCTCGATCCCCAGTGTGGGGCATGCAGGAGGAAGCTGAGCAATGATTCTCTCTCATCATTGATGTCTCTATCTCTCTCTCCCTTTCCCTTCCTCTCTGAAATCACTTAAAAAATATATTTGAAAAAGAAGAAGTGTTGAAGATAATCACAAAATATTAACTATATACCTACTATGTGCCAAACACTGTTATAGGTGCGGGGATACAGCAGTGAACAAATAAACGGGTCTACTCTCATAGAGTCTTATGTTTTAGTAGCAATGGACAGAAAATAGGCAAATCAGTAAAATATATACTAAGTCTCATAGGTGGGATTGCAGAGTCCTGGAGTGGTGGGGAGGCTGTGAGGTGTGCTATGGGAAGGCTGCTCCGTGGACTCGGTGCGAGCATGAGACAGACTGCCTGGGTTCAAATCCCAGCTCTGGCACTTGCTACATGTGTGACCCGAGCAAGTTACTGAACCTTTCTGAGACTTAGTTCCCCTACCTATGAAATAAAGAATGTCATACTGCCAGCAGCCGAGGGTTGTTATGAGGATTAAGCAACTTGATACACACATAGCATTTCTCCTTATAAGCACCACATAATTTTCAACAATTTTATTTTCAATAGTTGTCTCAAATGGCCCTACCCTCACATTCATGGCCCATGCCGTAGAGCAGTGATGGCGAACCCATGACCCGCGTGTCAGAGCTGACACGTGAACTCATTTTTTTTGGTTGATTTTTCTTTGTTAAATGGCATTTAAATATATAAAATAAATATCAAAAATATAAATCTTTGTTTTACTATGGTTGCAAAGATCAAAAAATTTCTATATGTGACACGGCACCAGAGTTAAGTTAGGGTTTTTCAAAATGCTGACACGCCAAGCTCAAAAGGTTCGCCATCACTGCCCTAGAGGCAGAGCTAGATTGACCACGAAGGGAAAGGCCCTAGCAATGTGTTCATGTGGTGTTTTTGTCAAATTTGTGAAAGTGAGATATTTTAATCGCAATTGGTTAAGACACCATCTGTTTCCATATGCTCCCCTTGTGTCAGTTAGCAATGAAGTAGTGTCTGCTGGCATGTGGGGATCAGCTAAGAGGAAGTTAAGTTGGAAACACATATAGTTTAGTTGGATTCAATGGGGAACATCTGTGTGGTTTGGTCACTTCCATTCGATTTCAATTATTGCTGGTCATCCCAAGACTCCTGCTGCCCACTGTGCCTAGGTGCAGATGGAACAAGGTGATAAGAACATGTCCCACAGAGCCTGGCCACAGAGGGGAAAACAGGTTTGAAATGCACAGAGCCAGAAGTTAGTCTGTGGAAAGTTCTTGTAATCTTCTGGTATGTAAAATTGTAGTAGAGGATTTGGTTCTCAGGACTTAGTCAAAACAGAAGTCTTTTAAACAATTTTTTACTTATTTAGTAATTAATAATTATTAAATACTTATTAACACACTAGGGGCCTGGTGCACGAAATTTGTGCACTGGTGTGTGTGGGGGGGTCCCTCAGCCCAGCCTGTGCCCTCTCGCAATCCGGGACATCCCTCTCACAATCGGGATCCCTCACTCCTTACTGCCTGCCTGCTCGCTCCTTACCCCTCGGCTCACTGCTCCTTAGTGCCACTGCTGCTGCACTCGCCAGCTGTGAGCCCAGCTTCTGGCTGACCAGTGCTCCTCTTGTGGGAGTGCATTGATCTCCAGGGGGCAGCTCCTGTGTTGAACGTCTGCCCCCTGGTGGTCAGTGCACATCATAGCGACCAGTCATTCTGGTTGTTCCCCCTTAATGGCTGCTTAAGTTTCTATTTTATAGACTAGAGGCCTGATGCATTAAAATTCATGCAAGAATAGGCCTTCCTTCCCCTGGCTGCTGGCACCAGCTTCCTTCCCACACCTGGGACCCGGGCCTTCGCTCTGCTGCCCTCCTGTAGCTCCCTCCACCCCGCACCCCGCCTCATAGCAAGCGTCCCGCCCTGCCCTGGCTGCTTCATGCCTGCATGCGTGTGCTGCCCAGAGGCCTGGAGTGGACCATCTTTGTCATGTGAATTTGCGTATTCCCTCCTTATTGGCTGTGGGTGTCACCATCTTTGAAGTGATGGTCAATTTGCATATCCTTTCTTTATTAGAGGGGAAAAAAGCAGTGTGTGTATAGGGAGAGGGGTAGGGGTGGGGGGGGAGGCAGGATGCCTGGGTTGTAGATCCATGATGGGATGGGGTGGGCACACTGCTGCAGCCTGTTCCTTAGGAAATAGGTATCCAAGGACACAATAGCCATTTAATACTCTTTTAGCAAAGGGGACTACAACATTAGGAGCAGAATTTATTTATATCTATATCTATCTATATCTATATCTATATCTATATCTATCTATATTATTGACATCAGAGAGGAAGGAAGAGGGAGAGCGAGATAGAAACATCAATGATGAGAATCATTGATTGCCTGCCTCCTGCACGCCCCCTACTGGGGATTGAGCCAACCACCTGGGCTTGTGCCCTGACCTGGAATCCAAAGGTGATCTCCTGGTTCATAAGTCGACTCAACCACTGAGCACACCAGCCAGGCTAAATATATTTTTAAGGACAGAAGAGAAAACCCTGCTGTGAGGAGTCCTGGCTGAGGGCATGTCCAACATGGCAAAGGCTCTGACTTTAGTGAGAGCTGTCCTCATTCCTTCCTTTTAAAACATTGCAAAATAATTCATTTTTTGGGGGAAGAGATTAAATAATACAGGAGGGTAGAAAGTCAAAAGCAAAATGGACTCATCCCCCAGTCCTACTCCCATTATCCAATCTTTGCTTCTGGGCAGATTTTAAAATCCGCACAGGGACGACAGCAGCCACATGTCCAGTAGGGCTGCAGCCACGCTCAAAAGATCAGAAACATGAAATGATGCCGGGATGTGTCCAGGCAGACACACAGGATGGAAGAGTACAATAAACACACGATTTGTACAGTGAAAGAAAGAAACTATTTAAAAGTAATACCCACACGGAACCCTTTATTATCAGTGGAGGCCTGTGGGGTCGGAGCGGAATGGAGAGCAGGCTTGGGTGTCTGACTCAGGCTCCGCAGGTCGGGGCCAGGTGACATGTCCCACACGCACTGGGAGAGAACAGTAAGTAAGAAGGGCCTAGCATCTCATAAAATGCTCATAAAATGAGGCCGTCCCTCCTCAGGCATTGTTTGGTTTAAAATGCCTGGATTGGAGGTCCCTGATGGGATGGGGTGGGGGGGCGGGCAGCTGCAGGGCCGGGCTGGGGAGAACCCAGGAGGAACCGAAGCGCCCCCACCCCAGCCTTCCCCTCCTCCTCTCTTCAAAGCAATCGTCACTTCTTCCAACTTATCGCCGTCAAACAAAGCAAAGGAAAGCGCAGCACCTGAGCTAAAAGCTTTGGGAAACAGAAGCAACAGCTGCGCGAGGGGAAGCCCAGAGCAGGAGGGCAGCCCTGAGTCTGAAAATAAAACCCGACCTGACAGCCTAACAAAGGCCTCCTGTCAGCGCTGCAAGAGGGGCTGTCCTGGCCGCTCCCTGCCAGGCTGTGTGTGTGTGTGGGGGGGGGGGGGGTGGGGGGGGGGCACGTGGGAGTAACCCCCTCCTCCCCGCAGAAGGAGTCACGGCCTCAGTAAACACGTCTTCAATAGCCAGCCCCCTGCCCTTGGCTTCCAGGCCTCTCTCGCTGCCACGCATTTTTGGGTCTTTAAAGATGGATTGACAGTGGAACCTTTGTTTTCAAAATCTCCTGCCCACAGTGAAAGCAAAGCCCGAACCGCCTCTGCTGTTCTAGGCTTTCCACAGGCAGCGGTGGACCGGGCTGGTCTTGGAAGAACCTCCTCCCCCAGCAGAGAAGGAGCCCTCGGAGGCCAATCTGCTCTAGCAACGCGGTCAGCTCCGGCCCTGGCTACCTCTGCGCCGCACAGGGCTTGCGTTTGTGCCCCCGGGGTTGGGCTTATCTTGCTCCTCTCCCCGGGGTTCAACTTGGATTGGTCAGGAAGAGGTTTCTCAGCTTGAAAAGGATGAAACTCCTAAGTGGATTAAAAAAAAAAAATTGTCAATAGGAAAAGCAAAAACATCTGGGAAGCAAGGAAGCATATGCTAGAACAGGGAATACGTCTAATATTGAATTTTACAAGGTTTTTAAAAAATGTTCCTGTTTGGTTTAGTACCAATTTTAAACAGAGCTAGCTGCCGTCTCAATGGCTCCAGTCAAACTTTCTGGCTCAAAGCTTGTCACCACTGTTCATGCTCCTCGTCGACTCACTACTGCCCCCCAGTGTCTGATCTAAAAACCCACAACATAGAACTTGTCTGCTTTTCTGCTTTGCAAAATAACTGGTGGAAACGCCCCCACCAGTCTATTAGCTCTCCTGAAAATTAACAGTATAGAATGAAAGCAACGTTCTAGCTCATTAGTGAGAGCTGTATAACCCAGGTGAATTTCCAGCAAGTCTTTCATGTTAGAACACATTATTATCTCACCTTTTTTTTTTTTTTTTGCAAGTCATTGTGCCTTTGCTGTAGGGATACATTTAATCCTTAGAGGGAGTGGCTATGATTGCATTAGTGATATAAATCCTAATGAGACTCCCTCCCAGAGAAACCATACGACTTACTCATTGATGTTCATTAGATTTTATTTTATAGCACTCAATAAAATCCTATATGCAGGGTGATTGGAAGTTTGCACAAAGGGCATCTGATGGGGGATGATTTCTGATACGAGGCTCAAACAAATGCACATCAGCATGCAATCTCCTCGTGCTCACCTGGCACCTTGGCTTCAGAGAGCAGACTGGATCCCCAATTTGAAGTGAAACTAGGCTGCCTCTGGGTTTGTATTAGTTGCCAATTCTTCCTGTTTCTTGCTCATTCATGTGGCTTCTCTGATTCACTTTTTGCTTCATAGAAACGGAGACCACACAGAATATCACGTTGTCCTAGAGAGAATCTGGAAAGGGGCTTCCATCCTGAATAGACCCAGAGGCTGCTCCCTTAGGCAGAAATGTTGCAGCTGGCTCCCCTTCTGCAGACGGCCACTGCTCCTCACATGCATCGCAGAACCTTTCCACATGGCAGTGGCAGCCCTGGTGTTGCTTCCCAAAGTATCCTGTGGTTTCTGAGTGCTTACCTGTCGATCTTATTGATCTTCCTCTGTTTAGGCTCTGAGGGGGAGGCCTCAGGCTTTGCCTCCCCCAAAGCAATCAAACAACTCTGGTCAAATTCAGTGCCTACATAGGACTCACGGGGGCAGATTCCCTTACCCCGACCCCATGTCTGTTCCCAAAGGAAAGTTGTGAAGGGCCTGGTCTGAATGGGCAGCCAGGGTTACCAAAGCAGAGCGCTTGGTGGAATGGTCTCCATGTTTTGTAATCCCTTCAGTCACCTGTCTGAGGCTCCTGTGAACTAGGTCAACACCAGCTTTATCACCCGGGAGAGTAAGGCAGAGATTATAAGATACAAAGTGAGATATAAGTCCAGTATTTCTGGGCCATTTAGATCGCTCTGAATAAAGTCTTCCTTATATTTCCTGTGATATTCCAGGTTTGACGCATCTGTAGACATTTACCGCTAAGGGTCCAGGTACCTGGCAACATCTGCAAAGGCAGCTGGGAACCTAAGCAGCAGGGGCTCCAGAATTTCTGTGCAGAAGCAGCTTTGGGATAACTTCCTAATTGAGAATCAGGTGGTCAGTCCTTCAATGTTTCAAATAATGGGCTCTTTCTAAGCATGGAAACCTGATGTGGAGAGTTTGATCAGTCCAGATTGAAGTCTCTTCAACAGAGCAAGAGAACTGTGATTGTTTAACAATTTGAGAAGTCTCAGAATAGGTGTGTGTGGGGGGGAAGGGAGGGGGATGAAATGCCACCAAGACTTCAGGCTTGGCCGCCAGCCTGCAGGGGCCCATTTCTTTAGGCCAGTGGTTCTCAACCTTGGCTGCACATTAGAATCACCTGGGAATCTTCTTAAAATCCTGATTTCGGGGCCTCATCCTCCGGAAATCTGTTTCTTTGTTACTAACGTTGTGGCCCCACCCCATAACAAGGAAATAGAATTTCCAGAGGATGAGGCCCAGAAATCAGGATTTTAAGAAGATTCCCAGGTGATTCTAATGTGCAGCCAAGGTTGAGAACCACTGCTTTAGGCGCTCTCAGGAGGGAGGCGGCAGAAGGCCTGGAACTAAGACCACCTTTAGCCTGTGCTTCTGCCTCTGCCACTGACCTCTACTGTCTCCACACTCCTTGTCACGGTCCAGTTGGGATCATGCTGCTTCAATTTCTGCCTGTGTGCCCATAGACTGCAGTGGTTCTCAACCTGTGGGTCGTGACTCTTTTGGGGGTCGAACAACCCTTTCACAGGAGTCGCCTAAGACCATCCTGCATATCAGATATTTACATTATGATTCATAACAGTAGCAACATTACAGTTATGAAGTAGCAACGAAAATAATTTTATGGTTGGGGGTCACCACAACATGAGGAACTGTATTAAAGGGTCTCGGCATTAGGAAGGTTGAGAACCACTGTGGCATAGAGGAATGTGTGTATGTGTGTGTGTGTGTGGTGGGGAGTCAGGGCTCAGTGGGAGTTATTTGAGGCTACAAGATAAATATAGCATATCTTCTTGGATTGTTGGTCTTATTGAAAGGTTTGGGAAATGTACAGTTCTTTAAGAGAAATAATGATATATCACAGGTGCGAATCAGCTGGGATTAGGTTCAGCTGTACGTAAGTAATAGAAAACCCCAGAATGTCAGTGGCGTAATGAAAACGGACATTTCCTTTTTTTCTTACATTCAGGAGTTTGAGAGGTAGTCCACTCAGGGCTGGTCAGGGTTTCCACAGAGTGAGGAACACAGGCTCTTCTGTTTATTGTTTGGCCTCGAGTAGCTTCCATTGTCAAGGGCATCTCATGGTACAAGGTAGCTGCTGGAGAAGGAGCCTTTAAACTTGTATTCCAGACAGCAGAAAGGAGGAAA
Source organism: Myotis yumanensis (assembly GCF_028538775.1). NCBI lineage: Eukaryota > Metazoa > Chordata > Mammalia > Chiroptera > Vespertilionidae > Myotis > Myotis yumanensis. Next base: position 48,048,539 of record NW_027223752.1, on the reverse strand, counting down.
GGATGTCCCTTTAAGGATACTTCTGGGAAGTCACCTATATCACTTCCTTTATGTCACAGAGCCACAGCTATCTGCAAGGGAGACGTGGAGAAGGGATCTTTATTGGGCGCACATGGATGCTGCCTGAAAGGCGATAGTCCTGTGGCTGTAAAAGAAGAGACATACAGATTGGGGGTTAGTTTTAACCAACTCTCAGGTGGTGCTGATGCTGCTGGTCCTTGGACCACACTTTGAGTGTCGAGGGACACGACCTTGCGTGACCTGGCCCCTGCCTACTTCTCCAACCTGTGTCCTGTCTCTCTCCCCCTCACTCCCTGTGCTTCCTGCTGGGGCTTCACCACTTTAAGCTTGTGTTCCCACCTGGGTGACTTTGAACTTGCTGTCTCTCCGGCTGGAACTCTGCTCTCAAGTCTTGTCATTAAGAGCTCAGATAATAAACTAGTTTCTCTGTGGTCTGATTTCATTTTAAAAGCACTTATTTGGACTTGTATTCTGCCTTTTTGGGATGATGGTTTTTTTGTCTTCCCCCTCTAGAGTATCAGCACCACGGGAACAGGGAAATTAAGTGTCTTGGCTAACATTGAATTTCCAGCACTTTAAAGAGTTCTGAGCACATATGCTCAATATGTCTGTAGAATAATATAGATCTCCCTAACTATAATATTAGTTCTTGAGATCAGGAGCCATATCTTATATTTCCACACTCCTCCACAGTGCCTCGCATGCTGTGACATATACTGTCGGCATTTGATGAATGCTTGTTGAGTGGGATTGCACAAGAAAAGGCATGCCTATTTAATCTTCAGATGGGTCAGAGCTAGATTTAGATCCTACCTTTACACAGGCCATGATGGCTATGCTAGCCTGGAACTTGGCTGTGGGTGGAGAAGGTGAGAACAGGCCAGGGGACCCTGCAACAGGCCTTCACAGTATCCCTTCCTGCACTTTTGCTCGCCCTGAGTTCTTCATTCCCATTATCCTGCAGCTCATAGTGTTCGAGGAGGGAGTCAGAGAATTCCAGAGGGACCTATGGAGAATGTATGTGATGGGGAGGTGGGGGTTTTTGTGTTACCCAACTGGCTGCTGTCCAGTTCAAGTTTTCCCATTATTCATCTCACAAAATACAGGTTGAGTACCTTCTATGTGCCAGGTAGGTGCTGGGGATACACACAGCCTGCATGCATGACATTGTCTCCCAAACTTGACAAGTAGCACCAAACTTAGCAAGGATTCCTGAGTCATAGAGTGCAAGACGACAGGACAGCACGGTAAACACTATAGCCCTTCGGCTTAAAAATTGTTTAGCAGGTCACCTTGCAATGCTACTCAACATTCACTGGATTAATGAGCGGGTGTTGCTAAGTAATTTGGGATCGCTGGGATGGGAGGGCTCCATTGGAGCTCTATCCTCTTTTGACTCTTGGGGGGGGGGGAGCATTCCCCCCCCCCCCCCCCCCCGCCCCCAGACATTCCTTTGTCTCTCTGTAAAGAAGATATCAATTTTTAATTCCTTTTGGTTGGTGGTGAAGTAGAAGAGAGTGGCTGCATGGCCTCCATGGTACATTAGTGTATGTATTCGTATTTACTGGTAATTAAACTTCTATGTTAATCTATAAGCCATAATGCTGATGATTGTCTTTTTAAGTGAATACGGCTAGGAGCCTGACAAAGACAGTATCAAGCATATTCATTAATAAATAATATCAATGCTGCGCATTTGTAGGCTGACATTTTTTTTTAACTTCAAAGAGGAGCTTTCATATCTATGATCTCACCTCACACTGCATATTATTATTTTAAAACTCCTCTCTGGGGGCAGGTCCTTCCATGCATGCAAAGCAGGCAGGGTAAGGATAATAAAGACCCGCCTCAGGAGACCCAACCTCATTCAGAAGCAGCCCAGCTCACAGGCCATGGCCATGGAGGTCTGGGGGTGGGGGGTGGGGTGGGGATGGGGGTGGAGTTGTCTCTCCACCGCTTGTTTCAAAACTAAAGGCAAAGATGAAAAGATACACTAATTGCAAGCTGTGCTGGGAGCACACAGATACTGGGGTCATGAATAGGGAGCTAAGAAAAGGAGATCACTTTCAGGAACATCTTTAGAGGTTCTACAAACAAGGAGAAATCCATTACTTCAGACGCATGTCAGGCCTGGAGAAAGCCCAGGACTGGGAACCTTGAGTGGCCTGGGACTGTTCACTTCGTCTATGGCTGTGACTTTCTTCCTGTCTTCTACCATTTCTCCATGTGTATGCCTTCATTGTCAGTAGCTATTTTTATTTATTCTCACAGAATCTTGAGCTTTTCCTGTTTGACTTCCTCCAGAGTAAAAAAAAAACCCTTGTCACCGTTTTCCCTAAGGCAGCACCCGGGGTTATGCTAGTGACTTTCCTCTGACATTGGAAAAAAGAACTCAAGTAGAAGCCAAGAAAAAAAAATAACCCTTGGTGGTAAAACTTTCCCGCCTCCCTGTCCACATCGCTCCTAAACCCACCGCCGGTTTCCACTCCACAGAAATGCAAGCTGGGTCACCGCCCGTGGAGTGGACACTGTAAAAATTGCTTCAGGATCTCTTGCCAGGAGATCTGATGAGATGACTGGGCGCCGTAGGTGGTGGTAAATTCTTCCACCCTGGTTACTCACAAAGCAGAAATAACTAACCTGTGATTAACGATTTTAATTCTTTTCTGAAGGGGGAGTGGAAGAACTAGTAACCCAGTTTACAACTCCCAGTGGATCCCGCCACCTTACCATCAGAGCCCTGCCCAGGGGATGTTTGACACTGGTGTGTTTCTTTTTTCTTTTTAATATGTTTTTATTGATTTGAGAAAGAGGGAGAAAGAGATCGAAACATCAATGAGGAGAGAGAATCATTGATTGGCTGCCTCCTGCACGCCCCCACACTGGGGATCGAGCCCACATGTCGTAAATGTTTCCCTCCACATCCCGCGTGGTTCAGGGTTCAGGATCTGGAAAAGGAGCCGCACACAAATGAAAGAGAAAAGACAAGAGATAATTTGGGAATATTGGGGGACCAGGCGGGTGAGTCCAACTCAGGAGGAAGGACTTCCACCGGTGCCCAGGCCACATCAACCTTTTATAGTCAGAGGTAAACAAGGCAGTGGTCACCATAGTTACACAGTTCTTGTGAGTTTTACTTTTTTTGACCATAGTTACACTTCCTGCACTTCCCTCAGCCCATTAGCTTCGCAGATAAGATCTAGGGAGTGTTATAAGGTCAAGCCTAATTATGCTAAGAGGACTGTGCCCTTTAAGCTGGGACTTGTTTGTGACTTTGCCAACAGGTCAGTCCGAGGCTTAACCCTATATCGGTTCCCCACACCCACACTGAGGACTGAGCCCGCAACCAGGGCATTTGCCCTTGACCGGAATCGAACCCGGAATTCTTTAGTCCACAGGCTGACGCTTTATCCACTGAGCCAAATCAGCTAGGGCAACACAGGTTGGTTTCTTACTGACTAGCCGGTGCCCTTTGAGAATCAGTCTCACCTTGCCTGCTCTTTTGAATAAGTGCAGCCCATGCTGTCCCTTGCATGCAGTGGGCGCTCAATAACTACTATATGAAAGCAGCTTATCGCCATCAGCTGGTCTCTCTGGGTCTCAGTGTCCTCTGTGTAAATGGAGAGTTTTGGCAAATGATTGCTTGCTTCTATATATTCCAGTTTTAACATCCTATGGATTCTTTCAGATAGCCATTTAAAATTATCTCCCATCTCCAACACTGTTTCTAAGCAACAGAACAGGACTTCCCCGGACTCCTTGCCTGACCTCTTCCGCCCACAGGGATGTTTCTCCCTGAGCTGCAGCATTATATTATCTGCAATGCACATTTATTTATTAGCTGATGATACAACTCAGGTTGTTGTTTAGCTTTTCATCTGTGGAGGTTGCATCCTTACAATTAGAGAATAAGCTTCCCAAGCCAGATATTATATAAAATGTGCTCAGTAAATATATGTTAAATAAATAAATATTGTATCAAGAAATAGCCATAAATAAACCTAAAGGGAATTCTGGGCTTATGGGAAGTAGAAAAATCAAGGGTGAACTCCAAGTTTGTGGTTTGGGACCCTTGATGCCGGATGATGCTGTTCTTCAAACCAGGGGGTCCTGCAGGTGAGAACGTTTGGGAACAAGGGGGAGAGAAGGTGAATTTAGGATGAGACATGAGGTCCTGGCCAAAGGGGCATATTTTACTGTGTTTAGCCTAAAGCTCCCCAAATAATTGAACATGGTTTGGGAAATGCTGATATAACAGAAGAAGAGAAGCAGGGCGAGGAAGGAAGCCTGCAGAACAACTAACTTTTAAGAAAGGGCCCAAGGAATTGGAAAAGGAGCATGCAGAGAGGAAGAGGAGGCTTCCATCCTGAGCTTTAATCCTGGCTCCGTCCTTCCACCAAAAGGCCCGTCTCCTGCCATGGAACAGGGCAGGCGCCCTTCTCTTGAACGTGCAGAGTGCTTTGGGCGAAAGGACCTCTCAAGCACTTCCAGATTCAAGCCTCTCATCACCCTCTCTTCTCAAAGAATTCACCCCTGTTACCAAAAGGAAGCTCATGCTAACTCTTACATTCAAGCACCCGAGAATACCTGATATCCAATCTTGTAACTATAATGAGTTGTCTTAAATTAGGTCTGTTATAGGCAAAGACAATACAAACCCTCACAGCGTAGGAAAATAAAAGTTACCTTACTCACTCCCCATCACCTGTAACTCTTCTCAAACTTCCCTTTAATATTTCATTTCATCTCAACAGCATCTGTTTTAAAAAGTTCCCTAGTTGTGTATGGAAAGCTGAGAAAAGGTGAAAACGATGAGCAAGGGAAAATGCAGAGATAATTTCCGTAGTGCTCATGCTGGTGGGAGTGTACAATGGGGCAGCCACTTTGAAAAGAAGCTTAGCGGTTCCTCAAAACATTACACATATAATTCCCTCCAAGACCCAGTAAGGGATATGGGGCTCCCTTTTGGGGTGATGAAATGTTCTAAAATTAAATAGTGGTGACAGTGCATACTGAATCGTACACTTTATTTATTATTATTTTTTTAATCCTCGCCTGAGGATATGTTTTTTTATTGATTTTCAGAGAGAGAGGAAGAGAAAAAGAGAGGGAGAAAGAGAGAGAGAGAGAGAGAGAGAGAGATGTAAGAGAAACATCAATCGGGAATAAACCCAAAACCTAGTTTTGTGCCCTGACCGGGAATCGAACCCAAAGTCTTTTGGTGCATTGGACGACACTCCAACCAACTGAGCCACCTGGCCAGGGCTGAATCATACATTCTAAAAGGGTGAATTTTGTGATATGTGAACAATGTCTTAATAAAGCTATTATTTTTTAAAAAAATATTTTTATTGATTTCAGAGAAGAAGGGAAAGGGAGAGAGAGATGGATCACCTGCCTCCTGCACCCCCCACACTGGGGATTGAGCCTGCAACCCAGGCATGTGCTCTGACTGGGAATCGAACTGTGACCTCATGGTTTATAGGTCGATGCTCAACCACTGAGCAACACCGGCCAGGCAGCTGTTATTTTTTTAAATGCAAGGAGGATGAATACTTTCAAGATAAAATTTTCTTCAAATAGTAAAATGTCAGCACTTTTTTGTTTGCTCTTTCTTCTATCTTCAATGCTTTATTTACCCATACAGCTGTGTGGCAGCTGTGTGGCAGCTGTGTGGCTGCTCTTATCCCCCACTTATTTTTTTTCAGAATAATTTTAGGTGGTAAAATTAATATATCTTTAATTAAGATTTTTTTTTCTACTTGAAGCACAAATAACATTCAACTCTTGGTTTCTGACATATTTGTACCCATGTGGAGCTTTATTTTGACGTGTCTACCACATCCAACATGTTTGTTTACATAGTGTATCTGTCCATTTGTTAGATCACTTTTCCAAAAGCCAGGCTTATTGAGGTATAATTTAGATTCAGTCAGATTCACCCTTGGAAGGTTTCCAACTCTATGAATTCTGATGAAAGTTTGCAGTCACGTATCCTCTAGCACGCTTGAGACACCATTCCCATCACCTAAAACCAGCCGTGGGCAAACTACGGCCCATTTGAAATGAATAAAACTAAAAAAAAAAAAGACCGTACCCTTTTCTGTAATGATGTTTACTTTGAATTTATATTAGTTCACACAAACACTCCATCCATGCTTTTGTTCCGGCCCTCCGGTCCAGTTTAAGAACCCATTGTGGCCCTCGAGTCAAAAAGTTTGCCCGCCCCTGCCCTAAACCCGTGGTCGGCAAACCTCGGCTCGCGAGCCACATGCGGCTCTTTGGCCCCTTGAGTGTGGCTCTTCCACAAAATACCACGTGCGGGCGTGCCCGTACAGTGCGATTGAAACTTCGTGGCCCATGCGCAGAAGTCGGTATTTTTGTGGAAGAGCAGGTATTTTGTGGAAGAGCCACACTCCAGGGGCCAAAGAGCCACATGTGGCTCGAGAGCCGCAGTTTGCCGACCACTGCCCTAAACTGTTCCCTCTCCCCACATCCAGGTCCTGCACCCTGATCTGATTTCCACCCTTTGGGTACTCTTCAATTTCTATTTTGTGTTATTCTGAGATAAATCTACCAGGCAGGATCTGGCTTTGTATCCCTATGGCGCCCAATGTGGTGCGGGTCGTCTAAAAGTTGCTCCGTAAGTAGATGCTGAATAAATGAATGCATCCCTTGGTGTTTGGATCCTGCCAAATCATACCAGGGGTATGTGCCACTTGAAAAAGGAGCTATTAATGTGGGGAAAGCTTGCTCTCAGAGTTGTAATTTAGACAGTAGTGGTTTTCAACTTCAGAGATTTTGCTGAGTATAGTATTTCAAACATTTCCTCAGACTCAGGATTTACCAGTTTGTTTGCTCAAGCAGCATGGGGGCCTCTACCCTCTCAACCTGAATAAACAGATGGAAATAGAATCTGGGATGGAATACAGCTGCTGCTCTCTCCTCCCCCATCCACTGGCCCACGTTCTCACCCAGAGCTTCCCTGTGAGATCCCAGACCCGCTCTATAAACAACTCCAGGGTGGACTCCGCACCTGCTGGAGCTGGAACTTCACCTCTCTCATCATGGGGTGTGGCCCCGTGAAAACCCACCTGCAGCTGGCTGGTCAGTCAGGCTTAGATACCCTTGGTCCTTCCTGTTTTGATTCCTCTTCTATCTCGATGTGAATCAGAAAGTTGACATTCCCAGAGCAATGACAGGAGGCGGTGACCAGGATTCCCCCTGGCCTGCCCGGCTGCGTGAAACGGCCTGATCCTTAAAGAGAATGCCCTTTCTTGAAAAGTGTGCTGCTTTTTCAAGTGTGACTGGCCTCCTGGCTCCGCACAGCGTCCCTCTGGGCTTTCGAGGGTTGGCAGTCCCCTGCTGTGTCCTTGGCCCAAACAGCACAGGCTCCACAAAACCTCCCATTTCCTTCTGGGGCGGTTGAGCTTGCCTCCAACATGCAGACTTGATGTTGCATCAAATTGCTTCCAAAGGGGAACCCCAGTCCCTCTGGTCCACGTCCCCCACATTTGCCCTGTGGCTTCCCTGGAACATCTCAGGTGACAATGCCTTCTGTGAGCCTGAATCCTGCCCGACCTTTCAAGGTGTGAACTCCTGATGCTTGGGTGGGCTTCTGTCACAGGCTGCTCAAAAAATAAAACACCAGGAAGTGCTCACTTAGGAAACAGAGTAATTGTGCAGTTCACCGCTCCCCCCCCCCCCCCCCCTCCGGCAGATAAACCCTTTCTCACCTGAAGGGAGCAAAGAAATTTTTTGTACAGTAATGACGACAGGTGTGTGTGTGTGTGTGTGTGTGTGTGTCTGAGAAAGAGAGAGAGAGAAAGAGAGAGAGAGAAAGAGAGAGAGAGAAGAGAAGAGGGTGACAGGGTGGGGATGCTTCAGAAAGAGAAAAACAAAAGGGACAAAGGCCCTGACCGGTTTGGCTCAGTGGATAGAGCGTCGGCCTGTGGACTGAAGAGTCCCAGGTTTGATTCCGGTGAAGGGCATGTACCTTGGTTGCGGGCACATCCCCAGTAGGGGGTTTGCAGGAGGCAGCTGATTGATGTTTCTCTCTCATTGATGTTTCTAACTCTCTATCCCTCTCCCTTCCTCTCTGTAAAAAATCAATAAAATATATTTAAAAAAAAGGAACAAAGAAAATAAAAGTCAAAGTAGAAGAAAGTTTATTTCTATATCTTCTACAGGTGTGACCATCAAACTTTTGTCTTATTAGCACCATAGTAAGAAAGGCACGCACAGACACACAGATGTATAAAATAAAATAGAAAATAAAACTGCACAGCTAACTATAAGCATGGGAAACTTGTTTCGTGTTTGTCTGTGTGTGTGTGTGTGTGTGTGTTGCCCCTCCAGTAGCCCCGAAGCCACCCTCGGTCGCCTCCCCAGCCCGCGGCCCTCGGCTGCCGCCCTGCAGGTGGCGGCCCTGCGCGGGGCTGGAGGGCGGGCTGGACTCGGCGGGGGCGGGCGGGTGCGGCCCTGGGTCCCGGCAGCTGCTCCCGCGGCGGCGGTTCGCGACAAGGTGCGCGATGGAGCCCAGCTCCCCGCAGCAGCTCCCGCGGCGGCGGTGCGCGATGGAGCCGCGCGCGGAGGACTGCGCGGACCGGGAGGATTGCGTGGAGGGGGAGGACCGCGTGGACGAGGAGTACAGCGTGGCCGCCTGGTGGGACATGGTGGTGAGGAACGTGCGGTGAGTGCGCACCGCCGCCGGTCCGCCCGGGAGCGAGCGCAGTGCCGGCGCGGCCGCTCAGGGAGGGGCGGAGGGAGCGCGAGGGGAGCGCAAGGCCCTCCTTGGGGCCAAGGGCAGGCACTGGGGCTCCTGGGCGGACGGAGGAGACGCTTCAGAGGCCCCAGGGCCCTGTGAACCGGGGGCTCTTTGGATGACCCTTATCCTCAGCCTCAGCCCCTCCCGTGGCCGAGACTCCCGGGTTTGATTTTCTAAGAACTATCCTTCTGGGCTTCTGAAATAGAGATTCCAGAAAGATGGCTCAGCTCCCTCTCGCTTATCTGCCTTGACCATTATAGTCCACGTGGTACTCTTGGGTGGCATTGTTTTAGGTCAAGGGTCTCCCTGGTAGATGGAAGCGGAGGGGAAGGCTCCCTGGGTGTGAACTCTCTGCCCTGTATTTAAAGAACAAACATCCCCCCACAATGCTGAAGATGAGTAGGGCATTAAAACCATAACCTGGCATCACCTGGGCCGCGTTCTTGCATCCTTTAAATCTGAAATGCCTGTGTCGATGCGTTTCTATTTCCCTCCTCCCATCAATCCTTGGCTTTGTTATGGGGTGGGGCCACAACATTAGTAACAAAGAAGCAGAATTTCCGGAGGACGAGGCCCGGAAATCAGGATTTTAAAAAGATTCCCAGGTGATTCTAATGTGCAGCCAAGGTTGAGAACCACTGGCTTAAACAGTCATCTTAAACCACCTGAATCCACCAGCAGTATATTACCAGCCTTGTTGGCATTGCAGCCAGGTGTTGCTTGGAGACCCAGGACCCAGGAATTCAAGTATCTTGTTTTGTTTTGTTGGTGTGGGAAGTTATTGGCATTTTTGTTTACCTTTTGTTGGGTGTTTCCTTCCCGCGTCCCGCATGGGTCAGGGATCAGGACCTGGAATCAGAGCCGCACACAAATGAAAATGAAAAGACAAGAGATAATTGGAAATATTGGGGGACCAGGCGGGCAAGTCCAACTCAAGGGGAAGGACTGCCATCCTTGCTTAGGCCTCACCAAGCTTTTATTGATCTGGGATGCACCCATAGCATAGCCCTTAGGCAAGTGACCCCCCATTAACAGGCAGACTAGCCCAACAGCAAGGATTTACATAATAATAAATGGGGGGGTAGTTTCAGCTACCACTGTCTGGACAAACAGAGGTGGCGCCTAGTTCCGACCTTTGCTAGGGCTTCAAAGGCACCCAGCCTTGGGGGGCGGGGGTTCTCTGTCTATGCTTATCAGATAGTGAAGGCAATAAACAGTTTCCCACACCTTTTTTTAAAAAAAAGTATTTGTATTGATTTCAGAGAAGAACGGAGAGGGAGAGAGAGAGAAAATCCTGCACGCCCTATAATGGGGACCGAGTCAGCAACTTGGGCATGTGCCCTGACCAGGAATCAAACCATGACCTCCTGGTTCATAGGTGGACACTCAGCCACTGAGCCATGCTGGCCAGGCTGTTCACTTTTGTTTTTGTTTAATTTTGTTCATTATGAAATATCCAAGACTCACATCGACAAAGAGACTTCACTTTGGAAAGTCCAAGCGGTGAAGACAAACACATCTTGTCTTCTGTTCCTTCTGTGGCTCAAGGCAGAGAGCAGAGAGCAGCGCTCCCTGGGCCCAGCAGTGCAGGCCCAGCCCCTTGTTTGGGTCTGAACACCAGTCAGAATATTCCAACTGACAGCACTTTTCTTCTTTTTTATAAAAATATATTTTTATCGATTTCAGAGAGGAAGGGAGAGGGAGAGAGAAACATCAATGATGAGAGAGAATCATTGATCGGCTGCCTCCTTCATGCCCCCTACTGGGGATCGAGCCCACAACCCGGGCATGTGCCCCTGACTGGAATCGAACCCGGGACCCTTCAGTCCGCAGGCCAACGCTCTATCCACTGAGCCAGACCAGCTAGGGCCTGACAGCACTTTTCAAACTTCATATTCACGGGCCTCATCTCCCGGATCCGGTCTGTTGTTCTGGGAAAACTGGCATTTACTGACTCTCTCCTTAGTGCTTTCTGTAATGCTGATGGCTGATGGGTTAACATTTATTTGGCAGAGAATCAAAGCTGCAGTTCATGCTTTTAGAGAACAAGTCGCTTTGTTGATAATGGAATGGAGATGGGGAGTTGGGGACCCTCTACAACTTGCCTTACTAATTACTAAAAACTAAGTCTCAAGGGATGCTTCCTGAAGGAATAAAATACTAGCAGTGCATTCTTTGTCTCAGCTGAAAATGACTGATCTAACTTGACATGTGCTGAGGCTGAGGCCCAGACCAATACCCAGAATCCTGGGTCGCTTTGGTTTCTCAGAGCCGGTTACTGCAGGTCAGCTCACATCATGAGGGCTTGCTGTGCACCTTTTATTTCAGTTTCAACCTGCTGCTCCACAAATCTTTATGGAGCTCAGCCCTGTGCTGGCCAGAGTGGAATGTAAAAGAAGCATTGCCAGGCTTGTAATACAAGCAACGTGGTTCGTGTTGTCCGGGGCCTGGCATAGGGTTGGGAAGTCAGGGCTAATGATAAAAAAACAATCAGACAACAATTAAGGCTCCGATTATAATTTGTGGGAGGGGTGAAAAGAGAAGAAAGGTCGCCGTAGGAAGATGTGTTTAGGAGGCTTTGACAAAGAAGGGACACTTGAGTGGATGGGAAGGGAGGGGAAGGTTTGGTAGGGAGGAAAGAAGAGCGGAGGACGTAGATGTCACTTGCTTCTTGGTGATCAGTGCATGTTGGCTGAATGAATGGGCACCGATGGTGGATATGTAGCATGCCTTCATATTTGGAATAGTTGTCTTGCCAAATGTGATTAGATTTGGGTATCCCAAAGCTGGTTTGTAGACACCTCTGAGCATGAAGCATGGATGATTTGCCCTGTAGCAGCTCAGGCCCCACCAGGTTTCTCCAGTAAGATTCATCCAGTGAGGTCCTGTGGCTCCTGCGGGACGCTGTGCCGTTACAGCTACCGCTGATCAAAGGGCAGGCGAAGGAGCACAGAGCATCGAGGTAGCTGTTTGATGTGGCTGCCCATTAGCAGGGAGTGGGCTGACGCTGCATCCTCCGCTCAAATAAGGTCTATCAGCCACGGGTGACTTTTGATCCCTCCTGATCTAGGGGAAGTCAAATTGACAATCCCCTAGTTAAAAGAAGCGCCGTTCCTACTCCAGGGGCCCGGCCACTCTGTTCTTTCTCACAGAAGTGCCTTCAGCTATTTGAGAGAAGGGTCCTGTATGAATTATTCTTTCAAAACAGGAACATGTTTCCTTCTACTGCCTCGGCCTCCCAAGCACCCCGCTACTTTCAAAAGACAACTTAGCAGGAGCCTAACAGGCGGGGTAGCCTGAGTTCAGAGAGCCAGGAGAATGAAAGCGGGGGGCTGGCCAGCTGGGAGGAAGCGTCAGAATTCCGATTGTGTTCAATTCTGCCCGTTTGGCTTGATCTGTGGCTCAAAGTGACTTCTCTGGGGTTTGATGTCTTATCTTTAAAAATCAGAACAATAATGTCCTCTCCCTTCTACCACCTTCATGGAGGCTATTTTAAAATATTATGCAACAGTCATTTTCATTTCTTTCTTGCTGGGTTCATGAGTAGGCAATTGCCGATGTCTGATGTATTTGAAGAGCTATTCATTACCCTTCGCCCACCTATCTTTTCCACTCCCTGCAGAGTTGCTGGAAATCCATCGGAAAATCATTATCGCCTCCCTCCAGGCCTCTTCCAAAGGCATATAAGCGCTCTGACTTTTAAGTTATTAACACTGGAGGGAAGTTTTTTTAGAGGTCTTTCTTTGATACTTTGGTATCAGAAGGCTCCTGAGAATGTAGGCACAGGAAGTGGGGAGGAAGCAGGGGCAGGAAGGGACCCTGAGAGGGGGCAAACGTGCAGAATGGGAGGAGAGGGTCCTGAAACAGCCTTCTCCAAGAGCTGAGTTTTGCCAGAGACCAACCTTGTCCCCGGGGCTCATTTTTGCGTGCCTGGGTGGCCAGATGAACTCGCCAGGAGTGTGACAGCTCACTGGAGGTCATCTCGGAACTCTGGGGTCAGACAGACCTGGTGCACGTGGCTGTGGCACTCAGTGGTTGTGTAACCTCAGGGAGGTTACTTAATTTGTCAGTCTTCTCATTTGCAAAGTATAGGTAATGATAGTTATCTTCTGGTCTAGGGCAGTGGTCGGCAAACTCATTAGTCAACAGAGCCAAATATCAACAGTACAACGACTGAAATTTCTTTTGAGAGCCAAATTTTTTAAACTTAAACTATATAGGTAGGTACATTGTTATTAACTTAATTAGGGTACTCCTAAGGCTTAGGAAGAGCCACACTCAAGGGGCCAAAGAGCCGAATGTGGCTCGAAGTTTGCCGACCACGGGTAGGGGAAAACAATTCATCAAAAGTGCTTTTCAGCACCCCTGACCTCACAGTTTGACTATAGGGAGCAGTCTTTACATTGACTGCTCCCAGTAGGGAAAGGGATGTGGACAAAAACTGGAAACAGGAGGCGTTGACACTGACCTCCTCTATCCCTTGTTTCTCAAAGGTAAGAGACACGCAACCCTCATGAGAGATGTGGCTAGAGACCGAAGTGACATTAGTCATGCCTCATGGACAAATCATAGTTTGTCGGCTGACGGCTCCCAGTTTAGGTGGCTTGTGACACAGGGAACAGTAGGATAAACAATATGCATCACCCCACTGTGTGCTCCCCTGACCAGGCCCCAGCCCTGCTGTAGCTGACCTCCAGGTCCTCCCCTCTCCCCACCCTGCTCCTCGTGGTCCCTCTCACCAGGGATGTCATATCAGAAGTGGGAGTTTTCTCTTATCGGCTCATTTCTTCCTGAGACCCAGTCAGAAGAGTGATGTTCTGATGATTATTTGTGTAATGCTTTAGACTAAGAATAATAGCTAACACATACAGCACTGAATTATGATATAATTAAAAACCGTGGCAACTGTTAAATTGAATCCTGGTTCCTGATGACTTTGGGGTCCTTCTATGGGACTACAGTAAGGGCATAAGCCTGGTGTCCCCTTCTCTCCTGTCCTGTCATTCTTGGGCTTTTTCATAGCTGGTTGTGGCCCTGCCCTATTGATTTCCTCACCTGTTTCTCCTTAGTGCCTGCCCAGTCTTGATCTGCCCTAATTATGTACAGTTCTGTAAATACTTAAATGTCGAGTTACCTGTAATTCCTTGTGTTGGTCTCTGAAATTTGATTTTGACCTTAAGAGGAAAAACATGACTTAGACAAAACCGGGACTGATTTTTTCAATACCTTGTTTGTTTCACGATATCTTGCAGATCTATCCCACAATGCTGGAAAACACTCGGAAGGAAAATTGCCACTCAGTACAACAGCTTTACTAGTAAACCATTAAAAGAACACATTTTCCCTCCTCTGATGGACATGCTAATTTATTTTAATTTTTGTAAGTATATACCCTTCATGAATTTGCCTATATTTTTTTTTCCCAAATAAGGAACTCACTGCCCTTAAAGTTGTGGCACAACGAGAAGACACGTCAGTTATGAAATTGTGGTTCAAGTTAAATGGTCTGAAAGCAATTTACTATTGGCTTTGGGGTTTAGCATAAGTCCTTCAATCTGTTGGAGATAGAAAACCATGGCCTTGTGGGTAGGGTTCCAATTAAGGAGCTCTGTCTTCAAATCAACTGTTAATGTGAATGTTTTACTGCCTACTGTATTCTCTTTTTCACTTCCTCTTCTTGCCTATATTGAGAGAAAGAGAGAGAGAGAGAGAGAGAGAGAGAGAGATGCTGATGGCGGGACTCTATTTTCCCATGTCTTTTTGACTGAGTGCTGTTAGTCAATGTACTACATAGTCCTTCTAGTACATGGGTAACACTCTCATCTACATGTCCCCAAGTATATGTTTATCCTGGACATTTCACTTTAAAAAGTAACACTTGACAGTAGCAGAACACTCATTACCTGTTTTAGGTCCTCTTACCTTTTTAGGGGAATGGTCTCCTTTGCTTTTAGCTTCAGGTAAGGATAGGGATTGAATAAATCCCCTACTATGAGCTACCACTCACTGGTGCTATTTTAAAATCTAGCTTTAGAATTTTTTTTTTTTGCCAATTCTTCTATAAGCTAGTCCTAGTTTATAAAATACTTTGCTTCCATTAAGAGTAACTACCATAGGAACAAAACTAGGATGTTTTCCTTTTAAACCAAAAGAAGAAAAGCAGTTCTGTCCAAATGGAAATCATAAAAGAGAAAAAAAATGAAAAACACACACCAATAAATGGAAAATATGAAATAAGGTGGTTGAAATATATATAAATATAAAATAAATGCAAATGATTTAAGCTCATCAATAAAAAAAAACCTAGAATCTCAGATTGGATTCAGAAAACAAGTTTCAAGGATATATAATCTTCATCAGACACACTTAAAACAAAAGACACAGAAAGATAGAAGAATGAAAAAGGATAGACCAACCAACCATAGGTCAGAATAAAGCTGGGGTAAGTAGCTTAGTAACTGACAAAGCAGAATTTATGGTAGCAAAATACCATATTCCTTATACTATACTTTATATACAGGTAAAAGGGAAATTAGAGCAAGAAAACATAACTATCATGAACACATATGTACAAAATGCCATGTCATTTACAAAAAATAGAGGTAAAATATGTTGCTAAGAATTTAGTGTAGTAGCTTGCAACTGAGAAACATGTTACCGTGAGACTAATTACTTTTTTTGATTGTGATAAAAAACAAACACACCTTGAATGTGATTCTGGGAGCTGATAATGATTTCTGCCTTCCAGTCAAAGCGCCATTTCTTGTGGACTTAAAGAAGCCGGAGTTAAAGATGCCCCACACAGTGAACTTCTATATCAAGGTTGAACCCGGGGTGATTCTGGGAATCTGGTGAGTGCAGGGATTGGACCCTGGGTTGCCTATGGACTTGGTTTTCGTGTTACTAGGGGAAGGGTGAGCAGTGCTGTGCTACTTCCGGTGGAGAGGTTGGTGTTCCTTGGAGGCACCTGGGAGCTGCTCCGTGCGCCTTCCCTTTGTATTGATACTTGACCTGCTTCAATGAGCTTTCCAGGAGCTTTCCTTTGGAGTGTGACAACTTTTAGGTGTTGTGCTGCTTTGGGTCCTTCACCAGGCCTGGGGGACCTGGCCCTGGCCCCTTCTCCTGACTTGTTCCGCACCAACCACTCTTTCCATTGTGCTGCAGACCCACTGGCCTCTTTGCGTACCAAGCCACACTGTCTGTCTGCAACAATTCTTTCTATCTCTCTGCTCCTTCTGCTCCTGCCTTCTTCCTAACTACTGCCTACTCACCCTTTGGGTGTTAGATTGGTCATTTTTAGGAAAGCTTTTCCTCATCCCCATTTTAGGCATATGTTAGTGGCAACCTGTATTTGTCCTTTATGGCATTTATTCCCACTGTAATGTAAGGAATGTTTGTATGATTATCTGTGTTTGTCTTCCCTTATAAGACTATATTATTTTTATTTTTAAATCCTCACCTGAGTATATGTTTTGTATTTTGAGACAGAGAGAAACATTGATGTATGAGAGAAACATTGATTGGTTGCCTCCCATATGCACCCCAACTGGGGATCGAACCAGTAACCTTTTGGTGTATGTGATGATGCTCCAACTGACTGAGCCACCTGGCCAGGACCAAGACTATATCTTTTATAGGTGACTCTGTTGGTGGGTTTTCATTGCTTAGCACAGTGCTGGGCACGGAGAAGGCACTTAATAAATGTTTGTCAAACAAAGTCATGAGCATTCTATTGCCTTTTAAATATGCTAATCTCAATATCTTCTTCTGTTTGGTTCTACTACTTGTTCTTGGCTGCCAATTTTCCAGTGCTTATTTATATTTCATCTCCCCAAATTTAAACATGTGATCATTGGTTTAGGAACCAATATAGATTCACATAACTTCTTCTGAAACTGCAGAGTACAGTTAGGCTAAGAATGTTGGAGTTGGAAAATCTTTTTATTCTTTATCCTAACCCCATTGATCCTTGGTTTGGTGAGTGGACTGTCTAGTTGGCCTCTCTTGCTGGCAGTGGTACCTGTTTTCTCAGTGCAGAGGCCCTGGGGTTTGATGTGAGTCTTTCTGCCTCTAAAGATTTAGAGGACTGAGGACTTGTCATCATGTGGCCCGTTCTCCAAGTCACCTTATGACATGTCACATGGCAGTGTTTATATTTTCAGGGTTTATTCATTGGTTTAACAAGGTGGAGGGACTGAAGCTCAGCCAGGTGTTTAAAAATCACAAAGTCACTGGGTTTCTTGAGTAAAATAGCTTAGTTTCATGTGATAGTTCTTTTTCTCACCTAAACGGATTTCCCTATAAATTATTTCCAACTTGTCTATTCAGCCAAACCAATAGCATGCACAAATATCTGTTATCTTTTACTTGGTTCCACTCAATGGACTGCATGTTGATGGATTGAACCCAAGAACTGCAGTGTTGGAAGATCATTAGGTGTGGGAGTCAGAAGAACTAAAACAGTAAATGGTGAAAAGGGGTTATCTCTGTACATGGGGGAGATGGGGTAGAGCAATAGTGGTTTTCATTATAGGACGCTTCGTAGTATTATAGTTTAATATTTGGCATGTGCATATACTACTTAAACACTTATCTGTGTAAACTTATCTATCTATCTATCTATCTGACTGAGATAAGGAGTGTTTCAGACTTTGGCGAGGATAGAGAACTCTTCTCTCTGTCCATGTTTGTTAAAAACTTTTCTTGCTCTTCAGGCACACAGTTCCCAGCTGCCGGGGGGAAGATGCTAAAGGGAAGGACCGTTGCTGGTACGAAGCAGCCCTTCATGATGGCAACCCAATTATTGTCTATTTTCATGGCAGTGCAGAACACAGGTCAGTGCCCTTGCTTGGATATTCATTCATTCATTCACTCACTCACTCACTCACTCACTCATTCATTTAGAGAGAAGAGACAGAGAGCGACAGAGAGCATTTCAGCTCTGTAGGGGAGTGAAAGGCACGGCTCAGTTTTCCACTCTAAGCATGCCGCCACATATTTTTTTTTGTTGTTGAAATTTGATGGTGTTCTAGCAGTAGGCTTCTATTTAACAACAAAATCCATATGTTCTATATGTAGAATAATGTGGATCCTTAGCTGAGAGGGACACTAACTTCCAAGATTTAGATATTAGTTTCCAGGAACGCAGTGGTTCCTTTATTCCCTGAGAGTGTCTGCAATGACGGATTGACCCCATGGTTGATTGGAAAGGGAATAGGCATTGACATATGGAGGTAGGAAGAGCAATTTCCACATCAGTGGTCTTTTCACAGAAATACATGAAGTGGTCTTTTCACAGAAATAGCATGAATCCTATTAATCAACAGTATGGACTTCCTGGGAGCGATCACCTGGAATTCTGACCATGGGTGCTGAATTCTGGCCTAGAATATTGATGCCTCAGCTTTCCCTCTGTGGTCCCAACCTTACTTTGTGACAAAGACCGCCTCCCAGAAGCCTGGCTCTCCTTCGATGTGCTGCCAGAGCCATCGGTGGCCTGTGATTGTGGTGGGTGACGCTCATCAGCTGTGACTGGGCCTCCTCAGCTTGGGGGCGGGGCAGTGTGCCTCGCAGACCCACTGACCTGGCTCTGTCTCTGGAGGGACGCTTCACACTAGGTGACAAGGTCTGGAATCTGTCCCTGGGCTCCCTTGCCTAGGTCTCTTTTTCTCACTGTCTCTTCTGAAGACTTGCCTTTGCTCAAGGGCTTTCTCGAGGTGTCCATTTTAAAGTCACATTTACAGAGATTGCCTGCGAATTTAACATTTCCCAACGTGGTTCAACGTGGTTCTGATAGTGCGGACTTGCGCATGGTGTTACAATGCACCCACTTACAGGATCAGGCAGATCACAATTCCTGTCTGCCCCGCTGGTGCATCTGCTATTGCTTCAGGCATCACAGATTTACTCGCTCAGGGGTCAGCCCCAGCCTCCTCCTGGCCCCTGCCCGCAAGTCTCAGCTTGCCATCAATAGTACTGAGCTGAAAGGGGGCCAAACGGAGGTTATGGGGGACCTTGATGGAAACAGTGGTTCTAGACTTGGGATCCTTAAAAGCCCAAGAAGGGCCCTGAACCCCCTCCCAAAACTGTACATTTGAAGTGTAAATACCCTTTTCCCTCTGGGAAATGAGTCCATAGCTTTAACCACATGTTCAAAGGGCTCCATGACCCACTAAAGTTTATGAAACTTGGCTCTAAGAAAAAATTTTAAGGAAGTCTCTGCCTTTTGAGTCAACTTTGTCTCTGTTTCATTCACGTATGGTATGGTTATTCTGGAAACCAATGTTTCTTGTACCTCCAGGGATGCGAGTCCCTCTCCTTTGCTTCATCTGGCACTTGGTGGCTGAGTGAACAGGGACCAGGCAGATCTTAGAGTAGTGAACATGACTATATCATCCTTTGTTCTAAAAAGCCACTTTCTGGAACTTACTTTCCGTTAGCTCCTGAAAGTATTCTTAGAAACAAGTTTTGCTGTGTAGGAGTGTGAGGAGATGGATTTACTGCTTAGTCATCAAATGCTGTGACAAGGAGCGGAGATCTGGGACCCAGCATTCATGCAGAGGAGCTCGGCAGCAGCGGGGGGCCGTCAGTCATCCCCCTGACACATCCGTTCCCCTTTCTCCTTGTTATTTATTTCTCTACCCCGAGGAAGAAAGGTGTGAGATCAGATGCCAGCAGCATGATAGCGACTTTTATTGAATTTGTCTTCCCAATTCCTAAATCTTGCTCTTTTTTTTTAACCTTTTCTACAGGGCAGCTCGTCACAGGCTTAATCTCGTAAAGGTATGTCTGAGGGTCCCAAGGCATCCATTTTATGTCTCCATGTATTCTTTTCTGGGCTAGGGCCGTAGATCTTCCTCAGCTTCGGCAAGGGTATCCACTGAGAGCTCCCCAGGGTGGGTTTGGTGTCTGGGGCCCAAAGTCCCATGAGTGAGTGGACTTTTCTTCCAGCCTTGACCTTGGGGGGGGCGGGGGTGTCAAAGTAGATGTGACTATCTCTGAGTCCCAAAACGCTTTCGTGAATGCATTGCCTTCATTAGCAGATGGAGTTGATGGCATGTTTGTTTGATTTTTCTGGGGGCTGAGGGATGGATTGAGAGAATATTTAGATGTCCCCCAAAATGTATACACACTTTACAGCTGATAGCTCCATTGATGTTTCTTTCTTGTCCAATTTAACCCATTGGAATTAATAATCATTCAAAGTGTGTATACATTTTTGGGACATCCTGTACTAGGTGTGAAAGTCACGCCTACAAGAAACAACCTTTTTGATGATACAGGATAGAGACAGAGAATGTCTGTTTTTAAGTCATTCAGGCCCGGGCTTCCGCTCCATAAAGGGTTTTGCACAGTGGATGGTGGCCACACTCGACTGTCCTCGCCTGCTCCATGACTTCCGTTTGAGGGGGCAGCCCCTGCATTTCCAGGTGTGAGGGAGATGGCAGGCTGTGCACTCACCATCTCTGCCTTCTGACTCAGAGCCGGTCAGGCAGGCTGTTGATCCTCTCCCACACGCCAGTTGGGTAATTTTTGCCGCAGGTGACCAGGCAGCTTGTCCAATTACTGACCACAAGACCTGATCTCTCCTCTCACGTGCCAGCTCCCACCTCCACTCTTTCTCAATTTAACAGTAATTGTGGGGATCCCCAGCCCCTTCTTCATCCTCCCTCCCCTGTTCAGACAGGAAGCTCCTTCTTCATCCTCCCTCCCCTGTTCAGACAGGAAGCTCCTCTCTCCACTGCCTTCTCAGAGCTCCTCTGGCGGAGGAGTGGTGGGATACAGTTTTGCCTGGGGTGGTGATGCCTGTTAGTTTTTAGGTTTGCTTTCCATCCTGCACCCCTCTCTTTGCACTGCCCACATGGGGTGGTGGTGAAGCTGATGTCTCCTCCCACTCGTGGCAGAGCTGAGTAGTAGGTCCCTGAGTGCACAGAAAGAAGAGCTGGAGGTGTAGTCATCCTTGTGGCGGCGGGGGTGGGTGGGAAGGTATGATAGCACTTCTTCCCCCGGGCAGATCCTGGATACCACAGCCATAGTCATCCTCTCCCGGCCTGACCACACTTCCGGAGCTCTTCGTTTACTTATTTGGATAGGTGGTTACTTTGAAATAAAATTGCTACAGAAAACTTTAAACATTAAGTTTATTTTTTGGGATTTTTTTTCCTAGAGATAAATTCTTAGATTCTGTTGCTGTTCTTGAGTTGTATTGTCAAGTGGTCCTTCAATTTATAGTGTCACAAACAATACACGGATATTTCTATTTCCCTGGATGCTTAACTGCCCTGCTTCTTAGATAACTTTTTTTGGAATGAATGTAGTTTAAATGGGTATTGAAAAGTTACATTTATTTTCTCCTTATCAATTCTACTTTTTAAAATATATTTTTATTGATTTCAGAGAAGAAGGGAGAGGGAGAGAGAGATAGAAACATTAATGATGAGAAAGAGTCATTGACCAGCTGCCTCCTGCATGCCCCCTACTGGGGATCGGACCCGCAACCCAGGCATGTGCCCTTGACCGGAATCAAACCCAGTACCTTTCAGTCCCATGTACCGCAGGCCCATGCTCTATCCATTGAGCCAAACCAGTTAGGGCTATCAGTTCTATTTGTATGTAAAAGTTCATAATGAGTTTCAGCCACCCACATCTACGCGTGGGAGAGGAGGCACGGTATTTGGACATGTGCAGGCCCAGGTGTGAATCTTGGTTCTGCCTCTAGACATTTGGGTGACCAAATTCGAACAGATTATTTAAACTCTCCAAGGCCCAGTTTCTTTATGTTACATGGGGGAAATACCTACCTATGGGACTGTTGTGAGGATTTAGTTTTAAAAGTAAATTTTGTCCTTTTCTCTGTCTTCCCTTTGTCTTTGTAATTCAAAGTTATGTTTTCATATTCTTTCCTCATTTGTCTATGGTGCTTGGCAGTGGTTTGATATTATCCAATGATCTCTTTATCTTTGATTGATATTAACTCTTTATCTGTTTATCTATAATAATAAAAGGGTAATATGCTAATTAGACCAGACATCCTTCCGGATGTCATTCTGGATGTCCTTCCGGACAAAGCCAGGGCTGGAGGGAAGCCGCCCGGGTCCCAGGTGCCTGCCGGCAGCTGGAGGAGGGAAGCCCGGGTCCCGGGTGCCGGAGGGAAGCTGGTGCCAGCAGCCGGGGAAAGGAAGGCCTACTCTTGCAAGAATTTTCGTGCATCAGGCCTCTAGTATTTAATATAATGATCTCCCCCTTATTTGATTGCCTGTACTACAATTCTGTGTAGAGTCCTTATTCTCAAGGGAATTCTTAAAAAGGACATTTACTATGCACCAAGATATTTTAATATGTCATCTCATGTAATCTTCCTACAATCCTGAAGGCAGCTACTATTGTTTTTCACTTTTCAGAATAATATTTGCATTATTTAAATGTTAAGTGGCAAGTGGCCCAAGGTCACAGAGCTGGCAAGTGGCCGAGCCACACTGGGACCCAGACTGTTGGACCCAGCGCTGCCACACTGCTTTCCTTACTTCCCATTGAGTCTGGCCATCTCAAGATTGAAGCAAAACACCAGATTTCAAAAATAAATCTTTCCCCTATTTATTAAACGGTCCCAACCAGGCTTATGGAAGTGTCAAACCTTTTCTGTTTGCATCTTCTAATTGAAGATAACAGCTCCTTTGTCATCTAGGTGCTGAGCGATGGTGGCTTTCACGTCTTGTCTGTTGACTACAGAGGTATGTGTTAAGAACAGTGTACACAGATTTTTCCAGAAGCAGGAGGCTTTCGATGATTCTCACTTTGGAGGTGGTGATACTGTGTTTGCGTTTCCTTGCTGCCAGGGTTCGGGGACTCTACGGGTAAGCCCACAGAGGAGGGACTGACTGCGGACGCTATTTGTGTCTATGAGTGGACCAAGGCAAGAAGTGGCAGCACCCCCGTGTGCCTCTGGGGCCACTCTCTGGGTACAGGGTAAGTGGGGTCTGCAGATGGGTCCTTAGGTGGGTCCTTGGGGCTCCAGGCAGGAGTGAGCCCTGAAAGGAGCAATACTCTAGGGCAGCGGTCGCCCACCTTTCAGACCTCACGGACTGTGGAGAGCGGCTACAGCGTTTGGACAGGTTCAAGCCTCGGACTAATGAGAGGGCACAGTCCTCTCATGTCCAAGTGCAAGTCCCAGCTTGGAGGGCAAAGCCCTCCCAGCACAATTATAGCCAACAGCTATAGTTGTAAGCTTGAACCTATGGTCCGAACACGTGGCCCCACGTGTCTGAGTGATGTGGGCTTGATAGAGAGTTCAGGTACATGTAATTGAGTAGATTCGAAACCCACGAGAATGTTGTAACCACACCCTTACTTTGCCTCCTGTAATCTGGCTATAAAATGAAGAGACGGCTTACAGGCCGTGGCGCTCTCTCCATCAGAGAGGGCAGCTTCCCACCCAGATCCAGCTTTCTTTTCTTGTCTGTCTTTTCTTAATCCTTCACCGCCCCTCTCAGGCTCACCGAACCTGGCTGAGCTGGCGCGGCACATAAGGTGCCCTGGGGCTGAGTATGCCATGGCTGTGCTGGCTCGCCACAACGGACCACCAGTGGTGACCGCTGGTCTAGGGGACAGAGACTCTCTGGCTTCTCCCACATGTGGCTGGAGGCCTTGCCCTGTTTGTAAAACACGGGAGCTCTACAGTTATCTGTGACCCTGAAGCCCACTGCAGAGCTCTCCTTGAGAGTTTTAAGGAAAAGGATTCTTAATTTAGAGTCAGTGGGACACCTGGAAACCCTGTGCAAAATCTTGTGTCTATGCATTTTCTAACCAGAGCTTTCATCAGATGCTCCCACTGGGTGTTGCATTTTGTATCATTTACTTGACTGTTAAGTCACGGCTTCACATATGTACTAATTTTCATTGCTTTTCAGAGTTGTAACGAATGCTGCGAGAGTACTAGAAGAGAAAGGTACTGTAAAATGATTACGTAGTATAATTTCCTGGCTTGAGATGGGGAACTGAAAAGAGTTGAGACTATTGGGTACACTGCCAACACAGAGATACCTAAAGCACCCCAACTTTAGGTGGTTTCTGATAGTGCAGCAAACATTCCTTTTTCTCTCTAATATAAAACAATAGCTGTTTTTCAAGATGATGAAATTAAAAATAAATACTAAGGAAAGACTTAAAATTACCTTTGAAAGAGTGCTCATTGTGAAGTGATAATAACTGTTATTATGGAGTCATTTGGATCACAGGAGAGGAAAATAATACATATGGAATAACAGGCAAGGCTTGCTTTCTGTAGCCCTTCTTATATAATATTTATGTCAGCATTTCTAAAAGTGTACTGAGAACTGCCTGTATCAGAATCTCCTGGGGATGCTTTTTTTAAAACACAGGTTTCCTGGATCTATTTTCATGATTGGAATCTCTGTGAATAGGACCAGGTGACTTTGACAAGCATTAAAAGCTTGTAATCTCTTGCATCATATCTTAAACTTTACTTGGCAATACAGGTCAGGTGGAGTTATGTAAGCATTTTAGAGCAACTCACCTGCTATTCACAAGCTTAATTACGTATGTAAAGAAACTAAACATTATGCTAATGCTCCTCTAAGCTCTCATGGCTCCCTGTCACTTCCTTCACAGTGTGGACACTGTTACAGTATCTGAACTAAATTCTCACATAAATGAATACTTCACTTCCTAGATAATGCAGTGACCTTGGGACACTCTGATTCCATTTACCTCCTCAACTTACAAACTCTTGCTATCATGTTTTTTAATTTTCTCTATACACACTCCATAAAACACTATTCTTCTTATATTATAAAAGCCAAGGTTTAGATTTACTTTTCTTTCTCTTTATTAGTTTCAGCATTTCTCTGTTTTTATCTGGGATTTTTGTTCTGCCTGTCTATTGGTGATGAATTCTCTCAGTTTTGATCTGAAGATGTCTTTATTGCATCTTCATTTTTGAAGGATATTTTCACTGGGCATAGAATTCTAGGTTGGCAATAATTTTATTCCAACACTTCGTTCAGGGTTTCACTGTTTTATTAGGAAGTCAGCTGCCAGTCTTACTGTTGCTCCTTTGAAGATAATGCTTTTTCCTCTGACTGTTCTTGAGATTTCCTTTTGGTCTTGGCTTTCAAAATCTCACTGATTTAGCAGCCCTCAGGTGCCTTCAAACACACACATACACATGCACATATCCTCATCTGACACACATTTTCCAATTGTTCTCTGGGAAAGTGTTGGCCAAAACCATCTAATCAGCCTCTGGCACATTCTTAACAATGGACTGCTCAACAGTTTTCCTTCCCAGAGTACTTTGCTTTCTAAAATTACCCAAGGCTTGACAATCTGGTTTTGTTTTAGAAGAAGGTACTGGTTTGCAACTACCATGTGCAGGGAAATCTCTTGGTTGGTGGGTGGGGGAGCTTGTTAGAAATGCACATTCTCACATCCCGTCCCCCCCCGCCCCCCTCCCGAGATTCTGATTTCTGACGCAATAAGTCTGGAGTGGGGTCCAGGAATTTGCATTATTTGTAAGCTTCACAAATAATGTACAAGACCTTAACTACCCCTTATTTAGGGAAGGTGATATTTAAATATGATAGGGGAGTTATTTCTTTTTTAAATTTTCAAGGATCCCCAGTTGATGCTATTGTCCTGGAAGCTCCATTTACCAACATGTGGACTGCAAGTATCAATTATCCCTTGTTAAAGGTGAGTCTCTTACTCATCTTCACAAGATGTCAAAGTGTTTCCACACATTTATGTTTATTAACCACATTCTTTTTCTTAACTAGTTTTATATGTCTCTAAGTTACTCTAACTTGAGATAGGGTATTAGCCAGTTGCAATTAAAGAAGGGCATGATTGACGGCTTTTGGATTTGGTAGTCCTTTTATTTTCTTCTAATAGATTGAGTAGCTTATTAAAAGCCAAAGTTTTATTTCTTATCTTTTACAATTTTTAGTAGATAAGTTAGGCTTATCTATTTATTATTATTCTTTTAAAAAGTGAAACCAAACATGTCATACATCATTTTTAGTCCTATGACCATCAGCCATATATCTTTCATAATTTTGTGATAAGACAGCCTCCAGAGAATCCAAGGAAGCTGCCAAATGATTTTATACAGTATCCCATGTAGAGGAGACAGTCTTCCCAAGAAGATAAGATATAAGGAATTGGGCAACAAGATGTAGTTATTTAAATTTATTGTGCAGCTTATCCAAAGTTTGTAATTTTATTTCAAGCCAAATGCTCAATTGCTTATAGTCATACATCCATATAAATGTTAGCAAATGAGTGAGAGGGAGGAAGATAAGAAGGTCGGGAGGGGGGGAGGGGTGGGTGGAGAGAGAGAGAGAGAGAAAGAAAATAGGAGAGATTCTCAGAAGGAATACATGGCCCCACAATTTAAATTATTGTCTAATATTGGAAGGCAATGTAGGTGCACTTTTCTCCAACTGTCTACTTTTGGAATCTTTTGGACAATAAATCATCTTAGAACGTCTTGGAATTTGCTTAACTGTTTCAGAGAAAGGCAGCGCACTACTTCTGAGATAGCTCTTTCACAGGATCACAGAAAAGGTCTAAGCTTCAACTCAATACAGGAATCTCCTCTACAACAAGCATGTCAAACTCAAAGGCTAATATGGGCCAAATAAACAAGGTTTATGTTTATGTGGGCCGCAAAAAAACAAAGCTTCAATTTTCATAGAAACGTAGGTTTATTTCCCTAGAGACATGCTGAATACAAAGGGCTGAAATAAATGAGTAATCGTTAACATAAAATAATAGAACATTTTAATAAAAATTAATATTTTTTCTTGAACATTAATTTACCAGACACTGAATAACTGCACAAATTAATAAGCATAATGCAAATAAACCTTTTTTCTTGTTCTCCAAAAGTGAAATATTTCCTGTTGCACACACCAAACAGTCAATCTAAGACTAATGACATGGCCATCAGCCGTTAAAATATTCGCTGCTAGTATTAGTGGAGAGAAATGGTGCTCCTGCTCGTAAGGCGTGTAAGGGAAATGAATGCAACACGATTATAGTAATCAGTCATTAGTGAATGTTGTAGTTTGTTATTAATAATTATGTATAACAGGATATTGTAAAAATTAAGTTACGAAGTTTTTATTAAAATGTTTCTTGCATAGCATTGTATTGGCTGGGCCACAAAAATATATATGGGCCGCAAGTTTGACATGCTTGCTCTACAATCTAAAATACTGAATGCTGAGTAATTTAAGATTTAACAAATATAACATTTCAATTGGTTCCAGATGACTGAATATTCATCTTAAGATAACCATTACTTGATCATCTATTACATTAGTCTAAGTAATTACTAACAAACTCACCAACTTGTAGGTATTTTGCAATTCAGAAACAGTCTTCCCACTTACTTTTGTTTCTTTTTTGAAATTTTATAATTTTGAAAGTTAACATAATAGAGAAAATACATGATGTAGCAAATAATTATAGACTGAACACCTGAGTCAAAATGTAACCCACATTGCCCTAGCTGGGGTGGCTCAGTTGGTTGGAGTGTCGTCGATTCCCTGTCCGGGCACATGCTCAGGTTTCCAGTTCCATCCCAATCGGGGCACACTGAGGAGGCAACAGATTGATGTTTCTCTCTCCCTTCCTTCTTCTCAACATGCAAGTCAAGAAACTAGCATCACTAGAAGTCTCATCTGTATGTTACTTTCTAATCTAATAAATCCCATTTTAGCTGTAATTCTTAGCCTGAACTTTACGGTAATCATATCCATCATTTTCCGTCCTATGAGTGACAGCCACATATTTTTTCTTTATAGTGTTACCACCTGTGTGTGCATCTCTAAGCAGTATAGCATGGTTTATTTTTAAACATTACATATTTTACAAGTATTCTGTTTTTCACCCAACATGTATTAGTAGGATTTTATCCATGCAGTATAGCTGTAATTGATCATTTTCATTGTTATGTAGTATTTCATTGTATAAATATAGTACAATTTATTGATCTAGTGTTTGTAGACATCTGAGTTGATTTTTATGTGGGATAATTAATAACATCATTGTTATAAGTATTCTTGAACATGCATTCTCTAAATTTGTGTGCATATTTCAATGGAGTATACATTGGGAGTGGAATTGCTGGGTAACAAGGACTGCATATGCTCAGCTTTAGTAGTTATAGTGCCAAGCAGCTTTCCAAAGTGACTTTGCCATTTTACTCTCCACTTACCGTACACGAGAGTTCAATTGCGTCATATCCTTGCCCTCATCCTGATATCTCATTGTGGTTTTAATTTGCATTTGATGACTAATGAAGCCAGGCATTTTTCCATGTGTTTATTAGCCACTTAGAGATCATCTCTTGTGATATACTTGTTCATGTCTTTTGCTCCTTTTTAAATTGAGTTGTCTTTTCATTTGTAGAAGTTCGTCATAGAGTAAGTCATTAAAATTATTTGTTTTTCAAATATATTATTTTTTGCTTTAAAAAATATTTGTTTTGCTTTTTTACTTCCTCAATGGCATCTCATAATGAAGAGATGTTCCTATATTTCATGTGAACCAGTTTACCAACATTTTCTAATGGTTAATACTTTTTGAATAAAAGTGTCCTGCTTAATAAAACTCTGCTTACCCAAAGTTATGAAGATACGCTTCTGTGCTATCTTCTCGAAATTGTTATGTCTTTTACATTTAGAGCCATATCCCAGGTATGTATTTTCGCACATGTAGGATGTATAAGTACTTACAGCTTTCCAGTTGGCCCAGTGCCATTAACTAAATGGACCTTCCCCATCACTCTGCAGTGCCAATGTCTGTATATGTCAGTGTCTCTCTCTACATATATGTATACATGGGTCTGTTGGAGGTTCTCATATTTCTCCCATGTCTATTGTCCATGCTCATATGAATACTACAATCTCTTAGTGATTGTAGCTTTATAATATGTCTTGATATCTAGTGAACTTCTTCAGCTTTGTTCCTCTTATTCAAGACCATTTTGACCTTTTGCATTTCCACATATATTTTGGAATATACTTGTCAATTTCTCAAAATTAAGTTAATTATTGTATTATTTTCCATACCAACAACAGTAAACCTACTTTTGCCTAATCCTGTATACGCTCTATGATTTTAGCTTTTGGAATCTGCTCAGAGCTGCTTTATGTCCCAACAAATGGTCGATTTTGGTAAATGTTCCATATGCTTAAAAAGAATGTGTTCTGTTGTTTGGGGTACGCTGTTCTAATGTGTCAGTTAGACTATTAATTGTGTCATTTGATTCTTCTATGTCCTTACTGATTTTTTTTGACTATTTATTTTATCAGTTGCTCAAGGAAGAATATTAAAATATCTCACCATTATTTTGGAGTTGTTTATTTCTATTTTAGTTCTGTCAATTTTTGCTTCAGTTTTTTTGATGTTATATTATTAGGAACATACATCTAATAATGTAATTTTATACATGAGTTTATCCTTTCATGTATCTGGTATTTTAAGAATATCTATCTGGTGGTATTCCAGAACAGAGAGGAGGCAGGGAGACCCAATTAGGAACCCACGGCTGTGCTCTGGGCTGGAGGGGATGCTATGACCTCTGAGTCTCAAAGGGCACCTGGGCTGGGAGGAGTGAGGAGTAACAAAGTAGATTATTGGCTTGGACCAGCTTTCTTCTCACTCCTTTGGAATTTGAGATGAATTGCTGAAGGGCTTCTCTTATTGAATTTCCCTCAGAGGAGTCCTGATTCCAGGGGTGGTGGAATCAGAAGACAAAGAAAAAAGTAAACAAAACAAGAAATCTTGCCCTTCGTATGGGTGAAAGGCTGGGAAAGGAAGAAAGGGAAGGAGAGACAGTGTTGGGATCTGCTGACGGCACCTGAATGCAAATCATTTGCTCTGGGACCAGGCAAAAAATGCTGGCCAGACAAACCCACGAAACCAGGGAGGTTCCTGAGGCCAACACTGGCAGCAGACATTTGTCTGCACTGCAGACTCTGTACCCATTTCCTACCAAATTCCCCACAATTTACCCACGTTCCTGACAATTTACCCAATGGCATGACTTACCTTTTAAAACCAGAAAGAAGTTTTTTTTAAGTGTATTATATTTAGAAA
Source organism: Myotis yumanensis (assembly GCF_028538775.1). Lineage (NCBI taxonomy): Eukaryota > Metazoa > Chordata > Mammalia > Chiroptera > Vespertilionidae > Myotis > Myotis yumanensis. The sequence goes on along the minus strand of NW_027223752.1, from coordinate 48,018,625 downwards.
GTTACTATTCTCTATGTTACAATAGCTCATAGTGGGAGACTATACCAAGTTACATTTGATAGTCTCTGTACTCCAAGGAGCAGTGATATGCATAATCTAAAAATGGCTTCTATGGTGAACATCATTCTTTTCTTTTTAAAATCGTGAAGCTGAAGTTTGTATTTACTGGCCACAGCCTAGCAGTTCAGTCCCTATTTCCTTCCCTAGGCAACATCCCATTTATTACATTGCAATCCCCTTCCCTCTCCCCTCTACTCTAAGGAATAAAATCTGAGTGAAATTCACTCACAGTAAGTAGAAAAGGACTGATGATAGCTTAGGTTCAACCTTCCTCATGCCGCGACCCTTTAATACAGTGCCTCATGCTGTGGTGACCCCCAACCATAAAATTATTTTTGTTGCTACTTCATAACTGTAATTTTGCTACTGTTATGAATTGTAATGTAAATATCTGATATGCTATATGTGTTTTCCGATGGTCACGACCCACAGGCTGAGAACCACTGGCTTAAAGTGTATGCCAGGGATATTTACATAATGGACTCATTCCAAGTTTTGCAAATACTTATTAGGTACCAGGACGTTTTCTAGGTTCTAGAAATACCATAGAGAATAAGAAAGCTGTGGTTCGTCCTCCTATGAAGTTTACATACTTTCTTGAGAGACGGAAGACAAGTACTAGTACTAGTACACAACACGAGGATTTTTAATAGCGAGAAGTGCTGTGCAAGTTATTTAATGTATGTGATGGAGAATGGCTGGGTGGTGGGAGGTCAAGGTTCCATAGCTGTTAGGGAAAACGGCTCTGAAAAACATCATCTGAGCTGGGACTTGCATGACAACGAGCCAGCTTTCACAGGAAAATGTGGAGGACTTGGACTGAGGGAAAAGCAAGGACAGGGGCCCTGAGGTGGGATCAAGGCTGTTCCAGGAACAGAAGGCGGCTGGGCCGGACCTGGAGAGGGAGGGCATAGTGATAGATGAGGCTGTGGGTAGAGGCAGCAGCCGGATGGTGTCAGGCCTCAAAGGCCAAAGTGACACTGGGTGAAGTCCAAGTGCCTTTGGAGGGTGTGAAGCAAAAGAGTGACAGGATGTGATTGGCACGTTGTTGAAGCGATCACTGGTTTCCCCGTGGGACGTGGATTACAGCTCGGGGAGGGTGGACGCAGAGGGTCGCTTGCAGTTGTTGGTGTAATTCAAGCAAGAGATGAAAGGTGTGTTAGGTTGGGTGACAGGGGAATGGAGAGAAATGAATGTATTTGGGATGTAGCTTGGAGGTAGAATTGAAGTTGGTGAGGAAGGTGTAATGTTGCTCAGGGTTTTTGTCCCTTCCTCATTTTTAGTTGAAATGAATGCTTTTAGGCATATAAGTAAACCAATTTATCTCCTCAAAATATGATAAAGCCGATTTAACTAGAATTCAGTTCATTGGAATTTGCCATTAAAAAGGAAATCAGTATGTTTAGAATGTAATTGTTATGTTTGCAGTCCGGTGGTCATTGTTAAAACCTAAAATGCTTTTTAAAACAACTGCAGTGTTAATTCAGCAGTTCAAATTCTTTAAAACTAGTTATATGTATTGTGTACTTTCAACAGGATTTTTTGACTAATCAGAATATTCTGTTCCCCAACTAAACCAATTAGTTATATTCATTGTTTAAGCAATTTTTAGATCATGAGTATCACTGCTCCTTTCAGAATATGAAGAAATAAGTTAATAGTGCTGTTTGTATTTTAAAGAGAGGACAGTGATGGTCTATGGATGGTGGGATTATGTGTGATTTGTTTCTTGTTTCCTTTTGTATTTTCCAAATTCCCTACAATGCTATGAATTACTTTTACAATCATAAAAATTTTGCTTTTTAAAGTTTATTATATTTAGAAAGTTACTCTCTATTATCATCGTTCATGGTGGAAAACTACAAATTATATAGCCGCAGGCAAAGTTTTAATTTTTTTTTCCTTTTAAAAAATAGATTTACCAGAAACTTCCAGGATTTTTACAAACACTTATGGATGCTTTGAGAAAAGACAAAATAGTCTTCCCTAATGATGAAAAGTAAGCTAATGATTAAAAATGTCCATTGTTCTATTACTATGACTGTAGAATTCTTGGGGGGGAGGGGTGGTGACTATCATGTGACTTACTGGATGGGTAGATGAGAAGTCTGAAAGACTAGATGAGAATTTGTAGGTGGGCACTAGGATTTAGGGTAATGTATCTACAAGTTTTTAGTATTTGGCATTTTCCTTAGGACTAATTTGATGACTTTACAGATTCAATATTTTCTCTGAAGTCATAAAGGGAGCTGTAAATTTAGGGGTCCCTGACTTTAGGCCTTATTCCACACGTAACTAAAACCTATCTGCTATCCAGCCTACTAACCTGACAGCAAAACCAATGAATAGAATTTGGCAAGTTGCCCTCTTGTAGTAGGAGAATTTGAGCACCTGCAAATACATAGTTGTTATCAATATTTTTATATTTCAACACACTTGAGGGATCTAACATTCTCAGGAGTAACAGCAAGTCACTGTGGCAGGGATGGATGGGTATCAGAAGGGGGTGGGGGAGGGAAGTATTGTTTGAGAATGTCACTGGAGTTGGGAACGAACATTCTTCATGCCACAGCCTTTTTGAAAGGCTTCCTCCAAAGTAGGAAGTTGACCAGGAAGCTAATCAAACCCATTAATTATATGTTCACCCTGTACATTTATGGGGAAAAATAAATTGCCACAAAGAGTTATATTTTGTCCTGTGGAAGTTCTTGTTATTTTAGGGTTTTTCTTTTTCTTTTAGAGTCTTTTATTTAAAAAAAAAAAGTATTTATTGCTTTTTTTAGAGAGGGAGGGGAAGAGAGAGGGAGAGAGAGAGAAACATCAATTGGTTGTCTCAATGTATGCACCCTGACTGGGGAATGAACTCGAAACTTGGGTATGTGCCCTGATTGGGAGTCAAGCAGGTGACCTTTTGGTGCATGGGATGAGCCATACTGGCCAGGGCTCTTTTAATTATAATATTCCAAGTATTATGCTATTAGGTGGAGTAAGGAAAAAGATAAGGTTCTTCTAATTCTGTACAAATTCAATACTTCAGTGTTCTTCATTATTTTAAAAGAAAATCACATGGAAGTAGATTAAATTAATTAGATACCTAATTAAACTACATGAGTGCATAGGAGAAAAGAGAGTATTACCCAGAAGAAAAATAAGTTACTGTGTGGAGTTTGTTATATATGAAGCTGTTATGCCTGGGAGGGAAGGAAAGAGAGTTCTTGTATTTTGGGCAAACCTCATGTTTTGGTAAAGCTTTAACTTGGAGGAGGAGAAATCCCAGCGTTAATTCTTGAACTGAATGCTTTTCTTCTACCTGTTCCTAGTGTAAAATTCCTGTCTTCCCCCCTCCTCATCCTTCACGGCGAGGATGACAGAACTGTGCCTTTGGAGAATGGAAAACAGGTAAACCATGAAGGGGTCCCGACTGAGACAGACTGTTCTTATTTCACCATCTTCTCTTCCAGTCAAACTTTGATGAGAGCCCAAAGGAGGGTCTCTGACATTCTAAGGGATTCCCTACACCCCTAAATAGCCATGCTGCCTGGTGTATACAGTAAGCATCCATGCTAACCAGCTCCAAGGAGCATTTGTGGTGGACCCTGGCTCCTCATTTGGGGGTCAGTGAACCGGGAAGTGTTGTGGGGACCCAGGATACTGTAGGAACTGCTGTATCTTTCCTGTAGTGGCTCTAAAAATGGGGAGGCAGTTTCTTTTCTTTTAACCAAACAAAGTGCGTCCATCACAATCCCTTGTCCCCTTGCAGGGAGGTATGGACAGTGGAAGGATGTCCTGTCAGCATTCCCTGTTAGTCATGCAGCTTTCAGTCCTTTAGCTGTAGAGGCAGCCAGTTGGGAATGTGTAGAGGCTCCATGTCTCTGACCTAATGGGACTAACTCCTCACGCTGGCTGCTTCTGTACCGCTGTAAGACCATCAGCCTAGAAAAACAACAGCTCTGATGGTCAGCCTTTGAGTCTCTGTCTTTCTGTGCCCTTGCAGCTCTATGAAATTGCACACAATGCATACAGGAACAAAGACAGGGTCAAGATGGTGATCTTTCCTCCTGGCTTCCAACACAACCTGCTTTGTAGAAGCCCCACACTGTTAAAAACTGTGAGGTAAGAGTAGCTTTGCTAAATGTGATTTTCTTCCCTTAAAGGCAATTAGGGCTGATCTGGCTTACGTGGACCTCTAGGTGGGGAAAGCGTGTGATCTGATCTAGGTCCTTTTTCTGCAGAGATTTCCTGAGCCAGCAGTGGGCATGAGGTCTGAGAGCAGCAGAAACCTCCAGTGAAGACTTGGTCCAAACACCACCTGTGATGTGTATTGTTTGTGTAAAACTGTACCGGGATGCTTGGATGAGCTAAGTCATTGGCATGTCTGCAAGTCACTTGCCAGCTACAAAGCATGGGTGTTGAGTGGTATGGGATGCTCTCATTTAGTTCATGGAACATGTTGAGACATCTCTGCGGAGAATCAGAATTTGGTAAAAACTGGATCCCATATAAAAATGTGCAGTTGCCACACACCCTGGGCTATTTGTGAATCAGGTGTAGTCTTTGGTTTGGACTTAGATAGCAGTGTAAGAAAAGTGCTCCAATGTAGTTAAATAATTTGTGTTTTAGTTCATTTAAATGGCATTAAAACGTTCCACGCATTTTTTTCTACGGGCAGGTCCTAGCATGCTACTCAATTTGTTATAAAATAATACCTTGTGAGACTCAGGTAGCTCTGGAAATTCATACTTTATTTTTAGCTCAAATACAGTTATACACTTTCCCCGCCCAATCCCCAGAGATACTTAACTGGATTGTTAGCTAACAAAACAAAACAAAATCAAAGAATGTTGCAAAAAGGTTCAAGTCCAATAAGAAACTATTTTTTTTCTAGAGACATTTTACAACTTACTTTCCACTGGCTTTGTACACCCCATTGCTAGATTCATTGGATAGGGAAATCTTTATATCTGAAGGCTCCATGTTCCAGATGTCCTTGGCATATTCCTTAATTGTGCGGTCACTGGAGAATTTCCCCGAGGCAGCTATATTTTTGAGTACCATCGCGTTCCAGGCCTTTGGATTCTGTAAACAACACAGATATATGAGGCCCGGGGCCTCACTGCCCATCGAGCTTTAGGACAAACATCAGGCAAGCATATCGAAGCACATTTCATGGAGAAAACGATAGGAGTAAATTGTAGTGAATTATAAATACATATGTTTCACAGTTGAGAGCTAAATAGAGCAGACTGAGCTCTTCTCCTGTTTAGAGTATATATTTCTCTTAAGAACGAAAAATATGTATTTTTCACTTCCAGGGAAACCGGGGATATAAATTTCCTAATTGATAATTTTTGCTATAGTTACGATGTTTTGGCATGGAAATCATATTTTTCATGCTTTGTTTCAAATGAAGATACCTTCCTTTAAACTACAGATGAAAGGAAGGGACACTAATATTCACTATCTGCTAGAAACCAAGTCAAGAGATTTTAACCTATGGCTCACAAAGTTTGGAAAACACTATGCTAGAATGCTAACAATCCACTGAGAGACTTTACTGACCTACTTTTCTTGTTTTTTTCTGAAGGTAGATGTCCCAGTAGGTTTATACTGAATCCCGTTGGGTTTCAAAACATTATTAATTAAGGTTTTAGCCTTAATAAAATATGTAACATTCAAATCTCATACTTTTTATACCAATTCTATCTAATAAAAGAGTAATATGCAAATTAACCATTACTCCGTCACAAAGATGGTGGTGCCCATAGCCACAAGATGGCGGCACCCAGTCCCCTCAGCCCCACCGCTGGAGTGTTTGGGCCTGTCGGCCCGGCCAGGGGTTGTGGGGACCAAGCGGAGAGGTGGGACCCGCCCACTCCGGTAGAGGATCAAACTTTGCTGCTCTGCCGCCTCTGGGGTGTCTGCGGCCAGCAGGGCCTGCTTGGCCGTCGCCACGGTGACCAGGCAGCACCCAGCAGGGCCTGCTTGCCCATCGCTGTGGTGTGGAGCAGGCAGGCCCCGCAGAGAGCAGAGAACCACGGGGAGTGGGCCCAAGCCATCAATAGGACATCTCCTGAGGGCTCCTGGATTGGAGAGGGTGCAGGTTGGGCTGAGGGACCCCCTGCTCTGTGCACGAATTTCGTGCACTAGGCCTCTAGTAAGAATATAAGAAACTATTTATTTAATAACCTCATAATTTTATAAAGAACTCTAAGAGTTCTTTGTAAATGACCAGAACATTATTTAAAACCAATAGCAATGCATTATAAGCATTAAAAAATCTAAAATTACCATCATTCCTTAAGGTACTGCAGAAAAGAGTCTGAAATTAGTTTGTTCAGACTCTGGAAACTTACTAAAATAAAAGAATAAAAGCCTCATCTCTTCACTTTCTTTGTATTGTTGAGGCTTAGAAAACAAACTCAGATGGATGGGAAGTCTCGTCATTAAGCCTCAACAATACAATTATTGTTAAGAGTAAAAAATGCAATTTGCACTAATGAACAAGAAAGACTGACCCAAATACTTGCCTTCTAGATGAGCATCCTTTGGATGAGGGCCATCATTTTAACAGAAGAGGCCCATTGTGCAAGATTGACATTCATGTTTGTGCTTGCCCTTGGCCAGATTTTCCTTTCTTGTTCTGTGTTATTTTTATTTCTTCCCCCTGCAGCCTTTCTACAGATAAGCATGGGTTGCAATCAAGAGGAAAGAGGGAGAGGTGGCCATTTTCCTTTCTCTGTCTTTGAGGCTGCTCTCTCCAGTGTTCAGGAAGCAGGGAGTAGGCCACTAAGCTTAACTCAAGTACTGCCCCTTGTTGCTTATGGCCATGAACTGGAATTTACTCTGGTCTGTACACTTTTGGGGGACTGGATAGGACTCTACCAGAAGCTAAGGGCTGTGCAGCAGCATGAGCCTTGAATGAGCCGACTTTAAAACCCAGTGGGATACCCGGGATGACTGTAGGAACCACCCTGTTACCTGCTTTGGGAAAGGAATGGAAAGAAATGTTAGTGAAATATGTTTCTGTTGGAAGTAGTTACTGATGAATACAAAGGCAGGAGGTGGTGATTTTATGGCTCTTCACTCGTCTGCTGCACAATGGTTTCCAAGTTGGAGGGCAACAATAAAGACTAAGGGGGCAAGGGCCACCAGAAGGCTCAAGGACATTGACCCCAAGAGACCCATCCTGGAGTCTTGTCAGAGAGCCAGCCTCTTTCGGTATCTGTTCTTCTGTGGTGTCTGCAGATGATGAACCTTTCCTTGTGTCTACTAATGAACCCAGAGGGCTGGGCTGCTTGATAAAGATGTGCATGGCTCTGGCCTTTCCTTTTCTTCCTTTCTCCTCCTCCCACCTGCCTTTTATTTTTTTAAGTACAGTCTTTCTTGTTCCTTTCCTTTCTTAAAAAAAAAATCAAACATAAAACCTTCAATTTCTTTTCAATTTTAAAAGAAAAAGGGGGTCAGTCTTTATCCCAATAAACTAAAGCTCAGCATTAGAATCATTTAAGCAGGTTTTCCAAATACTGTTGGTGATCCCACCCACTACAGGGTCAGACTCTCTCCCAGGGAGACTGGCATCTGTACTTTAACAAGCTGCCCTGGTGATTCTGAAGTGCACTGAACAGGCTCCTAGAAGGGTGTGGTAAGAAGAAGGTGACTTTGCCCGTGCCCAGCACAGTGCCTGCCACAGGAAGGCCCCCATGCCTCTCTGTTGAACAGTGAGTGGGTAAAACGAGTATTCAATTTGGCTTGATACCTTTACTTTCCAGGACATGCCTGCTACATGGTGGGTGCTCAATAAATAGCAAATAATTTGTGATTTTTTTACTTGGACATTAAAACATTTACAACTGCTATGGAAATGTCGAGTTCACCTCTGCCTAAATGTGGGAAAAGTCGAGTTTTGATCTGAACAACCTAGACAGTTGTCTCACTTCCCTTTTTTGATTCGTCAGTGGGACCCTGTTATTTAGACTTAATAAAAAGAAACAGAATTTTAAATTAACCATAGTAAGCTGGTTTACTTGATACGTCTCAGCTGTGTACTCACCATGTACAGCTGGCTGACTTTTTCTTGACACTTGACATACGCTTCATAGTCTGCAAACACTTTAAACCTGTGTTGTTGTTTTTTGTGTGATTGGGAGGAAAAATCAAAACAACAAAAAGCTTCATTAATAGATGTGTTAAGATTCCATTTAAAATTCTCTTTTGTTTCATGGCTGCTTTACCAAACTCACATTTCCATTCACAAGAACTTTGCACAGCCCTCAACCTTTCTACGGTCCTCCCCACAGGGAAGAATGTCATCATACAGATGCATCTGAAAGCTGTGTCCACCAGTGGAAGGAGAAAAAGAACACCAGATTTGCAGGTCTTATCCTTAAAGCTTCCTAGCATTGCCAGTGGAGAATCTTTAATTTTTCTTTCCAAGCCTGTAGGTTAGCTTGTCAGATCACAGATCTATGCTAATCTACATAGTTGGGTTGTAGTTGGTTTATGATGTTCTTGCTCCCTTGTCACGGCTGAAATAACACCACCTTCTTGGGGGAACTCACCTGTCATGATAAAATAGCATGTTGATTACATCTTTGAAGAGGTCAGGCTGCTTGGGAGAATAGAAGCCATTGTCAATTTGATCAATGGCCAGCTTCAGCTCTGGAAGTGCCTCGTAATATTCTTTTGCGTTGTATCTGTGGGATGGGGGTGAGGTAAGAAGAAAGTTCTGTTAGTGTTTGTGATTAGCAATACACTAGACACCACATAAGCTGTGAAAAATGCATTCAGAAATACTAAATTTTATAGAAGTCATTATAAAGTTCAATATGGGTATCAATAATATTTGACTAGATTCTGACATTTCTCCCTCCCCCCTCCACACTTAAAGTTGATTAGTTCCTTGTAAATGAAGACATTGACAGTAGATTTTAAAAAAATTCTAGTCCCAGAGCAATAGTCTAGTCTAGAAGACAATAAGATTCATTTCAAAGCAGACTTTATGGCTCTAAACAAGCATTATGTTAAGTTAACCAGCTGCTTTTGGACCCACAGATCCCCAGATTTGTTGCTACTGAGTTAAAGTTTACTTCCCAGGGTCAGGAAGTATACCCGACAACCCCCAAATGTTGTGATCCCTGTTGTTTCTTTGGGCAGCACTTTTTATTTTTTTATCTAGGTTAATAAACCTGGTTAATAAATCTGTCCATATTCTAAGAGAAACTATTCCTGGGTGCTTCTGTACACCCTTTCCTATCCTCTCCTCCATTTTAGTCCATCTGTTTGTAATCTTAAAGTTGCAATCTTAAATCATAGGCAAAAACTGGTTCATCTTTTGATCAAGTTAAAAATCACAGGATGCAGAGAAGTGACCAGCACATCAGGCCCGCTCTGCAATGGCTGATACTGAAGAGCAACAACCCCATGCACCTGGGCCCAAGCTCCTTTAACTTTAACTTGCTGGATTTCATTAGACCAGTGGTTCTCAACCTTGGCTGCACATTAGAATCACCTGGGAATCTTTTTAAAATCCTGATTTCTGGGCCCCATCCTCCGGAAATTCTGTTTCTTTGTTACTAATGATGAGGCCCAGAAATCAGGATTTTAAAAAGATTCCCAGGTGATTCTAATCTGCAACTAAGGTTGAGAACCACTGCATTAGACTAATCCATGGCCAGGAGGCTCCTCTGACTCTTGGGAGATGTCTGCTGCCACATTTCCTGTGACTCAGCCTGAGTGGGATACCTGGGTGGGCAGGCACCCTCGTGGGAGAGCTGTTCTCTCACCCTTTCTTGTCCAAAGCAGCCACATCATCTATTCTCATGCCAAAGATGAACAGGTTCTCTTCCCCGGCTTCCTCTGCCATTTCCACGTTGGCCCCATCCATGGTCCCGATGGTCAGGGCCCCATTCAGCATGAACTTCATATTGCCTGTCCCTGAGGCTTCAGTGCCTGCGGTGGAAATCTGCTCCGACAGATCTGTGGCTGGGATGACTGCAAGCAAGACAGGCATGTTAAAGTGAGTGATTCTGACTCTAGATCTGCTTCTAGTTCATCTAAGAATTTATGTAGCTGGCCTGCTTTGATCACTAAAGTAGTGCATGTCATCAAGATAAACATTCAAATGGTGAAGGACAGGTCTCACTCTTCCCCAGGGCTCTGGCAACCACTTTTGTCCTCCCCCCCCCCCCCCCACCCCTTTTATTGATTTCAGAGAGGAAGGGAGAGGGAGAGAGACAGAAACATCAATGATGAGAAAGAATCATTGATCGGCTGTCTCCTGCACGCCCCACACTGGGGACAGAGCCCGCAATCCGGGCATATGCCCTGAACGGGAATCAAACTGTAACCTCCTGGTTCATAGGGATGCAAAAGTCGCCAGCTGGGCCACTTTTGTCCATTTTTGATGTGCTATCTTGGTGGTTATGGCCACAGTGCTAAATAACTATATGCTTATCCTACTCTTTCTTGGTCTATATAAACTTCAAACAGCATCTATTGACTCTCTGCTATGAAAGTTGACCCATTTCTCTTTTCCCTTCCAAATTTTGTCATGGTTTTATTTTTATTTCATCTTCTTTACAATTTTAATATATTGGAACTTCTCTTTCTAGATCCTTAAAATTCAGAGTCTCTCCTGACCCTTCTTTTGCAATTGGAGGAAACAGGATTGTTTGTATTCCTTCCACTTCTCCTCAGCCTTCTTCCACTTTCACTGCAAGGAAATGAGCCACATGCAACTGAGGTGTTGTCTAGGGCAGCCGTGGGCAAACTATGGCCCGCGGGCCGGATCCGGCCCGTTTGAAATGAATAAAACTAAAAAAAAAAAAAAAAAGACCGTACCCTTTTATGTAATGATGTTTACTTTGAATTTATATTAGTTCACACAAACACTCCATCCATGCTTTTGTTCCGGCCCTCCTGTCCAGTTTAAGAACCCATTGTGGCCCTCGAGTCAAAAAGTTTGCCCACCCCTGGTCTAGGGCCAGACACCAAGCCTCTGAGCTTTCAGCCTGATTTACACAAATTAGTGCAGCCTGCAGTCCTCCTGCCCGCTTCTCTACAAAGGTGGGGACTGACTCTCTGCTTTAGTTTCAGAGCTTATTTGTGGGTTAGGTCTATGTTCATTTGCATCCCTAGGAACCTGGCTCCTTTTCCTTCGTGCAGACAGTTCTTAAACAGTAACAGCAGAGGACCCACAAACACCTCAAAAAGAGAAAGATCCCTTTTCAATGCAGGAAACAGGTCAATACACAGTTGGCATTTGAATGTGGATGGTGCTTTGTATGTGATGCAAATAGCAAAGGTCCCAGTGGTAGAGAAAGGGATGTTGGCTTCTAGCCAGTCTGATTGTCCCCACATGGAAACTCAACGCTTGATCTCGGAGGGCCCATCTGAGGCACAGCTAAGCCTCGTGCTCTGGCAGCCTGACGTCTGTCCTCATTCCCTGTTGCCACATGAACAAACGAAGTGACCAGAGGATTATCTGGGGGCTGGGGAGTTGGTATCCTATTGCAAAACTGGGGCTGGGAACTGAAGATCTTCTCTTTCTTTTGTAGAGCACAGCCTGCACTTTACCAAACCTCAGGGCTGCTTCCTCTACCCCCCAGCTCTAAGTAGCTGGGAGGAAAATGCACTTGCAAATGTATACCGCCATACTGTGAAATGTACACTGTGATATTGACTCTGGGGACAGCAAACTCATTGTCAGTTGGGTCATCTTAAAAGCTCTTAGCTTAGGCTCTTACTCTGCCCGGTGACACCTTCTATCCCCAGCTCCTGGCTCCCTGAGCTCAGCTGCCCCACTTTTCCATATCTTGTCATCTCTTCCTAGCATTTGCCCTGGCCTCACATGGTTTGCAATGAGGGCACTACCTTTTTCAGCCAGAGACACTCTGTAGTTCTCCAAGAAGATGACTTTCAACTTGTTCCCAACCATGGGGTCATTGTTCACCACATCTGCCACGGAAGTGATGAGCTTTATGATCATTTTGGCCATGTGGTATCCCGGCGCAGCCTTGGGGAAGAATGTGGAACACACTGACAGAATGCAGCCACGAAACAAAGTGGAGAAACGGCAAGAGATTAGCGCCCCCACATCCCCCGTGAACAAAATCAACTTACTTTGCCACCAATTATAACTGTTCTGGGCACGAACAACTTCTTAGGGTCTTTCTTAATGCCTGAAAAAGATGGAGAAGCGGATGGAGCACGGGATGGGTGATGGCCGGAGTGGCGAGGCCTGCACGGGGTGCTGCTTCCGCCCCCGGGGCACTGGTGGCTACAGGGCCGACTCACGGTTGTACATGGTGATCACGTGCAGGCAGTTCAGGAGCTGCCGCTTGTACTCGTGGATCCTCTTCACGTGCACGTCAAACATGGAGGCTGGGTTGATCTTCACTTTGTACTCCTTCTCCAGGAACTGAGAAAACTTCAGCTTGTTCTCCTGTTGAGACAGTGCACGGGCAGGAGTCCTTTTGATGGGGCAGCATCGGGTGGTCCCTCTTTAAAAACTGGAGCATAAACCCTCAAAGCACGTGCCGGGCAAGAACCCGCCCCGAGTCTCACCTGCTTCACATTGGAAATTTCTCGGAGGAAGACGTCGTCCCCCAGGAAGCCGTGCAGCTTCGTCAGCTGGCTCAGGTCTTTCACGTAGTCTTCCCCGATTTTCTTTCAGTTTAAAGGAAGAGGTGGCTTTAATCAGGGATGGCAATCGGGCCCAAATGAGCAGCTTCTGTCCCTGTGGTGCGTGCTCACTCAGCTACCACGGGACAGCTCGCCTACCACACAAGGCGCAGAATGGCTTCACTCAGAGAAGAGGCTAGAACGGCTGTGTGGGAAGGACACTTTGCAGGTATCTTAAATGTACTCTCAGGGGTATTGTGTTAAAAACAGGAAATCTACCTAAAGAGGCTGGCAAAGGACGCAGGTTCCACTAGTTATTTATATGACCTTTGTTATCCTCTTTTACTAAATAGAGTTACCAACTTCCATCTGTGTGTCATATGAATACTGTTAGCCAGGACCAGGTACAGAATTGGTAGGGACCCTTGATCAAAATTAAGACTTTCAAGGTGACTGCAGCAGAGGATTAAGTCAAGCACAGAGCCTCATGGGACTGCACAGGCCACGTGCTGATGAAGCAGGCCCTGCTACAGATTGCATTTGCAAATTGTAAGTGCACTCATGCCTCTTGCATTCCAGTCGGATCTCCCTCCCTCTCTCCCTCTCCCTCTCAGCACTTCCCAGTTACCTCTGCAATTAACTCTGCAAGCCCCGGGTTGCAGAGTAAGAGCCAGCGCCTTGGAGTGATCCCATTGGTTTTATTCTGAAACTTGTCTGGTTCTAGCTCACTGAAGTCCTTGAATCTGGAGACAGAAGAGACACACCACTGAGTCTGGCTGGAACAGCAGGTTCCTGCATGCAGGATGAAGTTCAGAGTTATATTCAAAGAGTCAAGTGTTGGCTTGGAAAGATTAAATAAAGGTGGAGGGAGGAGCTAAGAGCATCTACAGGTGTCATTCTAAATAGAAATCCACTTGGGATTCAAAATAGTTACAAGGAAAATTCCAAATCTAATCACCTCCGTATGATTTTCTGGCACCAACATTTAACCAGACTTTTCAACAGAATAATTTTAGTTTTGGTCTCCTATATCTAGAATTAGGATGGTTCATAGAGGAAGGGCCTTTTCTCAAGAAAAAAAAAAATACTTTTAAACATTTTGTTGGGGTCGTTCCTCCTCTCCAAAGCAACACTGAGTTTGCTCGCACTGTTCCATTCACGGAGCAGCGTCAGACCCACCGCCCTGGGGCTGGAAGCTCACACTTGGGTCTTCACGATGTCTGAGTGGATTTTAGCCACGCCATTCACAGCATGGGAGCCCACAATGCAGAGGTGGGCCATGTTGATCCTCTTGCCTCCTTCCTCTTCGATCAGAGACATCCTTCTCAGACGGTCAACATCTTTAGGAAACAAGGCTGCGATTTTCTAGCCAAAGGAAGAGAAAGGCTTCACTGGTCACTCAGGTTTAAAGCAACGTTGGGATAATGTTCACTTTCCAACCAAAATTTTTGATGGAGTGAATATAAAACCTCACTCCCACGGAAAGGGGCTGGTTGGCCTTCGGGAGATGCCATCCCTGTATTTTAGTACTTTCAAGAAGATGTCTTTAACAGAGTCCCACTCAGACTTGGATACTTAAAATATATATATTTCAGAGAGGAAGGGAGAGGGAGAGAGAGATAGAAACATCAATGATGAGAGAGAATCATTGATTGGCCGCCTCCTGCACACCCCTCACTGGGGATCCAGCCCACAGCCTGGGCATGTGCCCTTGACCAGAATCGAACCTGGGACCCTTCAGTCACAGGCCAACCCTCTATCCACTGAGCAAAACCAGCTAGGGCTTGGATACTTTTGATGTATCAATGATTGAAAGACATCAATCATTGGTCTTTCAATCTTTAGGTTTGAAGTTTGGAAAGAGGGAACACCGTACACCGTAGCCACCCCAAACCTCTCAAGATCTCATTGTCATGACACTCTCAAAACGACTTACATCTAAATGCTTCTGATTTATCTCATAAATGATTTGCAAGTGTCGAGGAAGCAGCTTCTCCACCAGCTCTACAGGCCAGCGCTCCAGGGCTTCTGGGAGCACGGTGTGGTTGGTGTATGCGAAGGTCTTCCGGGTGATCTCCCACGCCTGCGGGAAAGGGAGGGCTGAGCGGCTTTCCTCTGCAAGGAAGGCTGCCCTGCCTGTCACACCCCTTCACACAGCAAACATTTCCTCAATCCCCGCCCATTTATAACAGGGCAGTTCATTTGCAAGAGGACAATTCCATCTGCTTGTACACAGGTACACACTTTTGATTCCACTAGGTTCCTGAATGGTCCAGAGAGTGGGAATATGTTTTTGGGATACCAAAGGGCAGCTAGTTCTAAAATGGACTGATAAAACATAAGACGCATTGTTAATAAATCTTCTCTACTATTTGACTGTGTCTTTATTTACTCATTTTTAAAAACATTGATTAAAAAATATATGTATTTTTATTGATTTCAGAGAGGAAGAGAGAGGGAGAGAGAGATAGAAACATCAATGATGAGAATCATCAATCGACTGCCTCCTGCACACCCCCTCCTGGGGATTGAGCCTGCAACCCAGGCCTTGACCAGAATGGAACCTGGGACCCTTCAGTCCGCAGGCCATCGCTCTATCCACGGAGCCAAACCAGCTAGGGCTGTCTTTATTTATTAAATAAACAACATTTGAAGAATAAAAACTTAAGTAATATTGTGAGACGGTATAAAGTATGTTTAAAATACTGACTTCCAAAGTAACGGGACACTTTCAGTGAGCTGTATCCTGGGGTTAGAGAGCTTAATCTAAAACCCTTTTAGACACAAAAATGGTAAGTTCCATTAGGAATGTACTTGTTCATTTCTTAGTCTAACTCCCTGTGAAGTAGTAAAGATGGAGAAATGTCAGCACCAGAGTGAGGTTTACCTCTAACTAGTGACATCAGCAACCATAACTTATTTTAAAAAAATCACAAAAGGAGCTTTTTGCAAAATCTCCCAACCGCAGATATTTTGATTAATTGAAGGAAAAAGAAGCCAAATTATCCAGACCTTGGACCAGGGTAATTTTTCAATATCCACAAAAATCCTCATCAGCTCAGGGATGGCGAGTGCGGGGTGAGTGTCATTCAGCTGGATCGCAACCTGTGTGGAGGAAGACATCAAGGTGAAGGCCACGGATGGCCCAGGTCTGGCTTCCTTGACCTCATCCCTGCTGGGCAAAGGTCAAATGAAATGCCAACCTTCCCTGGAATGCTTTAGCATGCATTACCTACTCAACTGATTTAGCACTGAAACAGAGGAGTTACTCGTCCCCTCAGCTGTCCCCGCTGGGTTCACGGACTGAATACTTGCCTGGTCTGGAAAGGCATCAAACGCAGTTCCGGCACGATCCTCAGAGCCAAACTTGGAAGCTTTGAAGCGTCGGATGACATCTTGCAAGGTAGCGGCCACCACAAAGTACTCCTGCTTCAATCTGAGCTCCTTCCCTTCAAAAAACTTCAAGCCAGAGAGATGAGTGAGTGGCTCACAGTGTTAGGTGTGGCCAAACCTTGATTGGTGTCTAAAGCCCATTGGACATCGGGTGGAAGATGGCTGGTGGGACACCAAGCACTAGCCTTTGCTCTTTCCTGAAACTCCATTGAAATGACAGTAAGAGAATGTTTAAAAGGCTGCTGATAAAGAATGACGGGAATGGGAGAGAAGACAACAGCAACAACTTTTTAGAAGCTGAAAACGGGTAAGTGATAACTCAGCCAGTAGACCTAGGATGGGTGAATCCTGACTGGGTATTGGAAAAGAGCCAAAAAGCAGCTCGATTTATACACCACACCCCCAAAGGTGCAGGAAACGACAGCACTGGGTCTCCTTAGGAAGTAGGGGTGGAAATGGGGTAAAAGGTTAGTTGAGAGCCTGTCTAAGAAGCAGTAGCCTCAGACCTCATCCCAGTTCCCTCAGCTGAGCAGTTTCCTTTCTCAACCGAAGCAGAAGCTGTTGGTGTTTCTGTAGAGATGGTCAAACAGGGTCTCTGGACTGGCGGGCAGCAGGCATAGGTGAAGGCGGGTACCACCCCCTACTAAAAATGCGAAGAAGGGGGTCAAAGGAAAGTTTATGTACTGAATGTTGAGACTCTCAGTGTTCTCCTCTCAACCAAATTTCAGAACACAGGCAGTCAATGTTAGTTCTACCAGGAAAGTCTTCTCTAGGGAATCTGACCAGCCAAGAGGGAGTACAGACACTGACAGGATGTGCTCCCCAGGAAATGGCCCCACCAGATGACAACAGAGTGGAGCCCAAATAGACCAACCCCACCCAAGTGTACAGAGCTACCCCAAAGCTTGTGGGTACCCTTCCCTTAAACTTTAATGGGCAACTAAGAATCATTAGATATCTAAGAAAATTTTGTAAAAGAATGCTAGAGGTTAAAATAAACAAGCAAAAGCCAACTCAGAGGACACAGATTAGAAAAAGGAATATTATAAGAATACTATCAATATCCTCAGATTAGAAAAGATAGTGTATACAAGAAATAAGATTAAGATGCTTTAAGAAAATATCTAGAGAAAAAAAAGATTACTCAGAAATTAAAACATGATAGTCAAAATAAAAAAAAACCCACAATAAAAGGATCGGAAGAGAGTTGTGATCACCCAGAAAATGGAGCAAGAAGACAAAGAAATGATAAATAGAAGAAAAAAGGTAAGAAAACTACAGAAGTAGTTGAGGATGTTCAATAGTTCCAGACCATTTCTCAGAGAACTGCTGTGTTCCCAGACTAAAAGGGTACCCAGGCTCCATGGGTGAAAACAGACTCACACCAAGCAACCCTCCCCAGATCTAGTACAGTTGGAAGTAGGTGGTTGAGGAAAGGAGAGGTTGAGAGAAGGCGGAGTACGGTAATATATGTATTACCCTACTACAAGCTTCAAAGGGAAAAAGAGCATGATTCAAACAAAAGATCAGGAACCAGAATTGCATCAACTATCATTTCAAAATTAAAGAAAAAAGAAAAAAGAATCAGAATTGCACTGTACTTCCCAGCAATACCGAAAACTAGAAGACAACATCAACAAAAAACTGTGACTGTTCTACATCCAGGCAAACTATCGATGTGAGGGCAGGAGAAGACACTCTCCAATATTCAAGGTCCAAAAAAATTTGACCTTACATCCATCCTTTCCCAGGAAGCCCTTGGAGCATATGTACTACCAAAACAAGGTAGAAACAAACAAAGAAAAAGAAAGACATGAACACAAATGACCCCAGAAACTCAGTGAGCACAGGATGCCTCAGGATAACAGGGAAAGAAGACCCTGAGATGACAGGGAAGCCGTCAACCAGGAGAGATCCAGAGGAGGCTTTTCAAAAAGACCGAGTTAACAGAATGCCTCCTGAGTCTGAATGTATCCAGAGGACATGTCTGCAACTGAGGGACAGTGAAGGACAAATTAAGGAAAAGTACTCAGAAACCCAAACAAACAAACAATGACTATTAACTCCAAGAAAAACAAAAACATTTTAAGGAAAGAAAAAATAATCATTATATGATGACACACATAGGCATAGATAGATCAGAATCCTGAAGCCTTTGTATGGTCATAATAATTTAAACACTGATTAAGGAGCCAGTGAAAATTACTATGTAATTATGTGGAGAGAACAGGGGTAGGAAATATGTGTGTGTGTGGTAAGGTGGGAGTGTATGGGAGGGAGTGAGCTATATTCTCATGTTCAATTTCACAATTGTGAAATGGGCAAACCAAGAAGAAACAGCTTGTTATTAGAAACTAGAGGCCCAGTGCACGAAATTTGTGCACTCAGGAGGGTCCCTCAGCCCAGCCTGCGCCCTCTCACAGTCCTGGAGCCATCAGTCGGACATCCTTAGCGCTGCCGTGGAGGTGGGAGAGGCTCCCACCACCACCGCTGTGATCACCAGCTGTGAGCCCAGCTCAGGGCTTCTGGCTGAGCGCCACTCCCCCTGTGAGTGCACTGACCACCAGGGGGCAGCTCCTGCATTGAGAATCTGCCCCCTCGTGGTCAGTGTGCATCACAGCGACCGGTCATTCTGCCTTTCGGTTGATTTGCATATTGGCCTTTTATTATATAGGATACAGAGGTAAGAATCCAGGAAAGTAATTAGAAGCAAGGGATGTAGTTGCATCTGGGAAGTGGGAAATGGAAGACTATGTTTTTATATAAGCCTCACAGAATGTTTTTCTCTTTAAACTATGTGCATGTGTAACTTTGATAAAAATTTAAAAACCAAATTAAAAATTAAAAGTTATTAATAGGAAACTGGATTGATATTACCAATAAGAATTTATAGGTGGAATTTGGAATTTAAAAAAAAATTTTTAGTACTCTTTTATATTGCTAACATTTTATTTTCTAATGGCATGTATCATGGTAAAAATTACAATGAAATAATTCTTCTTTTTTTAAAAAAAAGCATTATAAATCTATCCAAAATGAATTTAAACCTTTCTTGAGTTAGGGAATTTTTAATATCCTAGAAATAAAATGATTAAACATAATCATTGACTTCAAGAAGTTCAAATTAGTGGGGAAAGAGAGAGCTGTGTAAACAAGGCTTTAAATAAAATGTGATGATTAAAAAATTAATGTTATATTTTATTATATACACAGTACTTTGGGAACCTGGGTACTCAGGTAATTTTTTACCTGAGCCCAGAAAGATAAGTTGGATTTGTCAGATGTGCACAGGGGGCTAGAGTAATCATTGCAGGAAGGGGCAGCCTGAGAAAGGCATTCAGGTGAGAAGAACAGGCAGGGCAAACTGTCCTGCACATCATCTGAGACCTCACTGCTGGGGCAGGATCATGGAGGGTGCGTCAGAGAACTCATGACCGTATTCATGAAAACCTGAGAGAGCACATCTAAGATTCTGTACTTCTCTTAGGTGATCAGAAGCCTTTACAAAGCTTTGAGCAAGAAAAAAATATCTAACTTGTTGCAGAGGGAGGACAGATTCTTGGGAAGAATCTTGTCTGGACTAGGGTATGGCCAAGTTGGGGAGAAGGAATGAGTTTTGTTCTGGTAATTACAGTACAAAAATGATGTATTACTTGTACTTAAAACAAGCATAACCTGGAGAGCTGCCTTTTACTCAATGAATTTAGTCAACTTTGCACCTCATACTTAGTATATGCTGTCAATTGCTGTAGATGATTATTTCTAAATAAAGTTAAGTTTGGTCCTTACTGAAGACCAGGAGGATGAAGGTCAAGTCCCTTCCAGTGAACCAATCAGGATAGCCCCAGGCTTAGAACAAGTCTTACTTTAATTGACCGTGAACTAGAACAACCTTTTGCTTTTGGATCGGAGATTTCTCTGAAATGTACAGAAGTCACAGTGTTTTTCCCAAAGGAAAAAAAATAACATACACCATAAAGTTCTTGAAAGGCTGCAGCAAACTTAATCCTCCTTAGAGACTGTGGTTTAACACCAAGTGGACATCTGGCCTTAAGGATCATTTATGTGGTTTAACACCACGTGGACATCTGGCCGTAAGGATCATTTATGTCCTGGTCCCCAAATAGTTTTGTGCCATCATTGTTGAGCAGAGTACTAATTTGGTTGCTTCTGAGATCATTATTTTTTAAATAAAAATCATTATAGCTTCAAGAAAATGATTTTACCCATGTAGAAGTTAGGGCTAAGTATATTTAAACCAAATAAGAATCCATAGCAGTCATCTAAGATCCAGTTCCAAGTGTTTGCTTGCTTGTTTGTTTTTTTAGCTAAGCTGTTCTTAATGTAAAATTAGGAAAAAGTTTAGAGAGATGAATAAATTGCATAAACAAGTGTTTGCTCCTGGGTCAGCTCCGAGGTCCATGACGCCACTTCACTGGGGTCAGAGGGCCGGAAGAGCCCCGACATTAGGGGAAGAGGCCAGGCAGGAAACCTCCAGGGACTCTGATGTGGATGAAATTTCTGTTTGGAAAGCAAGCAGTGCTTCAACTAATCTTTTATATCCAGGTCTGTTTTGAAATACATGTACAGAACTTCCAATCCGTCATGGGGTCACTGATCAAGGGCAAAATACCTATTCTGGCTTCACATACTGCACACATTTGTTTTCCTGACTTGGATGGGAAGGGGAAGTCTAGACAATTCAGATGGAGATTATTTTGCATTGAAGATGCAAAATCAATATTAAAGCCCTTTACGAAGGCTACTGAACAGGTGCTTCCTTATTAAGCTGCTTCTGTTTCCCCCGAGAAAGCAAGCTCGATCACTCACATTATCATTGGGATAGAGGACCCGGGAGATGTTCTCGGCCAGATTTCGGTCCAGCACGGCCTGAATGTAGTCTCCAACGTTAACTGGGTGGAACAATAGTAAAATGAATAAGTAGACAAGCCAGTCACTATTATCAAAGGCCCTTGGCTTCACCTGATGTTTGCTGTGTATCATGTGGGATTTCTAAAATTCCTAAAAATTCAAAAGGATTTCAATAAGCCTCTACGCTGTGATCCATATGAAAGTCTAAGAAGGCCAGACTTTAAAAAAAATCTCCTCCATGCCTGCTCCTCCACAGGGCTGCTTAGTCACTGAAAAAATTCAGATCAGAAACTCAAGGCTTTCTTTCTCAAGCTTAATTTGGTTCTAACTGGCAATCATCAAAAAGAAACCACTGTGTCCTAGACCCCAAGATCCTTGCTTTGTGCCATCTTTCTAGAACAGAGTACTAAATTGCTTCTGAGATAAAAAAGATTAAGCACACACACAAAGGAACAGAGCCCATGCTGTACTCACAGTCTTGGAGGTTAAAGTCGTTGGGCGCCCGAGCAGACCAGAGGCGCATGGTGTTGACGGTGTTATTCATATACCCAGGCACTGGGGTGTCATACGGCAGGGCCAGGACCACCTGTGGGATTAAACCGAAGTAGTTGCTCACTGCTTCCCAACTGTGATGATGTAGCTTGAACAATGGGCTGGGAGATGGCAACTGGAATTCTGTTCCTGGCTCCATCACTAACTCAAATTGTGTGAGGCCTAAACCAAGACACGGGTCCTAGGGCTGGGCCAGGGGTGGGGACAGTAATTAGGGGCCATTGTGGATCCTCCTCCCATTGGAACAATCTGGAAGGCTGGAACCATCCAGACCCATGGTCCTCGGTGTCATTTCCATGTTGACTTCTCTTGGGTGTCCCTTGCCTTGATCTGAGTACAGATCTTTTATGTTTCAGATCAAGCCACTGCTCTAAGAATAAATTATGACGTGCAAACAAAG
The DNA here is from genome assembly GCF_028538775.1 of Myotis yumanensis. NCBI lineage: Eukaryota > Metazoa > Chordata > Mammalia > Chiroptera > Vespertilionidae > Myotis > Myotis yumanensis. Next base: position 47,996,727 of record NW_027223752.1, on the reverse strand, counting down.
TGACAAGTGTGACTCTGTACCCATTCAAAAACAATAATCAGGGTAAGTTTAGTGTAGGTTATTCAATGGCCTGATTTCACATATGGTAAGAATCAGCGAAATAGGAAATTTATGAAGATAGGTTACATATGATGTTTAAAATGCTTTGTTAGTTTTTTCTGAGTTGCACAAAGAAGTTATTTTAGTGACCTGACAAAGCAGCTTCTAATTAGCAGAGGTGGGTCTGAGAAGTAAGCTTTGGAAAATCTAGCTCAATCTTTGTGACAGTCATTGAAATAGAGAAGGACAGAGAGATGAGCTGTGTTTCATGCGAATTTAAAATTTATTGGGAAAAGATTCCTTTCTATTCCCTGCCTTATCAGAGTCAAGCTCTAAGGGAGAGGAATGGCAGATTGATTGAATGGGAGGATGCTATAGATCATTTGGTGCAATCCACTTGTTTGGGCTTGAGGAGAACGAGGCTGCGAGAGAAGTGACTTGTTCAAGGTCACAGTCAGTGGTAGGGTTGAAATGCAAACACAAATCTCTTTAATTGAGTCTGATGAATTATGAATGAATGAAGCATGACAGCCTATATCAATCAATCATACACATTCAGTCACACTTTCATGAACACCCTGACCTCAAAGTAATAAATCCCTCTTCTCTGAGTATCCTTCACTAGGCAATAAAGGTCTCTGGTGATCTTTAAGGCAGCTGTGATCAATCAGGAAAAGTTGTTTACAGAGTGGGGTGAGTCTGGGTTCAAACACGGTTTGTCTTTCTGACCCTTGAGGCATAACTGAGGCATCTGGGGAAGTACATGGTTCAGATGTCCCTTTGGAGAACTTCAGGTAGAGCTGCCACCTCTGAGCGCCAACGCAGGCCGTGCTTTCTCTGGGATGCTACCATTGTGGCAAATGAGAGCTGGGACTCCTCTCAGGAGTTACCTTAACCTCAGGCCCCGTCAGCCTGGCCACTTGCTCAGAGTTGCACTGCTGTCTGAGGCTCTTCCTGAAAACCCCCTTCTTCCCCCTTTATTCTTGTAAAGTGTCGCACCTCCTCATGCTCCCGCTCCTCTTATCATGGGCCTTTCCCCAGTATATCGCGTGCACTTCTAATTCTCGCTGGGTCTGCTTCCCAGAGGACCTGAGCTGACACAAGAGTGAACTGATCAGCTCACTGGCAGCTGCACACAGCATGCGCGCTCCGTGTCTGCCTCATGCTCTCTGACCCTTCCAGCTCCAATCGGGGCTGATCAGTGATGGCTTGCATACCAAAGTTCTGTACTGTGTGGGTCACTCACCTTATACCACATCTGCCCCATAACCGTGCCTTTGTGGGCACAGAACACCCACTCTCCCTAATTAAATTTCTGGATGTATTGTGAAAATGTCTAGAGTTGCTTTGTAAATACAAGTTGGCTCAACAGTGGGGCCTGCAGTGCAAATAGGTGGTTCCAGGTTTGATTGTGTAAAACTGCACATATTTAAACAGATCAGAAGTCACTGGGAGTTTTAGACACCACATCTATACCAAACACATGCTAGTTTACTACCAAATACATGTAGGGATTCTTTGGATATATTAACAATTGATTTGTTTGCAGCTCTCTGGATCATATTTGTAACCAATTGCAACTTAGCTTGTTGTCTGTTTAACCGAAATATAAAAAAGAAACTATCTTAAAAATCACAGTATTAGTTTATTCCCTGTATCATCATACTATGACCTATTTTTAGCTTCTAATCTGTTATTTCATAGGCTGAATAAACTCAGGTTTAGGTAGGAAAACCCTTTTAAAAAAGTATTATTTTTCTGAACTGTGACTAGCTCTACATGAATTAGTAGAGCAGACCATCAGTTTAAAAAGTCAGCTGCAAAATGGGTCTAGGTGCTTCTAAGACAAAATGAAGACTTTATTCCTGGAGAATAATCCACAACCAACAATATTAATATAGTAGGTCCTCGGGTTATGTCGGAGATCCGTTCCTACGGTGCAACGTAATGTGATTTTTGCGGTAAGTTGGAACCCATCTACATAAGCACCTACATCACTCACATGGAGCACATACACAGCAGTAATGAAGTGAGACAGTAAAAAAAATTTAAAAGAAAGATAACAATTCCTGACCTTTACTTGTGGTAAATAAATAATAAAAAACATAAAGCACATATGTACATACGTCAAAATGACGGAACTTTTTTTTAAATAAATAAATGGGAGATGGCAACATAACCACAAAACGATGTACGTGGAGTCCGATGTAACCCGAGGACTGTCTGTATTACAATACTGAATTTCACTCCTGATTTTGATATATAAGAACATTTACCTGATCTTTACCATTGTTTAAGCTTTTAAAGAATGACCAGTGATATATTTTTTTCCAGCCTGAGGCCATATGTATTAAATATCTCCAATGACTGGACAGTCCAGCGGTTAATAAAGGTTATTTATCAGGAAGTAGGAAGAAGCAAGGCACAACCCTCCACTGGGGGTGCTGAAACCTGAGCTGTTCAGTGACAGGGTGACACTCAAGTCAGGGGCCATGAGTCAGTCAGTGCACTTGGTTGCCACCAGCATTTTTCTCTTAGGAGTGATTTGGCACAAAATAACCGGGGACATTTTGCAATATTTTGCATTATTTTTGACTTCGCAAGGCATAGGAAATTTGGCAATTCTTCGAATTATTACTTCAGTTTGAAAATATTTACCCCTGAGAAGTTGTAAGTAAATAAGGTACATATCATGGTGGGGTGAAGAAGGACATGGAAATGTATTCCATCTTGGTATCAACCACTGTGTATACAACTGGAGAGCTAAATATGCTGGGATTACAGAATTGATTAGCCTCTGGTAAAGCTGATTGCAAAATGACCTTGGGATGTCACTTATCTCTTGGCCTCAGCTCCCTTGTCTCCAAAATGAGTGGGCTGCACTAAGAGGAGCCACACATTTTTTTTAAAGAATATAATCTGTTATTCAATGTACGACATGCTATACTGAATGTCATATACATGTTATACTCCATGCTACATATTCCCCGTGCTGTACTACACAGAACACTAACTGTGAGGGCACTGCATACCTGGGTGTCGATCCACTTGATCCCCGAGTTGCTGTGCTCTACTCTCCCGTAGAAGTGCACAGGCAGCATGAACTCAGGGCGCGCCTTCTCCCAGGGGTTTCCATGCCGGAGCCAGTCGTCTGCCTCTTCTACCTGCAAGAAGGATATGGCTTAGAATGTACTTTTTACATCAGATCAAATGAAAAACATCTTTAACTGAATCAACTTGAGAATATTGTTTTGGAAAGATGAGTGTTGGTTCTCCTGTCAATCTCGATTCATGTCTTACAGCCTAAATCAACAACAACATTTGCTGATACTGCTCTAAATGTGTCATAGATATTACTGCATTTAATCTTCATAGCGACCCTATAGGAGAAAACCATGATTCCTTTTTTTAAACATGAGAAAAGTGTAACTTGCTCAAAGTTGCACAGATAGTACATGGTACAGCTAAAATTTGACCTTAGGTCTGTGTGTTCTAGAGCCTGTGTCTTAACATTGGTGAATACAATTGTCTAGCTCAGTGATGGCGAACCTATGACACGCGTGTCAGAGGTGACACGCAAACTCATTTTTTTGGTTGATTTTTCTTTGTTAAATGGCATTTAAATATATAAAATAAATATCAAAAATATAAGTCTTTGTTTTACTATGGTTGCAAATATCAAAAAAATTTCTATATGTGACACGGCACCAGAGTTAAGTTAGGGTTTTTCAAAATGCTGACACGCCAAGCTCAAAAGGTTCGCCATCACTGGTCTAGCTTGAGTGAAAGAGAGAGACCCTCCACGGATGCTCACAGTTGGATATCTCAACCTGATGGGTCCTATATGATGGTTTCAGTCAAGATTCTTGTGCCTACAGTGCAAAGACTCAGTTAAGAAATGCTACTCATAGAAAGCTCCCTTAATAAAACTGATTTCAGTATAGTACGGAAGACTAACATTTTGTTGTCTTTGTTTAATTTAATCCTTATATAATTTTGATCTAATAATGATTATTTGTTATGGCTTATTTTGAAAATAACATATACTAAGAGGTCAGGAATTAATTTTATTGGCAATTTCAATTTTTTACCATCTATTTATGTTAACCTGTGACAAAATATTTTCTATAAAAGTTCTAAAATCATAATTTGTATTTAGGGTATACTAAGCATCAAATGAATTTTGGTTTTCAACAAACAAACAAAAATATCAAGAACAACAATAACCATACTTGGGGGAATGTATTTTTTACTGTAAAGATATTATTTGTGAAACGTTTAAAATATTGCATATATTTTTAATATATTTTTTTATTGATTCCAGAGAAGAAGGAAGAGAGAGAGAGAGAGAGAGAGAGAGAGAGAAACATCAATGATGAGAGAGAATCATTGATCGGCTGCCTCCTGCACACCCCACACTGGGGATCGAGCCTGCAAACCTGGTTCATAGGTCGATGCTCAACCACTGAGCCACACCGGTCAGGCTTGCATATATTCTTAAAAAATAGAATTGTGTTCTGACAAGAAGTGGGGGCGGGGGGGGGGGGTTAAGGCATTTTTTTTTTTTTTAGTACAAAGTACCCTTGTCAATGAGATTAGAATATGGCGATTTACTCAGCTTCAGTTTAAGATGATATTGTTTATGAATTAGGACATATTATGGTTGGGTGCCTCACGATCACCTAAATATGAGTTCGATGCCTGCCCCAGGCACAATGTGAAGGGAGAAGCCAACATAGCGACTGTTTTTTGAGACATGAACTAAAATATTAATGTCAACAGCCAGATAAGCAAATACACATTCATTTATTCAAACAATAAAGCCAGGAGCCACCCATGAATATTAGCTACCAGCAGAATGACGAATGAAAAGAGGACTCAAAAAAAACAGCATCCTTAGGCAGAAGATCTGGGAGTGAGGCAGCTGCTGGAGGCAGGCGGATGTTTCAGATGCAGGAGGAAGCCTAGGGAAGGCTGGAGCTGGATGTGACCTAATGGGCCAGTGGCATCTTGTTAAAATGCAGGTTCTCAGTCAATCTGAGGCAGAGTCTGAAATGCTGCATTTTTAACAATTCCCCAGGGGCTGTGTGGTATAGGAGCTAGATGGTGATTCAAAGTCAGCAACTATAAATCAGAATATAGATTCCACTATCCCAGTAATAAAGAGATGGAACCATTAAATTAAAATTTAACAAGAAAACAACTGAATTTTACCAGCTGGTAATGTGTTAATGACTAGAACTCTAAGACAAATACATGAGGATATCCAAAAAGGATCACGACACCCTAACTTACAAAACACTCTACGCTGCACTTAGGCAAGGGCAGGCTGGGGGCAATGTGCACACTGCTTTCTGCAACAGCAAAGGACCGAACCGGAAGGCCCGCTTGCCTCATTTCAGCACTCAGGACAGTTGTAAAACACACCTGAAGATCTGACATGAAACAGGAAGAAGATGAGGCAGGAGCAAGTTCTCCTTTTAAAAATCAAATGTCTAGAAGAACTGACAGTACATCTTCTTTTGAGAAATACAGCAGGAACATGTTGTCCTGCCCTCAAGCAGCTGAAATGCTTCCAGAAGAGAGAATGGGCTCTCAGTGTCCCACCAGCATCCAGAGGAAGTCAGTGGTCGCCCTCACTCCCTGGTTCCTCTTAACGCCACCCAATGCTGGTCTTGTTTTTCCCTGCCAAATAATGGCCGGTCTTAATCTCTCTGGGTTAATGAGTTCTGTAGGGGAACAGACGTAAAGCTTGCTGTTCTTTGTTTTTAGTCTCCTTCTGCTTCAGTAAGGAATCAATTACCAATGCCCTCAATTTTACAAACCTTGTTTTTAAGGTAAATTGAAAAAACAGGTATTTCATAACCACAAACTGGTCTGAGCAGATCAGAGGAGAAAGAAAGAACTGCCCCCCACACGTCCCCCCCCCCCCCCCGCCCCCCCACTGCCCTCACTAAATCCACAGAAGCTGCTAGATGGTGATAAATCTCTTCTCTACCTTGCTCCTCTCCCCTCACCCCCCCACCCCCCCGCCATGAATCAACAAAGTGGCCTGTAAATTTAGATTTCCATGTAGCCAGTAATCCCTGAATGCACTAACATGCTGAGCCATTTGAAGATGGGAGAAGAGCTCTCATTCACATCCAAGTGAAGTGGGCTGTGGGACCTGAACATCCCAGATGGAAGAGCTGGGACAAAGCCGCATGGCTCCGTGGAGTAAGGAGCAGTGTGCCTGTCCGGGTGGGGGCAGTAGCCTGGACTTGGCACCTCCCTAGAGGAATTACTCAATGCGATCTGTGTTCCGGCCAGTGTGGAAGCAGAGGTCAGCTCAGGGGGCTCTGTCAGAGACCGAATTCTAAGAAAAGCTTTCCTTCAACTGTGGGATACACAGGACATGAAGAGCCAGTGAGCAAACATCAGGAGTAATCAACAAACTATGCTTTCTTAAATATGTTTTTTAAAATTGATTTCAGAGAGAGGAAGGAAGAGGGAGGAGAGGAAGAAAGAGATGGAAACATCAACATGAGAGAGAATAATTGACTGGCTGCTTCCTGCACACCCTTACTGGGGATGGTGCCCACAACCCGGGCATGTGCCCTGACCAAGGATTGAACCGTGACCTCCTGGTTCACTGGTCAACGCTCAATCACTTAGCCATGCTGGCCAAACGACAAACTATGCTCTGACAGTACAAATAATTGAAAAATATTTCTGGGAATGCCAAGAATTCAACAATGGTAACTAAAACATTGCCAGGTAATGGAATTTTTGCATGACTAATTATTGCAGGCCTGGCACAGGTTCCAAGAGAGAGAAGGGTCCAGGAGACACTGTTTGGTTCAACTCCAAGACACCTACTGTGAGTGCCTTTCTACTCAGAACTTTGCTGTGTGACTGTTAAACTTCTTGTGAGGTTGTTGTAATCATCTTTCCCCTCTTCCTCCCAGAGGCCAATTATTTTCCCAGGGGACTATTACTGATCCCCATTAGAGTTGAAGGTAAGTCAAGAATTTTAGCAATAAAATTATTTTCCTTATGGGGGTTCAAAATGAACACATTATTACTGCAAAACTTCCTGGAAAGAGACTTCAAAAATTAAAAGTCCATCAACCTATAAAAATGTTCCCAGCTTGCATAATTTTCAGTCTTCTCTGTATATGCCATTGTAAGAGCAAGGATGTATCTGGTGTAAGTGGGGGCATGACCATACACCCTGAAATGGCATGCTGGTTGCTTTCCTGGAAGATACTTTTTGTTTTTCATGGAAATGGTTTCTTTGTGGTATGATGTATCTTATGTTTGCTCTATAAAATCCCATCCCTGTAAATGGATGTGGTAAATGAAATTATGTGTGCTTCTGACTTGATTTCAAGTCATAATAAGAGAAGTGGTGATGGCTAGTGAGGCCAGCTTTGGAGTCTAGCAGAAGCCATTTGGTCTCTCTTTTTTTCTTTAAGAATACTGGATAGTATGGAATTCCTGGGTCTGACAGGAGAGACAAATACTTCCTTGATATTATAGGAGAGAAAGGGATGGTATCTTGGATAAAGACCATTTAAAAAGGTAGTAGGTGTGATTAATGGTGACCTTTCATAAACTTCTGGGGAAACAGCACTGGAAAAGATTTTTTTTGAGATTGATTTGCTGAGTTTCTTTTAAATATTTTACAGGAGAATAATTAAAACAGCGGTTCTCAACCTGTGGGTCGCGACCCTTTGGGGGTCAAATGACCCTTTCATAGGGGTCGCCTAAGACCATCGGAAAATACATATATAATTACATATTGTTTTTGTGATTAATCACTATGCTTTAATTATGTTCAATCTGTAACAATGAAAATACATCCTGCATATCAGATATTTACATTACGATTCGTAACAGTAGCAAAATTACAGTTATGAAGTAGCAACGAAAATAATTTTATGGTTGGGGTCACCACAACATGAGGAACTGTATGAAAGGGTTGCGGCAATAGGAAGGTTGAGAACCACTGAGTTAAAAGATAAGAAATGAAATCCTTAAGCATTCTGGAGTATAATGAGTACCATACAGGATACTTTCAAAGAGAATGGATGCAATGTATTGGTTGAGTTGTGTCAAAATGTTAGTCATACTGGAAATGCCGGCTTAGTTAGCTAAGCTTCTCACCATGTAGCTCTAGATTATTGTACTGGGAAAGGGAACCGATTATTTTGTTTTTATGGCTTTTTCTGACTCTAAAATACACACTTCTTATGGACTATGAGACATGTAGAAGTGTAAATAGAAGACAGTAAAAGTCACCTGTAATCCTATCTCCCAGAGATAATTACTGTTGAAGCTTTAACATATATTTGTCTAGCTCTTTATCTTTTTGGCTGCCTTTGAATAGTTGAGTTCATACCATCCACATGATTCCATACCTCCTTTTTTCAACTAACATAAATAATTTCCCATTTCATTAAAATTAATAAAAATATAATATTAATGGTTACACTATTTTATTATATAATAGCACAATTTATTAAATTATCATCCTTTTCTTAGAAAAAGTTAACATTCTATTGAATGCCTATTTGTGCGCTGGACATTTTACATATTTTCATAATAATTATGTGAAGCTGGTATCTCTGTATTGCAGATGAGAAAACTGAGGCTCAGAGAAGTTAGGTAACCGAACCAAGGCAACAGACCTTGTAAAGGTAATGAGTTGCAATTAGGCCTCAAATTAGAAATTAAGTCTCAAATTAGGGCCCAAATGCCTTTTCCTACACAATGCTGCCTCCTGATTTATTTAGAAGTAGATGAAGGTACACTGATTGTTAGAAAACGTTGGAAGCATATATTTTAATATCTTCCTAATATTCTCCTTCTGAAACTTTCCCCTTGGTGCATTCTCTCATCATATCAAATCTTTCAGGTCCTTCCTTCCTCCACCCAGAGAGTGTCCAAATACTGAGAGAAGGGAAAGAGGATGGCGGCAGGGAACACTAAGCTTACTATCCTTCCTCGCTCCTGGGATCAGCTCCATCTTGGGTCCCTACACCCAAGCCCTGAGCACACTGCCCTCAGGCTGACTCTTGGAAGCAGGGGAGGGGCTTAAAGAACTCAGGCTTTTTGGAAAACGAATCCAGTATCTTGTTGTCAATGGTGTATGTATGTGGGACAAAGGTAGGGAGAGAGAAAGCCTAAATCATATTTAGCGTCAGGGAAAACTGTCCACACTAGGGCTGATTGTAGACTCAAAGAGTTCCCAAAGGTATGAGAAAGGAATTCCTAAGAATCTGGCTTGGTTATAAAAAAGTAAACTAGAGTCATTTGTATGACTTGGTTACTGTTTGTGCAAATCTACAGAGTCCTATAAAGATACATGTTGAATATGTGCCAGATTTGTTTGATGAAACAGCTAACAAGATTACCTGCTTTCATCTTATTAAAACATTAGAATCCTGAGCTGATGTATCTTGTAAATAGGCATGTTAAGGAGGACAAGACTGAGTGGAGAAAGGAATACTGACCCTGGACCTGGAAACCTAGGGACAGACCCATGTTTGCCAGCAGTGTGATCTGAGGTAACTCCATTTATTCAGAGCCTCAGTTTTCTCACCTATAAAATGGCAACATGCATCCTACCATGAAAGGTTATTGGGAGAGATCATAAGTCAAAAGATGTGCTCCTCCATGTGGATGCTGCAGAGAATGAACGTCACACATTGGAGGTGGTCCACACTCAGAGAGTCAGTGATAAATATTTTCAGAGCCCTCGTGAGTCAGGCACTGCATAAGATGCAATGGGTCTGGCGGTGAATGATACTAGCAGGCTCTCTGCTCTTAGGAAACTTACATCCCAAAGGAGGGAGACTGACAGTATTCACTGATGTCAACCAAACGCAAGGCAGATTAGTGAAGTTCCATGTTAAATGTCTGGGAATTATAAATCATCTAGAACACTATGAAGATCTATTCTAATGACAAATTTTAAAAAGATGGCTCGCATACCTGCCATCCATCTCGGATCTTCTGATTGAAGATCCCATACTCGTATCGAATGCCATATCCGTAGGCTGCAAGTCCCAGGGTTGCCATGGAATCCAAGAAGCAGGCTATATCGATCAAAACACAAGCAAAAGGCAGAGTCACCGAGGTTAGTTACATCTGCAGGTCTTTCACTAAAAGACATGACGGCCACAAAATATTTTTCTATGGGGAACCACATTTGTATTTTAAAGCACAGAGACTGTTGTATAATGAGGATTACTTTTTTAAGTAACATTTTTTAAAATTATAAAATGAGTATTATAGAAAAGTTAGAAAATACAAGACTGTACAAAGAAGAAAACAAGCATCATTTATTAGCTCACCATTTAGAAATAACCAGTGTGTACACGTTGGCGTTTCATTTGAGAACAGATAAGGAAGCTGGCCTGCATGAGGTATGTCCATTACTGTGTCTGTCTCTCACACTGCCCTTTCTAAGGGAAGCCATCTCCATAGCTCCCTGCTTGAAAAGACAGCCCCAGGAGAGTATAATTTACCTGTGGCCACCTGACTGAGTAGCTGGACATCTGTGGCAGACCCTCTTTCTGACTAATGGCATTTCGATGTTGTTTAGATGCTATAGGGATGCTGGACTAAAAGTGAATCTTGCTTGTCTAATCTAAGCCTCTAAGCCAATCACAGTAATTCTGTTTCTTTCTATTGGTTTTGGTATGACTGTGCAATGACATTCAATGCAATGAGAGGTACCAGGAAGTCTTCTGGGTGCACTGAATGATTTTCCTTGCTGCTGACATCGTTTTTTCTTTTTTGTTTTGTTTGTTTTTCCATGGGGGAAAGCCAAAAGAACCACAGAGACCCAGAGTCCTGACTGAACTACACTACTGAATAAACTAATCTTGGAATGGCCCAACCTCTGGACTTCTTGTTCTGTGATAACACATGGCCTTGTTGGCTGAACCACTTTTTTTAGTAGATTTTTTTTTTTGGTCACTTTTTTTTGTCAAGAGCATTGATGACAGAGCACCTGATCCTGAGCAGCCAATCAGCATGCTGGGGAGGGATCTAGCTGGTGGCCAGGTGTAACATGAGGGATTCCTCTAATCGGATTTTCCTCTAAAAATTTGAACTGAGAAATATACAGAGAATGAGAAAATGTATAGTAGGACCTAAAACGGAAAAGATCACTGAAAATTGTAGCTCAAACAGAAAGGGTATGCGTTAGGTTCTTGGAGGAGCCCTAAAACAGAGATCCACAAAAGCCAATGGCCGACCCTTGGCGTTCCTGCAACATCACAATCGTTTGCCAGTCCCTGGGTCACCTGGCCTGGCTCCGCTACAGGTCTCACTCCCTTGGAGCTGTGGCTCTTTGTCCTTTCCTGGGTCCGGATCACATCATCCTTAGAGCCTGACCGGACGGGGTCCCAGCATTTTCAGTCAGGTAAGAGATGAGGTCACCTAATGTGAATTACTCAGCCTCGTTTGCCACTTCACTCTTTGACTTTATCAGCCAACTGAAGGAGCGAGGCCATTAATGCCAGGCACAGAGTGGGGTTAACCCAGCCAACAAATATTGAAGGTCTGGGGCTTTATGTACAGGGAAGGCAGGCTGGTTTTCATTTCTAGATGTGCATGCCATTGGCTTTGCTGATCTCCCGACAGCCCCAGGGAAAAAGCCTATTAACTTGGCCAATGACTGACTTCACAAGCATTCCAAAGGCAGTGTTTTTCCACTATTAATGGCAATATTAGAACACACTGAGACCAATGTAGTAAGGAGTAAATAACATAAAACATGCAAATGGATTTCTAGTAAGTTGGAAGTTTGTGTAAAATGAAGGGATCATTTCTCAAATAGGAGAATCAATAGATATTTATTTTTCATAGAGCATAATCTGATATATACATGTGTGTGGTATACTTTTATTATTAAATTTAAGTTTCACAAGTAATACTAATATATCTTCCTTGTAAAAAAAAATTAAAATGTTACAGATAGGACTAACATCCACTATGATCCCAACCCCCAATTCTGCCCTCCTCTCTAAGGAGGATTATAAGGAGCCGTTTAGCATTTCAAATTTCAGACTTTTCTATGGATATATATATATATATATATATATATATATATATACTCACAGAACATATTAGTTTTTAAAAACATAAATAGTAGCATGCTATTTTAATGCAAATTGCTTCTCTCCCCATCCCCAGAGGTCTATCTAGGGCATTACATATGGATCAGTTTTATTATTTTTGGTTGCTGTATATTAAACAATGCTATAACAATTTTTTTCCCATGCTTCCTTGTGCACATGATTTTTTTTTTTTTTTTTACAGCAGATATCAGGAAGTAGAATTGCTTGGTCATAGGGATATATATTTTTAACTTAATGGAGTTGTGAATGTACTTTATTTGTTGAAAAACTATTTCCTGAATAAAGCAAAGAACTCAAATTGCATCCACAGAAAAAATAATTTAAGTAACTAAATCATACCAATACTACAACAAGTGTATCTTTACCTACTAGTCCATCAAAATGCAAACTGTCAAGTGCACAAGACAAAAATACAATGGTTCAACCCCACATAGGTCAGACCACACAAGTATGTGAATTGACAGCTGTGAACATAACCGTGAAGTAAAGGGGCCACTTTGGAAACCCCTAAGTGCACAGGAAGGATCTGGTTAACCTTAAGGTTTTAAGCAATGTCTCCAAGGGTTTTAAGCAATGTCTCTTTTGTTCAAGTTCCCTTCTCTACTGCTTGTATAGGACTGATCAAACCACAGTGCAAACTGAAAAACAAATACTAGTACATCTGTAACCAGGTCACCCCTGCACTTCTCCTAGGAAGCCCATTGGTGGTCATGCATGGCACTGGAGAAGGCATCAACTGGCCAGACACGAAGACACACTAACCATGTCACTTACCAGCAAGCCTCCCAAGACCTCCATTGCCAAGCCCAGCATCTTCTTCGATTTCTTCTAACTCCTCCATATCCAATCCAAGCTGGTGATGAAAGGAAAACATCACTGGATGTAGGTACAAATGCAGGCCATTGCAGAGAGAACAAACATTTTCTAAAGCTCTGGGTCAGGTGTGCAGGTTTGTCTGGGTACTCAATGGTGTCAGCTCCCGTGCAACGTACTCTGGCATCCATGCCCACTGCAGATGCTGGTGGCTGCAAATGCAAACTGTACGAGATGGCATAGCAGCGGCCTGTAGAGACTCTCAGTGTGTCCATTGCTGACTCTGTTACTTCTTAGCAAGGTGACCCTGGACAAGCTACTAAATCTATGCCTCACTTCTTTTTTTTTTTTTTTTAAAAAGATAAGTCCTCATTAGATGACAGTAGGTACCACATTTAGGGTTGTTGTGAATTAAATGAAATTATACAAACAAACCATTTAGGGGGAGACCAAGATGGCGGCGTAGGTAAACACCGGAGACCGCTGCCGCAAACAACCATTTCAAAAATACAACTAAAAGACTGAACGGACATCACCCAGAACCACAGGAAGGCTGGCTGAAGAGAGACTCTACAACTAGAAGGAAAGAGAACAGCAAATCGAGGCTCAGAGGCGGCGCAGTGTGGAAAATACAAAGGTACCGAGGTGCGCGCACAAAGCGGGCTGGTGGCTGAGGGCTCGGTTGTCGTTTTCTGTCGGGAGTGAGTCTCAGACTCTGGGCTCCAGATCCGGGCGAGTCTCTAGGGACCCAGACTCAAACGGGAGAAGCGGGATTATCCGGCATCAGTTGGAACCTGAGGGCAACTTTCTCTCCGAGGTTTGCAGCGGCTGCCGGGGTTCTGAGAAGCAGAGCCTCTGGGAACGGGACTGAGCGTGGCCATAACTGCTCCCTCCGCCCTGTTGATCCCGCCCCGCCCAAACCCTGCCCACAGCCATTTGCCGATCGCCTCAGGCAAAGGCTGGATTAGCGCCTCCCCAGAAGGCAGACGTTTTCCATACAGCTGATTCCTATAGCCAGTCGGCCTGGAGGTCAAATCCCTCTAGTGTTAACTACAACAATTAAGGCTTGGCTAGAACAAGACTGCGCACAGAGACCACAAGGGGGTGCACCAAGAAAGCATAAAAGATGCGGAGACAAAAAAACATGACAGAAATGGAGGATATGGAGCTAAGAATCGCAATTTTGAGGGCTTGCCATAAATTTGTGCAGAGCCTCACGAAAACTAATGAGACCCTCGATGCTACGATAAAGAAATTAGAACGTAAGCATACACGGACTGAAATAAAGAATATTATACCCAATAGCAGACCAGAGGAGTACAATAATCAAACCAAAGATTCGACAAAAAACACCCAATTGGAAAAGCAAAATGAAAAAAGAATCCGAAAGTGTGAAGATAGTGTAAGGAGCCTCAGGGACAGCTTTAAGCGGTCTAATATCAGAGTCATTGGAGTGCCAGAAGATGAGAGACAGCAAGATATTGAAAACCTATTTCAAGAAATAATGGCAGAAAACTTCCCCCACCTGGTGAAAGAAATGGACTTACAGGTCCAAGAAGCGCAGAGAACCCCAAACAAAAGGAATCCAAAGAGGACCACACCAAGACACATCATCATTAAAATGCCAAGAGCAAAAGACAAAGAGAAAATCTTAAAAGCAGCAAGAGAAAGAGGCTCAATTACCTACAAGGGAATACCCATACGACTGTCAGCTGATTTCTCAACAGAAACTTTGCAGGCCAGAAGGGAATGGCAAGAAATATTCAAAGTGCTGAATACCAAGAACCTACAACCAAGATTACTTTATCCAGCAAAGCTATCATTCAGAATTGAAGGTCAGATAAAGAGCTTCACAGATAAGGAAAAGCTAAAGGAGTTCATCACCGCCAAACCAGTATTATATGAAATGCTGAAAGGTATCCTTTAAGAAGAGGAAGAAGAAGAAAAAGGTAAAGATACAAATTATGAACAACAAACATGCATCTATCAACAAATGAATCTAAGAATCAAGTGAATAAATAACCTGATGTACAGAATGAACTGGTGATTATAATAGAATCAGGGACATAGAAAGGGAATAGACTGACTATTCTTGGGGGAAAAAGGGGTGTGGGAGATGCGGGAAGTGACTGGACAAAAATCATGCACCTATGGATGAACACAGTGGGTGGGGAGTGAGGGTGGAGGGTGGGGTGGGAGCTGGAAGGAGGGGAGTTATGGGGGGAAAAAAGAGGAACAAATGTAATAATCTGAACAATAAAGATTTAATTAAAAAAAAAACAAAAAAAAAACCAAACCATTTAGATGATTCCTGGGCAGATATTCCTCAATAAATGTTAACCTATTATAATTCCTTAAGATTCTTTTTTTGTGCAGTCAGGGTAAAACCTAAGAAATAGTCCAGTACCAAGCTGACACTAACTGGGCTGAAGGATTTTAAATGTTATCAACAGGTATGAGGTCAGACTTTCCAGGGTGGAGTAAAGTTCATCTTTTCAAGACCACAACATATTTACTCAGTAGGGTCAATGGTTGTTAACCCAAAACCAGTTAGTGAGTCACTGTCCCTGGGACCTGGAGCCAGACAGTAGTAGTCAAGGAAACCTCAACTCTTGCTCAGCAATTTTTAACCTTTTTCATTTCATGTCACACATAAACTAGCTACTAAAATTCTTCGGCACACCAAAAAAATGTATTTTTTGCTGATCTGACAAAAAAATAGGTATAATTTTGATTCATTCATACCCGATGGCTATTGTTGTGTTGGCTGCCATCATTTTTTTATTTGATAATCTAAGGGAAAAAAGAGTCAATGCCCCTGACTAAATAACCAGGTATTGCATGTTTTAAAAATTCTTGCAGCACACCAGATGAAAATCGCTGGTCTGGAAGGATGGGGCTAAAATCCTCTACTTCTCTCTAGATGGGATCAAAGGCTGTGGGAGGCTTAGAGGCATTTGTGACCTTGAGGACTGATGCAAATTGATTGCCAGTCAGCTCCCCGGGAGCTGCACAGCCAGAGGCCAGTGGCACCACTGTGGACTCAAGTCGGAATCCTGTAGCCTTGGAGATCACCTTGCTCATCTTACAGTGAGGAAACTGATGGCAGGTAGAAATGGCCTGTCCTCTGGTGACTAGATACTAATTCAGCCCATGCTTAGCCAATGATGGTCTGTTGTGAAATGACTGCATTCTTATCTGAAAGTGAGGCAATCCATGAAATGAGATGTTATTTAAAAGGGAAGCATAATTTACACATTTTGAAAGCATATGCAGAAGCAGCAGCCATGCTTGAAGTTGATGCCCCAGTTTCCATGGCCATGCACTTGGATCCCCACCTACCCTTATACCAAAAATTGCTTTGTCACACATGTCTGGTAAGTCAGTCTTCTAAGTGTTCCAAAATGGCTTTGCTTCTGCTCACCGTTGAAGGGACTTTCAAATTTGCTCCCTGGCGTGATTAGAGTTTACTGGGGTCATTGTGCAAGTCAACTGTTAAGGCTCACATTCAGGATTTTTTTAATTCTAAAAATGTAAGTCTAAAGTAGGACATAAACCTTGAGCAAATAGAGATGGGTCACTTCATCCCACCTGGTTATATGCTAGGCCAGTGGTCGGCAAACCGTGGCCCCTTGAGTGTGGCTCTTCCACAAAATACCATGTGCGGGTGCGCACGTACAGTGCGATTGAAACTTCGTGGCCCTTGCGCAGAAGTCAGTTTTCGGAAAGGAGATGGACAAAACAAGTATACAAGACGAGTGTGGATGGGAGAGTTGGAAGGGGTTGACATCAGCGAACGTACCTCAATCAGACTGAGGAAGTTTTTAGCAAAGGCCAGCTTAGGAGTACCCTAATTAAGTTAATAACAATGTACCTACCTATATAGTTTAAGTTTAAAAAATTTGGCTCTCAAAAGAAATTTCAATCGTTGTACTGTTGATATTTGGCTCTGTTGACTGAGTTTGCTGACCACTGTGCTAGGCCATGGGAGGTATATTATTTTCAGCTGGTATCAGGGGAAGGCAAGAAAAGAGAAGTGGAGGGAGCTGCAATGGTTCTTTCACAGGAAATACCCTACCTAACGCAGGTGAAGGAAACCAGCCTTCGGTGACAAGTAGCTGACCACAGGAGGGGACAACCCATGAATGTGTCTTTGCAAATACCCATTCCTCCTTCCAACCTCACCCACAAGGTGAAGGGCAATTTGTTTTTGGCATGGAGATCCCTGAAGTTTAGGAGATAAACAGTTAAATATGCTCATAAAAACAAATTAGATGATTAGGTTTAAGACTTCAGGCTCCTCATTTAAGGGGGAAGTACATTTTACATGTCATTTAGCAATAGGGAAAGTGTGATGACAGAATTTTAAAAGCTTATTATTTTTACATATTGCCTTGATATACAAATAACAGTCACACTTTGATCATTTTTTGAAAGTAGATAGGAGTCTGAAATAAAGCTTGTGATTCTGACAGCAGAGATTCACGCACTTTTAAAAGGCTTGTTCAGATGCTGAATGCTGTCAGAAGCTATGACTGGAAAAGTAAGTTCTCATTAGGCAAAACTAGTTCTCTAACTTTGTTTCTCTTAAATCAGAGATCATCAGTAGTTTATATTTCTAATAGTTTGTAATAGCAATGTCTATAGAAGCAATTTCCACCTTTTTTTTTGGGGGGGGGGGGCGGGGGGCAGCAGGGTACTACATCCCCAAGGTTCCTGGATTAAAATTTAAGGAGAGAGAATGTACCTGGTAAATGGCCTCGTCACAGGCATTTTGCAGGCCGAGGTTGATCATGGTGTTCTGTAATGTTCGGCCCATGTAAAATTCCAAAGAAAGGTAATAAACCCTCTGAAACAAAGAAAAGAGAAGTTACGTTAACTTTATGAGGCCAACCTTACGGGTCAACATAAACACACAAGGTCAAAAGTAAAAAACAGGCAGGACTACTCTGACACAGGTTCAAATGAAACTCCTATAGATGTATGAAGGGCTAAATAAAAGCATTACTGACAATTGACTTTGGGAAAACCATTTTATATCCTATTTTTGTAGTTCAGTGTCTTTTACCCTCAGGGAGAAAAAAGTAAACTCATCCAACTAATTAGATTCAATGTTTTGTGTCCCCCTTCCCCCCATTCTGTTCATGAGCCTCATAAATTAAGCATATGTTTTGGGCAAACAGAAGTCAGACTGCCAAAGTCCATCAATCATTTTTAAAATATTTAGAGGATGAGAGTCAGGTAGGGTTGGCTGTGACCATCTCAAGTCATCCAAGAAATACAAAGATCAACTTCTTCCATATATACCTGCTGGCTAGAAAGTATTCCTCCTTGACTGATTACTGTAAATAATATTACAATTAATTATTTTAGAATTAAATTATCTTAGAAAGCCAGGAACTGGCAATAACAAAAGACTACCTCAGGTTTATTGGTGTTTATTATTATTATTTTTGCAGGGAGAGCACCAACGCAGGCCCCACTACCACAAATTATGCAGCTGAGTTTCCCATATTTGGGGAAATCGCAGGGGTCAGCACACCCAGAGTGTAGTGGATAAGCTTCGCCCTGGGAAAGCCACCTTCGTGATCGTGGTATCTCCCCTGCCAGGTAAGTATTATTGGTGTTTGTTCTTCATAAGATGGGAAATTTCTCCATAAACTTAGAAACTGCTTTGACATAGTAAAAGCCAGGTAAACACTATCAGAACGGAGTGAAAGGTACAAAGGTTAGACTTGCCTAACCCCTTTAAAATACAGTGCAGTTTACTAATTCTCTTTTAAGAAAGAGATCCGTGAGTAACTTCATCATCCCCCTTTACAATATCTTTTTCTCCATATCAGGATCCCTTTTTTCCCCCCCACCAAACACAAAACAACAAAAATCTGTAAACGCATCCATATAAAGTCGCCTACAATTTTAGGAACTTCCCCCATTTCTCAATAAAAAGAACCAAAGAGAAAAGTATTTGGTCAACCCAAAAATATATAAATACTTTATATAATGAATGCCTATTATAATATTTAACTCATTTAAAATATTACAGTGGGGCCTTGACTTACGAGTTTAATTCGTTCCATGATGGAGCTCCTAACTCAAATTACTCGTATGTCAAATCAAAAAGTGAACGAGTGAGACACGTGATGCTGGGCTGATGTTGTGGCGTTCACTGTGACGTTCGCTGCGCCACCTAGCAATGGGGTATCTGAAGCTGGCTCGTAACCCGAATTTTAGCTCGCAACTCAAAGCAAAAAATCGGCCGGGAGACTGCTCGTATCTCGAAAAACTCGTTAGTCGGTACGCTCATAAGTCAAGGCCCCACTGTATATGAGAATGTCAATTTAGAAATTTCACTTTCTCCCACTTTCATTTTATGTAACAATTGAATTCTAAGACTTCCATATTTAGTGGGTCATCTAACACTATTTTCCAGAGCACATCATCATTATTTTTACCCAAGTTGTTTGAATATCTATCACACTGTCATCAGGGCCCTTATTAGTCTATTGCAGTGATGGCGAACCTTTTGAGCTCGGCGTGTCAGCATTTTGAAAAAACCTAACTTAACTCTGGTGCCGTGTCACATATAGAAATTTTTTGATATTTGCAACCATAGTAAAACAAAGATTTATACTTTTGATATTTATTTTATATATTTAAATGCCATTTAACAAAGAAAAATCAACCAAAAAAATGAGTTCGTGTGCCACCTCTGACAGGCGTGTCAGAGGTTTGCCATCACTGGTCTATTGGGTGCCTTTGTGTGAGTTGGGAAAAGGTATCTCTCTTAGGCAGATATATGCCAAAGGGGTGCATGGCACCACTCACCCCATGGCTGATGCCCTCATACACGAGGCCACTGACTGTGTCACAGGAAAGAGTATTTGAAGCCACAAATACCCATTTGCATAACATGAGAGCAGCTTCTTTTTCTTCATCTTTCTCTACTTTTTCATGATCTCTATAATATAACCACTATGTACTGCTTTTTACTTCATCGTGATCTATAAAAAGCTTGCTTACAAATACAATATATACATCCCACACTTGCAGTTGTGAAGTTATGCCCCCCGAAACAATGACTATATTTTTGAAATTTATTTGTCTCCCTTTTAATGATTCCAAATTACCATGGACTTAAGACATTTCAAGGCCTTTGTAAAAAAAAAAAGTTGCTGCTTAAAATAATTCAGAGAGACTTTATTATATAACAGACTTTGCAAAGACATATACTTAATGTGATTTTCTATTTTCTCATAAAAATAATTTTTGGAGGAACTTCGCTTTATATTTGGGGATATGTAAGACCTTGAAAAATAGATCTCTCCCATCCTCTTAAACATTTATCACATACTCCTGCTAGTAAAATATACAGCATCTCCAATATACCTTAGAAATTATATGTATACACTACTATCACTAATAATGATGTATATTTTAGAAAAAGTGGACATTTTCAAAAAGCAAGCAAAGAGAAAATAAAGAAGAGCTATTTAACAATAACCAATATTTTAAAAATAATTTAAAATGTATTCCCAGCATTAATTAGAGAACTTGGGTACTTGTGGGAAGACATGAAACAGGTGGCAACAAAACAGATTTGCAGGAGAGGCAAGAGTTGAGCACAGAGACACTGGCAAGAAGAGCATTCCAAGCGAAGGGTGCAGGGTGGGCAGAGGCCCAGAAGTGGGGAGAACAGGGCATGGATGGGACAGCACATTGGTTTGGTGGGAGAGCAAGGTGAGCCCAGCAAGGCAGTGGGAGGTAAGATGTGAAGGACAGGTCCACCTGGACCAAGAAGACTTTAAATGCTTGATTAAGGACTGTGTCAGGCCATGGGAGCCAATGATACCTGAGCGAAGGGCTAGATGTATTGCTTTTGTAAGCTTAATTGAACTACAATGCATAGAGTGAGCCACAATTACCAACTCAGATACCTCCAGGAGCCAGGCAGAGGAAATACCTGTGTAATAGAGGTCACATAGAACAATGAGGAGTACTGGGCCAAGACTGGAGTGTACAAGTCCTGCCCAAAGGCACTGACAATTAAATTATGTAAAGACGTCTCACTGGCCAAATAAAATATACCTGTGAGCCACATTCAGCTGCACGCTGCCAGTTTTACCACTGCTGAGGAGCAAGATAGCCACTCAGGAGTCTATTTCATAGACCAGTAGCCAGGGCCCCCATTAGGCAGAGAAGTGAGACTTCAAGAGAGTAATTTCAACAGAACCTACACAAATTGACAGCATTTGGCAACCTGTTGAATGGGGAATACAGGAGGAAGTCAAAGGTGACACTAAAGTTTTGTGTCTGGGTAACTGTCAGGTTGGCAATGCCATTAAAATTAGAAACACAGAAGATGGGGCAGGGCTGGGAGGGGAGATGATTTGAGTTTGAGGAAACAGCGATCTAGGTATGTTCACCAAGCACTTGGAAGTGTAGGAGTGGAGTTTGAAAAAAGGATTCAGACTACAGACCCAGATTTGGGATTCATCTGCACGGTTGCTAGAGAGCAGGGGAGGTGGGAGAGGAGCTTGGACACACTTACTGGAGGCAGGGACCTCCTATTTAGGTGAACCGCTGTCACGGTAGATACTTCGCTAACATGTGTGGAATGCATCTTATTCCCTGTTGTATCCCCAGTGTACCACTATCCGAATACCTGGCTCATACCTACACTCAAGTAGGGAAGGAGAGCCCAGTGAAAAAACTACCTAGAGAATGAGGACAACTATAAAGTACAAGACAAGCCATTGGAAGAGAAACAGACAAGGCCAGATGCTTGGTGCTAAATGCTACAGAAGAGTGTGTGGGGGGAGGGAGATTGGGGTGTGTGTATGTGTGTGTGTGTGTGGGGGGGGGGGGGTTGAGGTCCTAAATATGGCTCATCTCACTTTCCAGTTTAAACACTTAAAAAAAAATTTTCCAATGCTAGGGGGCAGTCCCCTCATGGAAAAAGAAAAGATACAGTACATATATTTACACACAAAGTCTTTTCTAAGGATATATTTTTAGCAATTGCTACTCTGGGATAGAGCCCTAGGCCTCTGGAATGAGGAAGAGTTACTTCCCATTAGAAAGTTTTGTTACCATTGCCCTTTCTTATTATGAATACTACATTTCTTTTCCTCACGGTTGTTTTGGGCACTGTGATTATGGACTATCCTTTTCTTTTTCATGCTTTTTACATATTAAAAAATTCCTGGTGTATTTCTCACTGCCTTCAGGCTGTATCAGTGTTTCAACTTTTCCAATATGCCTCCTACCAGCTTTTCCAGTTTCTTCTCCCAACACTGACTCACACCCACCTCACTACAGCAGCCAGGGCTGCTCTCTCACCCTCGCTCTGCACAACACAACCCCTCTCCCTGCTGTCCTCAAACCTCCCAACCCACTTCCCAGATTGGCCAGGGGGAGACAGTGTCCCTCTGTGCGCCCCCAAACACCCCAAAAAACCCTCCATCCAGCCCTGCCCAGTGCACAGGGGTGGTCTGTGAACACTTCTTCAGCAGCTCCCAGGGTAGGTCTTAAAGTTCAGAGCATACCCTGGGCGAAGGCTTCGTGCTGCAGGAATCAAGAAGTCCAGCAGCGCCACACCCTATCCCTTGGAACAGGGAAGAGAAGGAGAAGAGAGGAGACGGGAGGGGAGGGGGCGCAGAGCTCGGCCCACCACACACAGGCCGTTCTAGTCCTGCGAAGGCTCTACGGGCAGTGAGGCTCCTCCAACTCCTCCGGCCCGCCCCCCCTCCCCAACCCCCAGCGCCTATGACCATTAGGGGAACTCTAGATACTTGCTTCCCCAGGCAGGACTTTGGGCCGTTTTCTCCAGGGCCTACAGCCAGGGGCCTACAGCTGGGCTGGGCACTCACACAGGAGGAGCCTCTAGTTTAAATGTGGAGCGTAAATGCTCCAACTTTTGTTTGTGAAATAGCGGTCAGGCGAGGGAGGCCTGTGCGTGCGGTCCCCGGGGACGGGCAGCTCTGGTGGGGCTGGTGGGTGGCGTGAATGGGGGCCGGCCCAGCGCCAGACTGTTCCCAGGCGGCCCACCCACCGCCCAGACACCGCTCCCCGGACTTCGGGGGGAGAGACCGGGGGGGGGGGGGTGTCACCGGGGGCCCCCCCCGGGCGGCCGGCGGTACCTTGGGGCACTTCTCGTAGTAGTACTGCTGCGTGCGGATCCAGCGCCCCACCAGGTGGTCGCGCACCGTGTGCGCCAGCGCGAAGAAGTAGTCGCGGGGGGTGGCCACATTGCGGTCCTTGACCAGCGTGAAGTGCAGGTGCCGGTTGAAGCCCTTCTTCAGCTCCGCCACGTTCTCCACGCCCACGATGCCGCGGATGCTGATCTGCCGCCGCTTCTCCTGGTCGGTCAGGGGCTTGGCCATGGCGGCGGCGGGCGGCGCAGCGAGAGGGACGGGCGGCCGGAGGAGCCCGGCGGCGGACGCGGGTGGAGGAGGCTCTGCCGTTTCGCCGCCGCTGCTTTAGAGTCGGAAGCAAGTTCGGGGTCCGCCCCTGGCACGGCCCCCGCCCCCGCTCCCGGCCGCAGGGGCAGGGGCAGGGGCAGGGGCGCCGAGGGCCGGCCAGGCCCCTCCCCGGACTCAGGGGCCCGGGTGCGGGCGCGCGCTGGGGGGCCCCCTGCTGGCGGGAGGCGCGCCCCACGAGCCCGGATGGGGCGGGGCTGGGGCTGAGGGGCCCGGGGCCGGGCGGAGCCCTCGCGGCTGCTGGAAGCGAGACCTTCGGCGAGTCACGTAGCCGCTCCGAGGCGCCTTTCGGGACCTGCGGGGTCTGGGAGCGCAGCATCGTCCTGCCTCCCGCTCCGGGCTTTCGGGCACCAGGAGGATGTGTGTGTGTGTGTGTGTGTGTGTGTGTGCGCGCGCGCCGCGGGCACACTTGGCTTGTACAGATGTCTGTTTGCTGAGCATCATTATTGCCATTGTTTCTCACCTGGGAGGGGATCCCACAAGCATCGGAAGGGACGCTTTTACTTCAGTTGTGCCACCGCCTTGTCTGGCCTTGGCATTGCCCCATCTTGGAGCCCAGACCTCAGCAGGAATTCCCGGGCGCCTCCTTTCCTTTCATTTGTTTTTTGAGACTCAAAGATTCGGGTTTCTTGGCTGCTCAGACCCCTGTTTGCCTTGTTCGAAGTGCCCTCCTGTAGGGACAGCGTCCTGAGAGTCAGGAAGTTCTGAGCTGGACTTGGGGGTGATTGGGGGGCAGGCGCTTTTACCTTGAACGACTTTTGAGGGGAAAGGGGGTGGAGTGGGGCGGGGGGGGGGGGGGCGGAATGTGTGTGTGGAAAATGAAGGGATAACTCAGAGCCAGTTACCTTGTTTACAGGAAACAAAGCAGCCTGTGTCAATCCGCAGCACAGGCTGATCTTTGCTCCGCTCACAAATACAGGCTTTATTTGTACATGTGGGTATTTCTTTCTTTCTTTCTCCTACCCCTCTCCCCCCCTCCCGCCCCCAAAACCTTGGAAAAGGAAAACACATGATATTTTAGAATGTCAGAGGCCTCTTCTTTTTCAAGTATCATTCATCTATTATTTTAGAAAGAGTCCAATGTCAGAATTGAATTTAAAAAAAAATCTTAGTGGAACTGAGGAATGGACTTTACATGTAATAATAAACCAAAGCTGATAATGGTATTGAGTTGATGCATTGGTGGTGGTGGTGGGGGGGGAGGGGGGCAGGATTATTTAATCAGGCTAAATGCAACCCTCACTATAAAAACGGAAATTCAGATCGCATAGGTCTGGTAAAATATCCAACCACTTGTACCCCAAGCATCAGGGGTTTAGATCCTAGGCCTTTGGGGCAGAACTGAGACTGATTTGGGCCTCATGCAACACTGATGACCTGCACAGGAAAGCATTTATAGGAGACATGGGGACAAA
This sequence comes from Myotis yumanensis, assembly GCF_028538775.1. NCBI lineage: Eukaryota > Metazoa > Chordata > Mammalia > Chiroptera > Vespertilionidae > Myotis > Myotis yumanensis. The sequence goes on along the minus strand of NW_027223752.1, from coordinate 47,971,845 downwards.
GGTGTGGCCATCAGATGAGGCCAGAAATGTGCTGAGTGAGTGCAACGGCATCACAATGACTGATCTTAAAGATGCTAGTCCTGGTGGTCATGTTTGGGGGCAGGGGGCTGAAAGAGATGGTCCCTTGACAGATTAGATAATAAAATGTATTTTATGTATTTTTAAAATCAGCTTTGAATACCTCTTGGATGGTCACAGCATTAAGCCAATTTTGAGTCATTCACATGCTGGTGTGAAATAGCTCAACCAGCTTCCCTACTGGATGAAAGAATAGGGTGGAGCAGTGGAATGAGTAGATCTTACTTCCAAGGAGACCTCTGAGCAGCAAAAGGCAAAATAATTTGCAGGCACTCGGATGGGGAGTACGGAATTAGGGGTGCAAAGGAAGAGATGGAAGACTCTAAAGGCAGATTTACTGTTCCTTAGTTTTGCTTAAGACAGTTTCAAATGCATGGATCCTAACCCTACTATCTACTTAGATGTACTAACTTCTTATAGAAAACCCAAGATGATAATGAGTTAATAAACACACTATTTACTTGATTCACTACCAGATCAGTGAGCCCACACCACTGAGTTGAACATCTCTCAGAGGGGAAAAATTGTGAACTATAGATTGTCCAAAGTATAGAATGTGAAGAGGGACCAGCCAGCCCCACGTTAAGGAGAACATGATGGTGCCAGGTGCTCTGGGTGCTCCGCAGATCCAGTATGAAGGGATAATAAATCACGTGGTCAGAGAGTTATTCCCTTTACACTGTGTGTTAGGGTTGCAGAAAGAGATACCCATGAGGCCAAAGGTGGTAAAGAATTATAAATTTATAAGGTCACCTGGAACCCAGATGGGCTGAGCCCCTAAATAGCACCAGCACCCAGGAAAGGGGAGTTAGAGATTTGAAAGCCTAGGCGGGCTTTTTCAGCAGGGTATTCTCTGGGCAGGTCCAGATCCTGGGCAAGTCTGGAGGGGACAGTTACTGGTCTTAGCAAATGGAATGTGGTCTAAGTGAAAAGGAATGTTGGTTGTGAAATGATCTAAAGGTCAGTTCCCCAGGGCAGGGAATATCGATTCGATTATTTGATCAGACCTAACATTCCAGCCTTTTTGTTTTATGGAATAGGGGTGGAGGTAATTTCTTCTGTAGTTACTTCCTGCTGAGGGGGGATGTCGAGATCATAGGGGGATGGACTTTGATTAGATTCCTTAAGGTTGGAGTGAAGGGTTGCAGCAGCATGATTTTCCCCAGAGACTGGTTGGTGAAGGCTCAAAAGCGATCTTGAAGGAAATTTGAAACACATGGCCCCAAAACGAGGATGATGAATAGGAATGTTATTGGTCCTATTGTTATGGGTTCACTCAGCGAGATAGACCACCGACTCAGAATTTAAATTTAAGAGCCTTTATTAAGCTGGCCAGCTGACTACAGTTACAGCACCCTGCCGAAGCAGAGGCTGAACTGCAGCCCAGACTACTACAGGAGTTATATTTTATTATTAAATTTTGTGGAGGCCCAGAGAAAAATGTGTCTTTCAAATTCTGGGCCCCCCAATATGGAGGAAACTCTCTTTATTTATACTTTTTCCAGTCTTTTGTCTCCCAAATTTGGAATGAGACTTCCGGGCCTTCTGAGAAAGAAGGCTTGCGTGCTGGGAAGGGGCCATGAGACCATATCTCAAGGCCTGGCCTGATGTCAGTACCTTCCTATCTATGTGTTTTAGGAACAGACAGCTCAGCATGACCCATCTGGCCAAAGCGCCAGATATGCAGCCCAGCACACTATGAAGGGAAGTAGCCAGATATACCAATTTATATATTTTTAGCTAGTAGTCCCATGTATTTGATCGATGTTCTCTAATCTTTGCAGCCTTTTCTGTTAAAATTTGGGCTGCATCCCTGACTAGGCCAGATTGAGTGACAAAACAACAACATTCTTCTTTCTCCCCAGTTGGTCTAGCCCTCTCCAGTTTCGGAGGGTGACAGCCGCTAGTGAATCTCTCTGGTCCTGAATTTGGACTAAACTTTTGGCAATGTCATCTAGGCTTTCTTGTAGGTCCTGAGACAGGATTTCAAAATATGATAGAGCTGTGGGTAAGCCCCCTATGCCAGTTCCGACATCTGCTGAGATACCAAGGGTTATGAGGAGAGGGAATATCTGGACTGCCCTTTTGTATCAGATATGATGGGTTATGAGGACAGGTAAAGAATGATTACTGGGGGGCTGCATCTATGTTGTGTGAGAGTTAGAATAGAATACAGGTTCCCATCCAGTTGATCGTCCCTGTATGGAGTGGAACTCTGTCTCCTGTTAAGAAAGGATGTAGAGAAACATCCCTAGCACATGCCAAATCATTAATTACAGTCAGTGTTTGATTGAGATGCTAGGTGGAATTTGTATGTGATACCCAAGGCTGAGGAAACCTGTTAAATGACTTGGGAGGTAAAAGCTGGTCCGGAAGCAGCCAGGGCTTCACTTGTCTGGTGTTGCTGCTTTTCTGGGCCTGGTGCTGAAATACAACTGAGGCCTAGATGTTATCTTTAGGGAGGAAAAAGTCAAGGAGTCTAAACTGCCTGACTAGTGATGTGAAAGGGGAGGGTAGGTTACCCTGGGGGTGAGATATTGTCCCTTGCTGGTTTTATTGGGGCAAACCTAGAATGACAAGAATTATGACAAATGATTTGGTGGAAGGAAAGAGATAATTAGTTTGGAGGGTTATAGCCAAATATTATAAAGTTTATGTTTTTAGTTTCAACGTACAGAATATATATATATATATATATATATATATACTAGAGGCCCGGTGCACAAAAATTTGTGCACTGGGGGGGGGGGGGGGGAGGGAGAGGGGGTCCCTCAGCCCGGCCTGTGCGCTCTCGCAGTCTGGGACCCCTCAGGAGATAACGACATGCTGGCTTAGGCCTGCTCCCGGGTGGCAGAGGACAGGCCCAATCCCTAGGTGCAGCGCCTGGTCGGGCTCAGAGCAGGGCCGATTGGGGAGTTGGGGCACCGCCCCCTGTCATGCACAGAGCAGGGCGGATGGGGAGGTTGCAATGCCACCCCTAGTCACGTTCAGGGTAGGGCCAATTGGGGGGTTGGGGCACTGCCCCATCACACTCAAGGCAGGGTCGATGGGGAGGTTGCGGCACCATCCCCTGTCACGCACAGAGCAGGGCCGCTCAGGGGGTTGGGGCGCTGCCCCCTGTCACGCACAGAGCAGGGCCAATAGGGGAGTTGGGGCACCACCCCCTGTCACACACAGAGCAGGGTCCGTGGGGGGGGGGGGAGTTGGGGCGCCACACCCTGTCACACACAGAGCAGGGCCGATCAGGGTGTTGGGGCGCTGCCCCCTGTCACACACAGAGCCACAGGGCAATCAGGGCGTTTGGGCGTTGCCCCTTGTCACGCTGATCCCGGTGCCGGGAGGCCTCGAGGCTCCGCTGATCCCGCCCGGCAGGGTCACAGATCCGGGTCCCAGACCGCAGACAGCCTTGCCTGCTGCCGCCTGCCTTCAGTCTGCAAATTAGCCGCCATCTTGTTGCTTCAGGGTGGGGGACCCCACTGGGGTGCCTGGCCAGTCTGGGTGAGGGGCTGAGGGCCGTTTTCAGGCTGGCGGGCGACTGAAGCTCCAAACCTCTCCTTTTTTTCTTTCTTTTTTTTTATTTTTATTCTGGCATTTATTTACCTTCTATGGCTGTCACTGGAGCTGAGAGCCGGCTTTCTCTCTGAGGCTCGGCTGAAAGCAGGTTTCTGGCCTTTGTTTTCTGTATTCAAAACAATGTTGCGACTCCAGCTCTGAGATCCCGGCTGACTGGCAGGAGCTTTCTGGAGTTTTGTTTATCTTCTATAAATGTTACTATGTTTCCAACTGAAGCTCAGAGGCCGGCGGGGAACGTTGGAGTCCTCTGTCACTGAAGGAAGCAAGCCTCCCTGTTCACATCAGCTGCCTGGCTGCCGGCCGCCATCTTGGCTGACAGTTACTTTGTATATATTCACTGATTAGCCAATGGGAAGGGTAGCGGTCGTACGCTAATTACCATGTTTCTCTTTTATTAGTGTAGATATATATATATATATATATATATATATATATATATTCTAGCTAATAAAAGAGAAACATACAAATTGACCATACTCCCGAACGCTTCCCATTGGCTAATCAGCAGGATATGCAAATTAACTGCCAACCAAGATGGTGGCCGGCAGCTAGGCAGCTGAAGCAAACAGGAGGCTTGCTTGCTCCAGTGATGGAGGAAGCCAAGGTTCCCCGCCTGCCGCCGCCCAGCTCTGAGCTCCAGATGCAACAATGTTACAATTATAGAAGCTAAACAAGCTCCAGAAACCTGCTTTCAGCCAGCAGCGGGCTCAGAGCTTAGAGCGGCAGTGATGGCAACAGAGTTTCAATTATAGAAGCTAAACAAAGCCCAGATATCTGCTTTTAGCAGCTGAGGCCTCAAGCTGGAGCCAGCCTCAGAGCTAAAGCTGGCTCTCAGCTCCAGTGACAGCCATAGAAAGTAAATAAATCCCAGAATAAAAAAAAAAGAAAAAGAAAAAAAGGAGAGGCTGGGAGCTTCAGTCACCCGCCAGCCTGAAAACGGCCCTCAGCCCCTCATCCAGACTGGCCAGGCACCCCAGTGGGGACCCCCACCCTGAAGGGGGTGTGACCAGCTGCAAACAGCCATCAGCCTGTCATCCAGGCTGGCCAGGCACCCAAGCGGGAGCCCCACCCTGATCCGGATCACCCTTCAGGGCAAACCAGCCGGCCCCCACACATGCACCAGGCCTCTATCCTATACTACAGGCAGGGCGGGACAGCGCAAGCTGCCATCTGGGCCCCATGTGCAGCCCTGGGCAGCGGGGCATAAGCCCCGTCCCCAGCCGGGACCCCTATGTGCCACCTGAGCCCCGAGCTGGGATCCCCGTGCCGCCTAAGCCCTGCACTGCTAAGCCCTGCCCCCAGCCGGGACCCTATGACTATTGGAGAGCAGGAAAGTGCCGCTAGGCCCTGGGTCGCTGTGGCCATCGGTAAGTAGAAAAGTGCGGCCTGTAGGCAGCCCCCAGCTGCGCCTGATCCAGGAGCAGGAAAGCCCGGCCTGAGGGCAGCCCCAAGCTGGGCCTGATCCAGGAGCAGGAAAGCCTGGCCTGCTCCCCGGTTGCCATGGAGACCTGGAAGCGGGAAAGCCCGGCCTGTGGGCAGCCCCCAGCTGGGCCTGCTCCCCCGTCGCCATGGCGATCCTGGAGCAGGAAAGCCCGGCTTGCAAGCAGCACCCCCATCCTGGCCATAGCTTAAGGGAGAGTGCAACATGCAGTGGAGGCCAGGAGCCTGAGAGATCAACACAGAGGGGCTCCTGCTCCAAGCCTCCATGGTGTGGCTGGGGGCAGGCCCCCAGCAGACACACACACACACACACACACCCACACAGTGCCTGCTCTGAGCCTCCAATGTGGCTGGGGGCAGAACCCCAGTGGGGACACACACACACACACACACACACACACACACACATGCACACGGGACACCTGCTCTGAGCCTCTGCTGCCAGACTGTGGCCATCAGTAGGACATCCACTGAGGGCTCCCAGACTGTGAGAGGGGCAGGCTGGGCTGAGGGAACCCCCACCCCCCAGTGCACGAATTTCATGCACCGGGCCTCTAGTATGTATATAAAAGAACAAACAATATGCAAGATTTTAAAACATTGCACAGAGCTCATTGAAGTGTGGATTGAGCACTGGAAGCAATTCATAATGCCCCAATGTGTGGATATAAACATCTGGAGTATTACTGCCAGATGCCTCCCATAGGGAACTGTTACTCTAGGCGTGTGACAACGGACACAAGATACCTTTTACTCCTGAGAATTTCCTGTTTGAATTGAGCTCTGAATCTTTGCAAGTTCCTTCCTAGAACAGACTGAAATTTCTAGAATGTTATTTTAAAGTGCCATCTGGAGGCAGAAAACACATATAACATACAGACAAGTACATGATGGCCATGCACACGATTTAAATTATAATTTTTTTCTTTGCTTTTGCTGACTTTTAAGAGAGCTAGAAAAGGGAAGTTCCTAAATACCAAACAGGAAGACCTGTTGAGGCTTTGAATGATAGTGTGAATGAGCAGTAGAAATAAGTCTAGGCTCCAATCTAAGGACATAGTAACAGAAGAGAGCCTGGGCGGTTGCTTTAGTTCACCAGGAGAGAAGGGAGTGATCAGGACCCTGTCACCCAGTGTCGCCTGGGGACGGTCATGTGGATGGGTCACTGTGTCCAGAGGCCGGACAGGTATGTTTCTCCCACCCTGACAAAGGTAACTCTAGGCCCACCAGAGAGAAATCAGGTGGAGGAAGGGGACTGGAGCTTGACTGGTGTCTTCCTTTAAACTTAAAATTTTCACAACTTTTTGTAATTTTCACAAACCTTTCTAGAATTTGCACAAGCCTTCTTTCCCCATTCAGAAATGACCATCATGAGAATAACTCAATTTCAGTAACTCTTAGCCAATGGTAACCAAAAGCAAACAATGGTGATCTACTAGTGAGTCTGTGGGGTCTTATCAGGGCCTGGGCAGCTTCAGTCTTCGGTGGCCAGTCCCAGGAGGTCAGTGTGAAGGAGAAGGATCTGACTGCGCAGGACTGACAGGGAGAAGGTTGGGACCAAAGGATGAGAAAGGCCTGGGCGTTGGGAATCTCTGACCATTTTCCATTGCAGGGATAGCAATGATCTAAATCACGCAATGTGTCAAAGTAGAAAGTGCCATTTTCTGACCATTGAGAATCATTATTAAGTTTCTGTAATAGCCAAACAGTGTTATAAAAGAAAATGAGGTGTTTGGGCCTGATCTCCCCGTGAGTCTAATTGGTTGAGATTTTTAAGAACCCAGCCAAGAGGGGTCATTTTAAGGGGTGTGTAGGGAGTGTTCCCCATGGTAAGGGGAATAAGCATGGCCCACAAGAGAGGAAGGGTGAGTGAAAGACCACGAGCCCAGAAGTGACTGTGTAGAGCAGGTATCCCCACTGCTAAACAGATCACTACGAGAAGTGAGGGGTGACTCTCCAGACTGGGTGTCCCCAGTCCAGAAGGACCCGAGGTCAAATAGCCAAGGAGTCTCTCGGCCTAATGCTAGGACTTTTGAGAAGAGAGGTCTTTCCAGAAGTCAGTGAGAGTAAGTGGACAGAAGACTCGAGGTGGGGGAAATTATGGAGCATCACTCACCTAGAGAAGATTGGCCGTTGTGGGATGGAGGGTCAGCAATGGAGAAGGAGAGGTTCCTGATCTGGCATCCTCCTTGGCTGGTTCCGGAGGGCCCGTAAGGGAGGGAGGCCTAATCGAGGCTGGTGAGATGTGTCACCCGAGTAGGATTTGGAGGTAAGCCCAGTTCAAGCTGCCGCTGCCTACCGCTCTCTGAGTAGCAAACTCAGGGTGATGGAAGCCGGGCAATGGCTTCCCTTCCCGTGGAACCCTCCAGAGTTTCGGCACCAAACGTTAGGGTCACCAAAGGCCGAAGGTGGTAAAGAATTACGAATTTATTAGGTCATCTGGAACCCAGATGGGCTGAGCCTCCAAGTGGCACCAGGACCCAGGGAAGGGGAGCCAGAGATTTTAAAGGACTCTAGGCGGGCTTTTTTTGGTGGGAAATTCTCTGGGCAGGTCCAGATCCTGGACAAATCCGGAGGGGGAGGTTACTGGTCTTAGCAAATGGAATGTGGTCTAAGCGAAAGGGAATATTGGTTGCTAAATTATCTAAAGGCCAGTTTCCAAGGGGAGGAGGTTAGCGATTTGATCAGACCTAACACTGGGGATGGCCAAAAAGTGGAGTATAAGGGTAACTGAAGTTTGAGAAACACAGAGCTTATGGTCTCCCAGGTCTGGTGGAAATCTGACATCAGCTTGTTCTGTACATGTCTAGGACACCTCACAGGACAAGTACGAGTTGCCCACTGTTGGAAAAGAACCTTTGGGAAGTGTGTTAGTCTGCATCTTCAGAGAAGCGGATAAGAAGATAGGATTAAACATGCCAGGATTTTATTAGAGCCAATGTCTGTGGGAGAGGAAATGGGGAAGTTAGCCTGGGAGGGTGTTGGAACATGATGCAAGTCTGACCCCCCAGTGAAGGGGAGAGGGAAGGAGGAATGTGAGGGAGCACCTCAGACTGCAGTGCAATCCCAGGGAGAACCAGTAAGGCCACTGGGCGGTTATGGAACTGGTCAGTGGTCAGAGGTGTCCCCAGGCTCTCTTAGTCACTGATGGGAGCAGCCCCTGGGAGGTGTGTCTTCTGCACAAACGCAGCGAGGATATCTGAGGCCCCTAGACATGCTCCCTGCAGTTGGAGGTCTGTGAGCCCATTCTAGTGACCATAACAGATATTAGATAGACAAACATAGGTTAACAGCCCCTATGTTTCAGAGTAGACCTAAGTGTGTTGACATACCACTTTCAGGTTCATCAAAACTGCAAGGAGCACTTTCCAAGGGCCCTGGCTTGGGTCTCAATATGCACTCCCTCATTTAGTCCTCTCACCAGCTCTCTGAGGCAAGCTCGAGTTTTCTCTCCATTTTACAGATGAAGAAACCAAGGCTTAGAGACATAAGTAGCTTGCTCAAGATCACTTCAGAAGGAAATGGCTGAAGAGGTTCTCAAATCTTTGCATATTGTTTTCCCTTCTCTGAACAGGATTTGGGATCTCTTAAGTAAACCTGAATTCTGCCGGCACCTCTAATGACCTACTTACCTTCTCCACTTGGCTTGTTTTGTACTGTTCTCTGGCCTTTTGACCTACTTTTAATTAGTTCTGAAATTCAGGGAAATGCCAGGGGTCCAAAGTGGCTCCACAAACAGGTCATTTGCATCCCAGAGATGGACAGCGTAAAAGATGAGCTGAGCTTTCCGCTCAATGAAGAGATTTCAGTACATTTCACAGAGTATATTTAATGTATGAATCTGTCAACCAACGTTACTACCTAGGCGCTGCTGTTTTAAATATTTAGTGAGATGACTGAGAGCCTGGACTTATTCTACAATTGAATACCCTGAGAATCTGTAGGCAGCACAGCTAACCGCATTGCCACCTCTATAATTGGCTGTGACTGTGACCATTCACTTGTTACCTGGATAAATTTGGCTTGTCTTGAAGGAAGCAGGTGTTCCTGGCAATCTCAGGTCCTGTCATATTTGATTTGCTCAACAATACAGTGGTTTGACGCGTTAGGTGTGGCCCAGTGGGAGTTCCTGAGAAGCCAGAGATATTTAACAACCTCTGCCCCTCAAGTCACTTACAATGTTAACATGCCTGTTGTGGAATATGCTGAGACCAGGGAATCACTTAGTGCCTTAATTTTGATGTCTGCAAAGTAAGGCTAATGCTCGCTGTCCTATTCCCTCCATAAGATGGCCCAGCTCAAAAAATAAGTATGACTGGAGAAGTGCTAGGGAATGTTGGCAGCATTATTAAGATGTCAACTTTTGAGTTGGGATTATATTTAGAAATATTTTGAAAAGTCAATGTTTGACTTTTCTCCTGGTGGTTTACCTTTTCCCAATCTACCTTGAGGAGCCGCTCTAGCACTTGAACTTTGAGTCTCCGAGGAAGGATGTGAGTCTTCCTGGGCTTGCCTGCTGGCCTAGGTTAACATTTGGGAGAACCATAAGGGTGGCGGCCAAGGGTCTGAGAAGATGACACTGTGGATGCAGAGGGCATAGAGAGGTCGGTGGTCTTGGCAGGAGGAGCCTGGATCCTGCTTCCCCAGGGAGACAGCAGAAACCCCTGGAAGCTGGAGTGTCTGAGAGCAGCCTGGAGCTTTGCTCTGCTTTCTGAGGAGTTCCAAGAAGGAGCAGGACCTCAGGGAAGATGCAGCTGGTTGGAGGCTCTCAGAAGTTGGGGCTTAGACATATTCACAGACTTCCCATCCCCAGGTGAGGGGCAGCCCTTGGCTGAAGAGTGAGTGCCGAAGGCTGACTCAGAGAATACCCCAGGGGAGACACGTCGAGGCCAGGGCTCCACACCCCCACCTCTTGTGCCTTGGACCTCAGTTGAATGGACCAATAGACTGAGATCACATTTCCCCCCTTCTTGTAGGAATGAACGTTCAAATTAGAAACTGATTAGAAATTTATGTATGTATATAATAAAGGTGCGTTTCTTGCACACCCAAGTCTATATATCATTTGTATTTGCTTTACCCTCTGGTATTCTTACTCATGCAACAAGACTTGTGTTTCACAAAAGACTTTCAACTTGTTACAGGAATGGATGAGGAGGTTAATTCTGGGAAACATTTGCAAAGAGATATGACCAAATGCTGACAGAGGAAGGGAAGTGAGAGATGTGCTAAGCATAGGGTTTCAGCAGATAATCATGATGTGACATGCACTAGAGACAGCCTCCCTGTCACCTGTCTCTTTGTCATACTAACCCCTCATGGGGCCCAATTTTGACCTGCCCTTTATGTGAGATTGATTGATTAATTGCAGGATTTACCATAGGAAAAGTATATAGCTCCCCTACAAGTATTTTTGGTTTTTAGAATTTTGTTCCCTTAAGGGGTAAACCTAAGGAATCACAAACACTAACCTCCCAAACGCCATGTACTTTAACTCCTTGTTGTGGACCAACATTCGCGAGAATAAGACCACCAACTCCAATTAGGTCTTAAACAGCAAGTGAGGATTTATTGAGCTGGCCAGCGACTACAGTTATAACACCCTGCCGAAGCAGAGGCTGAACTGCAGTGACGACTACAGGAGTTACATTTTATTATTAAATTCTGTGGAGGCCCAGAGAAAAATGTGTCTTTCAAATTCTGGGCGCCCAATATGGAGGAAACTCTATTTATACTTTTTCCAGTCCTTTGTCTCCTAAATTTGGAATAAAACTTCTGGGCCTTCTGAGAAAGAAGGCCTGCATGCTGGGAAGGGGCCATGAGACCATATCTCAAGGCCTGGCCTGATGTCAGTACCTTCCTATCTATGTGTTTTAGGAACAGACAGCACAGCATGACCCGTCTGGCCAAAGCGCCAGATATGCAGCCCAGCACATCCTCTTAACTGTTTAATTACCCATCTTTAAAGCTCTAAGCAGTAAGGTGCTTAGAAAATGAGAGGTAACATTTATTAGCTTAAGATATAGGATACAGAAAAAAAAATAGCTTCCTTTTCGCTTAGTAATATCAAAAGTGAGCCTGGGAAACTGGGTGATATATTGTAAACTGTGGAGAGCGGCTACAGCGTTTGGACAGGTTCAAGCCTCGGACTAATGAGAGGGCACGGTCCTCTCATGGCAAAGCCATGTGCAAGTCCCAGCTTGGAGGGCAAAGCCCTCCCAGCACAACTATAGCCAAAGCTTGACCTTACGGTCCGAACCTGTGGTCCCAGGTGGCTAAGTGAGGCAGGCTGTGGGAGGTGCAGCAAGTGCTGCCAAAAAAAGCTTGATAGAGTTCAGGTGCATGTAATTGAGTAGATTCGAAACCCTCGAGAACATTGTAAACATATTGACCACGCCCTTACTTTGCCTCGTGGAATCTGGCTATAACATAAAGATTCAGCTTGCAGGTTGTGGCACTGTCTCTCCATCCGAGAACAGTGTCCTACCTAGCCCCAGCTTTATTCTCTTGTCTGTCTTCTTTAATCCTTCACCACCTGCTTCAGGTTCACCCCTGGCCGTGCTGAGCGCGGCACAGAAAACTGATCTCACACAGATGAGGGGCTTTTCTCTCTGCATTTCTTGTTGTCTTCGATGTATTATAGTTCATTAAACAATTTTGCGGAGCATTACCTATCTCTGTTTTTCAAATTCAATGCTTTAATTTATTGACTTACTAGAAAGTATTTGTTAAGCACCGACTATGTATCCAGCATTGTGCTGAGCACTTGGGATATATCAGTGAACCAAATAGACCATAGAGCAGCCAGACAAACTATTACACTGTTTCCCCAGTGCCTTGTTTTCTGGGAACTGATGCCCTCCCGTTACCCCCTCCCCGACCCCATACTTAAGTATAAATCTATATACTTATTGTGGGAGTGGTCATTTAAAAATATATATACTTTTGATTTCAGAGAGGAAGGGAGAGGGAGAAAGAAATATCAATGATGAGAGAAAATTATTGATTGGCTGCCTCCTGCACCACTCCCCCCTCCCCCCCCCCCCGCCCCCAAAACCTGGGCATGTGTCTTGATGTCCTAACCAGGAATCAAACTGATGACCTCTTGGTTCATAAGTCTATGTTCAACCACTGAGCCACGCCAGCCGGGCTACAAGAACTTTTAAACTAGGTCAAGGCAACTTGCTCACATGAAAATACAAGGCAGAATGTACTAGAGAAAAACCCCCCAATTAGCCCAGATCTTAAGTGCTATCTAAGTTCAAGGAAGGAAGGACAATCTTGTATTTATCTTGAAGCCAACAGATGTTTCTTTTTTCTTCCTGGAAGTCCTTACTCCTCTACCCTCTTGCATGTTAGTATCTTAGTTATTGAATCATTGCACATTTCCAGTTTAAGATGAAAATATGAAGTTTCTCCCTTCATCATTTTTCATGACAAATTTTCTAGTATTTCTGAGGAAAAGATTCCGTGTGAGGACGGCAGAGACAGGCTTACACCAGCAGGTGGAGGAATTTGCCATTTGAACTTGACACCTCAGGCTATTGAGTGGTTCTAAAAAGGATGTGATTGCAATTTTACTGCTTTATTTCTTTCTTTGCTCCAGACGTTTATGCACTAAAACACTATGAAAAAAATACCCATATTCTGAAGATAAATAAAAATTGATTATTCTCACCACTCTAGCCAGAGCACAAAGTAGATGGTACTCTCTCCCTTTCAAAATACACATATAAATATATTGAAATCTAAAATAATTTATTCTGATCTAGAACATTGATGCAATCTTAAACATAAAAAGACATGGACTTTTACATTCAGATGCTAGATTCGGAACACACAGAAGTCGGGTCTGCTAGCGGCTTGGACTTCCCGGTGAACCATAGGAGCTTACAGTAGCAGAGTACTGGACCTCTACACTGCTTGCTGGGGCCTTTCACAGGTTTTCAAGCCCGCATGGGCACGTCTGCAAAGTGGTGAGACAGGCCCGAGTGAAGTCAGTGTGCCCTGGGGAGTTGGAGTCACCGGGAAAGCAGTCAGGCCATGCCCATTGCTGGGGCTAAGGTACCTATAGGCTTGTCTAGAAGCTGTGGGTGGCTAGTCAAGGCTGAGGAGCTTCTTGGGTGAGAACTCACCCTGAGAATAGAAAGCGCCTGTTGATTAGCTTGAGCCAGGAAGAAGCCCTAGTTGTCAGGGCAGCAGGAAGTCTGGTTGGGGCATGTGCTCCATTGGACAAAGAGGCCAGTCAGTAAAAAAAAAGAATTTTCTTGCTTAGCTTTATAAGAAATACTCAGATCCCGGAAACACTGCTGTATCTTTTAACGCGAACAGGAGAGTCATCCTTGCATTTCATTCCCGCACAGTTAGGGGAGGGTCTGGGGGAGCTCGTGGGCTGAGGTGCTGCCGGCCAGACTGCGGGCCGGTGGAGACACCTTCTGGAGACTCCCGGAAGCACAGGGCTCGTGTGCTGGGGCTGGAGGGTTGGAAAGGCCGGTAGGAGCAACACCAGTGACATTTGCTGGATTCATGAGGTGTCCCCTGACTCAAAAACAAACAAACAAAAAAGTCTCCTAAGAACTAGAGAAGTAGGTATTATGTACACACTATTAGTCAGATTCTTAGATATAGAGAAATTTACTAAAACAACCATAATTGTTTCTCTTTTGATGTACAGGATGGGGCAATAGTAGGTTTACAGATGTGAGCATGGGAAATACAGAGTTTATTCTTGTATAATTTATTAATATTGTATTGTTTTCCACATGAACAATTGTAAACCCACTTTCATCCCATCCTGTATAAGCTCTTTGAAAACCTCTTTTTTTGGGGTAATATTCTTATAGCAGTAAACCGTACTTACAGACAAAGATATCTTAAGTCTGTATTGCAATGAATTTTGACAAGTGAAGAACTTGTGTGCAACCCACCCAGACTGAGCTACAGACATTATGAGCAGCTGGAAGCCACTCTGGTGCCCCCTCCCAGTCACTGACCCATCCTAGAGGCAGTCACTCTCCTGGTTTCCAACATTGCACCTCACCTCTGGCCGCGTTAATACAGTGTAAAGGGAATCGGAGAGTCCATCTCTATTTTGCCTGACTTCTTTTACTCAACATTGTGTCTGTACGTTTCTTGTCAAACATCATATGTTTTCATTGTTGCATTGGATTCCATTATATGAATACAACACAATTGTAGTCAGAATAAATCCTGGGCATTTTGCATGACTCTCCAACCTCCAAATCACTTAGTCTCTAGCATGGAGGCACCTTTCGCTTAACCGGGGTGCTAGTTCTGTAAGCTAAGGGAGCGGGGTGTGTGTGGTGGTAATAGAAGAGAAATAACTCACCACACAGGAAGTATCTTGAAATCAGACACCAGGCATCACTGCGCCCACAGACCATTCGGCAAACACTGTCAGAGGGAATTTCCTTGGGTCCTACTCTGATTCCATGTTCCTGGAGACCACCCTTTTAGAGTGTTTTTATCCACCTTTTTGTCCTCTTGAGACCCCCAGCTGCAACCTCTGGGCTGCCAGGAGGAAAAGGAAGTCCCAACAAAGGAAGAACAACAACAACAAAAGAAACAACAAACAAACCCCTGTGCCCACACCCATCCGCACAAAGAGGCAACACGTTACTGCAGCAGAACAGTCAGCTCCACGTTCCCTCAGTCAGCCTGCTGGGCTGGGCCGGGCCCTTCCTTTCACATAATCAGAGGTCCCTTTAAAGCATTTTAGCAAATGAAGGGGTGAGGGGAACAGGAAAAAAGCAGTTTCCCCCCAGTGCAGTTGTCTATAGTGTCCTCAGTGCAGCAATGGCTGCAGTTTAAAAATCCTTACCTTTAGCCATCCTGCTCCCAACTCCCACTCCTTTGTTCTGCTTCACCGAGAAAAATAATTTTTATCTTCAGCAATATTAGCAAAACACCCTTAGCATGGCTGGCCTCTAAGGTCTTCCCTCCTCAGCCCTCATGTGCCAGCGCCCCTCGACTACAGCAGTGTCCTGAGAGGCATGGTCTTGAATGGGTACATCAAGAGGGGGTGGGTGCCCTCTTGGCTGCAGCAGGGCATAGCTCTCTGGGTACTATTCTGTGCAGACCCTTCATTTCTGAGCTGGGTGCTGATGGGGTGGGGTGACCCAAGCTTCTTTTTTCTCTCCCTTCAAGGTGATCATGCTGCTCTGTCCCAGGGGTGCAGTCTGTTTATTTCAGCAGGTTCCCTTTGCCTCTTGGCCACAATGACATTGTGCAGTTCAGCTTTCTTTATGTTGACTTTGGTCTAGATTCTTTTTAGGCACTGTTAAATGATGGATAGGCTTTCTCATGCTGTTGAAACTTTTGTGTATTTTAAGAAGCTTGTATGGATGCCCGGCTGGGTTGGCGCAGTGGTTGGGCATCGACCCATGAACCTTGAGATCAGAGTTCGATTCCTGGTCAGGGCACATGCCAGGTGGTGGGCTCGATCCCCAGTGTGGGGACGTGCAGGAGGCAGCCAATCGATGATTCTCTCTCATCACTGATGTTTCCATTTCTCTCTCCCTTGCCCTTTCTCTCTGAAATCAATAAAAAAAATATATATATATTTTTAAAAAGAAGCTTATATGGATATCTTAGTGAGAAGTTGTAAGAAACTGTACTAGAGATTTTTACTCTGATATAACAAAAACCCAGAAATTGAAGACTGGAAAATTTGATTAATGAGGGAAATGGAAAAGAGATTGAGCTGAGTATGGCTCCTGAGGCATGGGGGATGTTGTAGCTGTTGGAAGCTTTCAGTGCCTTGGGCACTGTATTCTGGGTGAGAAGTGGTGGACACAGAAAGGAAAATGAGAGGGCGCCAAAGAGACCCCATGTTTACTTTGGGGTTTCGCCTGAAGTTGGGACTCCGTTCTCTGTCCTTGAGGATTCTCGATGGGCAATGAAACTGAGAGAAAAGAGCCTCTTTCCCCCAGCTTGGTGATCCTCCAAGAGGGCCAAGGTCAAGGGCCAGGTTGTAAGACCAGGTCTCTATCAGAATTTCTCCAGGTCCTGGACATAAACCTTAAACATTTATTTTTATTGTGGCAAGAACACAACATCAGAGCTACTCTTTTGGAAAAAATTTAAGTGCACAATTCAGTATTGTTAACTGTAAGTACAATGTTGATAGCAGACCTCTAGAACTTATTCATCTTGCTTAGCTGACACTTTATGCCTGTTGATTAGCAATTCCCCAATACCCCGTCCCCAGCCTCTGGCAACCATCATTCCACTCTTTGATTCTATGTGTTTTATCACCCCCATGTTCACTGCAGAATTATTCACAATGGCCAAGCTATGGACACAGCCTAAATGTCCATTTGTGGATGAATGGATGAAGAAAACATGGCATATTCAGACAATGGAATATTCTTCAGCTTAAAAAAATAAATTCGATAATATGCAACAACATGGATGAATCTTGGGGACATTATTCTAAATGAAGTAAATCAGTCACATAGGGCAAATGCTGCATGACCCCACTTACACGAAGTATCTAAAATAGTCAAATACATGGACACAAACCATTTACATTTATTCTAGGAAATGGGGAGAAGGCCTATTTCCCTCTACTCCCAGACCACGGCCTGATCGCAGCTGACGTCTTCTTCATGCCATGCACGCCACTCTAATGAACAGAGGCGCTGAGAAGCTTGACCTGTACCAGGTGCTAACGGTGTGCGCATTGGTTACGGTTGGTTTGCGTCCATTTACTCGGAACAGCTTCTAGGGAACAGTGGGCACATGGGACAATATTGAAGAAGACCTGGTCCCTGTCTTTGAAAACCTCATATTTGCATAAAGTACTTTTCTCACAAAACTTAAAACTTGCCAATTTTTAAAGTTTATTTTTGGAGAACCAACCAAACACATAATTTTAAAATTGGACTTTTAGTTTGTTACTCCAAATCCCAAATGGACAACTTTGCATGTAAGGGAGGAAGTTGCGCAGCCCACTGAGGGGTGGTGGTGGTGTGGGTTAGTGCTCCTTTGCCTTTTGGAGAGTAAAGCAGAATAGTTAGGAGTGAAGGATCCAGAACCAACATGTGGGAGTTCAAATTCCAGCTCTGTCACTTACCAGCTTTGCGACCTTGGGCAAGTGACATACACCTGATTTTTAAAATGAGGGATGATAGTAATGCCACCTGCTAGGCTGTTGTGTATATTAAGTGAGTTAATAAAAGTGAAGTATTTAGAATAGCACAGGACACCCGCTGTGAGCCCTAAAGTAATAGTAGCAATTATTACTTGCCCTAAGAAACACTGGTGTGAACTTTTAAAATTATTCAAAACCTTTTGTAAATCTTTCCCCCTCCACATGCACTCTGCAAACATTCTAGCAATGTGTTTTTAATTACATGCTGATCACTTTCCATTGCAAAGATCAACAAGAGCTTAATGAACAGGAATCCCAATGAGGTGCTGCATCAGGCACTTCCCATATTTTCTAACTCAATCCTCACAATCACCCTCTCCTGTAGGAATTATTACTTCTGGTTTGTGACAAATTAAGGCTGATTAAGATTAGATTAACTTTTCTAAACTCGTATCTAATAAGTGGTTGACCTGGGCTGGGAACCTGGTTTTTCTGACTTGGAAGTCCAGGCATTCAGATCAGCAATACCCCAGGAATGATTTTTTTTCTTATCAGCTGTGTGGATCTTTCTGCCATGCAAAAAATTTCCCAGTTCAGTTTCGTGTAGCGTAGAGGCAGCAATTCTTGTGTTTATTGCTTGGAAGAGATGTATTAGGTAATATTGGCTGTGGCCCCAGTTTTGACTGGGTGATGGAAGTTCTGTTGCTTTTTGAGCGAAATCAGTTGTGAGCGTTTGATATTCTGAGACATAGAGTCAATACTGAAGAGAATTTCCTCCTTCACTGTTTATTCTCTGCATGGATTGAATGTGAGCCTCCTTGCTTCCCGCCATTTCTAAAACATTGGCTTTTGTAAAACGAAGAACACATCCCAGCAATTGAAGGCACAGGCGTAAGCAGCACTCATTCATTCAAAGCATGACAGAGACAGAAGCTGCCACTTTGCTCGTTTTGCTGACAGCACCCATGCCCGCTTTTCCGACAGCAGTCAGAGCGGATGCAGGGGTTGGGGTTCTAAGCCATGATGTCCTGTCCTCCCTTCACTAAGTGCAGACACAGGACCCAGGCAAAATCAGACTCTGTATTTCCGGAGTCAAATTTTTGAGCAGAGACAAAAAGGTGAGAAAGAGGGGAGCTTTTGTGGGTGGATGGGGGAAGGGTGGTGGAGGATGGGGGTTTGGAGAAGGCCGCCTGTTTATCAGTTCCTGCCCCCTCAGTTCCCGGAGCTGCCCAGGGGCCCATCATTCTGAGCTGGCCTGTACCACTCTAGTGCCTTCCTTCTGTGCCTTTAGGTCAGCCAGAGTCAGGTTTGGGTGTTTGGTAACTGGTGTACTTGGCCTGTGGAGCCCTGGTGGTTTGGCCCTGCCCATCTGGCCCCCTCTCCTCTCTTCCTGTCGGCTGCACTGCTTCTTGGTAGTTCCTTGGACATAACCAGCTTGTTACTGCTTCCAGGTGTTTACCCCGGCCCGTCAGCCGGAATGTCACCTTCTCAGAGAGGCAATTGCTGACCACCCCAAAACTTTCTATCTCATTAGCCTGTTTGATTTCTGCTATTTATTACTATTTGAAATTATCCTGAGCTTTCTTTCTTCCTCCTTCCCCTCCCTCTCTCCCTCCCTCCTTCCCTTCCTTCTTCCCTCCCTCCCTTCCTCCCTCCCTTCCTTCCTTCCTTCCTTCCTTCCTTCCTTCCTTCCTTCCTTCCTTCCTTCCTTCTTTCCTTCCTTCCTTCTTTCCTTCCTTCATTTGCATTTCCCTATTAGAATATCAGGTCTAAGAAGGTAGAGACCTTGACCTTGTCTATTTTGTTCACTGCTACCCCTGGTAGTTATAACTGTTTAGTACTTAATAATTAGTGACTGAATGAGTGTGGTGTATATGTTACATCCTATGTGTAGCAATCACAATGTCCTGTAACCAAGTGGTTAAGAGCACAAATCCTAGGGTGAGGCTGTTTGAGTTCAAATCCTGGCTCTAACACTTGCCTGCTGTGTGACCTTGGGCAAGTTACTTAACCCCTTCGTGCTTCAGTTTTCTCATTTCTAAAATGCTAATAATAAAAACGCGTTAAGTCACATGAGGATTAAGTGAAATGATTCACTTAAAACCCTTCATGCATTGCATGGAACACAATAAGATTCACTATATGGCTACTAATATTATTAGAGTATTTCTCAATTGTAAGATGCCTTTGTCAGAATTATAAAATGCACAACTGACTTAATATTGGCTCTTTTGAAGAAAAGCAAACAAATACAACATTAAATGTACACAACTTTTTAAAAACCTAGTTTATAATAGAGTACATTCATTCCCACAAATACGTGGTATTTGCTTCTTCAGAGTGACCAGCACAACTGAGGTCTAAAATGCCTATCAAGTGTGGCCATAGGCCAGTGATGGTGAACCTATGACACGCGTGTCATAGGTGACACACGAACTCATTTTTTTGGGTTGATTTTTGTTAAATGGCATTTAAATATATAAAATAAATATCAAAATATAAATATTTGTTTTAGTATGGTTGCAAATATCAAAAAATTTCTATATGTGACACGGCACCAGAGTTAATTTAGGGTTTTTCGAAATGCTGACACGCCGAGCTCAAAAGGTTTGCCATCACTGCCGTAGGCAGTTACACATGATGTGATGGTAACACCTGCTCATGATCTGGACCTTGTTAGCAGATTTGTGAGGCTGAAGAATAATTTAAACACATATCAGAGAATACTGTGGGCTGTGTGTGGGGTTTTGTTTGTTTGTATTTCCCCTTTGGCTACTTGGTTTGTATCATTGCTTTTAATTGAGTTATAGGTATAAGTAAAGGTAGCTGGAAACTTTTAACAGATTTGGACATCTGAATGGTAGTTCTTGACATGTCAGTTGGTACCAACAAATAAAAATCTGTGATTTGTTTTCAGAATTTTGCCAATGATTACTTTCTTCAATTGTATTATCCAGTGTATGAGTATTAATTTTGCACATATCCAAATAAAAAAAATTATATCTTGTATTATAGTGGAATCTTTTAAAAGACGTTTTAAGTGACAATCATGTGAATTTAAATTGATCAGCTACCAATGCAAATAACTCACAGAAGTAACAGACTGATGAACTGATGCCCCCCACCCCTGCATCCTATTAACTTCCCAAATGTACAGGCGGTAACAACCGCCTGACGACAGGCCACCCACTCATGTCTTACGTTTGCATTCTCAACCTTGGCTGCAGGTTGAAATCACCTTGGGAACTTAAAAAATCCCACATTCTCAGGCTGCATCCCAGACCAATGAAACTAGTGGCCTGGTAGCCGTATTTGTAGAGTTCTCCAGATGGTTTCCATATGCAGTGGAGGCTGAGAACCATCACTTTGCTAGTAGCTGAGGCATTTCTTTCGACACACGTAATATGGATCTTCATAGCAGAGCTGTTAAAGTGTGAAAAACAAAACTCAAAATGCAAAATAGCCTGGCCGGGTGGCTCAGTTGGTTGAACGTCATCCTGTACACCAAAATGGTTGCGGATTTGATTCCTCGTCAGGGCATATACCAGGGTTTTGGGTTCAATCCCCAGACCAGGTGTGTATGGGAGGCAACAGATGGATGTTTCTCTCAAAACAATGTCTCTCTCTTTCTCTCTCTCTCTCCTTCTCCTCCTCCTTCTTCTATCCCTCCTCCCTCTCTCTCAAATCAATAAAAATACCCTCTTTTATAGTGTCTTTGAAAGTTTCTAAAGTGGGGCCTTGACTTACGAGTTTAATTCGTTCCGTGACAGAGCTCGTAACTCAAATTACTCGTATGTCAAATCTTAAAGTGAACGAGTGAGACACATGATGCTGGCTGATGTTGTGGTGTTCACTGTGACGTTTGCTGCGCCACCTAGCGGTGGGGTATCTGAAGCTGGCTTGTAACCTGAATTTTAGCTCGCAACTCAAAGCAAAAAATCGGCCGAGAGATGGCTTGTATCTCGAAAAACTCGTTAGTTGGGACACTCGTAAGTCAAGGTCCCACTGTACTAGGAATGTGCCCCAGTGATGACTAAGTTTCCTTTAGTTACTGCCACACACCTGCAAGAGCATTAAGGATGAAGCCTGAGACCCGAGACTCCTAAAGCAAAGAAGCACCTGTGAAATGCATTTGACCATCATTGCTACTGGGTCTGCCCCTGCGTCCCGTTCTCTCCTGTTTCCTTTGAGGCCCTGCTTTGACATCCCCGCTGCCCCTGGACTGGCCTCAGTGCTCCATCTGATCCCCTGAGAGTCTCTGTCCATTCCCAAGGCATGGAGAGCAGATGCTCAATTCTCTTAACACCAAGTGTCCCCTCATCTTGGTGATGGACAACTGGTTTACACACAGTATACGCATTGTAGGTGGTAACTGCACGACACCTTAATTCTTGGTCTTAGTTGGAATCTCGAAGACCTAGAATTTAATAACGGCATGAAGTTTTTTCTGATCATCGAGGTTTCTAAGATTGATTTCTTTCTGTTAGAAATTTGTCATTTTTTCTGCAGGTCTGTCAGGTGTGAGTGCTTCACTGTGCCTAGATAGTTAAGGTTCACATATTCTGCAAAGTCTGTGGTGTTGCCAACCATGAAGCCGACCTCTTGAAAAGCTGCAATTAACCTTCACCTGCTCCTCATTTTAAACCTGCCCAACCGATACGACGGGAGGCTTATTTCTTCGTATCTGATAGCCACACAGCCTACCAGGCAATTAGGAAAAGATATGAAGTGGAGTGGTTTTCTCACAGATCACACGTGGAAGTCAGCATCGCGGAAGGAACCACGAGGATCTCATTACCTCAGGTGACTTGTTCATGGTAAACTCATTAACCATTAGGTTGAAAATACAGCCCAGAAACAGAGTGCAGAGTAGCTCATATTTAATGCCTCAGTCTTTCCTTAAAGGGAACTTGTTAAATGGCAGCCTAGCAATAAATCAATACACTCCATAAATCTTTAGTACTAGATGTGGGTTCGGACAGGAAAAAGATGGACCTAGGTAACTAAAGAAGAAAACAGATGGCTATGACACATAGGCAAAGAAGAGTTCGCAATGTAAAATGTAAGTTGGAGAGGAGTCCTCGAAAACTGATACGCCATTTGCATAAAGTAATTGACAGTGACTTAAGCCTCCTTGAGAAAGATCAGATGAATGTTAGCATTCTCTTCTGGTTTGTTACAGTTTTAAATATTTTATGTTTAACACCTTACCATCTGGAAAATGTTGTGATTAAGGATATAGTTTTGCTTTCCAAATAGCCAGTTTTCAAATAATATTTTTCAGCATTTTTGAATAATTTTCATTTCCTCCATTTTGATTCTCTATTCAACATCTACTAAAATTTCTATGTCTGAGTTATCTTGTAGTTGAGTGTAGGAATATTACACCACTTTGATTATTGGGGCTTTGAAATAGATTTTAATGTGTCCTACAAGTCAAGTTACTACCTTTTCTCAGTTTCCTTGCCTACATTCTTTCATTGATTTTTGCAGAAGAATTTAACAAACATTTCATCAATTTCCAAAAATAGGCATTGTCTCCCAAGAAGATGATGGTAAGAATTATTATTCACACTCAAATGGGATCTTAGTAATAAAAAAGGGAGGGGCCCTGGCTGGTGTGGTTTAGTGATTGGAGCGGCAGCCCGAGCACAGAGGGGTCTCAGGTTCAATTCCCGGTCAAGGGCACATACCTGGTTGCAGGTTCGATCCCTGGCTCCAGTCAGGGTACGTGTGGGAGACAACCAATCCATGTGCCTCTGTCACATCAAGGTTTCTCTCTCTCACTCCCTCTTTCCTTCTCTCCTTCCCTAAAAAAATCAATGGGAAAAATATCCATGGGTGAGGATTAACAAACAAACAAAAAGGGTGGTGGTGGGAAGGGACAGAACTGTGGCACTATTAACGAATTGCACGCAAATAAAATACCATAGCACTCACTCATTGTGGGCCAGGTACTGTTCAGAGTGTTTTACATGTATTATTTGATTTAACCCTCAAAAAAGTCTATGATTCTCTCCACTTTAGAGATGCTTCATCGCTTGCTCCAGGGCACGCAGCTGGCACACCTTGGAGCCAGGGCCAGGGCCAGGGCCAGGGCCAAGGCCAGGAGTTAGTCGCTGCCGGAAACTGCTCTCAGCCACTGCACGACAGCTCTCAGGCCTGTCTGCCATGCAGAGTGCAGAGGTTACAGTAATTAATCCTGTATCAACATGTCTTCCATCTTTATTGTGCAAAGCACTTTTACATGCTTTCTCTCATGTGTGTCCCTTTCTTGGTGCAGGACATATATAAATGCATAGGTGAACACATTGCCCTTATTAGAGAATTTTAGCTAGGATAGAGAAGCCCGGGTTTATACCTTCACGAAGCTTCCCTCTTCAAGATGGTTTCTTTAGCTTTATGGTTTCCTTCATCAAAATCATGGTCATCCATCAAAAGATGGTTTGGTCCTGGCTGGGTGGCTCAGTTGATGGGAGCATTGTACCATACACCAAAAGTTTGCGGGTGTAATTCCCAATTCGGGGCACATGCCTAGGTTGCGGGTTCGATCCCCTGTTGGGGCACATGCAGGAGGCAACTATCAGTGTTTCTCTCTCACATCGATGTTTTTTATCTCTCTCTCCCTCTCCCTTCTTCTCTTTTTAAAATCAATAAACATTTCCTTGGGTGAGGATTAAAAAAAAAAGATGGTTTGTAAGTTGATAAGCAGGTAATTAACATTTAACATTCAGCCATGCTTATTACTGAAATCATTTCCATTGTCTTCATTAATTATTAGAGAATTCCAGAAAAACTGTTGGGAGGAAAAAGGCAAGATTATCAGCCACAATATTAACCCTTTTAGATTTCATGGTATGTTTACCTGTGGGAGAAGGAAAAATATGTGAACAAAATTCAAAACCACAGGGAGTATGTAAGCCAAGCATGTCAAACTCAAAGGCTAATACCAGCCAAATAAACAAGGCATGCAGCCTGCGGGCCCCGAATTTGACATGTTTGATGTAAGCGCTAGTTGGAATTGCTTCCTTAATGGTAGCCAGGTTTTCTACTCTCTCCACCACGATGGCCCTCAGGGAAGGGGCAGGTTAAAGTCCCTGTTAGGAAGGTAGAGAATGTGGGGAAGTGGGAAGGGAAAGAAAAGGTAAGGTCAGGGGTCAGCTGCTACCCTTCCCCCTCTGCTTTGGGCTTTACCTTAGAGCCGCGGTCGGCAAATCAGGGCTCTCGAGCCGCATGTGGCTCGTGAGCCGCGGTTTGCGGAGCCGCAGTTTGCCGACCACTGCCTTAGAGGACGGGTTTGGTGAAATAGGAACGGACTGTTAGGTGTGGTGTGAGGGAGGCTGCAAGGAGAGTCCTGGTCTTGTCCAACATGGCCCTTCACTCTTTTAAAGTGTACAATTCAGTGATTTTTACTGTATTCACAAGGTTATGCAGCCATCCCCACTTTCTAAATCTGTGATACCTAACTCTACACCTGCAGCTTCTCTGAGCTTAGCACAGCGGTGGCAGAGTGAGGCAGATAATAAATGCAAAGGACCAGACTGATGTTTCTGTGTATTTATTTGTTTGTATATTTAATTTTTTGTTAATCCTCACCCAAAGATATTCTTTCCATTGATTTTTAGAGAGAGTGAAAGGGAGGGAGGAGGACAAAGAGGGAGAAACATCTATGTGAGAGAGACATTGATTGGTTGCCTCCTGCACATGCCCTGACCAGGGCCAGGGATAAAACCTGCAACTCAGGTAGGTGCCCTTGACTGGGAATCGAACCCACATCCCTTCAGTCCAAGGGCCAATGCTCTAACCACTGAGCAACCGGCCAGGGCTGTTTCTGTGTAATTAGCTGCTTCCATTGTTCAAAATACCCCACATTCTGCATGTATCCAAAAAGCTGGCTCTTCAGATAAAGACCAGATGTAGGTAGCCTCAGTTATGTGTGATGTATATCAGACCTAAGATTCCATAAACACCAATCTCAGTGGAAGTAGCTGGTACACATATTTGAAGACAATATGCAGGTGTCTTTAGCATATTCATATAAATTACACAGTAATGTGATCTGAGAACTTCTTTAGCTAAAGTTCCCTTGATTCGTAATCAGGAATCCTGATTCAAAAGCAAGCCCTCCTCTCTTATCAATAGGTTGACTAGATGGGCGAAAGATTAATGCACACATTGGAGGCAGAAAAACAGGATCTCATTTCCAGGAAATGGGATGATTTCTTGTAAATCACTTAGTCGCTCCTCTGAGAACATAGCAAGAATCAGAAGTTCCATTAACCTTAGTACCATGAGAAGGGTGAAAAAATGAGCCAAAGTGTTCCATTAGGGAGTGAACAAAAGAGAGAGAAAAACAGAGGAGAGGTGGGACCAATAGGAGCAGAAGAAAAACGCACTGGGGGGGAGGGGCGGAGGTGATGAGAAAAGAGGAAGGAGCAGAAACCTGGCAGGGCAGCAGCAGCTACCACCTGCCTGATGCTCCGCTCTGAGAGAGGAGCCTGGATCCCATACTTTTAGGTGATGTTTTTCTTTTCATGAAGAACAAAGGCAGTTTATTTTGAGAAGCTACTAACAATGCAAAGGAGATCCATAACGTTGTAATGATTTAAAAACACCCGTATTGCTTAGCCATCCGAATGCACAAAAAAACAATTGTATTATTTAGCCACATAAACAGTCAAAGGAATGTTGAAGGAACGAGGCTTGAAAAGGTCAGCGACACCGTATTTTGCATTACGAGCCTGTGGCTTCTTCAGGAGCAGCTTTGTTAGAGTCAGTCCCCAGTGGTTGGAGCAGCCCCCACCTGCATCTAAACCAGCCGTTCTCAACCTGTGGGTCGCGTCGAACGACTCTTTCACAGGGGTCGCCTAAGACCATCGGAAAACACATATATAATTACATATTGTTTTTGTGATGAATCACTATGCTTTAATTATGTTCAATTTGTAACAATGAAATTGGGGGTCACCACAACATGAGGAACTGTATTAAAGGGTTGCGGCATTAGGAAGGTTGAGAACCGCTGAATGAAAGCTTCCTGCAAAGTTAAGACTGAGGAGTTGCGTGCTCCCAGGAGACAGTGCCAGTGTCCAGGAGAAAAGGTTAAATAACAGGTGCTTTCAAGAGCTCTGGGGGACTTTCCAATTACACTTTACTGAAGAAAGTTTGCCTTGACAAAGGTGAATCGTCAGTCCCAATAGGCAAAAAAATAAGAGATTCTGAAGACACATGTCATATTCTCTCATAAAAATCATTTATTGGCACACCAGAAAGATCATTTTTTTCTAGTACAGCAGCTTCTATTCTTGCAATTCTGTGTAAACTACATGTTACAAGTCACTAGAAATCTAATTAGCAGGATGAATTTCATAAAGAACAAGGGTAACTATGAGTCTACAGCGGCCCAGCCAGCGAGTCTCATTTGGAGAGTAAATCAAATATCAAACTAGTGTTGCCCTGCAACAGAGGTTCTCTGCAGCCAAGAGAAACCAGGACGGACAGAAACAGGATAGCACCCATTCAATAAATTAGGTACACGTGACTAGAAAAACTGTAACTGAGAGAACTAATCTAAATCAGGTAAGCACAAAACTACACCAGTAGCTATTTACATATATTACTTTTTTTTGCCCAAACTTTAATTTGTTAGCTTTCCCATCCTACCTCTTCCCTTTTATTTGTTATTCTTGTGTGTGTGTGTTGTTGTTTTTTTCATGGTGAATTTCTTGGCTCACTGGCGAATATGTAGACCACTAATCAGAACATCTTTCCAGGTCCTACATTTTCTAAAATGTCATGTTAAACTAAAGAATCTGAAGGGGATGTTACATGTCAGTCTCCCTCTATAGAAGTAACGAGCATTATTACTTTGCTACCACTCACAGCAATTGCATACAATTTCATTTTCTTCCAAACATTATTTGAACAACTCCAGGAAGGCAGGTTGTAATGGCAGCAGAGAGGATGGATTTGTTCATCTGTCACAGGCACAGAGAGTCGTACGTGGGGTGAGCGTGTTTATCCTGAGAATGCGATAAGATGGCCTGAAACCCAAGATTCCCACTACTGAGGACGGGCCCACCTCCTCTGGCCACTATCCCCGCCCCCTACATTTTTAAGGCTTAGTATCATTGCAGCATTAACCAATAAGAATGCTGACATCATTTCTACTAAAGAGGGGCTCTGTGATGAATGGCAGCAGGTACCCTCATTAAAACAGCACGGTGGAAAAAGCATTGAGTGGGTATGTTTCTGGTGCTATGGCCAAAATATTTGGATTTTTAGTATCATGGCAGGGGGTTTAAAAGATCTTGCCAATGAGCCTCTCTCTCCCTTGTTTACTTCCTTTCTAGTTGTAACAATTTGCTATCATTTTATTTTGGGTTGTTCTCCTAGGAGGACAGAGACCACACCTGTGTACTCACCGGTCTCCTGTGTCTAGAATAGTGCCTGGTCCATCGTAGGCTCTCAATAAAAAATGTGTATTAAAGAAATGAACCAAATTGTTAAGTGCCCTGGTCTGCTTATGCCTGGAGACCCTCCGTTTTCATTCAATGACCAGGGTTCTGGCCTGTCCCAATGACCCAGCTATCCTAACGGCCCTACCCACGGTGTAGCTGTGTAGCTGATCCTTTTGTGCTTCAATGGATAGGAAAACTTTTCAAGGCTTCCTTCACTCTGTCCACCCCCCAAAGATCAGCTATGCAGAGCGAACACTGCACGAGGGGTAGCAGGGCAAGGACATTCTAGGAGGTAAACTGCAGGCTCCAAATTCAGCTCCTTCTTCCCTATCTCTCCCTACAACCTCTGACAGAAAGCTTAAGAAAACAGTTATCCGGGGAATTTCCTCTTGGCAGGGCCAGTTCCATGTGTCACTGATAACACGACCAGCAGGGAAACACAATGTAACTCACCTACATAAAAATGAAGTGAACTAAAAGCAAAATCTGAGAGAGGAAACGAAGCGACACGTAGGCTGTCTAGGTCCTTCGCTGGTTGGAGTTGCTGAACATGGGAGCAAACGCAGGCATTACAGCAAGAGAGAGGTTGGAAGGGAAGGGGCGGAGCTGTGGGGTGTAAAGAGCATAGAGGACCAGCTTTGCTCGCCTCCTTCTCCCTCTCCTTCCAGCTCTCTGGCATCCCACCACGCTCTGGCTGAGCTCCTTGCAGTTGCTTCTCAGGTGGAGGGAAGAGCAGGCAGCTGGCGCTTCCACAGCCCATCCTTAGGCTATTGATGCTCTGCTGGAGTAGAAGTCAGGGACTGGGAGCCCGGTGTGAAGTGTGACCTGGGGGAAGAGACTGTGAGTCCTGGAGGCACAGGCAGGACCCTGCCCCCGCCCCCCGCCCCCTGCACCCTCCTTCCCAGGGCACAGTGGGTGTGTTCCTAATTCAAAAGGGGTCTGGTCACTTTTCTTTAACCCATACCCTAGAACACGTTGAAGAGAATTGTAGTAGAATTCAGCCTGTGCTAGGAACCTGGTCATCATGGTGGTCATCCTGGAAACACTTGATCCTATGGTCCTCATGTTAAGATTCTGGAGAGATTGTGTTCCTTATGACTAAAGACCCAGGCATTGATCTGCAGGTAGCAAAGCCTGTTGGCCATATTGTAGTGATCATTGCCAAGTCCATGGTTAGAGAACAGATAAGCAGGCAACCCTTCCTTTATTACTTGCCCACTAGTTATTCCAATGAGGATAATCCTTTCCTTTGGGGATTGCATAGATGATTGTCAGGTGTGAAGAAATATGGGCACTTAATGCTGTTTCACTGATTTCTGTCCAACCTCATACCGCCATGGACAAGGGTAGAATCACTTCGCACAGTACTGCCATCGTTCCCGTTC
The DNA here is from genome assembly GCF_028538775.1 of Myotis yumanensis. Classification (NCBI taxonomy): domain Eukaryota; kingdom Metazoa; phylum Chordata; class Mammalia; order Chiroptera; family Vespertilionidae; genus Myotis; species Myotis yumanensis. The sequence continues at coordinate 47,942,794 of NW_027223752.1, read as the reverse complement.
TTGTCCTCGTCTTCCCTAGCCCAAGAGTCTTGATCTAAAGATACTCAGAGCAGTTAAAACTGTGGAAAACTTTGAATGAGGTTTTCCCAGGCTCACTTCTAGGGTATTTTATGGTTTCCTTTTTACCAATGTAGAGGTTGAACTTGATAGATTAGATTTACAGCCTCCCAGAAAAACTCAACTAGTTGCAGGAAGAGAGGAGGGCAGAGGTCACTGGGCGGGCATCACTTCTACTGTACATCCTGATAGACAACAATGGATTTTTTTAAGTAGCTCCCAAGACTGTGGTTCTGAGTAGAGCAAAAATTATCTGCAGTGTTTTGATTCTCAAGCCCTATCTTAAGGTAGCCATTTGCTGAGTGAGATTCACACTGACAATGAGAGTTCCAGCTCAAGAGGGAAATGAAGGCCCAAGTCCTGGCTGTGGCTGGTCCGGCCCACCCCTTCCTGATCATTTCTCCCACTGCCCCAGCCCCCGTGGCCTTTTCTTGCCTGGGTGAGGCCCCTCAGGCCTTAGAAGCTTTGCTCTGGCTGTTCCCTCTGCCTAGAAAGCCCCACACAGCTCCCTCCCTCACTCCCTTCAGGGCTCAGCTCACCTGACTGCCTCAAGGCCTACCCACACTGACCACCCTGTTTAAGACCACAACACCCTCCAACCCCAGCACTCTCGATCCCCTTCCCCTACCTCGGTCTTTGCTCCCTCTCACTTACTGCCTTCGCACACACTCTATAACGAACATGGTAATTGTGCTTACTTGTTGTCTGTCTCCTACAACTAGAATGTGAGCTCTATGAGGGCAAGATTTTTGTCTGTTTTGTTTTTGCTGATGAACAAGACTTATAATAGTGCCTCACATAGTAAAGACACTCAACAGATATTTGTTGAATGAACGAATGAGAAGGATCTGTTGTTTTTCTATTCACAATAAATTGGAAATAACTACTTTTGGGCAGGGACTGTTTTCCATCCCCATAAATCAAGTAAGAGTGCAGAGAAGGTGCTCAAAATTGCTGATAATGGTGCTAATAGTCCAGTCTTACACCCTCTCTTGGGCACTCATGGAACTGCGCGAGGCACTTATTTTCGTGCCAGCTGGCCCAGGGGTTTCATTTCTACTAAAGATGAAACCAGGGCTCAGAGGGACAATCATTAGCAAACCATGAATAGAATTCCAGTTTCCCACTTGCTGTTAACTAGACTGTGTCCAAGTAGAACGAAGGGGCTTAGGTTGGCTCAGGAGCATGTCAGCTGTCAACGTTGACCCCTTTCCCTCCTCCTTTCCTGCCTGTCTGGGTCTGGACCTGACGTGGTCAGCTTCCCACTCTCGGGGGTGGAGTTGCCCAGAAGCAGAGCAAGCGGAAGCCGCGTCTGCACTCACGGCGCGGTGCTGACCTGCACGTTCCTGTTCAGGCTCACGGCCGGGAAGAAGAGGCCCTCCATGTTCTCGAAGGCGATGGGCCCTTGCTGTTCGTCGTTGACAAAAAATGTCAAGGTTTTCCTGTTTAAGTCGAGGAGGACCCCGATGGTGGCCCCTTTTGCGATCCCTCCCTCAGTTCTGTGAAAACAACAACAACAAAAAGCAATTGGGTTTCCCTGGCCTGTCATCATGTTGGGAGCTCCCCATTTGTATGGTTAGGTGTTCCTTGACTTGTTTACAAGTAGCGTCTCCTCCCTCCCAGGAGCCTTTTAAAACAGGCCCCTCCTCTTTAATCGCTCCTCTTTACACGACATGTTCATATCACAGGTACACTGTGTACTTATTTATGTGTGGATGCATATCTGTGCTTTATATATTAAAAGGGAAGGGTTTTATGCTTACTCCCCCAAACCAATTTTCACGCCCTTGGGGGAAGTGTGGCCCGTGCTGAGTACGGATGGTTCAACAGGGCTGCTCTGCTGTTGCTGGGAGTGACCTCATTCACACAGGGTCACCACCACCGAGACTCGAAGCATCGAAGACTAAAATAAAGAGAGTAGCCGTTAAGGCCCTCTGAGTTCTGCCCACAGATGTGTCCTACACTCTGCACAGAGGTGTGGATTCAACATCATTTAATCGAAAGGGACTTAATTAAAAAATCTAAATAGAGAAGAATTTAGGCCAAACTTAAACATATGCATGAAAAATTGGATTTGGGGCCTTAGCTACCCATTAAATAGAAAAAACTCATTCCAGAAAGATGGTAGGTAATTTTTGGCATGTTGAGTCTGCATTGAGAAGTTGGAGGCTCTCTAGAAAGTGACAACATCGAAGAAGGGGGCTCTCGCCTGTAGGAGACGGAGTGGTTTTAAAGAATCTGAACTCAAATGTCATTTCACAGGGAATTGGGTCGTATGCTTCAATGGATGGTTTCGAAAACACCAGCCAGCATGGATGAGCAGCGTGGCCACTTCCCCTCGTTGAGGTCTAGCAGGACTTAATTTAATCTGCCTCTCTGCAGAGCACAGAAATGTAAGAGTGCTGGCCTTTCCCTCTGGCATGCAGAATACAGACTATACACATGGCTGTTCAAAGACAGGTTGATAAATTGTGTCTTGTATTCACACCTTCAACAGTGACAGCACAAGTGACACGAATTTGCATGCAAGCAGGCGTGTTCAGCTTTAAGAACGTGTTTCTCTGCAGAGTGTGACAGTGGTCATTATTCACCCCTTCACTTCAAAATAAAGAAGCTAAAAGGGAAAGGGAAGCATGGTCCGTGGGTGGTGGGTTCAGAGATCCAGTGACAGAGGGTTCCCCCAAAATGTAGATCACTGAAGAAAACTGCTCAGCTGCTTCTAATAGGGTTGGACAGCAGGCTGAAATGGTGTGCGTGCTCACTTGGAGAGGTAGTGACTAATACACACCAGCATGAGGTGTAAGAAAACATCCAAGGGAACAGGCATTGGAGGCCCTGGGAGACCCTGGCTGGAGAAGGGGCCGCGATGAGCACGCGGAAAAGGCTGAAACAGTGGAGGCCACTGTCCTACCACTGGCTCGCTCACTTTCCTTTTGATCAGACCGATTTTTTTTTTCTTTCAGAGACACCAATGAGAATGTATCCTGGGGAAATCATTGTGAATAAAAAGGACCAGGGTCCATGAAAGATACTTATTTAGGAAAATCATAAAAAATACATTTGAGGAAGAAGACAGGAACCAAACGAAAAGGAAGTCTAGGAAAACGGTTATAGTGGGGTTAAAACTGTTACAGTGTGGGCTTACATTTTGGTGGTAGAGGTAAACCGAAGGAATTACTATGTTCTCCTTTCCCACCAAACTGGGTGCTCTGAATCTGTACAATGGTAAGAGTCGTCTTCAAGTACAAAGCTATCCAAATTGGCATCCACAAGATTTAGTTTATTAACTGGCCTCTCTTCTGAGCAGTGGTATTGGCAATAATCATAGGAAGAGAAACAATAGCTTCTATTTTCAGATGCCTCTGATGTAGGCATTTTTTGCACATTCCATTTAACCTTGGAAACATTCCTGCATAGAAAAATACTAATATCCTAATTTGGTGGATTTAAAAATTGAGGTTTAGAAAAATGAAATAACTTGTCCAAACGGCTTTTCTGTGAAGTGGGACTAGATTTTAGAATCCTGGAATGTGGTCCTGTCATGGGTGGGCATGGGGATTCTCAGTTTCCCGCCATGGGTGGAATATTACAACGAAGGGCCTAGGAAAGAGCTATGTCTCTGCCATCCTGTGAGCAAACAAGCAAACACAATACCCACCAGGATGTTCTCAGTTAAGACTAGTAGAACTCCTGCGCTACTGAATGAAGACCGCCTGCCCGACCTCGACCTCCTTAATGTTGTCTATTTAAGAAGGCCTTTGAACTTGGGCTCTCGTTCTTGACCAGAAGCCAACGTGAAGAAGGCTTGGTTTGGGGGCTGCAGGGTACCTGTTGGTGTGCGAGTTGTTGTGCATGAACCAGCTCCGGTTATTGTCCACGTACATTGCCCACGCTTTGTCGTCCTTTCCTAACATCACATCCTTCATCACGTCGATGCGAGCCACGCCAAAGGCAGGGTCGGGGTGGTTGTCGTAGCGGTCCACCGTTATCTCCCAGTAGTGGACACCCTTGGAGAAGCCGGTCTTTCCCAGTACCACCCGGTCATCGTAGCTGCTGCAGGTCACAGTCAGGTTGTCGTTGGAGAAGATGATGTCCGAGTGTGCTGAGCCGGGGTCAAAAGCAAACCAGGCCACTGGGAACAAGAGAAAGGAGTGGGGTTAGCGAGACGGACCCAGTGAGCCCAACACCATACCAGACTCCTGGGCGGCTGAGGGGCGCTGTGTCCCACGTTCATGCTGCCATGCAGGAGGGAGGCGTCGGGGGCCAGCAGGGGCCGTGAGTGAGCTGACAGGGGCCACATCCTGGGAACTGGGACTCTCTGTGCCCAGAAGCCGATGGAAGGTCACCCGACCCACTTAGCAGGGGTTACCTGGCTCAGACTGCACTCCCAACCAGGTGATCCGGGAGTGGAGTGGCATGGATTTTGGAAGGTGCAAGTCCCCTCACCCGGTGACTGGCAGACAGTACACCGGAGACATAAAGTGAGAGGGATGCGCTAAGATGCCTGTGTGGCCCTGAGGCAGGGAGGCTAGGATCTAGAGCCCTAGATGGAGGAGGGATAAACACACTGTGAAACCAGGAAACATGCCTTCGCGGAACTGCTCAAATCTAGTCATTCTGAAAATGTCCTCAGTGCTAGTGAAAGCTCAGAAAAGCTGCGAAGCTCTCAGAGACACGAACGGATTTCCTGAGTGCTTGTGACGTGGACACAAGACAGGCTGCGTCCTTCATAACTTAAACATGCAGTTTGTAGGAGGAATTTGGGACACGAGGTGCAGATAGAACGATGTCTTTGTCCACATTGCTGCTCCCCGAGTTCTAAATGCCGCCTGCTGATCACACACTCTAGAGGGAAGTCACAGCTGACTTGTGGAACCTGCGAGCCACCTCACAGGCGCTGTGGTCTTTGCTATTTGTAACAGAATAAGTTTATTTCATACCTGCCAACAGCTTTTTAATGTCAACTGTTGTCATTCCAAGTGAAAGGCATGGGAGAGAGAAATAGGAAGCAAAATTGACATTGATAAGAAAACATAGCTCTTTTCATAGGCTAATACCAAAAAAGGGCTCAATTTTAAACTCTAGGAACACCACAACAGTTGGTCTGACTATCTTTACCCACACTTAGCGCTCATAAAGAGTGCTTTGCATGGGTGTATATGTAAGAAAACTGGTCAGGAAAAGTAATGTTTGAGGTATAAAATTAAAATACAGGTATCTTTTCCATATTTCTAAATATTTGAGAAGCTATTATAATGGTATTTGAATGACAATTAGACAATTTTATTGACATAAAAGAAGCTATTGCCATTTATTTTGTGAAGGAAATTGAGCATACCAATCACATAGGTAAAAGATAACAATTACAATAGGTATACTTGCCTAATTGAGAGTAAGGTGCAGATTGTGGCTCAAAATTGCATCCTATAAAGAGATACTACACATCAAAGCTATGAAACAACAACCACGTTGATAATAATTATTTGTTTACACTTAAAAAGCACCTGCTGAATAAAGTCACCAGAGGCTTGATTCATGAAAAACCAAAGCCCTTTTATGTTAGTTTATTTGCTGAGTCAAGATTGCTTTTCTGCTTTTTTTGAAATAAGAAGTACCTCTTTTTTTCCCCATTTAATAAATATTCCTCTAATTTGTACAGCTTAAATTTTCTCCTTCTTCAAATTCAATCTCTTCCACTAAAGTTTCCACATTAAGAAGGATTACTGTTTAGAAATGAGAAAAATTCATCCCATTGAAATGGGAGAAAACGCTGGATCTTGAGAAAACTCCATTCTACATCACTATTCCATGCACTTCCAACTCAGGTTAGGCCTTTGTTGTGACTGGGCCCAAGTTAAATGCTACACATGTAACCAAATGGGAAATTTAATCTATATGCTAATAAATGCATCTGATAATTATTAATAATGACGTGAATGAAATATAATAAAAATGGCCTCATCTTCTTCTCAGATTGTTCTACTACATCCTTTGCATCTAAGGAAAAGGGGGATTGGTGGATGGTGGGGGTGTGAGTGATCTCAGATATAGTTTAGAATCACCTGTGGAACTTTTCCAACTACCCCCTTTCCTTAAGATTTGGTACCCCTACCTGCCCCATAAGAAGTTGCACTGGGTGGAGGAAGCAGTCTTGTATTAACATGTTCAAAGATGCGAGAACTATAATTTCAAGTGGTGCCAGGGACTGCTTAGAAAGTGTGTTTTTGATGATCACTAGAGTATCCCCTTGAGAGGATAATTCAATTTTTTTTCAATTTATAATACCCTAATATATTAACTTGTAAAACAATTGAAGGATGATACACTGAATTAAAAGAATTTTAGAAGAATTAAGAAGGGAACTTAGAAAACACTAATAATTAAGTTAAAAGCAAAATTGAAAGATTTTGAACTTACTTGTGTTTGGTTACTCTGGAATGAATTTGCACACAAAAGAATAATTTTCTCCTGAGAACACATGGAGTTTTAAAACCGAATTTCATATCCAGCTTTGGAAATAAATTTGTAGAAATTCAACAGGGCTTTTAACACGTTTAAATGAATCATGCCTTTGTGCAAGTCTTTTTCAAAACAAGTTTTGTGAAATCTTTTTACACTACTTTAAACACACTGTCAAACATTCAAGATTCAACGATGATACAACTAGAACAGTGCAAACAGCCATCAATTACCCCGAAACCCACATTCCATTTTATTCTTGAGACAATATACATTACAGAGACTATTACAATATTCCAGTACATTAGACACAAGTGAAAAGAATTCCATCACAGAGCATGTCTGAAAGCCAGGAGTGCACAGAAAAACAATAAGAAACGTAAAAGCACAAAGAAAAATGTCATTTTAAAGAGAGCTTGAAGTCCCTGCATCCTTTTTGCACTGTCATGCTGTGGTCTTCTTCATTCCAGGATGTGGGATGAGCAAAAAGAATAAAATAAGAAACAAAAGAAACCCTTGGAAATGTGAAATGTGCATCACGTGACTCCATGATTACAATATAGTCCTGAAGAGATCAAATAGGTCTGCATCGTAGATGTTTGAAGTTTCTACTTGCTAGACAGTTCACCGCATGGTAACACAGGTCTAGCTTTCCTGCAGCCGGCCTAGAGCCCTGTCACAACCTGCTTGGCTGTGGGAAACCTCTGGGGAGGCCAGACTTTTCAATGACTCAGATCTTTGGGCCTTAAGCTAGTTAAGGGCTTCTCATTCAGGTAGTGGTGGTCCCTCCCCTTTGCTTGGAAAAAAACAACAACCCAAAACCCAGCCTTGAGCCCAACTGTCCTACCAGTGAGCACAGGCTTTAGCAAAAAATGTTTTTACTTTCTACCCTCTGGTTTGCTTATTTGTATGATGCATTCTGCTGTTGGTGTTGCTTTGTATTATTTTTTTCAATAAAGATCTCTTGAGTCTATGTTTAATCAGACCACTCCAGGCAGGATGCACTGATCCAGTGCCCCAGACAGAGCTGGTTTCCTGGATACAGCAGGGTTGCAAACCTCTAAGGCCTCCCCTCAGCCAGCTCCTGTGCCGTGCTATGCCACTGCATATGATGCCAGAGCAGGCTGTCCATGGTGGTACCAGCTTGTGCAAAAAGAACAACTTCACTCATCGCTTTCCAATGCCATTGTACATTGACCACAACTCGATGGGGGGGGGGGGGGGGGGCATCCTCACACCACACAAACAAACCACCACAAAGCTCCATGGCCCAAGTGCCCCTCCTATCAAAGCAGGCCACAAACATCGAGACTTGCTCATGGCCGGCTCCACGCACATGAATGGCAAATACAAAACAGCTCTTTCAGAGATGCCTTCAAGGCACAGAGATCAATCAAGAAGAAAGGTCAGAGGAGCTCAGCTCACCCGGTGCATTGAGAGACTGTAAGGAGGAATGCAAGCTCAGCTGGTGGGGTGAGGATCGGAAATCAAAGTAGGATCTCCCGGGAAAGCTGGGCTGTAGATTTAGGGTGGAGGAGAAAGGACTCATTCTACGGAGCGGCAATCTTTCCGAAGGCACTGGAAAAGGGAGTGTCTGTTCTTCTGAATCTGTGTCTAAATGTAAGATCAATGCAAACTGGAGATCAGAAATCTGCCACCTGCCCGTGCACAGTTCCCCCAGACCGGCCTCACCAATGCGTCTGTACCGAGCCTCCTCCAGCCTGCCGTTGCCACAGGCATTTCCTAATCCAGAATGGCTTGGGCTGGGAGGGAATTCTAGGCAGGTCAGAACCCAAGACCAGACGGAGGACGTCACATACAGTTGTTTTCACTTCCCCCAGTTTTTCATGGTAGAGAAAGTTCCCTTTTAATGAAATATTTTTAGAGTTGAAATTAGAAACTTTAGAGGTAAATTTTACCCAGGAGTGAAGAGGAGATTATTATTTCACCCTCTTCAGCTACTTCTGAAGTTACTACCTCTTAAGGGGTTTCTACTTAGGAGGTGAGGATTTTTACCAACTCTCTGCTGTTCCACATTTCCCCTCTTCTCTCCATACATATTTTTTTCCATTTCAAAATGGATGATTTTTCTGTACCAGCACACTCGAGACTTGCTCTTCGGATAGGCGAGGAAAATAGGGCTGACCATTGCAGAAGGAGTCTTACCTCTGTTTCTGAGTTATGATCAGACCCTAGGGATGCCCCTTGAACATCTCTGGTTCTCTAATAACAAACAAACTGTGGGCAATGGTGAGGTGAATTGGTGGCAAGAAAAGGTCTTTATGTTCAGATAGTCAGATCTGGTGTGAAGATCACTATTACACCAGAGAAAGGACTTATCAATTTCTTGATCTGGCTTTAGAAGGGCTTGTGAGGTAGTTTCTCTAAATTACTAAATTCACTCCTTTCTCTTTTGTCAACCAATAACTGGTTCTTTGCAGTCGGGTGGTCTAGGCAGAGATTGATGTTTTACCAAATGGGGCCTTCTTAGAACATAGTTTGATAGTCATAATTTAGCAACTACACATGACGTGATGGTAAGAGTCAATGTCCAAAACCAACAAGGAACTTTCTTCCCATTGAAAAAGTAATTTTACTTCAATGGCCAGAGGGTGTTCTTGAGGATATTTTTCTGGTTTGAGCCTGGTTTGAACACACCCTTTATCCTGTGACAATGCTATTATGTTCAAGCAAAAAACTGAGTGCATGTTTGTGGAATATGATCTTCCTTGAAGGGCTCAGAACAGGGGCCTTGGTGGGTTTTCATTTTAATATTGTCAAGAGTCGCCTCATTTTCATTTCTGAACTTAGGATAAGAAAGTTAGCTTTTTAGGCTTTAGACTTATTCTTGAGGGGATTTTTTTTTAAAAAAGAAAAGTGTAAACCAGATCTCAGAGAAAAGGAATTGCTGTTTATGGACCTAAGACATCATGGTCCCAATGAGAATATATTTAAATTTTCCTCTACCTAAACTTTATATGGTTTGGATGATTTGACATATAGGATCATGTCTTTCTTCAGAAATAGTAAATAAGAATTAATTCCTGTTATAATTATCTCAAGGGGAAATTAGTCTTTTAGTTTAATGGGAAAATTTGAAAAACAACAATACAGCACCACAAACAAATGTGGACTTCTTTTAGGGAGAAAAGGCATTTACAGTATATTCTTGTCAGCAAAAGATCTTTTATTGAAAAAAATCTCTGGTAACAATCAATTTATTATAATGAAAATAGTTGTTGCTTTAAAAATTAAGAGAAAGGGCATATATAGTAAAATTAATTTCAGAGCATATCGAAACCCCAAATAATCATCTGAAAATCAGTGAAAAGATATGTACTGAATCCAGACCTTGGGGGCATATATGAGCACATCATGGATTGTACTTACCTTTTCTATTCTCAGCACCAGGAAAAAACAATTTAAATTTGGTGAGGATACCACTCCATGGGGTGAGGAGTGAGGGTAGCTATCATTATTCATGGGATTAATAGCTCAACACTAAAATAGTATTTGTTTTTCTATCCTTTTATGTGGATCCATTGTTTATTGATGACCCAGTTTTCCTTGACTCCTCTTATTCTTGAAGTATGCCCTCTATTCAGGCAGGATTATTTAATAACCACATTATCCAACCGTCCATTTCTGTCTTTGAGTTTTCCCCACCTATGGCCACCCACACCCTACCAGCTGGGTTCTTACCCCATGTTCTCTAAGGAGCATCTCAAATGAACTGCAAGAGAGAGAACACGTTCCACATGAGTGTCTTTATGCCCATCCCCATGAGCACTTAGTGAAAATGTTTGGTCTGCTGCCTATGGACCATCTATGCCACTGGGTATTATCTTAGGTTGCAGGAGTCTTAGAGGGAAGACACATGGTGGTAACATCTGAGGAGCAATCATCAAATTCCCCCTTGAAATACCCTGCACTGAGAAACTCATCACCTCAGGGCAGCCCATTGGTGTATAGTTATTGCTTATATAGGTTTGGAAATGCCTCTTAGGGAGCTCCAGTCATTTGTAGCATTACTACCTGGGACCACACAGAACAGATCACTAGGTCTTCAAGTATTTGCAGGCAGTCACCAATCCCCTTTAGTTCTTTCCTTTTTCTGGGATAAGTAGAATCTATTTCTGATCTTCCTTCTATGGTAAGGTTTTCAAAGCTTTAATCTTGTCATGCCCTTCTGGACATGTTTAAAGACATGAACCAAAGACAATAAGAAAAATTGGGAACTGTATGCCACTCCCTTGTTTGGTTGAATCACATAACTCACATTGTGCACACGCACAGCTAGACATGTGTGTATTTTGTGTTGTAGCATGGGATGCAGGAAGTATGTACATCTCACCCCCCCGCCCTCTTCAAAGCACAAATATTGAGACCTGGAGAAGGCTTCTCAGCCATTAGTATTCTATTAGTCAAGACAAACAGGAATGAGATTATCTCCCCCCCCCCCCCCCCCAGATTACATGATGCAAAGCCATGTTTCATTCATAGCTAATATCCAGGATGATGATCATTGGTTTTTAGCATGTAGACCACTAGAGAAAGACAAGTAGATCCTTCAAAGGCTTTATGTTCCTGTCATGTTTCATCCCATGCAGTGATCCTGTCTGCTAAGTAAAAAGAGTAAAGAGCAATGGAAAACAGTATGGCAGTTGCATACTGGTGTGACCACTCTAGGCATATCTGTGACACTGGGATGGGGACTGTGTCCCTCATGGGAATAGGTCTTGACTTTCCAAGAGCTCTGACATGGACCATCATTTTCCTCTTGCCCTTGTCTGGACTGCTTTCCCTTCTCACCTGGGGTTGCGGGATCAAGAATTATCAAAGCAAGTTCGGCTGGGGGACCTCATTTATTGCCTACTGACTTTTGGGCTTGAGGTGAAAAAAGAATATCTGTGTGGTACTTCTATTTGGCTAACTGTATATTTTTTTGATTCATTAGCTAACATTTATTGAACACCTACCATGTGCCAAATATTGTATTAGAACTAAGCAGCCAGGAAACATGAACCGTCAGGAAAGCTGACCATAGAAAAAGAATAATTTAGAGAAAGTCTGTGTTTCATAGTATTGATAAATTTTTCACTCTTCTGGGAGTAGAGCTTCTTAACAACATATACAAAGTACTAAAGATTTCTATGGACATCGTAGAATATTGTGGAAGTGTAAATACAGTATACAGTATTTTTGAAATTCAAAGAGGAAAGGCAAACTGACAGGGGATCCTTCTGATAGCGTGTGCTACTCCAGCTGCCTCTGTGCCCTGGTGGATTCCTGGTGGTCTCCCTGTCTGCTAGTGAACAGCTTGGTAACTTCAACAGCCCTTGGGCACTGGCCTAGCGAGACGGCTGCATTTCAGAGCGCAGCAAAGCAAGAAAGGTCACCAAGGACGGCACGAGCAGCATTAAAAGTGAGTTTCATTTCAATTATAAGCCAGCTGGAAAAGAATTTGCATTTGTTGGGAAGATTTTCAAAGAGAGAAAGAAATGAATGAAGGAGGTCGAGTTTCCTTCAATGGCCTAAGAAGCATCTAGAGTCACAGGGATGTCCACTGGCATATAATTTCCAGTGGAAGGTGGTATTTTAAGCTTTCATAAGTGTGGCATTAATTGCAGTTGAGAAGTGAGAAACAAATCTGTTTTGAAACCTTTTATAAGAACAAATGCAACAGCCTCTGACTACCTCTGGGACGGCTTCATACTTTGTCCCCAACTCCTCCGCTCCAATTGACAATACCATGGCATTATTTCTAAGGAACTGTCATCAGAAGAACCAAAAATCCCTCTATTTTAAACATATAAAAGAGGTTCCAAAGGACTAACCTGCTCCCCAGAGTGTCAACTGCAAAGCACATTCCTGAGAACTAAAAATAGGGTCTGGCTCCAATTTGGCCCAGTGGAGAACCTCAGGAAGTTCCCTGGGATACGGTGCATGTTCTCAGATTTAAAAGGAAATGAGTGTGTCTCCTTTCTGGGTTCTGAGACCTGTCATCATGCCTTTCATCTTGGACGTTATAAAATCCACCCAAATTTGTTCAGGAATGATTTACTTCCCATGAGGATTTTGTCCTGAAAATGCACGTTCTCCTAACGAAATTATGTTGGGAGAGGCTTTAAGAAAAGCAAAACAGAGGCATAGGAAAAGTACCTACAGTGAACCATACTTTTCCTGATGTGATCCCTAGTCAGCTGTCTCCTATTAGTGTTGAAATTTCAGTAGCACAGGCAGATCTCTAAGACCCAGGAAGACCCTCTGAGGAGGTGGGAGCTGTCTACACCTGTTCATAGCATTTTCTGAAGTAGTTAACAGCTTTCAGGAGTAATTTTCAAGAGAGAAGCCACAGGCAAAAAACAGAGGGTACTTATTATAAAGAGCCTAGAGGTCATCTGCTCTAAATCTATCCAGTGGTTCTCAACCTTCTGGCCCTTTAAATACAGTTCCTCATGTTGTGATCCAACCATAAAATTATTGTCGTTGCTACTTCATAACTGTAATGTTGCAATGTAAATATCTGATATGCAGGATGGTCTTAGGCGACCCCTGTGAAAGGGTCATTCGACCACCAAAGGGTCGCGACCCACAGGTTGAGAAGCGCTGCAACTGAAAAGACCCTAGAACAACAACAAACTAAAATCCTGAGAGATTAAAGGACACATCCAAACCTTTAACTGTGACAGGACAGGAGAGGGACCCAGGCAGGATCAATTCCTGGTGAATAAAATTCCCCTCACCTTATAGGTTACAACTTCTCTGGCGGAGGGATCTCAGGACATGAGGGTCTGAGAGTGCAACACTTATGCTGGCCCCACATCACCACAAAATATCTACAAAGAGATTTAGGACAGATGCATTGGGGGCCATTCTGGGGCTACATTCCATCTACTCCACTGACTATTCTCTGGGTTATTTCCTTTGACGTGTGGGAGGAGCTATCATAGTAGAAGGGGTAGTGTGATGCTGAGTCTAACGGGGCAAAAGGCATTTTGATCTTTATGAGTAATGCCTTCTCTGTTCTCTTTTAGAAAGCAGTTTCTAAGATGTAATTTGAAGACCCCAACCCTTTTATTGTCATTAGATAAAGCAATCCTGGAAGGTGTTGGGGAGATGGCTCCTATGGACATTCAACTAAGAAAATGCTTACGAGCACCTTCCCAGGGCTCTGAGCACCTCTTTGCTGAGGTGCTGGAATTTGCAGCCTTATCCGTAGTCTCAAAAATGTGGCCCCAATATCCCTTTTCCTTCCCAGACAGCCACCTGTCTCTGCCGACCAAGAGCAGCAGACACTGGTACCAAATGGGTTGGAGGACCTGTCTAGGAGAACGCTCACTGGGATGGATTGGGGGACTAGAGGAAGTGCAGAGACGTGATAAAGCACAGGCCCTGAGGAAGAGCTCAGATATTATGCTGGAAATGACCACCTCACACCTTCTTTTAAAAGCAGGAATGTTGTTCTTTAAAAAAAAAACAAACCAAAAAACTCTCACATGACTCTTTGGAAGTGTTTATCCAGAAACCTCTTTCTGCCTGGGGTTTCTGGATAAACACGTGAGGCAGCTACACAATGCTGCTTTGTTTTGACAAGACGTTTAAACACCTAGCAGACACACTTAGGGTTGCTTTCCTCTCTTGCCTTCCCTTTAGCTGAGAGCAAGTAGCACTGATCTAGTGTCAAACTTAGGATTGCTTTCTCCTCTTTCCTTCCCTGTAGCAGAGAGCAGATAGCACTGTTCTGATGTTAGACTACACTGGGCTGCACATTGGAGGCTGAAAGGCCCGGGTCTGACAAGTTACGTAACCTTTCAGAGGCTGCACCTTCCCATACTTAGAGTGGTGCATTAATGACAATGATGGAGTGTGTGGTAGGTAGAACAATGGCGTGCCCCAGAATGTCCACGTCCCAATCCTGGGAACATGTGATTGTGTCGCCTGACTTGGCCAAACGGACTTTGCAGGTGTGATCAACTTAAGGATCTTGATCTGGGGAGGTTATCCTGAACTATCCAGGTGGGCCCACGGTAAGCCCAAGGGTCCTTACAGAAGGGAAGCATGATGGTCAGAATCAGAGAGTGGAAGATGCTATGCTGCTGGCTTTGAAGATGGAAGAAGGAACCATGAGCCAAGAAATACAGGTGGCTTCCAGAAACCGGAAAAGGAAAGAGATTGGATTCTCCCCTGGAACTGCCTGAAGGGACGCAGCCCTGCTGATACCTCCCTTTAAGCCCAGTGAAGCCCATTTAGGATTCTGACCTCTAGAACTGTAAGATGATAAATGTGTGCTGCTAGTGGCAACTAATTAAAGCAGCAATGGGAAAGCAACACATAGGGTAAATCTAGAATGTTGCAGCAACAGAGCAGGGTGGGGTGGGGGGGTTAGACATTAGCAGTGGGTACAGAGGTAGAGTCTAAAATCTATGTAGCTGTCATTTTTCATGGGATATTTTAATGGACAATGAAGAGGGTCTTAGAAGTGTGACACAAAATGATCAGAGGTGTTTTTTTTGGGGGGGGGGGGTGGAGGGTTTATTTTATATTATGACTAGAGGCCCAGTACACAAAATTCATGCACTCATTCATGTTTTTTTTTTGGGGGGGGGGGGGATCCCTCAGCCCAGCCTGTGCCCTATCACAGTCCCAGAGCCCTCAGGGGATGTCCAACTGACAGCCTAGGCCCCACGGGAGTGGGCCTAAGCTGGCAGTCGGACATCCTTAGTGCTGCCGCAGAGGCAAAAGAGGCTCCCGCCACTGCTGCTGCACTCACCAGCCACGAACCCAGCTTCTGGCTGAGTGGCACTCCCCCTGTGGGAGTGCACTGACCACCAGGGGGCAGCTCCTGCGTTGAGCATCTGCCCCCTGGTGGGCAGTGCGCATCATAGCGACCAGTTGTTCCGCCGTTTGGTCAATTTGCATATTAGCCGTTTATTATATAGGATTCCACAAAGCCTTCTGAGGTATATCTAATACTTCATTACCAAAGATTCCAGATAATATACTAACTTTTAAATGTGTTAGATGGAAATATTTCTAAAATGCATTATGTAACTTCTTACCCAGAGCATATGTCATAGCATGTTCTTTTGATTTTTCTTTGTCTGTTCAGTTTTTCTAGTTACCTTTCCTGCTCAATGCTACCAATAGCCTCAACTCACTTCTATACCAAGTCCTTCTTCTCTCCTCTAATGTGATGCTTCGAGTGCTCTTCATAAATGGGTTAGGGAGGTCAGTGAACTGTGCGTAAACCAAGAGTAAGTGAGAAGTGAGTGAGGCCAAGGGCTCTGCTGTGAGGATAACACAGGCTCTTCTATGCCTGAACTTTTTTTTCTTCCCCATCGGAGATCACTGTGGCTTACTTCTTGGTTGTAAGATGACTATCCTGACTGTAGGGTAGATATCTCAGCTTTAGAGAGGTCAGGTGGTGCCATAGTTTTTATATGCTCTGAGTCAGGTGCCATGCAGTTCAGGAAGGAGAAGTAAAACCCACACGTACTAAAGCAGGGACCATGCCTTATGCATCTCTGTGGTCCTGGGGCCCAGCCCAGTGCCAGACAACATTGAGGTGCTCAGTTAATGAATGAATGATGTCCTTTTCACAGTCACCTTAATGCAGATTTTGAAGTTTTGGGCTTGCATACAGTTATTCCCTTTGGATTTCTCTCTCCCTCTCTCTTCTCTGGGAAGTCTTCTCTTCCCTTTAGATCATGTCCATTCCCTGCAATGTGTTGTGATGTATTTCATGTAGCTCTTAGATGTAAAACAGCCATGAAAATATACATTTAAAAATACCCTCTTTTAATGCTAGCTGAAATAAGTCAGAGAAAGACCAAATACCATATGATTTCACTTATATGTTGAATTTAAAAAACAAAATAAACAAAAAAAATAGAAACAGACTCATAGATACAGAGAACAGACTGATGGTTACTAGAGGGGAGGAGGATTGGGGGAACTAAGTGAAAAATGTGAAGGAATTAAGAAGTACAAATTGGTAGTTATAAAAGTACAGCATAGGGAACACAGCCAATAATATTGTAATGACTCTAAGGTGCCAGGTGGGTACTAGAAATATTGGGGTTCTCACTTTGCAAAGGATATGATTGTCTAACCACCATGCTGTACACCTGAATCTAATGCAAAATAATATTGAATGTAAACTGTAATGGAAAAATAAAATTGAAAAATTCAAATAAAAGACCTAATCAGATAAAAAAAATAAAAAAAAATATAACCCACTTGTAAAACCTTCCAAAAAACCCTTCTTTTAGAAACATTTGTACTTTTAGGAGAGGCTGCTTGTAGGTCAAAATGAAACCCTAAGTAGTAGAATTAGTGTAAAATGAAATAGTTCATACATTTCTGGTGTAAAATCTATTTAAAAGGCAATTTGGAAACACAGATCAAGGGCCTTAAAAATGCTTGGTCCATAATGCCACTTCTAGGAAGTTATCCAAGGAAAATAACCTTTTCACACAAACATTTGTGTTAAAGAGTATTTATTACATAGCGGGTGCAACCCTTCCTGTCCTAATCCCCTGGAGGCGTGGTGAGCACAGCGCCACCTCTGCTGAGAAGGCTTCGGAGAGCAACTCCCTGGCTCTGGGATCTGAGGCTGTCAGAGAGACCTCTTTTCAGCCAGTTAACAGTCTCCATAAAGTATGTGGCCCCAGGAATACTGCCTTTGGTCTATTTCATTTTCTCTTCAGATTAAAGAAAAAGAAAAAAAATATAGTCTATTTAGATAGGCAGAGGGGAGATAGGGAAAAATAAACAGAATATTTCCTTTTCTTTTTCTTGTTCTTCGTTTTTTTTTTTCTTTCTTTTTTTTAAGAGTAGTATCCCAGACTGAGTCCAGAACTCTACGTATTAAGAAGATCTTGTTACACAATGTTCACATTCTTAATTGCTTACAGTTCTATTTCTTCTTAAGTCAGGGTAACTTGGTTTAGAATACAACAGACCTTATTTGTATGGCTGTTTTAGGTACATGCCCAAGAACTTTGCTTGTAGGGAACTAACCAAACATACATTTGCCTTTCCTCTCCTCTTTTAATAACACATCCTTTATCATTTCCATTGAATTAAATTATTTTTCATTGCTTTCCCGACCAATTCCCTATAAAAATTATGTCTTCCCTTTCCCCTCTTTCACACTGTTTATCATAACTCGAAAATATGCAACTGTTTGCGTGTCTGTTTCTTTAAGGTCTGTCTCTCTTCCTAGGCAGCCCGGGGAGGTCTGCTTCACACTCTATACCCACAGCCTGCCACTCAGTGG
This sequence comes from Myotis yumanensis, assembly GCF_028538775.1. Classification (NCBI taxonomy): domain Eukaryota; kingdom Metazoa; phylum Chordata; class Mammalia; order Chiroptera; family Vespertilionidae; genus Myotis; species Myotis yumanensis. The sequence continues at coordinate 47,924,994 of NW_027223752.1, read as the reverse complement.
GTAGTTATCAAACACTGCCCAACAGCTAGATCAATACACAAACACATTTGATTTTGAAAAAAATGATGAGAATTCATAACAATGTGGGCATCTGATCTTCCCTAATGTTACCTTTAGATCAGCAGAAATTTTTGTGATCATTCAAAGAGTGTAAGTGACAAGTGATTTAAACCTCAGACGAAATTCATGTAAATACAAGTTTGACTTGCAATCACCTATGAATTGTATTCTGTGATACAGACTTTTTTGCTCTGAACTTTGGAAAGGGGTTAAATCTTGCTAAGAAGAATGCAAAAGATTGTATTATAATAGAAAGTGAAAACCAACCACCCCTTTACCTCCAATAGCAGCAAAGAAAAAATATATCTGAAGCAAACCTTTCCAGGAATTATAGGAAATAATATTAATAAAGCATAATCTCAGTTAATATATCAACACTCCATTAATGGCATTTCCTCACTGATTTCTAAAAAGCAAAGATGATATATATTTTTTTTAATTCTATAGGCTTTCTGTATTGTTAGAGATTAATTAAATCTTTTTTTAAAAGAAGCTATTCATTATATTTTTCCTTGCTTTCTAAATCTTGTCTCACTGTTTGAATGAGTTAGAATGAGGGAGAAACAAATAGAACAAACCAAAGTTATGGAGAAGGCATATGTGTGTGAACTTTATTTCATCATGAGAAAATCACTTCTGTGCAGTAACAGAGGATACTGGTTTCTACACGATGATAAGGTTGTCTTTGTAGTTAGATACATACCTTATATTTGTATACAATATATAAAATTCATGGAGGAAATTATTTCTACAGCACAGTTTCTTTGTTGGAAGAGGACTTGTTCCGTTAGTTTCTTTTAGAAAACGACCCCCAGTTCTGTGACTGTGGCACCAAGGATCGCAGTTCCAACTTTGTAATTTATTAGACACCACAATCTTATGGACATTAAGTGAAAGCTACAAACTACATCCTCCTGCAGGATGAAAAGAGAGACGTGAGTACTCAAGCTGCTAAGCTGATAACTGATTTTAGCAGAAAAGTATGATTTCCACGATATATTAGGAGTAGAAGTAGTGTCCCAGTAAGTCTGATGACATGGATTAGTAACATTAGTAGCGAATGGTCTCCCTGCTCTGACGGCATGCACCTCACTCTTCAGTCACACATCCTGTACACATGGAAATGAGGCCATCGCCCCGAAGGGCCTTCTGCATTGCGTCTAAGAGGAACTCTGGGAAGGCATTAGCAGTTACCATGGGACTGTGGGGAAAGAGGCAGCTGCTCTCAAGCTGATAGGTCATCCCAGAGAGAAGATGCTAAAAGGATCACCCCGGGGAGACTGAAGTTACCACATCCCTGTAATCCAAATGGAAATAGACCACGTGGACATTTTTCCCTTGAAGAAATCCTGCTCTTTGAATAGCATCCCTCGCAGACTTACGACTGCGCCCCACACATGGTTTTCATGGCCAGGGGCCTAGCAACCGTGTTGTGGGATTTGAAGTTGTGCTTGTTTTTAACCATGTGAACCATTTCAGGGGCGATTGGCACAGGCTGAGGTTTGTGGAAAGTATATGTGTGTGTGTCGGGGGGGCCGTGGGGGGAACACCACCATAGTTCTTTTAGCTAACATCTTGAATTTGACCCAAATCAACATAATTAGTTCTGCAGAGGGAAGTTATGGAGAATGCCAGTAGTGTGGGGTCTTCTATGATTAAAATCATACCCAGAAGGTATGATCTGGCACCAACCACAGATACCTCTTCATAGGCTGGAGTTCATGGGTTGCAATTGCTTTTAAAATGAAAATGTTAAAAGCCTCAGAGGTTATACCTGGCCATCTGATGGCTTGCCTTCGATGACCCAAAATATTTACAGACCAAAATATCTAGAGACCGACTTCATACAGTGGCCCTAGGCATTCTGACCACGCCTAGAGGGACTGGCAAAGACGAAATCGCAAGGTAATGCAGAGTTGCTGGTCTCGTCCTGTCTGGTGCCCACAGGAAGCCTCAGTCCTGGTGCTGCCGGCCTGGGCTTGGGTGTGAAATGGAAGCAGTCCATGCTGGGTGCGCAAGGTGGGCTGGCCCTCTCTGAACAGCTCCAGCACCCCACCCATTGGCACCGCGGTGGGTCACACACATCCGCATCTGGAAAGAACCTCGGCCCACCCCCGGGAACAAGCAAGCACTAACAGGCGATTGAGAAGCATCTGGGCAACACTGTCAATGATGTGGATGGTGGGGAAGGGGAGCCTGCCCTAGAGCCTAGACACATCGGTCTCACATGCGGGGGCGCCAGGCCTTCGCGTTTCAGCTTCTTCACCTGCAGCTTATTTAGAGCGTTATCAAAGGAAGCCGACGGCCCAGGCCATTTGAACTGCCGCTGTGGACTCTTTGGTTTGACACATCCACACACCACGGGCTCCCCAGCGCCGGAAAGGACCAGCGGCCTGGGCCAGGGCGCAGAGCGAGTCATGGCCACACTGCGGAGTGCGGCGCTGGCGGGGCTACCTCCGGCTTAGACGCCTCGCAGCTCTCGCTCTGAGGGATACTGCTGAAGGGCCTTACCCTCGGACGTCTGGAGGACCAGGGTCTTGCTGTACTGGCTGACTCCTGTTTTGTTGAAGGCCTTGACGCGAGCGTTGTACGTGCTGTTGAAGTGAAGACCATCCACGGTGCACATGGTCTCCTTTCCGACATACACTTCCTGAGGGTCGACAAATAACAGGCCACCATTTAACGGGAACCCTTGGGAGGCGTTAGGGGGTAGTGTTGCCAAGTGGTTAGGGCAGGGGTGGGCAAACTTTTTTACTCGAGGGCCACAATGGGTTCTTAAACTGGACCGGAGGGCTGGAACAAAAGCATGGATGGAGTGTTTGTGTGAACTAATATAAATTCAAAGGAAACATCATTACATAAAAGGGTACGGTTTTTTTTTTTTTTTTAGTTTTATTCGTTTCAAACGGGCCGTAGTTTGCCCACGCTGGGTTAGGGGGAAAGTGCTTGGGCATCAGATCTGGCTTTGACTCCTGTGAGCTATTGGGCCATTTAATTGACCTCTTTAGCCTCAGTTTTCTCATTTGGAAAATAGTTATAGTAATACCCAGCTTATGAGGTTAGTGTAAGGATTATATGAGGTCATATAGGCAAACTGACTAGCATGGTGCCTTGTATTTAGCATGGCAGCTTAATGAATGGGAGTTATTAGCAGCTAGGGCTTAAAAAATTAAGATTGGGTGTCAGAGATAGCATTGTACTTGTTATTATTAGCATAGCATTTACACAGTGTATTATACCTATGAGCTCTTTATCCATCAGTGTGATTTGTGAACAACAGATCTGAAAACATGAGGGTGGTCTCCGTGCTATGTTTATAACTCCAATAATGACTTCAGGAACTGTTGCAAGGCCTATCCACTCAAAGCCATAGGAGTATAGGTTTTCATCACAGTACAGAATGAAGGGGGAGGAAACAGGGGAGGGAGAAAGAATGACATTTCAAAGGCTTAAAATAAATCCTAGCATTATGCATGTTTAGCAAAGGTGAGGCATCTGCCTCCCTCTTTAGCTGCACACTTTGCAACATTATGCCGATGTAATGAGTAAAAATAAGTCACGTTCAAAGCACAGCCTTAAAACGTCAACTCTCTGGTAGGACGTTAAGAAGACTGGAGTCTGGGATGGCAGCATGCTAAGGGTTTTATGTGGATGATCTACATGACTCTTAAGAATGTTACTATTATCACCCCCATTTTACAACTGAGGACATGAAGGCTCAAAGAGGCGAGGAATGGGCAGCCACCAGTTCGGTGGTGGAGTTTGGACTTGAATGCAGGCATTCAGATTCCAGAGCTCACAGCACTGTGTGAACTTTCTCTTAAGAAGGGCAGGACCATGCCTGGCTGACGTGGCTCAGTGGTTGAGCATCGACCTATGAATCAGGAGGCCATGGTTTGATTCCCAGTCAGGGCACATGCCTGGGTTGCAGGCTCAATCCCCAGTCAGGGGTGTGCAGGAGGCAGCCAATCAATGATTCTCTCTCATCACTGATGTTTCTCTCTCCCTCCCTCTCCCTCCCTCTTCCTCCCTCTTTCTTCCTCTCTGAAATTAATAGAAGAAGAAGAAGAAGAAGAAGAAGAAGAAGAAGAAGAAGAAGAAGAAGAAGAAGAAGGAGGAGGAGGAGGAGAAGAAAGGCAGGACCATTTCTATTCAGAGACTCCTTCGTTCATCTCTGATATGGTACAAGGAGAAAGCAGGCCTCAGCTGAGAGCAGGCAGACCCTGCCAGATAGCATGTCCCCAGGAGGGGAGGGAGAGTGGGCCTGAGACTGCACGGCGGGGCACTGAGGAAGTCACTGGTTTTGGTTAGCCAGGAATAGGCTCTCTGCTTACCCGGAACTGACCACCACTGCCATCATCCAGCTCCAGAATGTATCCCTCGGCGGGCACCGTGGACAGAGGCGGCTGCTTCCAGGACAGCGTGGCGCTGTTGTTGTGGGTGCAGCACTCCTCCAGCTGGAGGATGGGGGTCGCTGGGACCGGAGAGGAAGCTAAACAGAAATTAGTGTAACCCTGGCTTCTGTTGAACTGCAAACATTTCAGTATCTTGGAATGATAAACATTCCTCTGATAAACAAATGACTAGACAAAGTATCTGGCCGAAAGAAGGGGGGGGGGGGGCGGGCAGAGGGGACCTGACCAGGATTCCCTCCCTGCCTCCAGGAGTGGGGCTGCTTCCTGAGCCACTGTGCTGCCTTCTGCCAAGTCCAGGTGGCACTTCCTCCCTTAACTGAAGGGGAGACGAGTGCTCTGTTCTCACTCCCTTGAGCATCAAAGACACCCCCTCTAAGGGAAATGGTTTGCAAGGGGGATACATTTCCAGTCCAGCCCATAAAAGCCTTTTTAACCTATACCATGGCTGATAAATCTATCGTAACATTTATTCTGAGCCCTACATCCCAAGTTTATAAACTTGAAATTGCCTATTCCTGAGGAATATCTCTGAAACCACTATATTTCTAAGGTCCTGTCATTTCTTTTAAACCAGTGATTCTATTCAAGGCCTTGTGCATATAAGTAGATAAAACAGTGTATTTTTGAAAATTTGGTATCAGTTGACACAAACAGTGATTTCTCAGTTTTGAAACTTCTGAGGAACTTTCACCATTCTTTCAAGGTAGCTATACCTTGAAGACAGCACTAGCTCAAGTCAGTTCTTTCTGCAGGCATAGAACCGTCACATGGGAGCTGAGAGAGCAGTATGGGAGCAACAGGGCCTATCAGGGAGGGTCTGGGTGTCCTCGTGACCTTGGGAGTATCTGTCACAGTGTTACTAGTCACAACATAGCCCTGTCTCCGTTTTGTGCTGAGTCTTCTGTGTTACTTAAAACTGACTTCAGACATACAGACATAGAAATGTTAGGTAACAAATCATGAATCATCCAAGTTCCTATATAAACTTGATATATGTATCTGGGGACAATGTTTTTACCAACTGCTTAACAATTATTTTTCAGCACCAAAATATGAATTTATTTTTGTAACACTTTAAAATAGGAGATGAGCCCTGACCGGTTTGGCTCAGTGGATAGAGCATTCGCCTGCGGACTGAAAGGTCCCAGGTTCGATTCCAGTCAAGAGCATGTACGTTGGTTGCGGACACATCCCCAGTAGGGAGTGTGCAGAAGGCAGCTGATCGATGTTTCTCTCTCATCGATGTTTCTAACTCTCTATCCCTCTCCCTTCCTCTCTGTAAAAAATCAATAAAATATATTTCAAAAAATAAATAAAATAAAATAGAAGATGGCATTTTGGCTCACATCCAGGGACATTTCGATGAACAAAAGCTAATTGTGGAAGAGGTATGCTGTTCCCAAACTGGACTCTGAATGTCATGCATTGAATTAAATCTGCTCCCCTTGCCAGTCACCCCAACCCAGAGGATGGTTAATTTAATAGCAATATAGGAAACAGGTTCTATGCTGGGTAACCTATGAAACAACAGCAGTGACTATATATACCATGAGAGATGTGAAGGTGAAGCAGGTCAATTATCTTATACTTAAGAAAAGACTGTGATACATTACGAGAAAACCATGCCTGAGTTACTAGAGCAAATATAATTAAATTAAAATTATGACCCGTTAATTAAGTGGTTCTCAACCTTCCTAATGCCACAACCCTTTAATACAGTTCCTCATGTTGTGGTGACCCCCAATTTCATTGTTACAAATTGAACATAATTAAAGCATAGTGATTAATCACAAAAATAATATGTAATTATATATGTGTTTTCCGATGGTCTTAGGCGACCCCTGTGAAAGGGTCGTTCGACCCCCAAAGGGTGGCGACCCACAGGTTGAGAACCACTGTGTTAATTGGAGGTGATCAGTTTAGGAAGGGACATCATGTTTCAAGTGTCAATGGCATAGAGTTCAGGTGGCTCTTATCAGAGAACAATGGCATCCATAGCCCCAGAAATCCCAGAACATCTGGACATGGAGAAAGGAGATACATTCATCACCTCGTTCAATAGAAAGACTACAGGACTGGATGGAGGAAGGAAGAAAGAGAAGACATAACTCCTTCTAACGATTCTAATGACCATATAAACACAAACAGGTATCACCAATGCGTTGTAATTAGAGGGTTAACTTTAAGAATTTTTTTAATATGTTTAATTGATTTTCTACAGAGAGGAAGGGAGAGGGATAGAGAGTTAGAAACATTGATTAGAGAGAAACATTGATCAGCTGCCTCCTGCACGCCCCCCACTGGGGATGTGCCCGAAACCAAGGTACATGCCCTTGACCGGAATCGAACCTGGGACCCTTGAGTCCGCAGGCCGACACTCTATTCACTGAGCCAAACCCGTTCTGGCTAGAGGGTTAACTTTAGGTTATTATACATGTTAGGAACTTACTTTGTCATTTAAATATTTTCCATATAAAAGAAATACACTTTAGTATATTAACTGTGGAGTAAAAAGAGACCAGTTCAGACTAACCATTCTTCAAAGGGCTTCTAGAGACAAGGAATGATTCTCCTTGGGGATAGTTGCTCTTAACTGGCCATATTGGTTAGAACTTCCATAAATCAACAATTTCTAGAACTCTCTTTATTTCATTAGCTCCCCTATCAGTCTCATTTTACCTTTGTTCATGTTTCAGGAAAGTCTACATGTTATCAATTTTAAAATCAAAGAATAAGGTCACAATAAGAAAACAATTGGTTTCACTTGAATGTACAAATGCTTGTAATGACTGATAAGAAACTCAAATTTCCCTATATGGACATAGGCATAATTAAAATGTTAACTGAAATACATAGTGTCATGTATAATTAAAACATATGAACCCCATTTACTAGTGTAAGTCCTCAGTGGGTACATTTTAAAAGACCAAAAGGGTAGAAAAAAATCTAACCACTCACTAGTCTTCAGATCTTAACATTGTCCCAGGTTTAAACAAATAAGCAAACAAAAAAGGGGCAGAGAGAGAGAGAGAGAGAGAGAGAGAGAGACTACTAGAGAGACTACTACTATTTGCATAGTCTAAATCTATTTCTCAATGTGCTCAGAATTATTTTTTTTCCATTAATTACCCCAAAGTGAAGTTGCATATAAAAGGCAAATGTGACAACATTACGGCTGACATTTTAGAAAAACATTTGATAGTGGGTGTTATGTTACCCCGTTTTACTTTATTGAGTATAAAATAAATGGTCTATAAGAATCCAAAGTATTCCCAAATTATTTTACCTTTTGTGGTTTGAAAATGGATAGCATCACAGTTCCTGGGCTGAACTACAAGAAAAAAGGTTTTATTTTATTGAAACTCTTGTTACTGAAGCTACCATAGCTATCTTGATCTTGACACTTTTGTGATCATTCCTAGATATCATTGTGGGTTTTTTTTCTAAAGAACTAATTTCTCCTATCTGATAGAATTCTAGGACTTAGCATTCTTTGAGCCCATAAAATCCAGCTTCAGGCTAAAAGTCTCCCCTTAGAGAGAAAGGGGCAGCTGTTCTTACTGACTTCCTTGAAGGGGCCTGGTAGAGCTATGGCTCAAAATTAAATTTTACAACAGTGTCTTCTTAGACCAAAGTTTTCAAGTGTTTTAACTTTTTAAGTCCATTTCGTTCAAATTATATCTCAGATTTTTCATATTCATTTAATATTTCCCCCTAATCCTTCCGATAGTGAACAGTCACAGCCACTCGGAATTCCCCTGGGAAAGGTAGCAGGAGTAGGAGGACACTCGAAGGGAAGTGGGCCTCCCGCTATGGACATGAAGAAATAATGATAGGTGGTGGCCTTGAGCACTTACTGCATGCATGATGGTGGGGTGAAGTTTTATGTGTATTCACTCATTGAATTTTCACAACAACCCCACAGTAACTGGTACTGGTATTATCTCAATTTTGTAGAGGAGGAAACTGAAACAGAAAGGTTTCCTGGCTGGTAAGTGGCAGGGCTGGGATTTAGAGCCAAGCTTACACTGCATTCTACTGCCTCTCTAGTTGGCTGTTTAGTAATAGTGCACTAGAGGGAAGTCCCCACCCCCAATTCCAAAGGGAAGTTTCTTTTTGGTTTCTGTATGGGAACGATAAAGCCTCCCAGAATTGATGGCCTGGATTAATGAAATGTTTCACCGCGCAACCCATGGTAGTTGGGAATGCAATTTTGCTGAGTCACCTTGTCTGAAGGTTCCTTGGTGAACTCATTTCTTTTATGGCGGCTGAACAATACAAATGGCATCTAAGGGAAAGGTTAGACTTTAGCAGTGGTTCTCAACCTTCTGGCCCTTTAAATACAGTTCCTCAGGTTGTGACCCAACCATAAAATTATTTTCGTTGCTACTTCATAACTGTAATGTTGCTACTGTTATGAATCGTAATGTAAATATCTGATATGCAGGATGGTCTTAGGCGACCCCTGTGGAAGGGTCGTTCGACCGCCAAAGGGGTCGCGACCCACAGGTTGAGAACCGCTGCTTTAGAGGAAGCTGTTTCTGGCAAGCCATCACTACTACATTGTCAAGGTTAAACATGAACACAGGTTTTGAGGACATGCCTTTTAGGCCCCCCAAACCATGAACAGATTACATGCAAGTATTATGTGGGCTCGTCTCGGCTGCCAAACCTCTGGGCGCACTTTCTCCATGATTTATAGGGGAGTCTGTTAAGGTCAGACTGTCTTTGCCCATGACCTTGGTACATACTCAGAGCTCTTACATTCAATACCAGTTAATAAAGTTAAATGTGTCTTAGGTGAGTAGAGGCAGTTAGGGGATTAACAGCTGTTGGTATATGTGCTACAAAGGCTAGGTGGAGTGTTAAGTGACTGTTTCATCTGGTTCAGAATGAACACTCCAGATCAGGGGTGGGCAAACTTTTTGACTCGAGGGCCACAATGGGTTCTTAAACTGGACCGGAGGGCCGGAACAAAAGCATGGATGGAGTGTTTGTGTGAACTAATATAAATTCAAAGTAAACATCATTACATAAAAGGGTACGGTCTTTTTTGTCTTTTTTTTTTAGTTTTATTCATTTCAAACGGGCCGGATCCGGCCCGCGGGCCGTAGTTTGCCCACGGCTGCTCTAGTGTTTCACTTCACCACCCAGACTAGTGAATCTTGGGACACTTTGTGTACTTAGACAATTGTGGGGTAATATTTTTCTGGGAGGGCGTAGATATCTGAAATCTATTCTGAGCCAAGCAGCAGAGCCCTTTTAGGAAAAGAATCTTAAAATTTCCTTCCCATGACCTGGGAAAAGCTGACAATACCAACTTAGAATTAAGGAAAAACTAAACAAACAAACAAACAACCTTCCCAAATACCTCCCCCCCAAACTAACCACACACAAAAATGAATAAAAACAGAAAACAAAGCTTAATCTATTGTTTTTTATAAAAGAAAAGTCTGAGAGATCAAACACCACTCTCAATAGTATAGAAGGAGGATAAGATAATTTTCTAATCAAAATGCAACCAGAGAACATGTCATTAAAATTTTGGGATGTTTGAACAAAGCAGGTACCAGCAATCTCCACTTAGATCTCAATTTCTTGGGGGTGATGTGAAATCAGAAAGATCAGATTAGTTAAATCCTTAGTTAATAGAATAATTATATGCAGGGCATTCTTGTCAAATAGTAACTGGCCTAAATGGAAACATGTAAAAACCATCAACAGAACTATCTTCTTTCATATCAAGAAAAAAAAAAAAGGCATCTGAGATGAAACACCAAAACCAAAGGGATGTTAAAATTTTGACTCAAGAAATAAGAAAAAAAAGAAAAGAAAAAGGTAAGTAGAAATTTTAGCTGTTGGTTTGAATCATAACTTTAAATGTATATTTAAGTAATTTGGAAAATATTTTAACTTTCTACTATAATCCACAGTTAGAAGACAATTGGAACCATTAAAAACACTGACTTACACATATTGTTAGTTTCACAATGGTCAGGTTCCTTAAAATGCTACTTAAATTTTGGTCATTTATACATGGATTTTGGGGTGCAGTTTCTTTTTCTTTTAAATATATTCTATTGATTTTTTTACAGAGAGGAAGGGAGAGGGATAGAGAGTTAGAAACATCGATGAGAGAGAAACATCGACCAGCTGCCTCCTGCACACTCCCTACTGGGGATATGCCTGCAACCAAGGTACATGCCCTTGACCGGAATCGAACCCGGGACCCTTCAGTCCTCAGGCCGACGCTCTATCCACTGAACCAAACCGGTTACGGTGGGGGTGCAGTTTCTTGAGATATTTTTTTACTGATAAGCTATGAAAGTGCAGTTTATTAAATGACTGCAAATATACTAAAAAGTAAAGTCTAAAGCTGCACTGATACAGATGTATAGATGTTAACAGATATCAAAGAGGCCAGTGGAAGTCTTCACAACAGCCAGTCAAGTTCCAGGGCATCCTGAGCTTTGGCTTTTCCCTTCCATCGCAAGCATCTGACAGATAAACATGATTCAGATTCTAAAGAGGAATGGCTCTCACTGAACTAAACTTTAAGGAGCACAAAACAAAGCATATAAATGAACTCTGCAGAGGGACACCAATCAGCAGTAAATTACATTAAGATGAAGTGTTAAAAAGAAAAGGAAAAGGGAATAATCCAGCCTCCTCTGCAATGGCCTATTATGGCACCTTCACACATGACTGTTCTGCACAATGTTGTGTCCCGGTGAACCTCTGCTGTGTGTTGTGCATTTGGGGCTTTAGAGAGCTCGGCCCTCTCTGCTGTATGCACAGCATAATGGGCTGTCCGCACAGCTGGGTCCACGCTTCTCTCCGGTGCAGCCTGAACAGCCGAGTGACAATGCTTTAGGAATGAGGTCTGTGAGGCCTAGTCCATAAACCTGAAGTTCCCAGACCAGATGAAGGGCCTGTTCACTCCAACACAATGGTTACCATCCTACCAAGTGGCCTGGTCTCCACGGTGGGCAGAAGGACAAGACTCAGTGACAGTGAATGGGGGAGGAGAGGCTCTGCCAGCTGATGGAAGCTCTTCAGAGTCTGGAGGCTCACATCCTCCACCTGCCCCATCAGCAAGGCTAACCGGGTTGGCTCAATGTTTTCCTCTCCCACCAAAAGCCCTTACATTGTCCTTTTGTGACATATTTTCTCCTTTGAGCTGCTTGTGACATAACCTTTGAACGATTTTACCTCCTTGAAAGAATTGGGTACAGAGAGATGCTGATGGAGGGACTCTAACCACTACTCAGATGGCTGTATTTCACAGGCTCCTGCATAGGTGTTAAAGAAAAAAATTATTTTTATTTATTTATTTATTTATTTAAAAAATATTTTTATTGATTTCAGAGAGGAAGGGAGAGGGAGAGAGAAACATCAATGATGAGAGAGAGGATTATTGATTGGCTGCCCCCTACATGCCCCCTCCTGGGGATGGAGCCTGCAACCTGGGCATGTGCCCTTGTCCGGAATTGAACACGGGACCCTTCAGTCCGCAGGTCGACGCTCTATCCACTGACCCAAACCGGCTAGGGCATGTTTATTTATTTTGAAATACGTTTTTATTTAATTTTAGAGAGAGAGAGAGAGAGGGAAACATCTGCCTCCTGCACACCCCCACTGGAGATCTAGCCGGCAATCCAGACATGTGTCCTGACCAGGAATCAAACCGGTGACCTCTCAGTGCACGGGACAATGCTCAACCAACTAAGCCACATCAGCCAGGGAAAAGAAGAATATCTGAACAGCAAGAAAGAGTTGCTGCAACAAAAAACTAAATTTCTAAGTTTCAGAGAGGAATCTAGTGGTTCCTGGAAGAAGCCGCTTAGTAAGGCACTCGCTTTGCAGTACAAACGGGAAGCAGCAGGTGTGGATTCCGGAGCCACACTTCCTGGCTTTGAATCCGGGGCCTGGCACTCACTAGCTGTGTGAGTCTAGGCAAGTAACTCAGTCTTCCTGTGCCTCAGTTTCCTCAGCTGCCTCGTAGCGCGGTGAGAACAACATGAGTTAATCCACGGAAAGCACTTGGAAGAGTGATTTGGTAAGCAGTCTACAAATGCTAAGCATTGTTGTCACTGCAGCAGAGCATATTTGTTTGCAATCTATACGCTACTTCAGTGTGAATGAGGGCATTGTCCCATAGCAATACACAGTGAACAACAAAATGAGAAAACTGGAAATAAAAGAGGGTAAAGATCCATTAAGAAGCTACGCTTCACTGCGTGACGTGGGCCATCAGCACATGGCCCTACACCTTGCAGAGTTACATGGTTCTGTCTGTCTGGTAAAGGAAGCATGTAGATTTTTCCTAGGAAACAAAAAATTTTAAAGTACGTGTCTTTTAAGTCATTTATTATGTGGATGCTTAAGTCGGGAGAAGCAAAGAGAAAATCAATTTCTTACGGAAACACCAGAAAGTGACTAATCATGCAGACAACAGACCCATGACTGCCCGGGGTTGGGGATGTGGAGGGAGGGGTGTGGCTGACTAAAGGGGGAGCCCGAGGGAGCTCTCTGTGGTGATGCAATAGTTCTGCACCTCGACGGCAGTGATGGCTACACACCTGACAAAATGGCAGAGGACTAGACACACACAATGTGCCAATGTCGATTTCCTGGTTTTGACATTATTTGCTAGTTATGCAAGATTAACCATTGATAGAAACTGGATTAAAGGTACATCAGGCCTCTCCTTACTATTGCAACTCCCTGTAAATATATAATTATTTCAATATAAAAAGTAAAAAAAAAAATCCTATCAGAAATATTTTTCAAATGGATATGACTTACGCTGCCATTAAAATATCATTGCATGATTGGTTTGAGTTTTAATTTTGATTTGAAAGAGTTAATTTCCTTAAGATAATTTTAAGTATTTTTCCTTTCCCTCAGCCACCCCCAAAGCTCAGAGATCTTGCCATAGCCTTTAATCACATAAATAAAAACGTTAACATTTATTTCAAATTTTTATTTTCTTTCTCCATCCAGGCCCAATTTTTCTGACCAGTACTGGCAAGCCACTGATCCTTCAATTTCCCACTAATCCATGCTTAATCATTTGCTCACTATCTACCCATGTGGAAGCAGTCATTGCAATTCTGAATTCTCTTGATTTTTGTCAATATTTCTGGGTTACTTTAAAAAATATATATATTTCGTATTTCTTTATTGATTTTAGAGAGGAAGGGAGAAGGAGAGATAGAAACACCAATGATGAGAGAGAATCACCGATGGGCTGCCTCCTCCACACCCCGCACTGGGGATCGAGCCCACAACCCAGGCATGTACCCTTGGCCGGAATCGAACCTGGGACCCTTCAGTTCGCAGGCCGACACTCTATCCACTGAGCCAAGTTGGCCAGGGCCTGGGTTACTTTTTTTTTTTTTGCAATAAGATAACATTTATGTACTGTGATATGCTCGCGCTCTCTCTCTCTCTCTCTCTCTCTCTCTCTCTCTCCCCACACACACACACACCCCAGCTGTTCTCTGATGCTGAGCCTCTGAAATCCCTAAGATTCTCAAACTGACAAGCATTGAGTTTGTTCTGAGAGGTAGGTTACACAGCTACCAGGTACGTGTCCATTACACGGTAAGACAGGAGCCATTCCGGGTTTTGTAACATTAACCACAGGCGTGTGTGTTTACCTTCCCACCTCTCAGGTGATTTATAAACCTGGCAGCTGCCTTTTGTTTGCCTGGACCCTGCTTCAAGCACCAGTCTCCACTCGGCTGGTACTATGACTGGGGGGGATCCAGATACCCACCTTTCATCTGCACGAAGTCGAGCTGGTGAATGGACTGCAGCAGAGGGCTGTTGTCCAGACTCAAGTCGAAGTCTGTGGTCATCCTGGGAGTGAGCGTGCCTTTCCCCCACTGGTCCTCAGTCAGGTGCACTCTCCTTATGAGGGCGTCAGAAATCTAGTCACACCAAAGACCACAGCCTAAGAAATACACCACCACAGTGGCCACAGGACACTGCCCTCAACTCTGCCCGAGTGTCACCAGCAACCTTCCTTGGGACTCACACCTTCCTGACTCTGTGCCGGTGGTGAGGAGCCGGTTAGGGTGAGAGTGACCCATGATTTATCAGGCAAATCTGGACACTTTTGTGAGTCAGAGGGGGTGATATAAAAAAATCAGCAGCTGTTAAATGGTCTAATAGACAAACCTGGATGGATGATCATGCTGTTTAGAACTGATCAGCTTAAAGCCAGCAACATTAAATAATGCTATGTTGGTGACTAATGACTCCTACTAGAACCAACAACCCTGATTCTCACCTGAGGTGTGGGTACCCTGTCATACTTGGAAATGAGTTCTACAAGTAGTTTAGAGAGGCTGCCTATGATAACCTGTAGAATGGGATTTGTTACACTTGAAGATGTCATCCTCTTCATGTATCACTCTATTCTTTGGCAGAGAGCGCTTTCATTTCTTATATTTAGTCTCTGTCATTCTTGGCCAGTTTGGCAGGAAGTGACTTGCACGTGATCTACATGGTCCTTAATTACAGGTCCCTTAATCATTGGGATGGAAAGTTAAATAAAATTCAACTGACATCATAGCATCTCACTAAAACAACTAATACTGAAGAAATCACGAGACATCCAAGGAATTGAAAAATGTCACTTTTTTTGGGGGGGAATCATGGACATACTGGCAGCAGGAGGTGCCAAGAAGATAGAAACCTTTCATACTTAGGACTGGTCGGAATCTGGCCTTGGTAGAGTCAATCCCATGGGGCACTGAGGATCTGAAGCAGAAACTAATGGATACTTACCTGCAAAAAGCCACTAGGATCATTTTCCTTTATCACCTCCAGGCAGTACTCCATGAGACCCGTGGTCTGGCGCAATTTCACTGTGCAGTGAGAGATCTGATCTCGAACCACCTAGGATCGATGACAGAACAGAATGGTCCAAAAATGGCAGAGAGTAGAAAAGAAGCAAACCGGGACTTTGGGAAGCTTCTTCAAACCAGAATCCAAGAGCATCATGGAGCAAAACTGAGTTTATGAGACTATTTTGTGGCAATGTCTGCTGTGGACAACGACCCCAGAGGACAGCTTGGATAATGGCTCTTACGGAAACTTGTAACAACAGGACCCACCAGAAAGTCTTGCAGATTGAAATCATGAGAACCTGGCTACCTTGGTACCTCCAAGGACATCTTCCACAGGTCCCCCTTACTCTCCTCTTGGGAAGCGGATGACCCTGAGCTGCTGGAAGTGGGGGGTCACAGAGAGTTTGTGAAGGAGCTGAGCCGCTTGAGGTTCGGCTGCAGCTCCTGCTCTGGAACACAGTAGCCCACCTTCTCCCACCGCTTCTTGTCCCTTCCAAACAGCAGACATCACCATCTGAACCCAGTTCCTGTCTCAATCTGACTCTTCAGGTGGGTGGTGGAGTGGGGGAGGAGGTGGGACTTGTTGGAAAACAATGAGCTAATGACCAGTAAGCCAGAGAGAGATGGCTGCCGAATTACGTTTTAAGAATAACCCACTTAGAATCAGCTCATTTTGGAAAGCAGTTTTAAAGGCTGTCCTATTTGCCAAGCTGTGAGTCAGCTTTAACCTAGAAAGGCAGTTTCTGTGTCTGGGAAGTTGTCTCTGCCCAGTGTCAAACGCAGGACAGCCCCTGAAAAGTTTCTTTCTTCAGAGATGTTCATCCTGTGTGTCCTCTGCTCAGTGACCCAAATCCTGAGGTGGTTTCTGAAGCACAGAGTTGAACAAGATTTTCCTGGGAATCGCAGTCACTCACATGCGGATATTCATGCTACTTTGCAAAAGCCTCAGAAACATCCAGCAGTCCAGATTTCATAGATAATAACTGAAGGAGTTTAACTAATTATTTGATGTCTTTTCCTTGTTCCCTCTTTCCATTTGTTATTATAAATTTATTTTCCTTTGAAGATTATTACATATACTTTCCAAATTGAAAGGGAGATGGGGAAAAATCAAATCATCTCACCTCTCTTTATTTTTTCTTTTTAATAAATACTTTTTCTCATAGCATGCTCATCATAGCATCTGGAGGGATACCACTAATGAATTTTTAGTCTAAGTACATATTAACATTCTATTTCTCCTGGTTCAAGAAATTCTTTTAAAATATCATGTATACTATCCCATCACAGTTTAAAACCAATTCCCCTAATTATAAGGTAATCCATTTTTTTTTCTATTTGAGGTACAAGTACTTTAAAGATGCATGCTTGAATTTCTTCTTCACAGGTCATTTTGGTCAATGGGGGAGTTTCTATGTGTACCATCATGTCTTAAAGCAGTGGTTCTCAACCTTGGCTGCACATTAGAATCACCTGGGGATCTTTTTAAAATCCTGATTTCTGGGCCTCATCCTCTGGAAATTCTGTTTCTTTGTTACTAATGTTGTGGCCTCACCCCATAACAAAGAAACAGAATTTCCGGAGGATGAGGCCCAGAAATCAGGATTTTAAAAAGATCCCCAGGTGATTCTAATGTGCAGCCAAGGTTGAGAACCACTGTCTTAAAGCAAGATAACCAATTAATGCTTGGAACTGACTCATTTGTGAGTTACAGGTGAGGCACCTTGGCCATTAGATTCATTGAATACAATAAAGAATTCTCCTGTTATTTTCCTAGAGTTGAATGTTATCTCCCATATTATCATTACATTCACTGAAACTTTTTTTTTTTGAGAAAGAACATCTTTATTTGGTCACATGCCACCATACAGACCTTCTGTGACTTTTGCTCCTACATGGTGGGAGCGGATGACCCTGAGCTGCTGGAAGGACCCAGAATTTGCCAAATGAAACTGAAAGGAATTGCCCATAATAACAGGCTTGCAATCAATAATAATTGTGGCTTAATTATTAGAGTTGGGCCCCTAACGAGTTCTGATGAGAGCAGCTGAAGGTTTGAAGTTGTTTACAGTGTGCCTAATTTTTCCAAATGTCTTCATTCTAATAGATTAACTGAACTCTTAGCCAGTAGTAGTTTTATTGGGATTGAGCTGATTATTGGCTTAAATTTGTTGCCTTTTCTTTCTAGTAATAGCTGTAGCCAGTCAAATGCTATATAATTATCTTAAAATTCTTTGTGAACTTGAGCAGATATTCCTCCTTCCCTTCCTTCTTTCTTCCTCTCTTTCTTTTTTCTTCCTTCCCTCCCTCCCAATCTCTCTCTCTCTCTCTCTCTCTCTCTCTCTCTCTCTCTCTCGCCTATTATGAATCAATGGTAAAATAGCTGAAGTAAGCAGTTTGACAAGCCAATAATATCCCTAGTGTAAATTTGTACTCAGTGATATGGCCATATAAGTAGTTTTTAACAAACATAATGGGACCATAACAGGCAATACATAATAAATAATAACAAAGATAATGATGACAATAATAATAATGATTTTCACAAAATCCAACAGTACAGTACGATTCAAAATCAAGTATTCTATAGATAATTACAATTGGGATATGGAGACCCTCTATAAATATGAAAAGCTACATAAAACAGTTAGCTTTGTCAATATCCCTCGGCATTCTCACTGAGTAATTTTGTTGGTATGTTTTACCAGCCACATGTGGAAATTAAAGATTATACTTCCCCAGCATATTTTTGAATAACTATAACTTTCTTTTTCCAGAGGATCTTGGAGTTGAAAGGTAATTAAGACACCTATCACACACTATTCAACATATGAATTCGTTAAAACATGTTGGAGATAGAATAGACTTAAGGTAATTATTTCAAATTCTGAACATTACTTAAATAACAATAATTATCTGATATTTCTTTGGGTTTAGCAAATGAAAAATAGCGTTTGTAAAGTTCCTGAGAAAAGCATAGATCTCATTAATGAGACATTTTACTGTAACTTGTCACAAATTCCCTGTGAGGATCTCACAGAGAGGACAATACTCAGGGCCTTGCTCAGCGAGGGCAGACCTGGGAAGGATGTTAACAAACATGCAGACAGGACAGGAACCTGGGATCCAGTCTATCTGTCCGTCAGGAGGATATTGCCCAGGAGTTCCAAATATGACCTGGTAATATTTCTTGAAATCTCAAAAGCTTTCCTTCTCTCCAGTAGCTTTCAGGCATTTGCTTTAGCTCACCACATCCTGAAAACAGATATTTGGCTCCCAGTGCTTTTTTCAAATCACAAAATAGTATCAACTGTGATTTACATTTCAAATAGTTTTCCTAAAATATGGCCACATCTGCATATGTCTCAAAGCCTTTTTAAAAAAAGCTTTTAAAAATAGCTCACCCAACTTTGTGAACTATTTTGTAGGATGATCAATTATAAACTCAGGCCACTAAAGAATGTCTGAGGTTCAGAGACAGCGACACCCATGCATAGGCTAATCCTACACTATAAACTACTAGAGGCCCGGTGCACGAACTTGTGCATAAGTGGGGTTTTTCCGTCTGGCCGGTGATTGTGGCTGATCAGGGCAGGCTGCAGGAGGTTGGCTGTGGGAGCACACTGCACACCAGGGGGCAGCTCCTGGGTTGAGTGTCTGTCCCCTGGTGGTCAGTATGTGTCATAGCGACTGGTCAACTGGTCATTCAGTTGACTGGTTGTAACCATCGCGTAGGCTTTTATATATATAGATGGTTTATGAAGAGTAAGCCTCTAGGAGCCCTTCTTCAGTGTGCTGAGGGAAACCAGATTTTCAGTCATTCTCTCTCCTTAATAACATCAATAATAATAGCAAATATTTTTTGGGTTCTGTGTTCAGCGTTTTTCAATGTCAGATGAAGTGATGACTACTTCAGCCTTATTTTACAGGTAAAAGAAATGGAGACTTAACACTTGCCCACAGTTAGAGACCCAGTAAATGATAAAGGGTGTCCTCAAACCCCATTCTCTCTGACACAGAGACTGACTGGGCTCTTCACCACTCAGCTCCATCTTGCCTCTGAAGCAGAACTGCTCAATGTGCTCAAGCCATCAGCGCTCTCAGAGAGGGCCTGAGCAGACTGTGAAGGCTGTCTTTATACACGCTTGATTTCCAGCACCCCCAGCCTTTTGGATTGCTCAGGAAGAGAAAGTTGCCAGAACACACACACACACACACACACACACACACACACACACAACTCTCCTCTTTGTCAGCAAAAAGTTTCCCCAGAGAACTCGGCCAAAGGAAGCGGAAGACCATAAGATGATTCCTGCCAGACTGTGAGGGATGGGTTAGCCTACAAAGACAGAAAGAACTGTGCTTGGCAAGTGATGTCCCTGAAAGGCCAGTCCTTTCTCACAAATCTGAGTAGCAACAGAAGTGACAAGAAAGGGAAAAGGCAGGAGAACAGCAGCGAGGGAGACAGGGAGGCCGGCGACGGCACTGCTGGCTGTTTTTAGAAGCAGTGACAGATACAATCAGCTGAAACAGCAGAGAAACAAATCGCTCCAGACAGAAGACAGAACAGCTTTGCTGCCGCGGGGGACACCCAGCCACCTGTCTCCGGTTTCCATGGCCCTTTGGGATCTGGGGCAGGGAACTCCGCCCTGGGCAGAGTGAAATGAGGGCAGGCCCCTCTGCTCAGCAGCCCCCAAGAGCTTTCGTGCGCCCTGCGGGCCGGAGCCCCAGTGATGCGTTAAAACCGCTCCTGTGTGGTCTCCATCTGCGTCCACAGCACAGCCTGTAACGCGTTTTCATACAGTACCATCTGCAGAGGCAGCACTAAGGAGGGGCCTGGGGAGCTTCATGCCCCTCTGCCACCTTTTGATATAAATAAGTGATGCTTTCTTAATCTCTGATTTCCTCTTCCATCCAGATTCCTGCCCTTACATCGTCCCAAATAGGAAACTTGAAGTTGCCACGATAGTCACCATCCATATAATTTATCACAAACTGTTCGCTGTGTTCAGTTTTATAATGCCAGGAAAGTGTCTACAACATTTTAGAAAAGACATTTCCATTGAGAAAACATTACAATGTTATGGCTAGATACTAAAACCATTGGCCCATTATTTAGGGAAAACCCCAGCTGTACGGCTCATTTCCTAGAGACAACTGTGTTTTTATTTTAGATCACTCTATGCGATTGATTCAAAAGGTTATCTTGAGTTCTGCTATAGCAACCAGAGTTCTGGCTTTCTGAAGCTGCTAAAATGAAGGGCTAGAGTGGTGATCGGTTAATAACGCCAGAGCAGCGGCAGAATCAGAACACGTGCATCAGTCCTCATGATTACCCGGATGGAGCAAGGCCGGGGTGCAGTGTGCTAACCACCGTCTGCCTCCCTCCACGCTCTGCCGATTCCCACAGGCGAGAAGGTAAGCTGCCACGAGCACACACCTCCCAAAGTTTGGGCAACGCCAGGGCCAGCTCTCCCGTGATTCCCTCTGTGACTCTTTCAGCTGCAAGTAATTGTACCCTCCTCCTAACTTCCATGCTCTGGCCACCTCCCCTCTGAAAGCTCACTCTCTGCCTGTTGAAGTCCTCTGTGGGTGTGATTTATCTCATCCCCTGAAATGTAAGCTCTGGAAGGGCACGTCTCATCCTGAGCCACCTCCTCTCTCCTCCCTGGCTCCTCCCCATCCCCCCAGCACTCAGCTCCTAGCAGGTGGGCATTAGGTGCTGGCGGACTGATGAGATGGTGGGGGTGGGGACAGGCCTTCTGTGTGCATTGTGCTTCTACCAGCCAGTGGCAGTACAGATTCTGGGCTCTGAAGCCAGGTTACCAGCACTGGAATCCTGGATCCTTGGACCAGTTCCTAATATCATGGTGCCATGGCTTCTCACCTCTAGAATGGGGATAAGAGTAAGAATGACCTTGTGGAGGTGTTGGGAGGAACTGAGGAGTTGGTCCCTGCAACACGGTTTGCACAGTGCCGCCTGTAACGCAGGTGCCCCGAGTGTGAGCGATTGCTATTAGGAAAGCCGGGGCTTGGTTGCCAAGAATGCTCATTCTTGTGTTGCTCCCTGGGCAACTATAGAATCACGTTAGAGCATGTCTGGATTTTAATTCAGTTTAAAAAAATGGCGACTCTTGGAGAATGTTTCACTCAGACCTAACGTGACTATCTTGGAGGAAAATGTTTATGGAGTAGAAATATTTCCCAGGTTGTTGCAGCTAAATCGATAAGATTGATCTCCACCTGATAAAACTTTCAGGGAATTTTTTGGGTGAAAAACAGTAGTTTTAATACTGCTCCCACTTTCTTCCCCACATATTAGGAATCACTACACATGTTGCCATGAGACACAGCCCAGTGGTCCTTCAGGGAATTCAAAAGCAAATAACTTGAACCCAGACTTTTAAAGTTTAGGAGATTGGAGTCTGGGAACTGATGAGCTAGAGAAATACATGTAGGTAAAACTAGCCATTATTCCACACTTTGCGAATTAAGCACCACACAGGTGCCTCCTTTGAAAGCCCAGGGCCTCCTGGTTACCTTCAGCTCCAGGGCACAGGCTCCACCAGGCAGGGCCCGAGTTGGTTGTAAGATGAACCTGGGAGGTTCTTCCAGTTAGACTCAGCACCAGGAAACAGTATTGGTCTCTCTGGAAGGAGTGTTTTAATCCCCAGCCTTGCAATCTTTCCTTTCCGCACTCCTGGTTCAGATTCAACTTCAGGATGTGCAGTTTTCTCTATCAAGGACTCTGCCGTGCCTCTCCTTGATCAAATTGTGCTTTTGCCATCTCACCAGGAACGCTCAGAGACATGGTTCTGACCCAGCGACAGAGGAGGTCTCACTGGCCGCCTTCATCATGGGCATAGCTCTCGTCAGCCCCTTCTGGGCTGGGCCCATTGGTCACAGCTCAGCCTTCTGTCCGCCTCCATTCCACAGGCCCCTTCAGTGACAGCTGGGCAAGTCACAGAGGCAGGGGAGAAAGGGTTATATTCCAGCCACACGAGGGCCCTGGCTTTGTGGAAGGAAGAAGCAGGTATGTGGCTCTTCATGTGTTTTGAGGAGCAACAGGTGGGCATTGGAGGAGGGTGCCTTAGGAGGCAGCTGGAGTGGGGGTTTTCTTCACCCCTGGGGAGAAGCGGGCATCTTCCAGGGGAAATGGTACTCTTTATGGTGCTGCCCGGCCCCCTGTGCGCCTGAGCTCTAGGTCCTGGTGTGGGGGTGGGGCACATAGGAAGGACTGGTGACTGCTGTTCAGGGCTCAGCATGGCAGTCTTGCTGCAGGCTTGCCCAGGCCTCCATGCCTCTGTTAGCATCTGGTTTCCTGCCTTGTTTCTCATAACCACGAACTGGGTACTGGCCTGGCTTGAAGCTTCCCTGCCACCAAGCTGTAGTCTAAAATCTTGTCAGTTGTGTTCTCTTATTTCTTCATTTTCAAACTTTTCCTTGGGTCTCCTACTGGATCCTAGTCTTTTAGACGTGGGGCAGTTCTCTTATCTTCTAGGGCAGTGATGGTGAACCTTTTGAGCTCGGCGTGTCAGCATTTTGAAAAACCCTAACTTAACTCTGGTGCCGTGTCACATACAGAAATTTTTTGATATTTGCAACCATAGTAAAACAAAGACTTCTATTTTTGATATTTATTTTATATATTTAAATGCCATTTAACAAAGAAAAATCAACCAAAAAAATGAGTTCGCGTGTCACCTCTGAGCTTAAAAGGTTTGTCATCACTGGACTAGATCCTGTCCCAAACTTGCGTGGATACCTGGTACTAACTGCAATGGTCACCAGCTCTCAGCTCCCCGCGGTTGTGCCCACTCACCGCTGCCCACTATGGAAGCTCCCTGATGCCGACCGCCCGACCCCAACAGAGAGTTTATGGTCATACCTCATTTCTCCCCCCACCCAACCCCAGGCCAACACTGCACACCCACCATCTGCTGATTGCCACCCACAGGCTTGCTGGCCATGTATGTGGACCTGTGGTGACTTCCTCCTTCTGAGCTCCCCTCAGCTGGGCTCTTCCCATCGACCCCGCCTGCTCTCAGCTGCTGCTGTCCTGCTCCAATGGGGCCGTGAAGGGCTATCACCTGCTCCAGGACAGTCCTTCTGCCAATAGGGACCCAGACTTGTAACTGATTGATTGATTCCACCTTGTGATGACAAGTGTGTACAGCTGTCCAAACGCACGATTCACTTCAAAGTTAAGACAAGTCTTGTTTGCTTTCTGGGAAGTACAGGCTCCATTTCCCGATTCAAACACACTTTACGTCTCTGCATGGCCACTCTGATCACGCTGCCTAAAATTTCAACCACAATCCCCAGTATTCCCCAGCCCTGTTTCCTTACTGTTTTCTTAGCACTTTTCACTAATATACTGGATCTTCCTTACTTATCTTGCTTATTATTTATCCGTCCTGGTAAATATAAGCCCCACGAGGGCAGGGATCTTTATTTATTTTATTATGCCTGTACCCAAAGCAATTTCTGACCCAGAGGAGTCACTCCACTAATATTGATGAGTGAAATGAAGAAGCGAGTGGTGAATAAAGGGCTATGTCCACCCCTTGCCAGCCAGGCCACTGGCCACCCAAGGCTGTGGGCATCCTGCTTCCCCCTCCCGTCTAGCCTGTTGTCACAGCCCTTGGAGCCCAGCTCCGTGACTTTCTGGTCCCCCCACAGCCCAGCACTCACCTTCAGCTTGTGCTCATGCTCCTTGTTGACACGTGCAAGCAGCTGGGCTTTCCTCCTGTTGAGGGCGTCGATGAGGGCATCACACTGGGCCACCAGGCAGGCCTCAAACTCCACACTGTTCTCCTGTGTGAGAGAGCACACATCTCAGCCAGAAGCCGCCGGAGAAAACAGAGCTTGCCTGTCCACTGTGGGGTAGAGATCCCCATTGAAGGGAAGGAAAGAGAGCTCTATCCACAATGCACATTTGCCATCTCAAAAGTAACTGTATAAGTTTCATTCTATAGTGGTTGTGTTTTGCTCTAAATTTAGATCAAAAAGGAAGAATATCACTTGATCAACTTATTTTTAGCAAAAGGGAATCGTCTCCAAAGTCTGAATTATATTAAATAAAATCAAGCTTTGTTTGCAGAGTTGCACATGAACCCTTTTGAAGGCTGGCGTATGTTCAGCTGTGTTTGGTGGAAGGTGACATTCAGAAAGGCTGGTTGCCTGAGGGGTGGCTACTGTTAAGGCACAAGAGATGAAAGAGTCACTGAATTCGGGGAAAGAAATAAGAAAGAGAATGGCAATGGTCTTCAATATTAAACCATAATCAGACGGCACCTGAAGTTTGTAAGCATAATCATGGACAAGAGCGCTCCTCTCAGTCAGGAAAGCCAAGTGAACAGAAACGGGTAGGTTGTTACAGTCAGACATGAACCAACAGCTTGTGGGGGAAGGGGGCCACATTCTGAATGAATGACAGCTTCCCCAGGGCGCTTACATTGAACGCTGGAGCTACATTTTTTAATTCATTACACATTCATTTTAAGCGACTCTTTCTCTAAATTATAAGCAACGTTAAGTTTTGGTTTTAGTGGCACTTGCTTTGAGTTCTCAGAGAAGCCCCCGGAAAACATCATGTAAGAGCGCTCTCTGTCCCATGCAGGGCAATACTGGGAGGGAGAGGGGAGCTTTCTCCTCACAGGCTCTGATTTGGACCAGAAGGAAAGCTTTGTCTGAGGAAGAGGTGGGGTTCAGAGGCGAGCCTGGGGCTGCATATTTTATGCCAGAAAAAGCAAAGAAGAGGCTCTATTGCTTGAGAAATAGAAGGACATGTACAACTATTAGGTTGTTAAGGAATTAGAAATTTTAACACGGGCACATATGCCAAAAATAGGCAAAGAAATCAGTGTGAGATGATTTAGAAAGAAGGTTGACTTACAGTAAGAAAACCATTTCTGCCTTGACATGGGTTAATTATTAGTTCAGAAAGACAATTTAATGGAGGGAAGAGCTCAGGTTACTTCTCTGGTAAATAGTGCAGAAAGTCATTATTTTAGCATGTCATGCAATTTATGGCTTCTCCTTTAGCTCTAGGCAAGAATTCACCAGCGTCCAGATGCTGGCTGATCTGTTGGTCATTGTGTCCAGATAAAGCAATCTGAAATTATAGTCACCAGGAGATCGTGGTTGAAAAATATTTAAGTATCTAAGTAGAGGAGAAGCATCACTCTGGGGTAGAAAAGAAGGAAAGAGGAAGAAAAGGAAGGGAAGAAGGAAGGAAGAAAAAAAAGAGTAAGTGCGATTTGTTTGTTACCATTTGATAAGATATAATCATTGCAAGGTGCTTTGGGAACCTATAGAGTTTAAAAAACTCAACAACAATGGCTCTCCATTCACAGAGAAGTAGACCTCTTTCTAAATACACAGCAGTGGAGAATTAGGACCTCTGTGTGGAAGATGGGAACTACTTGGAAAACCAGGTTCTTTCTGGCTACTGGCAAATGTAACACCTCAAGAAAGAACATGTCAGAAGCTGGTCTGTATGTGTGTTTGTATGTAATGGAAGAGACAGAGCAGAAGAAAAGAAATGGGATTTTCCCCACAACACATAGAAATAACAGAGATGAAACAATCTCCCTCATCACATAGTTTCATCTTGTCCTATGGGGTTTGCTGCCTGTCTCAGGTGCTGCTGCCTCAGGTACCTGGATCTGCTGGACCATGTTGCGGAGCTGCACCAGGAACTCCTTGGCTTCTTTGGCCCTGTCGGACAGCCCGTTCAGCGCCTGGGATAGCTGGCTCTGCAAGACAAAGAAGGAAGACATGGAGCTGTAATCACATGACACAGCAACAAGATCAAACAGGGCAGTGTTGACCCGAGGCCCAGGAGTCCTCGGCCCCCTCAGATTGCTCTTGTCTGAGTCAGGCCACTTAGCCGACATTGGTACATGTGGGTTCTGATATCAAAGACCTCCAGATGCCTTCCACTGGCTTCGAGTAGCTTCTCTTCTGATGAAGTGAGACCTTCTGGCCATGCAGTCAAAGGCCCTGGCCCGCTGATATTTGCCTGGAATTTCCTCATCTCATTAAGTATTAATTCAGCAATAATTTATTCAATGCCTGTTATTTGCAAGAATTTTTTTTAAAAAGCAGAGTCAGATGATCTGATAATTATCAACATTATTTAGCGCAAAGGCCTATTGCTGTGGGGTCAGGGCAGATGGAGTGAAGAGAGTCAAGAACAGGATGAGGGAAGGAAGGAAGCATCCCAGTGTGATGCTCTGAATGGAAAGATAACTTAAATGGAAAGATAACTACAAAGGGCACAAGGACATTCTTCCTCATTAACATCCTCTTTCTCCCAAGGATAGCCCTGTTGCCTAACTCCTCTCCACACTAGCCTCCTAAACCAAGGTGTGCTGTCTGTGATATCCCACCCTACCCCATCCGTATAGGGAAGCAGTTCAGCTGGGGGCACATGTCCAGGGAAGCACTTGCTTTCCCAGCCTCCCTGTCTGCTGGGGTGGCCACGGGACACACCCCTGATGGATGAGACCTAAGTGGGAGTCATCTGGGGCAGGCAGAGTCTGAGGAAGCCTCTGCATTTCTGCAAACATGGTCCCAGTGTCACAGATGCACTCTTCTTCCCTTTTGTTCCTGACTTTATGACAAATTTCTTGTGATTCTCAAGAGGAGAGGGCCAACCTGATAAGGGAGCAGGGGTAGAAAGAGAAAGAGCCTAAGGTCCAGTGGCATCTGTGAACAGCTGAACCAACACTTGAGGTCTCCTACCACTAGGCTTCTTGTTAAACTCACTCCAGGTTGAGTCCCTGCACTGGAGTTTCCCATCACTTGCAACCATCACCATTGCACTTGATACAAAATCCCATCACCTGGCAGCCTGGGCATGTCCCTCCATCCCTCCTGTACACTACAGAGACAAACGCCCTTTCCCACATGTCTTCTTTGAAAACGAAAGTCCACTCTCCTCCTTGCCAACACAATGCCCCATCCACTTTTTCCTCTCAGAAAAGAGACAGAATCTTAAAATTGTATTTCTAGGTCCTGTGTATGTTTTGCACTTATATTTGCCTTATTAAATACAAAGTTGGGCACTAAATCTCTTTGAGAATATGCATGCCAAGTGCTTGGTGAAAGCAATGTAGAGTAGTAGAAAGAACAAAGAAAGCCTTTGGAAGGGTTTAAATTCTGGCTCTGGCCCTTACTAAGGGTGACCCTGAGAAAGTTAACTTGTGGCTGAATTATTCCAATGGGCAAAATGGGAATAATAATAATAATAATGATACTTTGAAGTTGGATTATTGTGAGGGTTTAGTGTATTCACTAATGTGAAAGTTCCTGCTAGTTAAGGGTAGTGGTTAAGGGAACTATTCTGCATTAATGAATGCTGCCAGTTACTGGCTGTTCAAACTTTTACCCATAGTTTTACCTTATCCATAAAATGAGAAGAATACTGTTACTCTTGGAGGTTGTGGGCATTGTGTGATATACAATCCCTAAAGCCACGGTGGTGCATGGTGCATGCTTAATAAACATTGACTGTTTCTAACTCTTTTTTACCTTCTTCCTTCCTGCTCACAAATGCCTGCTGACTGACTGGGGACATTTGAAGAAGAGATTCCTGTAGAAGAATGTACTTTATCACTTGTGCCTTGATTTATGTACTCAGACTCTGGGAGGCCAGACCAACAACATAACAGAATAAGAAAAAGCATAAAATGAGACTACACTTGTGAAAGGTCTGGAGTGGGCCGGGGTCGCGCACCTATGACACGAGGCCATAATGTATCAAAAAAGATTTTATTCCGACCACCTGGGTGCAGGTGGGCTGAGACCAAGAAAGGCATCAGTGAAGAGAGCAGGGAGAGATAGGTTTTTATTAATCCTTGCTGGCTGTGAGCCGCTCTGCTGACATAAGGGTCTGGTCTGTCCTTGGTTCCTCCCATGCCAGGTGTCTTCTGGTTATCTGAGCTATGCTGTGCTCAAGGCTGCAAGCTTTCTGCAAGATATCTGCTAAGCACAAAAGTCTTTCTCTGCCCCGTTTTACTCTCTTTAACCCTTTCAACTTGCTGAAAGGGCTACTCAGTTCTTTATTACTAGGTCCCCACTGCACTATAATTTGGGGTAAAATTTTCTCCTCAAGAACTTTTTCCAAGAGCCCAAGGGATGAAGGGAGGAGAGGATCTCATTCAGAAGAGCAAGCAATAAAATGAGAGACATATTCCAAAGGAGGCATTTTTCACTGTTCTTCGGAACTAACTCATAGCCCTTCTTTTTCTGAATGAGCAAAAGCTGGCTGTGCCACCCCAGTTTCCTCCCCCTTTTGATTGTAACCTTCACCTTAGTAACATTTGGAGGTTGGAGTACAGAAGCTAAATTCATTCAGTTACATTCCAGTTACATTAATTTCTTGCATTCCAGCTTTGCAATTAATTGTATAAAGTAGGTCAAACCTCCCCCTCCCACTAAAGAATTGTTGACCAAGTGCTGCTGTAAAATTATTCTGTCGTTGACAAAGAATGCTGGCCTCCTCCACTCTCAGGATTGTATCTGGCAAAGCAATAAATGAGCTGCCAAATCTATTTGCAGATTTCCTCTCTTTGTGTCTATGTTAAGTCCTAAGGATGCCTTCTACCTGGCAAATGAGTGTTCTGGAATTTGAGAAACAACTGCATTATAAGATAAAGATCTAGAAACCTCTCTCTGAAGCTTTGCTAACTTGCAGAAATTGAGCAGGAGACAATGAAAAACACCGGAAACTGTGTATCACTGGAAAACGCTCTTCTCATTGTAAGGATTTATGTGTGTGTTCTTTTTACAAGATAGTCTTTTGATCACATTTGTAAACTCCATCTGACATAGAAGAACTTTATTATTGATGGATTTTGTTTCCCAGAAGCAATTAAATTCCTGCTCTGTGCTAACGGAGATATTCTGTACTCAGGACCACAGAGTAGCCCTGTAAATTCATACCTGCACACTCGAGATGCAAATATTTAGTGTGTGTTTTCGTTATGGGTGCGCGCCATTACAAGCTGTTTATAATGCCTTGGCAATGACATCCTGATTGGTTGGATATTTGTTTTCAAATTTACTGAAAAAGTGTCATGATCAGAAAGTGAATGAGAGTGGGAAAATGATGTAGCCAGAGAAGCACTGACAAATTTCCAGTCAAGCGCTCAGAGCATGCTCTGAATAGCCAAGATCTCCCCAAAGGATGCGAGTTGTCCGGAGCCTGAGGAGAGAAACAAAGAACCCTGCCTCCCCCTTCCCTCCTCTCCTGATTTCCTCTCCAGTCTCTGCCCGGACTGGCTCCCCTGGCCTCCCAAAGGACAGAACGTTACAGGAGCCGGGGCTCAGCCTGGGAGTGCACAGGAAGGGTATCTCAAAGCCTGTTATGATTTAGGCTCAGCTAGTGGGTAAGGAAATTCCATGCATCCTGACCAACTCCTTACTTGCCTGTGCATCCACCCAGCCCAGCCCAGCTGCTAAGCAAGCAGACACAGAAGACAGGGTCTTCCTTCCTTTCCCTACCAGGAACATTATTCATGTGTCCACCTCCCGCACCCCCCCGCTCCCCAAATTTACTGCGACTATTGGATGGAGACAAATTGGGGCAAAGGAAGCTTCCTGGCTGCCTGGGATCTGAAGTTACAGGCACCCCTTGCTGCCTCCCCAGGGAGGCTCTGTCACAATGCATGCTGCTCAGGACTGCAGCCCCATCCACCTCCTTCCCAGGGACCGAGGCCAACACAAAATGCAGGAGCAAAGCGACAATCCAGGCAATGTGATCTGAAGGAAGTCGTCCCCCCCACAAACCCCACCCAGGGGAATAACAATTTTTCTTGAAGAGATACTGATGTTTGAGTCTCACTACGTACTGACATTATATAATTAAAAAGTAAAAGCAAGAAATTCTAATAGTTATAATATATTGGCCATTTACTTTAAGCCAAGCACTCTGACGGGCGCCTTTACTACGAGCCCAATGTAATCCCAGTGACCACCCCGCCATTGGCAGAGGCTCAGAGGGGTACAGCTGGGCTCAGGTTTGACCATTCACATGTGGAAGAACCAAAACACAAACCCTCGTCTGACTCCAAAGTCATGCTCTTTGCCTCACCCTCCCAAAGCAGAGAGCTCTTCCTTCACCCATGCAGGAAGGAACCAGAGCAGCCCGTGGTAAGAGCATGTAAAACCAAAGACGATGAGCTGATAAGGGGATTTGTTATGCTTAACAATCAGACCGTATGGAAACCATAGCATGGCCAATTAATCTGTGAAATGTTCAACGTTTTTTTCCCTGCATAAAGTTTTTTTTGGTGAACTTGAAAAGGATCCCTGTCGAAGAGAGGGGGCAAGCAGCTTTGGACCGGGGTCCAGTCCTGGCTTTCTCACCTACTGACCTGAGACCTTGGCAGAAACCAGGCTGAATATGGAAGGAGGTGAACACATGAGAATTGACCCAGTGAAGCTTTAAGCCGAGGAACCTTCAAACAGAGCCACCCAAGGGCCTGTCTTCCTTCTAGCTGAAGCTCCTCTTCTTCCTGCCTGCACCCCTCCTGCCCCCCGAGGGGGTCTCTCCTCTGGATTCCCTGGTGGTGGAAGTTCCCGGATCTACCCCAGTCCCAGCTCACTGCAGTTACATGGGGAGGCAGCCTCAGAGGCTGGTCTGCCGGAAGGTGCCACCCTGTCTTTCAGCCCAGCAGCAGGGCTAGGGCTTGAACAGGCTGCAATCTGCAAGCCGAGTAGCTGAGCCTGGGAACTGAAACACACAGCCCAGCCGAGAGAGAGAGAGAGAGAGAGAGAGAGAGAGAGAGAGAACATCTGATCTGAGTGTGGGTGAGGCTCTATGTGTATAAGAGTGTGTGAAACTGTATGTGATTGTATGTGTATATGTGTGTGAGTATGCGTGTACAGTGTGTAAGGGTGTAAGAGAGTATGTGAATGTGTGTGTATGAAATCTCCCATCAGTAGAGTAGGCTCCTGGCTTTGGATAAGACTGGCACCAGAGAGGTCTGATGGGTAGGGATTTGGTCCACTAACTGCTTATTTCTCATTGGCTGTGACAAAGATTCTCTCTGTGGCTAAACTCTAGCCAAGCTTCTCTGAGCTGTGCTTGTCAACTAGGCTTCCACTTTTGCCTAGAAAGACTTGAACAAAACACTAATTAGTTTTCTAACTGCTCAAAGCCACATCCCTAGGATGACACTATCCCCCCTTAGAGCATCTGTCTGAGAAAGACTGTCAGAAGAATATACTGTTTGTTCCAGGCTCCATCTAAAGACAGTTTCCCCATTCCCCGTCTCCCAGGCTCTGTGGGAGGGTAGGAGCCTAACCCCGATAAACACCAGTTAGCAAACCCAGGTGGGTATCACATGAGCCAACCCCTCCTTCCCACTTTCTGTAATTTTTCCCTTATTTGACTCAGTTACTGAGTTCCGTCCCTCCCTCCTCCTTCACTCTCCCCTTAAAATACCCAGTTACCTCTCTACAAATTAAAGTTGAGATCAGTGAAGGCTGGACTCTTTTCCCTATTGCGATGGTATATTACTGATTAAAATCTGTCCTTACCACTTTACCTGGTGTTTGGCTTTGTTACCTTTGACGGTGGCCAACCCCAGCTCTGACGGAAGGAGAGCTGGGACAACCCCAAAGAACTGGCCCTTCAAAGGCTCAGGCTAACTTTAAGGATAAGTAGGGAAGCATGTCCCCCGCAGGTCCGTGTTCCCCTGCCTGAGCTGGCACATCCCACACATGAAACAAATCTCACCCCTTTTATCGTGAACCTGACCCTATAAGTTGTGTGGAAGACAGAAAGAAGGAAGACATTATGGACTTTTAATCTAACAGTTACATCCGCTTTCCTACCCCTTTCCCATCTCAGTGCTAGACCTGTGTGCACACGCACACAAACATTCACACCCAAAGCTTATGACAAATGCCATTTACCACCTGTTTAGTAACAAATTAAACCCAAACATTCTGTTCCAGTCACTCTTTAAACCATAAACGTGTACCAGAAATGCCATTATCTCATCAGATTGTACCAATTGAAATAGATAGGACAATGGGGCCAATATAGCACTGGGATTAAGAGGACAGATCTAATGTCAGATGGACTTAGGTTTAAATTCTAGCCTTTTGCTAGCGATGTGATCATGGACATAGCACCTAAATGTAGTGGATACTGGGGTGCTCTGCCCAGATTCCCCTTGAAAGGCCAATAACTCCTTTATTCCAGCTGCTGGGGTATCACTGTTGATAGATTCCACTAGAACAGGGGTGGGCAAACTTTTTGACTCGAGGGCCACAATGGGTTCTTAAACTGGACCGGAGGGCCGGAACAAAAGCATGGATGGAGTGTTTGTGTGAACTAATATAAATTCAAAGTAAACATCATTACATAAAAGGGTACGGTCTTTTTTTTTTTTTTAGTTTTATTCATTTCAAACGGGCCGGATCCGGCCCGCGGGCCGTAGTTTGCCCACGGCTGCACTAGAAACTGCTCCTGCCAACAGGCAACTACATTGCTCAAGGCGCTTCCTTCTGGGGTGGCCCATGAGTGGCTGCTGGGACCCCCTTGACTCCATTTGAGAACAAACTGACAGGCCATTTCAGTCCCAGAACTCCCTGCAGGACTGGCTGAGGCCACTGCTTCTCCCTCTACTTCTCACTTCTTACTTCCTCACAGGTGGATCTACTGGGAACACTCAGCAGCTAAACATTCCTACGCAACTCTGAGTCTGTGTCCAGGGAATCCAACCTACAACACTACTTTCTGGGCTTAGTTTCCTCATCTGCAATATGGGGATAACAACAGTACCTACATCATAGGATGTGGTGAGGATTATACGAAATCTTGGGTAGGAAGTTCTTCTATACAACACCTGGCATATTATAAGCATTTATTTCATAAGTAGTATTATTTTTATAATGAAAAGTATGTTAAAATATACATCTATATCAGTGGTTCCCAAACTTATTTGGCCTACCGCCCCCTTTCCAGAAAAAATATTACTCAGCGCCCCCTGGAAATTAATTTTTTTAAAATTTTAATAGCAATTAAACAGAGAGATATATGTATTAATGTTTCTACCTTTTTCGTAAAATATAGTAAAGAAAGGTGTAAATTAGAAACATTGAAGTTTGAAATTATGAAACTATTTATTGAACTCAGAATAGAAAGGTAATATAAAAAAAGTTAAAACAAATGCACCTGTGGCCATCACCACCCCCCTGGATCGCTGCAGCGCCCACCAGGGGGCGGTAGCGCCCACTTTGGGAATCACTGATCTATATCATTAAAAGACTGTCATTCCACATGTCCCACTTTGGGGTTTGGTCAGTTACAATCATTCAGACAGTGGGGTAGATTGTTCCCTCCCCATTTTTGCCACATGACTTGCAGGGCCTCCTGTAAATGGTGTACCTGCCCCGTTGTCATCTGTGGCTGTGTAATTTGCTTTGGTCTGAAGAGGCATCATGATTTTCTGCCAGCTCCTTTGCTCTTCTTTGTCACATGAAGCTGGTAGTGTGTTGATAAACTGGTTCTCAAAAAACAAAAATTCTGATTTAAAGTGTTTGCCCATTTCCACGGTGTAAATGCAAAGGTGATTTTAGACTACCCCAACGATATCACTGAACATGGAGTTGGGAAGAGATGCGCACCATCAACTCTTGAGCTGTGAGCTGGTAGGAGCCAGGCCCGCACAGCACTGGGTATGCCCCACACAGCGGCTGTGGGCCTCAGAAGGAAGGCAAGCAGAACAGAACTTCGACTACCGCCTAGGAAACTCCCACGAACAAGAAAAAAACCTTTGTCTTAAAAGCCACTGAGATTTTGGCAGTTGTTATGCCGTAAAACTGACTAATACAGATAACAAGGATAATTTTTCCCTTCACAATTTATTAATGTAATCCCTCTTCACAGGGTTTCACCATGGGCCAGGCACAGTGCTTCATGCTAGGAAAATAATGATAAAGAAAGTCAACACAATCTCTTCCCTCAAGGAACCATCACTGCCCTGAAATGACCACTATTTTGAGCTCGGTAATGCCCATGTCAGAGCCCTCTCCCATAGGCGCTCTAATGAAGTGGAAGACTCGAATATTCTAACAACCAACAGAATGTAGCTTCTCTACCCTCAGAGGAAAATGCCAAGCATCTGCTTTCCTAGCAGGACATGGCCAGTTCGGGCCACAGTTTGAATTCCAGAGATACTTCGAGCAGCTTTAAATCCATCAAACGGAAGATGTTTCTCTGCCTGAGACAGGAAATTTTTAACCTGGGAATGCGGGTCACCACGCAGGGTTTTTTAGCAAGGAGACCCAGGAGCCACTTTTCACATCACAGCACAGCAAAGACCTTGTAAAACTGTGGCCTCACCCGATGTTCACAGTTTCTTAGGAGAAAATGGATTTTCCGTGTTTCTATGGCTTTTGCTCAGCGTGCTGGCAGCTGTAAAAGAATTCATGTGATTGAAGGCATGAAACTTTAATAAAGCAGGAGGCATACAGGCTGCAAGGTCAACACCACCCCGCCCAAGGCTCCGTCAGAGAGCATGCCTTTCCATGGATATTCTGACCCAAGGTCTGTGTGTTGTTAGGCAGTTACTATGTATTTACAGCCAAGGATCAAAAACATGCCTTCCTTGGGCTAAGGCTTTGTGTAAATATTGAATTTCACATCCTGCAGATGGACTACAGGCTAGATCTCCTTTGTGCAAATGCTGCCTTTCCTCTGGAGGATGGTAGGGCCCCAACCAGCAGGCTCTGCATCCCTTTCTAGAAAGCTGTTTCCTCCACGAACCCCTCTGGCTGCCTTCACGTCCACACCTCATGGTCCACCGAGTTCTTCCAGGAGCCCTGGCGTTCTGCTTGGTCTGCTACCAGGCAACCGTGGGAAGAAGAAAAACAGATCTGAGATCTGTAAGTGCCCAGTTCTCTGTAGTATTTATTTAAGTGCCGCAAGTAGAGATTCTCAGTTCTATAAGTAAGGGCTGTTTATGAACAGCACAGCAAATAAAACTGTGGCCTCACCCAATGTCCACAGTTTCTTAGGAGAAAACGGACTTGCCATGTCTCTATGGCTTTTGCTTAGCGTGCTGGCAGCTGTAAGAGAATTCATGCAGGAACTGTGATTGAAGGCATGAAACTTTAATAAAGCTGATGGCATACAGGCTGCAAGGTCAACGCCAACCCGCCCAAGGCTCCGTCAGAGAGCACGCCTTTCCACGGACATTCTGACCCATGGTCTGTGTTAGTTAGGGGTTCCCAAGGCTTTCTTGGTAAACAAACACATGATGAGGCCAAAAACATGCTGTTCGAAATGTAGGTGATAAAGTGAAAAATCGCTGGGCTATTTTTCATATATAAATGCTTTCCCTGTGCTCTTTTGGAGACTCAAGTGTTAAATGCTAAAGCAAAAATGACTTCTTATTCATTCCCCTCAAATTTCCAGGGAGGAGAACAAAACAACTGGTGGGAGCAAGATTTTTTATTTGTTTTAAGAAATAACTTTTTACCCCTTATTTCAAAAGCAGAACATGCTCATTTCAGAAAAGTCAGAAAATAAAAGGACTTAGAAGAAAAAAAAATAAAACTATCAATATCTCCAGAGTCACACAGCCTCGATGATGAACTCTTTATGTTTAGCCTGTGAAATTTTGTATACATTTATAGACAGATATGTATGTCTCTAAATAATGTAAATCAACAAAACTGAGATCATGTCATATGCCCATTGCTCGCTTAAAATCCCCTCTTTTCACTTAATATACTATAAACTAGAGGTCCAGTGCACAAAAATTTGTGCACTGGAGGGGGCGGT
The DNA here is from genome assembly GCF_028538775.1 of Myotis yumanensis. Taxonomy (NCBI): domain Eukaryota; kingdom Metazoa; phylum Chordata; class Mammalia; order Chiroptera; family Vespertilionidae; genus Myotis; species Myotis yumanensis. The sequence goes on along the minus strand of NW_027223752.1, from coordinate 47,888,845 downwards.
CCTCAGCCCGGCCTGTGCCCTCTTGCAGTCTGGGACCCTTCAGGGGATGACCACCTGCTGGCTTAGGCCTGCTCCGCGGGGGATTGGGCCTAAGATAGCAATCAGACATCCCTCTGGCAGCCCGGCAGCCCTCGTAGGATGTTTACTTGCCAGCGGGGAGCAGGCCTAAACTGCAGTTGGACATCCTTAGCGCTGCTGAGGAGTCAGGAGAGGCTCCCACCACCACCGCTGTACTGGCAGCCATCAGCCTGGCTTGTGGCTGAGCAGAGCTCCTCCCATGTGAGAGTGCCCTGACCACCAGAGGGCAGCTCCTGCATTGAGCGTCTGCCCCTGGTGGTCAGTGTGTGTCATAGTGACCAGTCATTCCCAGTCATTCTGCTGTTAGGGTCAGTTTGCATATTACCCTTTTACTATATAAGATAGAGGCCTGGTGCACGGGTGGGGGCTGGCTGGTTTGCCCTGAAGGGTGTCCTGGATCAGGGTGGGGGTCCCACTGGGGTGCCTGGCCAGCCTGGATGAGGGGCTGATGGCTGTTTGCAGCTGGTCACACCCCCTTCAGGGTGGGGGTCCCCACTGGGGTGCCTGGCCAGTCTGGGTGAGGGGCTAAGGGCCATTTTCAGGCTGGCGGGCAACTGAAGCTCCCAGCCTCTCCTTTTTTTCTGTTTTTATTTTTTTTAATTTTTACTTTTTATTTTTATTCTGGGATTTATTTACCTTCTATAACTGTCACTGGAGCTGAGAGCCGGCTCCAGCTCTGAGGCCCGGCTCTAGCTCTGAGGCTGCGGCTGGCTGAAAGCAGGTATCTGGGTTTGTTTAGCTTCTATAATTGAAACATTGTTTCTTAGAGTGCAGCTCAGAGGCTGGCAGCGGCAGGCGGGGAACCTTGCTTCCTCCATCACTGGAGCAAGCAAGCCCCCTGTTCGCTTCAGCTGCCTGGCTGCTGGCCGCCATCTTGGTTGGCAGTTAATTTGCATATCGCCCTGATTAGCCAATGGGAAGGCTAGCGAAGTTACGGTTAATTACCATGTTTGGCTATTATTAGATAGGATATTTTTGCTTCTGACTAAATATATGACAATAACTTTTTTAATAGCTATATGACACTGATAAAATTTGCTAAGTGGTAGTCACTGCTTGCAATATTTTACACATATAACTCATCTTTAAAACAACTCAGCAAAGGTGAGTACTATTATTACTCAATTTTTTTTATAGTGATAGAATTAAGGCAAGGGAGGTTACGTGGTCCAAAGTCATAAGCAGTTAAAAAGCAGAGCAGGGATTCAAATACAGAGATTTTGTGGCCAGAATCTATTCTATTAACTGCTAATCTGTAAGGTAATGACTGTGTGGGTGCCTCATGATTTATTTAACCAATCTCCTATTTTAGGACATTTAGTTTGTTTCCATCTTGTTGCAAAGAGCTGAAATGAAATTCACATAATAAATATTTAAACACATTTTTTGATTATTCCTATTTCCAGAAATGAAATTGCTTGATCAACAAACTTTCAAAATTTAGAGGTTTTTAAACATCATGTTATCAAAATGTCCCTCTGAGTGGGAGTTCAATTTACACTCCTGCTGTGGTGAGTGATGAGAGTAATACTTGCCTGTATATCTTAATCCAATTATAATTTATACTAGGGGCCTAGTGCATGAAATTTGTACACATTAAAAGGGAATTAATTAGAGGAAATATTTTAATATTGCTATTTGCCCTTTCTCTATAATAGAAGTGTCAGAGATGAAAGAAAATTAGTAAAATGTATATGAAAATCTCCCTCCTCTCAGAGTCTGGGATACGCTGCGGGACCCAAAGTCAAGTCCCTGCCCACCCGTGCACTTCTTGAAATCGTGCAAGACCCAGACCCGGCCCGGCCCCACACCCATCAAGCCCCGCCGGGCAGGGGGCATGGCCTCAGGTCCCCTGTCAAGCCTTACTGGGCGGGGGGCGCAGCCCCTGGTCCCCTCTTAAGCCCCACTGGGCGGGGAGCCCAGCGTGAGGGTGCGAGGGCACAAGGGTGAGAGGGCATAAGGGCGCGAGGGCACGAGGACGTAATGACCATTTGCATATTAGCTCTTTATTATATAGAATTTTTTGTTACCTGATAGGTAAAGAATGGAATCTCATTTATTAAATTTGCATTTAAAAATTACCAGAGTGGTGTGTTTTTTAAAGCTTCTTACTGATCTTTTCTTTGTAGTTAAGGTTTAAGTTCTCATTTGTATTATTTGTAAAGCAGTTGGAAGAGGTGCTCCCACAGTGTTTGTTAAATTAGTGTCTTTGCACTGCTGACGACTATCAGTGAACAAGGCTGGCCTCATCATGTGTTTGCTCACCAAGAAATCCTTGGGGACCCCAAACTAAAAAATGATCTGAAAATTTTAGGTAGTCTGTTGAAGAGGAAGTGAAAAGTCATGGATTACTCTTTAGAATTTATAGTATAATCATTATTTTGTGGACTTATGCACGTGTATGGTAGCTTCTGGTAAATATTCAATGGGTGTAAGAGAAGAATATATTTTCTTGTAGGAGTGGAGGATAGATGTATAAGATAATATTCATAATATAAACCTTCATAATACATTTAAACTTGTTAACTGGGTTAATCAGAAATCTTGTATTCTTGCTCATTATTTGTCTCCTTGACTTATAGCATTCTAAAATAAACAGGTGATCGCATTTCTCACAAGGATTGTGCTTTAATCATGTTCTTCTTTGTATCGAGTTTTTGCTTTATGTAATCTGTGGCTTTGTTTTTTGTTACATCTTCTTTGTGCATTCATTATACCTTTAACATCAGATCAGATCCTTCTGTTTCACTTAGTTCTTTCGGTCTTAAACTCCTTTTCACTTGATGCTATTATATATACCCTCCTTGCTCTTTCTATCTCTCTAGTATAATAACTTTGCTTACCTTTTATTTTAAAACTACATTTGTTTTAAATTGAATCTGATGTTTATTTCCTTTATTATAGGGAAATTTGGGCTACTTACATTTATTGTATTAATTGACATAGTTGGTTTTTCCATCAATATTGTTTACAGTATAACTATTAGTTATAACCCATTTTCCCTTTTTTAAATTTAAGTGGCTTTATTACATTTCTTTTAATATCTTAATACCACTCAACAATTAATTTGGATGTTTTGCTATGCTTTTTCATGTTGCAAGCTGTTACCTTCTCATCTTTCATCACATGTAAACCTATATTTGTCCATCACTAAGTCAAAATTAACTAATAACTTTGATCCTCCTGCTCTACCACATTCCCCAAAATGCTTCACTCAATGTTTAGTATCTCTTGTAAATTAAGAATTAACATTCTAAGTAACCCCTGGATCAAATAGATATTAAAACTGAATTTATGAATTATCTAGATATTGAGAAGGAATAGTTTACAAAAATATATTGCTTTTTAAAACGTGATGTTTAGACTAGGAAACCCAAACGCTCTTTACAACATTGTTCCCACTAGGAATACTGTTCTTAGATGAAACTAAAAAAAACAGGAAGAGTTTTTTCCCCTCCTCCCTATCCTGCACCTCCTAGACCCATAATAGAATCCTTCCCACCTGTCCTATATTTTCAAAGCTAAATCAAAATGGTGGCCAGATCATTAAAGAAAGAGGTGGCTTTTCTGCCCTTAAGTGCTTACATCTAGGATGGCTCTTGCAGACTGTTCTTATGTTCTGAACATTCAATAATTTCAGAGTGTATTTTCTTCCAGTATTAAGTTATGAGTTTCATTGCAAGATACAATGGCTTCCCCCTTCTCTCTTTTTAATCCTCTTTAAAAATTAACACTATTACAGCTGTCCTCCCCGCTCCCCATTTGTGGCTTCTCACTCTTTATGTAATACTAGAGGCCTGATGCGTGAAGATTTGTGCAAGAATGGGCCTTCCTTCTCCTGGCTGCTGGCAACACCTTCGCTTGGGCCGGAGCTGCCTTTCCACCTTTCCACACTGCCCAGAGGCCCGGAGCAGCTGGGGTGTGTGGAATGCCTGCATCGTGGCCATGGTGATGACACAAGCATCCTGCCCCACCCCCGGCCGCTCGGTGCCTGCATATGCAAATTAACCCGCCATCTTTGTTGGGTTAATTTGCATACTCACTCTGATTAGCTGGTGGGCATCACGAAGGTATGGTCAAGTTGCATCTTTCTCTTTTATTAGTGTAGATTTTTTCATAATTTCAAAGAATAGATCATAGCTAAGCAACCCTGTATCTGGAATTGACAACACAAGATGCCTTTAAACTTTACTGGGAGACAATTACAATTGATGGCATTATCATCCATTCCTCAGCCTTTGAGATACCTTGGGAGGGATAGAAGCCATACTTGTGGCCTTACATCAGTAAGCTGCATTAATTACTATTCACTTCAATGGAGCACCTGTGCCTCAGCAGCATCACTGGAACAGGGCTCAGCCACGCCACCACAATTGGAGTGACTGGGTATTGATTTTGTATCTTGATAGAGTAGGCAAAATAATGGCCCCCACTAATGTCCACACACTAACCCTTGCACCTGTGAATATGTTGTCTTACACAGCCAAAGGAACTTTGCAGGTGTGACTAAGGTTATGGATGTTGGGATGGGAAGGTTATCCTGGATTATCTGGCTGAGACCATTCTACTCACACGAGTCCTTAAAAGTAGAGGCCCTCTGGGCTATGTCAATGAGAGAGAGATGTGACTTCAAGGGAAGGATCAGCGAGCAGTCACATTGCTGGTTCTGAAGTTGGTCACAAGCCGATGAATGGAGGCAGCCTCTAGATGGAAAAGGCCAGGAAAGGAATTCCTCCTAGAACATCCAGAAGGGACTCAGTTCTGTGTGTTGGACTCATGATCTACAGAACTATAAGATTAAAAAATAATCTGTGCTGTTTTAAGTCACAACATTTTTGGTAAGAGAAACCTAATGCACCGGAGAAGGCAGTCAGTTGAGCTGGATGCTTACTCCCTTTGGCAATGGCCAAATTGCTTCACTTGACATTTTATAAATTTGTTTAGAATATGCATCTTTTGCTTTCCCTTTGGAGTTCAGATGCTTTAGTTGGAAAGCAATATGACCACAAAGAATAAAAAGAATCTGACTCATCACAATCTGTGGACACATTTCAAGGTGGAGTGAAGGACCAAGAATTGGCTCTTCAGCTCTTTTCATACACTTGTGAAGTATTTGAGGCACCTGAGCTCCTGATAAACTAGAATTCTGTGAGAACGAGCTGGCTCATCAGTCCTGTAGCTAACCATCAAAAGTGAAGCTTCCCCATCAGGCTGGAGTCAACTATTGAATTTCACTGACTTCTTAAAAGTAGGAACAGAAATAGATTTTTGGTCTCTTCAGAGCAAGTGGCGATTGTCCATTTAAGAAGCCCGAACTGATGTGTGTTTTGAATAATGAAGTATTCCTTTTCAACTTAAATCTGTTCTGGTCATCAGCTTATGGTTACCCAGAAATTTCAGCTTACTTGAACTTGTATTTATCTTTAAAAAACTACATTTTTCAAGGGCTGGCAAATGTTAATCATAATATCTGAATTTTAATTCTGACTTCTGGGCCCCACTACAGCATTGATGCAGACATCAGCATAGCTTCTTTATAAACAAAGGACACACAAGGAGAGACGCTACACACCCACTAGACTGACAACGCTGAGTGCTGGTGAGAATGGGGAGAATCACACATTGCTGCTGGGACTTAAAATGGTGCAACCATTTCCCACTTGGGAAAACTGGAGCTTTCTAATAAAGTTAAATTTACTCCTACCCTACATGACAGCATATGTCCACAAAAGACTTGATAAAATGTTCATAGCAGCTTCATTTATAATAGCCCCAAGTTGGAAACAGCCCAAATATCTACCAATAATAACAGGGGTAAATACATCATTTCTATTCATACAATGGAATACTGCTTAGTAGTAAGAAAGTACAAGCTAATGATATAAGCAAAACAAGTGATTTCAAAAATATTACGCTAAGCAAAAGAAGCCACAACAAAAAAGTACATATTGTATTTATGTAAATTTCAAGAACAGGCAGAAGTAACCTATGATGATAGAAGTCAGAAAAATGGTGACTTTAGGAGGTGGAGAGATTGGAAAGTGTTGTGAGGAAATTCTCTAAGGTAGAGAGGTTCTTTATCTTGGTCTGGGTGGTAATTACATATCTATATATACATATACAGACATATATATGTAAAAGTTTATTGAGCTGTAAACATAAGGTTTGTATATTCTGCTATAGATAATTTATGCTTTTAAAAAATGGACTTTTCCCCTAAGAATAAATACTCCTTATATCATTTAATTTCTATTTACTGAGAATTCCATACTGTGTAGGAAAAAAGTTTTATTTTCAGATGGTTTTATTTTTTCCAATTGAATTTAAATAAATACTCACAAAACCCTCAAGCCTCATATGCTCAATATTGAGAGTCCTCCACTCAGAGGCTGTTTCTCTCATGTCCTTCCCCTGGTCCTGCTGTCATTTCTCTTCTGTTGCAGACACCCAGCACCACCTGAAATCTAGTCACATGGCAACTGCCAACTCAACTCTGTGCCCTCTCACAATAACATAATTTTAAATATAAAGACATGTCTGGCTGACAGTCCTTCAAAAGGAAATGTATACCTAATTTGAAAAGTGGCGATTCCTCAGAGGGAGCAGGAATGATTGGAGCCAAATAGTAAAAAATTAGATGACACCCCCCCTCCCCCCACTTTGCCAGTACCTCTGCCCACACTCAAAAATGCCCCACCCTTTAGGAAGGCACAAATACCATAAGGCTTGTAATATGTACGTGCTCTTCCTGGTCAACTCATGATGCCGTAAGTTTGTAGGAAGAACTTGTGGGCTGATGTGCTGGGTTCCTTTGACTATGAGTGTGAGAAGCATGTGCTCCTTTCATATCCTGTGTAATAAAAGGCTAATATGCAAATCGACTGAATGGCAGAATGACCAGTTGCTATGATGCACATTGACCACCAGGGGGAAGATGCTCAGGAGCTGCCCCCAGGTGATCAGTGAGCTCCCACAGCGGGAGTGCCACTCAGCCAGGAGCTGGGCTCACAGTGGTGGGAGCCTCTCTTGCCTCCACAGCAGCGCTAAGGATGTCTGACTGCTGGCTTAGGCCCGCTCCCTAAGCCATAAGTCGGACATCCCCCAAGGGCTCCTGGACTGTGGGGCACAGGCTGGGCTTAGGGACACATCCCCCCAAGTGCATGAATTTTGCGCACTGGGCCTCTAGTTGATAATAAACCCACATATTCTGTCTCTGACAGTCCTAACATTTAATTTATAAAGCCTGAATACACTGCAATTAAATTATCCTTAACATAATTCTCCCTCTCACTATCATGGTTTTAATTACTCTGAGAACAAACCAAACACAATCTTATTATTCTAATAAATGATCCTCTTTATTGGCAAAACAGAAACCCCTTGGGATATCTTCAATGGCTTCTGAAACACATTTAGGAATCCCTCCTCCACACCCAGTATGGAAAGGTTTTAATAGGGTCCAGCATTTATAGGTCAATTTCCATCCAAAGTAAAATTAACAGTGATCATCAATATTGCTCAGAGAAATAGATTTAAGCCATGTCTGATTTCCTTTTACCCTTTCCCTCTGCATCTTTGTCAAGCCCCATCTTCATGCAAGTGAATTGCAGTGCCAGCCCAGTGAAATGGGAATGGTTGCCATGACAACAGGTCTTTGCTCTGCTAGTTAGAATGTAAGATTTGACTCCTGCAGAAATAAATCTCACCATGGGAGTGGGTTGATTTTGTAAACAACTTAATAACTGTGCAATCATTTCCAAAGAAAAGCCTGTTACAAGCTTGCAGGAGCAAGGGTAGGTTATGCGAGGTGACTGGTGAATCTGCCGCAAACATCACACAGACAGCAACGTGCAGGAAATGCCTGTTTTGAGCTGCTGCACTTGCTCTGTTCTGCACCCGCCAAGTGTGGGCTGCACAGCCTGGACCTCCTGTGAATTTCAATGATGTTTTAATCTGAGGTGGAAGGAATAGATTTTAGTGCATCTCATAGCAAATGACAAGTGTTCACCTCCAAGTGTCTTTCTCCTTATTTCCAGAAACCATTATTAGTTCCTTGAAAAGATGAGATTCCCAGAGCTGTTGTTAAGGCATCCGATATGGTATGGATTTAATTTCTTATGATCTATTTCTCTGTTAAAACTAGCTGCTGCTATTGAACCTCTTTGCCATCATTTCCCCTTCTTAGTAATCTACCTTTTTTAATAATTAAAAATTGTATGGAAACATTTTCAGGTTTTTCATTTTCATTTAAAAGCCTAACATGATGTTGTTTCAAATAATGCTTTACTAGTACAAATGTATTTTGCCAACAACATTTACTATACTGATCATAATGGTTAATTGGAATTTGTAAGAAAAGAATGCAGTCAATGTAGTGGTAGGCACTTAAAGCGAATTCCATGAACTCCAGTCCTGAATCCATTGAGCCATGTTTCCTTCTGAGCAGCGGGACTCACTGCTGGAGCAGGAAATGCTGCTGGAGTGAGGTTGTGTCCTCCGCAGAGATCAGAGGAGGGGATGAGTGTGCAGCTCTGAAGATGGATGCAATTAGTCAAGATGTGATGAGGACCCTCTGCCAAGTGCAAACCTGATAGCTGAATCAATTCCCTCCCATCCCGCCTCGTGATGCATTATGCTAAGGGAGCTGGTTTTTAAAAGCCACTGCAAGTATTCAACAGCATTGTCTCAGTACACTGCCTGTCACCATCCCCACCCAGCAGAAGACAATTATGGTCAAATATGGGAAAGTGTTCATCTATGTTGCTCACCGTCTTGTCCCCTCAGCCTGCCCCCCCTCTTCCTATGCCATCTCTCTCTTTCCTTCTCTCAAAGCTTAGGAATGATCTGATACCAGTCACTAAAGAATGATCTGCCAAATACCCCATCCATCATCCTTTCATCGAAATTCATCCACATTAAATTTTTATCTAAACCAAAGATTTCCCTTTTAAATCTTTTATTTCTAGTTGTCGAATGAAAGACTTTGTCTTTAGCTAAGGAAATTTTGGGTAATGTTGAGAAAAGTAACAGTAAAATTAGGAAATCTGAATAAAATCAGTGGACTATATCAATGTCATGTAATATTGTGATATTGTACTATAGTTTGTGCAAAATGTTACCACTGGGGAAACTGGGAAGAGGGTAGAAGAATTCATCTATAGCTAGCATAGGCATGGAGGTGTAAGATGGCCTGCCCTGGTTGGAATGGTGAGCCGCTCAGTGAGGCTGCTGTAGGGCAATGAGAAGACATGGTCCAGAGATTTCTTGATGCTCTCTCCGTTTCCAGTAGTAAACACAGCCATCACTAATCAAGCTGTTCCTAACTTTCTTAAATTACCAGGCATAGGCATTATGCTTGGGTTTATTCTGCTGGCTTTCGGAAAAGGTCTGAACTATCATTTCATTAGCAGTGTAATTTACCTTGTGCCTAGTGATATGTCTTTAAAATCCATTAGAGTCTATCTATCTTGAAGTTTTTAATCCTCTGATATATCATCATTAAAATAGTGCTAGGCTGTTTCACAAACCTCAAAGATGATTGATTTGGGCAAGAACAATCAGAAAATTCAAAAGCAAATGGCTGGGTTAGATTTTGAATGCACAAATGAGAAGTCATTACACCTCAGTCTTATAATTTACATGAACATAGTTCAGTGTAGGCACCATTATGGTCTTTTATTCTTTCTTCAGGACTGAAGAGATTACACTGGGCCTCATTGTGAATGCAGTCATGTGAATGCTTCTTAGCACCAAGAATCTGCACAGGCTGTGGACTTTTGCCCATTAGAATGTCTTCTTCCCAGACATATTCACTACAGTGTTGCCACCACTGGTCAGAGCAACTTGGAAATGACCTTCACAAAGAGTTACCATTCGTGTGTGTGTGTGTGTGTGGTTTTTTCTATTTTCTCATCCAACACACACGTGCACACACACACTCACACACTGAATATCCACTCTGGGGTAGACACTGTTCCATGCATTGGAGATAGGATGGTGAACAAAATGAATTCTTGCCCTCATAGAGCTCACAATTCTGATGGGAGACAAAAGAAGAAAGATAGATATATACATACAGATATATAATGTAAGACTATATATATGTATATATATATGTATGACATACTGATATATATATCTATATCACTATAATGTCAGATAGTGAGAGTTACGTTGGACAAAAATAGAATAGGGTAAGGGGAGAGGGAGAGAGAGAAAGTGAATGTGTGCATGGGCACCCTAGTGTGGGGTCTCAGGGAAGGCCTTTCTCAGTGGGTACCTTTTGAACAGGGGCCCAAATAAAGCAAGGAAGCAAAACTATGTGAATATCTGGGAGAAAACCAATCCAGGCAGAGGGAATGAGATAGGTATGTGTGAGAAGTGGCAAAAAGATGAGTGTGCCTGGGGAGGGACGGGGTGGGTCAAGAGTGGTAAAAAAGAGGTTCCGAGTGAAGGACCAAGTCAGGTAGGCTCTGTAGGTAAGGAATTTTGGATTTGATGGGAAGGTATTGGACAGAATGATATGATCTGATTGACCAGTTACATAAAAGTTATTATAATCATGCAACCACAGAAGATTATATTCTTCCAAATTGACCATATCTATACTTCTCTTCCTACATGTACTTCTAACAATGTGACCCAACAAGAAAAGGGCTCTATGTACCCTCTCCTTGAATCTGGGGAGAAGCTTGGGATTGTCCCAACCAGTGGAGTATGTTAGAAGTGATTGTATGTGCCTTCCAAGGAGAGGTAGTAAAAACAATAAAGTTTCTGTTTGGCTTTAAATCTCTGTCTCTGTCTTCTTCTTTCCCTCCCTCTTATCTTCCTTCCCTCCCCCTTTTTCCTCTGCCATCCCTTCCTCCTTCCCTCTTTTTTCCCCATGGATGCTCACAATTGGAAGGCAGCTGCCATGTTGTGAGGAAGCCCAGACCACTTGGGAAAATTGACATACAGAGGAACTGGGGTTTCCTGCAGATGGCCAACACCAACCTGCCAGCTGATTGATGAGGCTCCTTGGAAATGGATTCCACAACCCAGCTTTCCTCCCTGAGCTTTCTGATGACTTTGGCACCAGCTAACATCTGACTGAAACCTCACGAACCACCAAGCCAAGCCACTCCTGATTCCTGACCCACAGACACTGTGCAACGATGAATTGTTTTTAGTCTCTTAGTGGTATTTAAGATCTAGAACATGTAAAGTTTTATAGGTCATAGTAAGGATCTTGGATTTAATTCTAAGTGTGGTGGCAACTCATTGGAGAGTTTTAATAAGAAATTGATATGCTATGATTTACCAGTTACAAAAAAAATATTATCGTAACTAGATAACCACAGGAAACCCTCTTTGTCCCTAAAATTTTTATCTATCTTTTTTCCTTCTATTCTCCATCCTTGCTCTCTCTTTAATGTCTCTCTCTAGCTCTCTTTCTCTCCTCCCAGTCCTGTTGCTTTCTTCATTCCTCTCAGTTATTCTCATTTCTTCCCTCCTTGGCCTGTCCAAGGCCATTCAGAGGAGCTGTAATTCTGTTAGCCAAACCATCACTGTGAAGGAAGGGTTGAAGAGAAATTTGGAGTGGGTGGGATGAAGGCAAGCAGACCTTACCTGGAAAACCTATGCTGCACTGAGATTGAGAGACGGAAATTTTTATACAAAATACCTAGGGAGAGATGCATTCATGTAACTTGCTAGTGTGGGTGTAATTATCAGAGGAGTATAACGCAAATAGCTAAATGATCCTAAACTTGGATTGTTAGTGAGGTGAAATGGGGTCCCCGAAGAAAAAGATACAACAGTCTAGCAAACCATACTTAAGGTCTTTTATATGACAGGTGTAATGATCCAGCTACTAAGTTTTATTAATGTCCTTATCTGGCTTGTCATTAAATTAATTCTCTTAACACACATTTTCCAATGGTGGAAAAAAGTCCTTTAAATGTTGTAAAGCAAACTACCAACTCCCTACCACTTAATGAACCCCTTTAAAAATAACACAAGAGACAGGTTCACCAACAAGATTAGGAATTATTTGTTGGCTAATAATGACTCTTCAACACCTTTTTACCCCCATCGTGTCTGCTGGAATCCCTCTTCTCCTGGGAATTAAATTTGATCATTAACAGCCTTATCCCTTAGCACTATTTATTTCTGGCTATCAACCATTGCTATCAGGAACACTTAATTTGTATTTAATCCATATGGATTTAATTTTAAGTGGAAAGAAGACAACAATTTTGATTGCCTGAAGCAGCACAGTCGATCTGACATACCATCCATCACGCTTCAATGGTATGAACCCTTGATTTCAAAGTAGGAGGTTTAATGTAGGCACAGAGGTTGCCAAGATTCTATAACATTGAGATTAGCTGTTGCCACTAGGTACTCAGACTTTATTACTTAAGCAGATTCTTCCTCAGCCCTATTTTAGACTCCAGGAGCAGACATCATTGCCTATAAATCTCTAGTTGTTGAGAGTTAGGGTACAGCAGGTCACACCACTTTATTGGTGCCCTGTATGTATGAGCCCCATACTTCACTCCTGACACTGATGGAGATAAGTTGTCATTTTACCATCTTTAGTGTCAAAACAAAACAAAACTCAGAATAAATAAGAATCCTGAAAAATGACTTGTGTAAAACACTCATATTTCATATTTATGAAATGTTTTATTAATGATAATAAGATGAGCTTTATTTTGGGTTCTCTCACAACATTTATCAGAGAGCCCCAAGAGGAGTCAAGTTTCAATTGTCCACTTCCTTCCATGGTCCTCAGGGAAATCCTGCGCTTCTTCTAGCACTTTCTTTAAAGAGTTGAGTCTTTATGGAGGGGTGTCTCTGGTTGATGGGGAAATGATGCACAGCACAGACTGACAGTAGGGGATGCCTCAGTTCAAATGCAGAAAAGGTCATTCAACACTCAGTGTGAAGTGCATGGTTCACACGCTTTGGGAGTGTCTCAGAGACCCAGGCTCAACTGTAAACTTGATCAAAACAGGCATTGTTATGGATGGGAACGGTTACAAAGATATCCAGGATAAAGACTACAAAGGAAAAAATGTATAGGCAAGGATGAGTCTACAAGGGTCTGCTGTCTTAAAATCTTTAATAAAGACAGTTGTCAGTTTAATCAGCTACCATCTCCAAAGATAGATGGTCAACCTGAATTTTAAAAATTCATTATCTTAAAATTTAATTATTAAGTCCAGAGACTATCACAGAATTAACTAATCTTTCTCTAGAAACCATTCTGACATCATTTTGAAAGTATGATTTATGACTCACATAGAAGAAAAAGGATTGGATCTTATACTCACTTGGCTTATTACTTTGAAGTTATGATGTTATTTCATGAAGTCCCAATGCTATCAATTGTAAGAAGGACCATTACTTTATGTTCCAATAAGGAAGAAAAGCATTGCCAATTAAACTATAAAACAATGTTTTCATATCACATTGATTGTAAGACATGTCCTGATGGCAAAGATCATAAGATGTGAAAAAAAAATGTGTGTGGTAGGCAGAATAATGGTCCCCAAACACGACCACATTCCTATCCCTGGAACCTATAAATCTGTTAGGATATATGGCAAAAGAAAATTAAGGTTGTTAATCAGTACAGTGGGGCCTTGACTTACGAGTGTCCCGACTAACTAGTTTTTTTGAGATACGAGCCGTCTCTCGGCCGATTTTTGCTTTGAGTTGCGAGCTAAAATTCGGGTTACGAGCCAGCTTCAGATACCCCACCGCTAGTTGGCACAGCGAAGGTCACAGTGAACGCCACAACATCAGCCCAGCATCATGTGTCTCACTTGTTAACTTTTTGATTTGACATATGAGTAATTTGAGTTATGAGCTCCGTCACGGAACGAATTAAACTTTAAGTCAAGGGCCCACTGTAAATTGGGGGATTATCCTGGGTTATAATCACAATGTAATCACAAGGTCCTTAAAGTGGAAGATAGAGGCAGAAGTCAGAGGAGGATCTGATTACAGAAGAATGGTCAGAGAAAAGCAAGGTTGCTGGCTTTGAAGATGGAGAAAGGGGCTATCAGTCAAGAAATGTGGGCGGCCTCCAGAAAAGACAAGGGCATGAATTCTCATCTAGAGACTCCAGAAAGGAATGCTGCCCTGCTGACACCTTGATTTTAGCCTAGAGAGACTTGATCACGACTTCTAATCTACAGAACTGTAAAGATAATACATAAATTTGTGTTGGTTCAAGCCATTAAGTTTGTAGAACTTGTTATGGCAGAGATAGGAAGCTCATGTTATATACATCTTAGAATCCATAAATGCAATATAACTTGTACAGATTTGAAATTATAATATGTATCTTTTACTAGGTATAAAAATTCATGAGAATTATTCAACTATTACTCATAAATAAACAATTTTAGACAATGATGAAATGATTAATTATACACTCTTCTGCCATAGGAAACAGCCTTCATTAGGACTTATAAATTCAGAACTAACCTCACTACTCAACACTCCACTCATGTCTCTGATGTTTCATCCACCTCTATTTATTATAGCTGTGGAAAAGCCAACCTTTACAATGGGACAAAAATTATGCCTATGTATTCATCATCCTTGATCCAGCTAAAAAACGGGAGTATTTCAGAAGTATTAAAACCTCTCTAACTAGACCAGAAATTAGTTTACAGTTAGTGAGTCTTTATCATGCAATGAAATGAAAAAAATAATATTTATTTTCTTTAGAAAGTTTAAAAAATAAAATTATCTGTGTTAGCCCTCGATCCAGCACATAAATACATAAATTCTACACAAATGCAGAGTTTGCAACTGTATTACCTAAATCCAAAGCTGAATTTCTAACAAGAAAACAAAATAAATGAAATAATCCCTAATGCCAGATATGCTACACTCTAGATCCCAGAACTCATAATCGCACATATAAAACCTTGACATTAAACAAATGAGTCCAGCATTTTTTCAGGCAGTTTGAAATGTCATCTCACATGTGCACAGCAAACTATTCATCAAGAGGGTACAGTACTCTGAATATAAAATAAGTGACCCAGGCAGTTGGTTTGGATCAAGAGTTTAGCAAACCATCAAAGGAAATTATTATTTTGTTATTCTTAGGCCATTATCTTTCCTCCCAGTGTTACAATTCCAGGATCTCAATTGTAGCTGGTCCAAGTTCTTGATTTTTCTGGCAAGCAGTTTTTATTTCTTTGTTTCTGCTATCATTGCTGTCTTTTCATCCATAATGCAAGTTGCCCAAGCCTTTCCCCTATCTCCTTCATATCAAAGGTCAGTGTTTTCAGTTTCTGGGATCAAGAAGAAATATTTATTAAGGTGAAATAGACATTTAAGGCTATATCTTGTACCTCTTAAATATTCATCTGGCTTAGTTTAGCTTCTGTCCATCAGATAAACAAACCCATCTCCCATTCATTAACAGAATCATTCTGGAGCCTTTTACTTTTTAAAGTATTTATTGAGAAATCTCTTTGCATAGACAGCATAGGACCTCAAACATTATATCTTCTTGCTCTAAGTCTCCTGATTTTTATTTTATCACCCTAAAACCCTATTGTCCTTTGATAAGAATTGCTGCTCACACTTTAAAGGGAAGCAAATTACTTGGGTAGCCTTGACAGCAAATGACTGAGCTAATGAATTGCTCTATCACTGCTATTAGCCTGATTATTATTAGGAGTGCTGCTCTTTTGACAGAATTAAAATGTTTCTGTCTTCTAAATTTACAGATATCCCTGTAGTTGTATTCAAGAAAGTTATAATGGAAGTCTTATTATTTTCTCCTATAGATCAAGAGATTTGTTTTCTGGAAATCATCATAATTAATATTATTAAAATTTGAGTTCCCTATATTGTAGTCATATTCTACCTGCTAAAATAAAATACATTAAATTTAATACATTGCTTTATCATATTTGAAATTTTTTCTTAGATTTTTTCATTTTTAAAATCTGCTTGTCAACTGTCCATAAAAATATGACATACATGGGCAGAATAGCAATGTATATTAGCAATTTTTCAGAAGGTATAAAAATCATGTTTTTATTTTTGTTATAAAATTAAAATTGTGGTCTTTTCATCTGAACTTACTTTTATTTTAATAGAATAGTCTATTGATACAAAATAGGCCAAGCTTTTAAATCCACAAATCAAAAAGATTCTTTTGAGATTAAAACATCTGTATAAGACTAAACCATCTCTCTCGAATTCAGGTAAGAAAGACATTGATACATCAATTTAAAGACGAATTAAATATAATTTACTCAAAGAAGAGAACTTTAGGGCCTGATTTCAAGCCAATTTACTCTAATTTTAAATTAAATTCTAACAACCTTGATTATTTATTTAGTTTCTAAGTCTACAACTCATTGAAAGTAACACTTTTATCAACAGATTGCAGCTGGAGGTGACAGCTGATAGCCTATCAGCGAAGAGATTGAAAAGCAAGAGAAAATGAAGAAAAGTCCCGTGGTAATCTAGGGGCCCGGACTGACACATTTCAACCCCCCACAGTAGGGTGGAGGGGTCCTTGCATTATAGCACAACACAATCATGCACTGGAACCCAGAGCTGAAAGTAGAATCTAGTCCAGACATAACCACCTCTTATCTGAGGGCCCTTGAGCTACTCAGTAGCTATGCGCTTCTCATCCACAGAATGGGGAGTTATTCCTGCTTTGCCTGCTCTATCAACATCATTGGTTAGGAAGACCAAATGAGATCATGTATGTATGTTAGGCTATTGATTCAGCTGCAAGTGAATTTGAATTCTCTCCCCTAGAATAAAGACTACATTTCTTAGCTTCTCTTGCAGCTGGGTGTGGACCTAGAACTAATTTCTGGCCATTGGGATGTGAGGTGAAGTCATATGTGGGTCCTCCAGGACATGCCCTCCCTTTGCCTTTCCCATTGTGGTGGTAAGAATGCAGGTGTGGTGGGGAGCCATCCTGGGCCAGGAGGATGATGGCAACAAGACCGAAGATGCTTAGATTCCTGGGCCTGCTTCAGCAGAACAAATATCTCAGCTCAGACTTTTATGTGAAATAAATTTCTGTTTTGTTTCAGCCCCTTCAATTCAGCTGCATGCAGTGTGTTTCTATCACAAATTCAGAATGACAAATGCCATGAAAATTCTGAATAGGATTTGTTATGAGATGTTTGAAAAATGAGAAAAATATTGCTGATTCTTAAGCTTAAGAATTATATCCTTAGCTCTGCACACAGAAGTAAGAATTCTCATGTGATGGTTTGCATTTTTCTTCAGCAGCTGTAGTAGGAAACAAGATTTTAGAACCCTTGGGCTGAGTACCCAGTTCTCGAGGTTCTCCCAGGGCAGGTCAGAATATGTTTATAAAGAAAGAGCTGATAAAATGGAGGCTTAGTCAGCCAGGCCTAGGACCAACGCAATATCAGCAATCCTCCTTCCCCCAAAACCCCCCCTCCCTGCCTCCTGCCCCAATCCTCCTCATAACAGTTCTTGGGAAATCAACTCTTTTCTCAGAAAATCACAGAGCAGAGGAAGGGCAGAGATTTTTCATTTCCACTAACACCACTTCCACAACTTTGCCTCAGGTTACCATGGTTACCACAAGACTTATAAATTAATTTCTGCAGAAACAGCAATCTTGGAAGCCGAGCATAGCATTCAACCAGGTGACTTCATTAATAATAGGAAATCCTACATGTAATCTACTAAAAATACAAGGATGGGTAATCTTTTCTTTCAACATTTACTTTTAATTGTTCATCAATATTCAAATTGGAGGAACAGAATTGGGAGCATAAAGAAGAGAATAGGAAAAAAAATACAGCCCTACTAGAGAATTTAATATTCCTCTACTATGGCTTTGGACATATAGCTATCAGTATAGCTTCTTTAGAATATCAATTCCTGCTGTATTGACTGCTTCTGGCCTTGACCATGGGTCATATTTTCTGGACTCTTCATATGTTTCACAATTTTTGATTTTATGTCAGATATCACATTGAAAAGGGTAATTAAAGTGCCAGTTTTGCTAATGGTGGAGTAGATTTTATTGAAATAACCCTCATACTAGTATCAATTAGAAACCTTGGGCAAAATATATATTTAATAAGTACAGGCATTAAGGAACAAAAAAAGGAGACATAAACTGGAAGGGATTACATGTAGACCTGTGTTATAGGGATTTTTCTTTGGGGCAAGGGCAACTAGAATAAGCTGAAGTGTTACTGGCCTGTGGTTAGGAAAGACAGAGTTCATCTGTGACAGAGTGGCTGGAAATTGAAAGGGTGATATTATAAAGGAGAGTGCTACCGATAGCAGATCCCTAAAATCTGCATTCAAATCCCCCGCCTCCCGAAATGCTTGGCTAATTGTAGATATACGGGAGAAACTCTGGGGAGTCTAGGGAAACCTAGTAACAGCTATAAGAGTGAAATAAAGGAGCAGAGATATTTGAGTAATGAAAGGGGACCTAAGAGGAATCTGTCTGAGTCCTGTACTGTGGAGTAGTTGGTAAACACATTAAGCTTCTACAAGTTCAGAGTGATCACCCAGTAATTTATATGTGTGCCAGGAAAAACACTCGGTAGAGAAATAACAGAAAGCATAATTTAAAAAATATATTATGTACAATGTCCAGTACATAATAAAACATTTTGAGACATGTGGAGAAATAAGAAATGAGATCCATTGTTGAAAAGAAAAAATGAATAAAAATCTGTCAGTAGAAACAACACCTGAGACAATCCAGATGTTGGAATTAGCAGAGAAAGACTGAAAAAACAACTATTATAAATATGTTTGATGCCTCAAATGAAAATATAGTCATTATATGAACAGGTGGCGAATCTAGACAAAGAAATGAAAGCTATAAAAAAAGAACCAAATGGAGATACTAGAACGGAAAAGTCCAGTATCTATAATAAATATAATTTATTGGCTTAATATTATACTGAAGTATGCAGAATAACAGGTTCTGAAAAGAGATTAATAGCAATTATTCAATCTGAAGGAAAAAAAGAAAAAGATAATAAATAAATATTATCAGTATGAATAACTTTATGACAATGAATTCATCATGCATTAGATAAACTTCATTTAGGCATGAGTTAAAGTGCTGTTGGTGGTAAGTTTGATGATAATGAAATAACAACATATATAAAATAAGGTATCTATAAACAGAAACACACATAAAAAAGGTTATATATTGATCAGTTGATAAAATGTTGTGACCAGAGGATTGCAGGAACCTAACTCTGTATTTCCCCTACGATCAATGGTTCAGTATTTGTTAATCCAGTGTTTGTAGTTTATAGAACATAACTACCTTGAATAATGAGAATCGGCTATATGCTTTTTTCAAAACTGGACAAATCAAAGATAGACCACGTGTCGCATGTTATCTAAAAAATGGACAGTGTATTTCTGTCTAAAGGTGAAAACTATTGCTATTATTCCTATTCTATAGACTAAATATTAAATGTGTAAACCTTGCTACCTTGTTTGTAGCAACTGGTCCCTGAAGGCATTTCTCGAACAATCCTATGTGTCTGGAGCTGGGAAGTTGCCAGAACCATGATAGAAAACAATGAGCCAGAGATTCAGACAACAGGGACTGCCATAGAAGATAATTTCCTAATCTTGGGGAAAGTAATACTTTACACTTCGGGGCTAATGGGATATAGAATAAGAATCATATCACTTAAGAAAATGATGGCAGCCGAAGCCGGTTTGGCTCAGTGGATAGAGAGTCGGCCTGCGGACTGAAAGGTCCCAGGTTCGATTCCGGTCAAGGGCATGTACCTGGGTTGCGGGCACAACCCCAGTGGGAGATGTGCAGGAGGCAGCTGATCCATGTTTCTCTCTCATCGATATTTCTGGCTCTCTATCTCTCTCCCTTCCTCTCTTTGAAGAATCAATAAAATATATTTAAAAAAAAAAAGAAAAAGGAAATGATGGAAAGTAAACACCATCTTAAATGACAAATCTGAAGCTGGTATTGGTTTCTCAAGGTGACATGTTCAGAATTCTGAGCTGCATTTGGATTGCATCTGGGCTCACTGGGGAGAAAGTGCCATGACTGACGGTGATGGCTGCCATGCTGTCCATCTGCCAATCCCGGCCTCAGCAACGTGAGGGAGCACCATGAAGGGACAGCACAGAGACAAGGGGAGCAGAGTGCACGGAGGGGGAACTTCCCCTTCTTCCCAGTTCTGCTCTGGGCTGCCCATGCTGTCGGCAGCGAAAAGGCACACACGGCAGGACAGGGCCAACCCGGGCTTTGGGGAAAACACAGGGCCTGGACCTTCAGGAGGCCCTGGGAATGCTCCGGTTCTGTCTGGAATGTTTCAGGAAATTCCTTTCTTCTTGGGGAGACTTAACTCTTGCTCCTGAAATCGCAGTCTTCATACATTATCTTATTTTATTACATGAGAAAAAATACTGAAGAAGAGTAGAGCAATTAGGCATCTAGGAAAGGCCTGTTTGGTATATTTGACCCCCCATTAACCTCTGAAATAATAAATCATTCTTTAAGTTATTGTTGTATTTTCTGGCCTTAGAATCAGTAAGGATTAACAGGTTGCACTCCCATATCTAAATGAGGATTTTAAAAAATTAAACAGCTCGCACAATACATAGGAGGAATTCAATATTTAGTGAACAAGGATTAAATAAAAGACTGGCAGATAAGGAAGAAGGTCTTTCTACTGAAATAATGGGAAGGAAAAGAAGCCTTACCTCTGGAAACTTTTTGAAATTCATATTTCATATGAAAGCAGAATTACCTTTTGAGGTTATTGAGGTTTCAAGTCATTTTTTTTTCTTGCAGACTACTTTTTCTTACTTTCATTTAGAAAGAATTGAATAGCTCTTTCTTACTTTCATTTTAAGAAGAGTTGTTCTCTTTTGAAAATGCATTTGCCTTTGCACTATTTGCTCTTATAAAACCATTCTCTCTAAATTGCTTTATATTTCAAAGTGAAGCTATGAAATATCCACAAAATATGATCAACACTTGATGGAGAGCAATGCACGGCATAGCAGAAGAACTGCATTGAGAAAAAAATAAAAGAGAAAGCGGAGGGACAAGTCTGTTCTAATTAGTACCTCTGGCCCACAAGAAAAAAAGCAGCTTATTTCAGAATTAATTTTGTTTGTTTGTTTGTTTTTAGTATTTGTGCGTAAAAAATAAATTTAAAAGACAAGTGAGTTAGAAAAAATCAAACAACTCAATGGAAAAGTGGGCAAATGACTTATCAGATGCCACACAAAATGACCAACTTATGAAAACACTAGAGGCCCAGTGCATGAAATGTGTGCACTTGGGGGGGGGGGGTGGTCCCTCAGCCTGGATTGCAAGAGGGAGCAGGTCAGGCCGAGGGACCCCACTGGTGCACAGTCGGGGCTGGAGAGGGACATGGGAGGTTGGCTAGCCAGGGAGGGACTGCGGGAGGGCTCCAGGGCGTGTCTGGCCCATCTTGCTCAGTTCCAATAGGCCAGACACTCCTACTGGTTGGAGCATCTGTCCCTTGGTGGTCAGTGCACATCATAGCGACTAGTCAACCAGTCGACTGTCTGCCCCCTGGTGGTCAGTGCACGTCATAGCGAGCGGTTGAGTAGCCTTAGCATATCATTAGCATATTGTGCTTTGATTGGTTGAATGGCCGACCGAACTACCGGATTCTTAGCATATTAGGCTTTTATTATATAGGATGCTTACTTAATACCATTGGTTATTACACCACTATAATACCACTAGAGTAGCTGGTATTCTACACGCTAGAATAGCTAAAATGAAAACCGAAAACATATACTAGCAAGCATTGGTGAGAATGAGAAGTGCTGCTGGTGGGGACGTACTATGATACCATGACTCAGTGACACTGTTTGGCAGCATGTACTAATGCTGAGCTTATGCATATCTGTCCACCCGGGAATTCCCCTCCTTGGGGATACACCCAACAGAACTTGCTCCAAAGGACAAGTACTATGTTTATAGTTGCATTGCTCACAATAGCCAAAATCTGGAAACTTCCCAAATCCCTCCCATGGTAAAATGGATCAGTTGTGGAATGTTCCTGAAATGGAATACTATCAAATAATGAGAATGATTTAAACTACATGCAGTAACATGAATGAGTCCAACAAACATAAAAGTGAGCAAAAGAAGCCTTGCGTAAGAGTGCACACTGCATGACTGCATTCATGCGAAGTGCAAAACCAGGCAAGACTGATTACTGTTAGAAGGCAGGATGCTGCTGGGCACCCTTGGCGGGGGGTGGAGATTGTTGATTGGAAGGGAGCATGAGGAGGGCTTCCAGGGGCTGATAATACTCTGTTTCTTGATTTAGTGCTAATTACACAGGCGTGATCAGCTTGTGAAAATTCATTGCGCTGTACATTCCTAATGTCTACACTAATAATTTCTGTAATGTCATTTTTTGCAGCTGCAGCCTTAAATAGTTTTAGAAATTATTTTAGAAAAGTTACAATCTGGCATTTCCTTCTGTCTGACGTAAAGCAACAGAGAGAAACAAGCTGTGGGGTGCTGGAGCTGGCTTGTCTTCACTCTCTTCCCAACCCCAAGGCCAGTGCTCTCATGTCGGGTCGCCTGAAGTCAGCCATGGCAAATGCTAAAAATCAGAGCTTCCCATAGTTCCCAGCACACCACTGAATAACAGCAGTAACAACAACAAAAACCCCACACATCCATTTCTTCGGCATAAATGATAATCACTCAAAATGGAAGGAATTTGGCTTCAACATTAACAATACATTACTCCTCTTAGAAGGTCAGCACCGAACGGGCTCTTGCACTGAAATAAGGCACTCCAGTCCAGGTTCCCAGCTCAACTCCAGCTTCAGACTCTCCAGGATGAGGGAGTGAGGAGGCATGAGCATTCTTACCCTTAGTGTTCACCTTTTCTCTCTCTCAATCAAATGTCATTTTTTCATTTTAGAAAGTAAATGTCAAAAACAGCTTTTTCGTTCCTTCTTGATCCCCCTCCGCCCCACCCTTTTCTTTCTCTGCCAGTAAAAGACAAGGAGTGTCATCTATAGACAAGGTCATTACCGATCCACCAGTGGGTTGTTCCTCTGGGGGTTTGGAAGCAAAGCTCAAAGCCGGGCAGCCTGTGCTCTCCTCTCCCCCCTTAGCTGCCTCCTGAGCTGTCAGCCTCCCTCCTACACGGCTCTGGAGCCCCTGGGGCACCTCCAAGATCGGGGTCAAACGAGGGGAATGAAAGATGCTGCAGCTACCTGGTCTACCTTCCTTTGATCACGAACTGTGGAAGCTCCAACTGAGAAACTGGAATCAGGAGGAAAATTAAAGTGTCTCTTACAAAGGCACAAGCAGCAGGTAGCAGACAGTTTTATCTAAGAAACTCTTGTCAGGAACTGGTCCAGAGAAACATCAATAAATCTAGGTCCCAATTAAACCTGCCACCGACAGGGACCTTAGTTCCCATCTAATTCTACATCCTTATTCTACACACGAGAAGGTGGAGGTCCTGAGGAGTCAAGTAGGTTGTCCAAGAGGTAGACACCATCACAGCAGGGGCCTCTAACTCTGCATCTCCTTCCTTTTCTATTATACTTGGCCACCAGTATTCTAAATTCCTTGATGGACGCCCACCCCCCCCAACCCTCTCCCCCACACTCCATGTTAATGTTTCTGAAATTGGGAAGTACCTTACAATGCTTTAAAAAAATTATTTTCCTTGTGTGTTTTTTCCTGGAATCTGGGCAATGTGGATTTACAACAGATTTTTACGTTTGGAAATGCCTACCAGTTTTTTTATATACTGAAAACGTCTCTAGTACATATAAAATACAATTGGTTTATGCAAAGTTTCCAGGAACACGTGCCCACGTGGGGCTGCATTTTGGAAACATTTCTTAGCAGCTTGTTGCCTGTCACGTTTTCCCCCCATTTTTGCTGCCCTCCTTTAAGTCGTGGCCTGAATTCCTTGCAAAGACCCAGAGGCGAGTGAGAGTCAGAAAGCCTTGGATCAGGCTCTGGTGAGAAACAAATGGCACCACAGATGGCTGAGCTGTCCTAACGCTCAAGACTGTGGGGGGAGGGGTCTGATCCAGCTGAGTTTCTCATTTCTCACTTCTAACTCACCCAACGTGGAAGTTAATTTTATGTGTCAGCCTGACTGAGTGCCCAGATATTTAACTAAATATTACTCCTGGATGTGTCTGAGAGGGTGATTCTAGGTGAGATTGGTATTTGAATTGGTAGACTGAGTAAAGCAGATTGCCCTCCCCGGAGCGGGCAGGGGTCATCCTAAACAGAAGGCCTAAACAGAACACAAAGGTGGAGGAAGATAGAATTTGTTCTCTACACCTGCCCGCGTGAGCTGGGACATTGGTCTCCTCCTGCCCTCAGACTTGGAATTACACCGTTGGCTCTCCTGGTGCCTGCTTGGGTCTCCAGGTTGCAGATGGCAGATCATGGGACTTCTCAGACCCCAAGTGCACGAGCCAATTCCTTACAATAAACCATATATAATAAATCCAGTCCTCATCACCACCCCAGGGCTAGGCAGAAATTACCAGTCCCATTTAACAGGTAACACTAGCACACATGAAAGATGCACTTATTCTGGCCAGGCTCTGTTCCAAGGGCTTTGTGTCCACCATTCCTTTCATCCTCACAACAATCCTTGGAGGCTGGTCTGATTATTATGTCCATTTTACAGATGAGAAAACCAAGGCACAGAGAGGTCAAGGGATTCACCCAAGTTCACACAGCTAAGTGATGAGAATGTCAGGGATCAAACCCAGGCATCTGCCTCAAGGCCCATGTCCTGAACCCTTCCACTGTGATGCCTGAATTATAGTAGACCCAGGAAGAGAGCCCAGCTTTTCTGACCCTATACCAGTAAGCTGCACAAGACCATGCAGGCAATCCCCACCAATGCTTCATCAAGAAAAGGCCTCTTCCGCTGGGCTCTAGTCCTGTGGCCCTCACTCTCATTTCAGTGCTTGCTATAAAACGGCTTAACCAGAGACTAGTTTTTGCATTTCTGCCATGTTCATTCTATTTCCTGTTTCTCCTGTTTTATTGTCTGTTCCCTGAATCCCTGCTATGCATCTCAGATTCTCCTAGCTTATATATGTGTCAAAACGCTGTCATCATTTGCTCCCAAGCATTGATGTGACAACTTCATAATGGCATACATGATCAGCTGCTTTTAGGAGCAGGCAGGAAGGAGTCTCATTTCCTGTAGGTGTCATGGTTACCTTGTTGGGTATTTTAAAGTTTGAGGTAAGGTGGTCATGAGCTATCAGACTTAAGTCCTGGCCCTCAGTCTCAGCTTCGACATGGACAATGTGCTCCTAACTCACTTCTAATGATCCCCACTGTTAAGTCAAAGAAAGAGTTCATGGTGGACAAGACACTGATATGAAGTCACATTTCATAGCACAGTTTACACAGCAAATCTTTTTCCAGCAACAGTTGTTCCACAACTTTGGTTTTAATATGTTACAAGAACCAGTTCTTCTCAGAGGCACTTGGGAATTAAAGTAGTCAAACACCATTATCTGTGTAACTGTTATTTAGTCCTCTTTTTGGGCATATAAAAGTGCTTTGTTTATGTGATCAAACTGGAAATCTCCCTTACTGTGTGGATTTCCCCAGCTGAGCAGCTGGATAAAACCAAAGCTTAGTACCAGTTAAACAGCCAGTGGCCTCATGCTGCACCATCCATATCCTGAGTCTGAATTAACAGTAAGGGCCTCACCCAGCCCACCCTGGGCCTTGAAGTAGTTACAATGAGTTGGAGCTTTGAATACAGATCATATAAATGCCTGGGAAGATTAAAGAACACTATGACAGGAAGGAATGCAGTGGGTTTAATATACCAATGATAAATATGATTTAATCCTTAAAGAAAATTAGATGATGTAAACAAATACTAAATGAAATTAATTTTCAAGTCTAATATTTTTGCAAATTTTATACCAATCCCTTCAGACATACTAGTTTTAAAATGTCTCTAAAAACACTGGGTTATTTTTTATGGCTGTATCTCACAATAATAACCTTTTGTACATAAAATTTTAGAAAACTTAATAATTGACCATAACCCAAAAGCTGTAACAACATGCAAACTGATAATATAAATGGTGACTTGATGATTTTGTCCTCATAAAAGTAAATAGAAGCTTGAGGGACTAAAACTATAATATAATTGGACTATTTGGCTCCACTCAGAAGAGAGTAATTGACCAGTCTTTGGCTAGCCTCCAAATTGAGTAATAATCTTCTGCCTATTAAATCATTCCTTCCCTGTTTTGTAGATTAAATTTATAAATTATTCTGTACTTCCTGCTCTCAACGTAAGCAGAGCTTCCAAGTTCTATTATATATCCATCATATTTAATTTCAGTGGTGGCTTTTTGTCAATGGATTCTGTGTTTGTATTTAGTTAAATCATTTTATGACATGTTTCAAAAGAAAAGAGTTACGTGAGTACCTTTTTATACAACCCAGATGTGTATGTTATCATCTTATTTTAACATTACAGGTGACCAGCCAAGTACATTACACTAATCTACTGTTGGGATCAGTGCCCACCCTGAAGTTGCTGCCCACAAGGTATGAGTGGAGGAGCTGTCAGCACTGGGACCTTCCCTGGGAGGGAAGTCAGGGTTGAGAAAGCCAGTGTTAGGCTGGAGGCAGAAGGTGCTCAAGCCAGGTGGACTGGGCAGTGACACTCCCCAGAAGTTGCAGGTCAAGGTTCTGGAGCTGGATGAGAAGACCAGACACACAGTGGTCAGAACAAGGCATGGAGATGATCAGGAAAGAAGGCTCATACATTGAAACCAAATCTGGGCGCACACACAGAAGATTCACAGGAGACCACAGGCCGGAAGAGAAGAAGGGAGTACCAGTGGTCAGTAAGGGGCCAACAAAGCTGGCAAGTAGTGCCCCTGGAGGGGAGAGGAGCAGCGGGAGGCTCTCTTTTGCTTCATCCATAAACTTCCTTTGTGCTTTTGGCTTGAGCAGGAGCCAGTCAGTCAGCCAATGCAAGGGGATAGCTGTGCTGCATTGCAGCAGTTCCCCCGTGTAAGGGACAAAGCAAAACCTCATCTGTACAGATTTCTCCTTTTCCACCCTTGTGCTGAAACTCCTACCATTAGAGGGATCCTTTGAGCAAAGGCACTATCTATTAAAAGCCAATGTTAAAAAAGTAAGACCTTACTTATAATGAGGAAATTATTAACTCAATAGTATAGACATATATACTATGCCCTTAAAGATACAATAACAAGGGTAAGGTAAACTTTGGACTATAGAAGAAAACCTGTGATTATCGTTGTCTGGGGGTGTAGGAGAGCCTCCAAAGAGAGAATTAGTGTTTCAGTTGAGCTTCTTTGAACACACACACACACACACACACACACACACAGAAATCAAAGTTTTCTGATAATATGTACTGTTTGTCTTTGGTGATGTACTGAAGTGTTCTGGGATTTATTGTTCTGACTTTGGAGGGTGTTGGGCAAATGTTCTCAAAGATCCAATGTCCCTTCTATCCATTCATAACTCTTAAATGTAGTAGAGAAGCCACCACCTTGACACCCTACAGTGACTTTTTTGGATACCACATTGGTAGTAGCAGAAATCATAGCCCCGCTGGGACTTGATAATATTGTACTTCATTATCACAGTCAGGAGAAGTGGAACTAGAGGTAAGGAGGAAGCTTCCCACCACATCCACGACCTGGTTAGCTAAGTTATTTCCCCCTCCTGCTTTTGGACTTTTCCATGTTTTCTATCCGTCAGGAGCCAATCCTGGTAGGGCTTATGCAAGTTCTGCCTCAGAACTGGCTAATAAAGGTTTGTGGGCAAGGAATTAGCAGTAGGTGCTGGTGGGCCAGTCTTGACAAGTTTTCCCTCATGCTCAGCTCTATGTCTGTTTTTTATTTCTTATAAGTATCTCTAAGGGATAAGAGGCTCACATCTCTGTTCTTTAAATTTTATAAATGAAAAAGTTCCCAGAATATAAAAAGAACTCTTACAACTCAACAATAAAAGAGAAGTAACCCAATTTAAAATGGGCAAAGGATTTGAATAGACATTTCTCTAAAAATATATAAAAAAAAGCCAACAAACACATGAAAAAGATGCTCCATATCACTAGTCACTGCAAATCAAAACCATAATGAGACACCACTTCACAACCATTAGGGTGACTCTAGTCAAAAAGACAGACAATAACAAGTATTGGGGAGGATATGGAGAAACTGGAACCCTCATACATTGCTGACACAAATGTAAGACTGTACAGCCTTTTAGAAAACAAGAATCAAGGACCTTCTCAATGTTAGAAGCTTTAAAATTATCTTTGCTTTGTGGTTTTAAAGATTCATGTAAAATATGTATGTGCTGATCTGCCAATTAATACCAAAAGTTTAAGTAATATGTTTTCCCACAAAATTATTATATGCAGTGACCAGAGGCGTCAGAAATCCATGTCCCAGTCTGGGAGTAAAGGTGCTACTTTTGAACTGTAAGGAAATAGTAGTTACATTCCATATCCTTATTGTGCTGGTGGAAGCCAGCTTGGAAATCAGTGCTTATATAAGTCTCTATATACTACATTTCTTGATCCTCAAAGGGGAAAGTAGGGAAAATTGTATTTAATCCTGAATAATATTTTAAATTTTACCAATGTCAGATTCGCTTCCATAATGGGAGAAGATAGCCATAAAGCACAAGCTGAATGTAGACATCAAGCTTCCTCACACCGCACTGATTGTGTGCTGAAATGTGTTTATCATATTTCTTTTCTAAGTCTTGGCCAGATGACTGATGGTCAATAAAATCAATATAACTGCTTGCTAAAAGCACCACAGATTTCTCTGTGCCATGTAAGATTTATTAGATTGTTTGGAAGTCCAATTTTACACTTGATTTTGTTACTAATGCTCTTGGGATAACATGCGGGGGGGGGGGGGGGGGGTTGGCATAGGATACGCTACACCCATTCATCAATTTCATAAATTGGTGTATCTGGGTGATGGCATGAATATCTCTATGCAAAAACTGCTACGCAGTGGACTACACGCGTCTACAGTAAAATCACTTGTTGGTTATTTGTACTGATGGAAAGAAACTGAAGTACTGATGATCAAAAATGGTACATTATGTTATAGAGTCATTTGCCTTTGGCTTTTGATGAGTTGTAATACAATTGAACCTGTGTATATTTAACGTGCCAAGCATTTGCTCCCTACAAAATAAAAAAGCCTTATTGGGTAGAAACTGTTTAACTTCTGATATTCACGTTTGTTTCTCTCGGCAACCTGCCTTGTTCGTAGACTAAGTAATGGTTTAGACGGATGACACCACAGCTCAGAGGAGTATGGCCCTCCCACAGGCTGGTACTGGAACACGGGAGAGAGTGGTAAGTATTTGGTGTCAAACAGTTGCTTCCAAAAATGCAAGCTGCAAGCTACGTAAGGGTAAAAAGAGGATAAACAAAAATCTCAAAAAAAAAAAAGCTGAGGTGATGCTCTCTGGCTGGAAATCAGTTCACACGCATAAATCAGCAGCAGGTGAGACTGAACCGGCTAACGACAGAGGGGGCCACTCCCACACCACACAACAGTGTTGAGCATTCTACATGCCATGCCAATTCTTTAAGAAACAGTTCCTTCTTTGATCAGAAATAATAGCACAAAACATGCAAGGCTTATGAGAAACGATGTTATCTGGCAGTGCTTAAGTTCGTTTTTAAACAATAGGCTTTTCCAGTTCATAGATTGCTTTCAATATTATGGTAAAAGCGGGTCCGGCATGTATTCTTGAACAGGAATACATGTATTTTCTCTCAACCACCTTTGCAAAAGGTACAAGAGAAAAACTGAAAGCGAGTATAAAGCAGATACCTGCTTACAGGTTTAAACATCTTTTTATGTTTTCGCAGATAAACTTATAAATGTTTTAGGTGTGCAGAGATAAAGATACTTAAAATGCCCCCCAAACCCCAAAACAAAACAAACAGAAAACAAAACAAAACAAAAACCCACCTAAAAACCATCCTCTACTTATTCTTTTGTCATTTCTGTCTAAGAAAAAAAAAACAAACCTCTAGTTTTTGGTGCCTTTTTAAGTCTTGTACCTGAGGTGAATGTCTCACTTGCCTCTCCCTAGTCTTCTGCACCCACCTAACCAAAGGGGCAGAGCCAGGACCCAGACGGCATCAGGAAACACCTGACTCAAGTTGAGCCAATTGGATTCTTTCTCTAAACTTGAAAATGTCAACTAAGAGACACTAGTTAGTGCAGACTTGAACTGAAATGTCGAGCTGATTCTGGGCTAGAGGAGTCATGTAGGGCCTCATGCAGGCTAAGGAGAGAGAGAGAGAGAGAGAGAGAGAGAGAGAGAGACAATATTATTTGTTCAAAATATTGTCTGCCCACCTCTACAGAACTCTTCTCTTGTGCCTCTCTCTGTTAGAAGAGTGTATTTCCTGCGACACAAACATCAGGTTGGGCCACATGACCTGTTTGAGCCGATGGGCTGTAAGGGGAGTGACATGTCACATCTGAGTAGGATCTGTAAGGGCCATTGAGGGGTTCTGCTTTGCTCTCTTTCCTCTGCCATAAGTTTGGCATATCTCAAATACTCTCTTTCAGCCTAAGTCCAAGAATAAGGAGGATGAAGAGGAGGGCCACAGCTAAGTCTCAGTGGGCATTGACATGAGTAAGAAATTACATGCTGCGGTTGTAATTCACTGAGACTTGGAAATTGTGACTGCAGCATATCTTAGTCCAAACTGATGAGTATGGAGAGTGAACTTAGTTTCCAGCTTTCTAGTTCCATTCTCTCTGTGAGTTGATTTTGTTTCATTTCCCATGAATTCCTCTGAGATCACCTAAGTGGGGTTATAACCAACAATCCCTCATAAAACTGACAAAAATGATATTATGTAGAACTATTTCATTCTTAAACATTTATCTTGTAATGAATCTTATCCTCTGTGCCAAGGTTCAGTTATATGCATACACACACTTTGACAAATGTTTAGGTGCGAGAAGTGCAATTTATTGTATTCATGGTAAAGGTAAATTTTGTCTGTGCATTATCTTATTACTTAATAACAGATGACTGTGATCATTTTCTCTTACTTTTTGCAAACTGTGATTTGACCCTGAATTCCAATTAATAGCATCTTTTCGTGGCATATACAGGAAGAACAATTTATAATACCTCAACATAATAATAATATATTCACTGGAGAATCTGAAAAAAACCTGAGTCATATCAGTTATCATTTTTAGCTTCGTTATTGAAAAACAAGATACTTTCGTTTAATATACAAATAAACCTGTGGGTAGCATTCTTATTCCCTGAGCTTTCTCTCTGGACCTGTAATGATGTAGTTCCCTCTTTTAGGCCACCATCCAGAGTAGCCTTTGTACTATACTCTGTGTTCTGGAAGGAGCGAGCAAAGTACTCCAAGCTGGGGGGTGAGATTTTTATGTAGTAGTTGTTGACTAGTGAGACAATAACTTCTGTTTTATTAAAAAACCTTCTCCTGGGTCAAACTGAAGTTAGTAAGTTGTAAACATTTACTTTTTTTTTTTTTTTCAAAATACCTCCACAGTATAGTTTTAGCTCCTTTGCATCCTTGTGGGTAGGAAGCACAGAGAGGTTATGAGACTTGCTTTACGTTACCAGCAAGTAAGTGGTAACATCAGATCTGGAACCCAGATCTCCTGTCATCTAGTTCTTTCCATTATGTCTCAGTACAAAGAGGAAAATTTTGTTTATCTGTAACATTCTCCTTAATGCCTCTAAGAATGTTTACATTACACACAGAATGTTCTGATTGGACTAGAAGTAAACTTTTTAAAAATTAAAAAACATGAACATATGCTACCTGTTACATTAACCACGGTAATGTCTTAGATTATATTGTGTTTACTGTTGATATATAGTTAACTGAATATCACTTTAGTTACATTAAATAACACATTTTCCTACAGAAATATTTGACGAGATGTCACTATACTGCAAAGCAGATATTTCTTCTCCAGAATACTTTGAAAAACAAAGCACAACAACTGACAGTTTATTTTAAAATGTTGTAAATTGCAAATCATCATCAACAACAACAAAAAAGAAGATAGAAATAACATTTGAGAATGAATGAATAGTTAGTGTTTAGGATGCAAAGAAAAAGTAAATCCTCGCACAACAGCATAAACACAAAGCTGGCCACAAATATATCACTGATTCAATAATTGATAAAACACATTAGGAATCAAGAATAATGTTAGATTTAGGAATGTGAATTGCTAAAAATTACAAAGTAATAATAATGATTACAATGATATATTTGAAAGTATCTACAAAATGATTTGTTTTGTGTGTGTACAATTCTTTATACCAACCTAAATTAGATAAAGGAACATAGCAAGTGCTGATACTAAATAAAACTAATAGCAGATATTTATCTTTTAATGCCTCTTCTTGCATTGCAATTTTTCATGGATTTTGAAGGTCATATATGTCTGAAAAGTATTTTAATTTGGTCAATTGACAACAGATATATTTTAACTAGTTTTAAAAATTATTTAAAAATAACTTCAGTCATTTGTTCTTGAGTCAGATAATGACTTAGTGCCCAAGGAAAATGTTTATTCACTAGAGGCCCGATGCACAAAATTCGTGAAAGGGGCTTGGCCCTCGAAGCCCTGGCTTCGTCCGGAAGGTCATTCAGCTGTTCAGTCTAATTAGCATATTACGCTTTTATTATTATAGATAAGATTTTCTTTATCATTAGAAATGGCTAATTAACATGGTAGACTGTTAATGAAAACTTTCGGGTCTAGTAATCACCTGTGTAGAGAACTAATTGCCCAACTTTGGGAGAATTAATTAGTGTAAATCTTTGTTCTTTTATGTCTTAAAGAGCATAAAACTTCCAGCCCATGAGCTTTTTCTGAGGATAGAGGTATCATTAACTATATGAGGAAGATCAAGCGTTAACACATTAACTACCCTATTAAACAGATAACATGGGGGAGTAATGTTTGTTGTTCATCAACAGATGGTAAGTGAATGTTTAAATCTGTCATCCTTCTTCCTTATTTTTTTCTTGGAAGTTTAATAATCCTGATATTGACTGACCAAATTTATACCTATTTACTATTTTTGAAAAAATCAGCATAAGATTAGAGAAGAAATTATCTTTAAAAAAAGCAAGCCAACATTCCCTTCTTAGCCTATTTAAATCTCAAGGGCTTTAACATTATTCTTTTTTAGCAGGCATCTAAATTTCAACCCAGTCCATATCACAGAGTCTACTCACAGCTTCCCATTACTGATAAAACAAATGGTTTAACATTTCAAATCTGCATGGGGCTAGACAGGTTTAAAGGTGTTTTTTTTTTAGTCTTAATGGATAAAGTACTTTAGGCTCTTGTTCACAGAAAAATAACGCTCTTGTTTGACCATCCTAATTAGTGTGTGGCTCAAAGTTCCTCTTTCCAGATAGGGTGATTAATTTCTTAGTTCCAAGGATAGAAAGGCAATTCAACATAGCAGTTTAAGAGTGAATGCACACAATTAAATGAAAACTGACTGTGAACTAAATTTTTGAAAACACTCAAAATTGTCATTTAAAAACACTTAAATTGAAGCATTTTCAAAATAATGGCATGTGCCTAGTGGAGCTCAAATTTGTGCTGAATTAGATCTCCAGCAAGACTAACATGGTTTGATAGGTTATGTGTGAGAACACAAATGACTGTAAATGTGGATCACGGGCAATTAATATTGAGTTGAGAAACCCTCCCTGATTGCTGAAAGTGGTGTGTGTGTGTTTTCATTCTGTAAATGAAATATCAATGGCCTCTCTCAAAGGCCAGGCCTAAGGAATGCTGGGAAATCCTGAGTGGGGGCATAGCCGAGGGGACTGAACACCATCTTTAGGCCCGGCCTTATCCCTGGGCTTGCAATGAAATGATGTGAAGAAACCCTCCCTACAACAATCTGGGACCCCTGCCCTACCCTTCACACCCCCACTGAATGGATTACTTAAAAAGTAGAAGTCACATTTGTGTACATCTCAAGAATGGTTCCCTTCCTTCCAAGCCCTGTGGACATAACATTATAAAGATCTCTTTCCTCTTTTTTAAAAAATTATTTTTATTGATTTCAGAGAGGAAGGGAGAGGGAGAGAGAGAAACATCAATGAGAGAGAATCATTGATCAGCTGCCTCCTGCACATCCCTCACTGGGGACTGAGTCCACAACCTGGGTATATGCCCTTGACCAGAAAGGAAACCGGGACCCTTCAGTCCACAGGCCAATGCTCAATCCACTGAGCCAGACTGGCCAGGGCGGGTCTCTTTCCTCTTGAAGCTTATTCTCTAGGGTATGGGGATGGAGGGAGAGGAGGGAAGCAGCAGACATACAAAAAGAACATAATTAAAACATAGAGCATGCCAGATAGTGATAACTTCTACTGAGAAAAATAAAGTAGGAAGGAAACGAAAGGATGTCTGAGATGGTGGCAGCAACTGTGGTCAGGACAAAGGTGACATCTGAGCAAAGATCTGAAGGAGGCAAGAGAGTGAGCCACTCAGATATGGGGATAGCACGTTGGGGAAGAGCACCTTGGGCTGAGGGAGCATCCGATGCAAAGGCTCTGGGGCCAGAAGGTGCCTGGTGCTGGCTGAGGGACAGCAAGAGGGACATTGTGGCTGGAGCAGAGGGAATGAGGAGGAGGAAATGTCATCGATGAGGCAGGTCAAAGGGGAACAAGTCATGTAGGTCTTGGCGGAAACGTCATCAAAAGAGACCAGAAAGATAAATCTGGTAACAGGTGTCTCAAAGTTTACACAGAGGAAAGGGATTGAATCTTGGACAAACGGGTGGGTGGGAGATTGGCAGGACGGGATGACCCTGGGAGAGACGCTTGCCCAGCCTTCAGGCCTTGACTGCACCTAAGCTCAGGTCCTGCTACTCCAGCCATAGGTCCCCTGGAGAGGGTCGGAATCTAAGCCTGCAGGCCCAGGTGCCAAGGCGACCATAGCATTTAGGATTTCCCCACCCCACTCCTCACTCCTCTGCCTCCCGAGCGCAAAGCACGGGCCCCCACGCAGCCCCTCCAGCAGGTTCGCGGCGTCTGGGCACGCGCAGACTCATCAGTATTCCGCCCGTGGCTTTCTCTCGCCCCCACGGAGACTGTGACGCCTGCGATCTAACAGCTCCAGCCCCGGAGGTCCTCGCCACCCAACCGCCCCCACCTCCTCCCCAAGGACCATGGCCAGAGCCCAGCAGCCTGCTTTGCCCTGGAGCGACCCTGGCGGCCCTGGGCACTGGTGCTGCTCTGCCCAGTCACGCAGAGCTTTCCCGCATGCTGGCCTCAACCTCAAACAGCTCGTCTGCTTCGGAGAGGGGGCTCCCTGCGCCTGGATCACCCGCAACGCCCCCGGGAGACCCGCTCTAAGGCATCCCCGCAGCAACTCTCTGGGGATAGTCAACTCCAGTGTGCTCGGTTTAAGATCCGCCTGCGCTTCCTGCAATGCACCAGACGGGGGAAGCAAATGCTGTAGGCACCTGCATTGCGCCCCCGCTGGGATGCACTGTGCGCAAAAGAGGAGGACTGTCTGCGCAAAACCGAGGGATCGGAGGCGCGGGGAGTTAGGGGTGGGTTTCTTAGGACTCACCTTGTGCAGTTTCCACATGGCCCCCAGAGCCTTGACTTCGTGGCTGGAGTGTTTGCCTTCCTCCAAGCACTGATAGCACACGGGCATCTTGCACTGCACGCAGTACATGCTGTGGTTCTCCAGCTCGTGGTCTGTGCAGGTGGAGACCTTGCGCGGGCTCAGCCGCCGGCTCACGCGGCCCTGGGCCGGAGGCACCAGGCGGTGCTTGGCTAGGGGGCCCCGGGGCGGATGGCAGCGAAGGCGGCACGGATCGCAGTAGAAGACATCGCACTGTTCGCACATGACGGTGGCCTCCTTGGGCGCCTTCTCGCAGAGCTGGCACTTGAGGGCCGCGGCTTTGCTCTGCTGGTAGCGGTCAATGACCCCTTCCAGGACGCGGTTCTTGGGGAAGCCACGGAGACCCCGGTCATCCAGGATGAGACTGCGGTGGCACTGGGGGCAGGTGATACAGGAGTTGCGGGGCACCGGGGCCAAGGCCGGTGACAGGTGGGTGGCCGGTGGCGGCATAGCCGGGGGGAACACGCGGACTCCGTTGGGGGACTTCTGGCACGGAGTAGTGGGGGCGCTGGCAAAACCCCCATAGGAACCATAGCCGCTGTCCGCTTCGCTGTACAGGCTCATCTTGTCCAGGTCCAGGTAGTCATAGTCGGAGACCCCGGAGCCCGAGGCCCGACGGCTCTGGGGGGACTCGGACTCCGGGGTTTGCACCAGGATGTTGCGAGCGCACGCCTGACATAAATTGTGGGAGCAGGGCAGGATGATGGGCTCCCGATAGAAGGACCCGCACACGGGGCATTTTAACTCTTCTTCCATCTCTTCCATGGGGACCCGGGTGGGAGCGAGGCAGCCGCGGCTGCAACGGGCAACTGAGCTGGCGAGGTGGCCGACAGGTCGGTAGTGTCCAGCACCTTGGCCAGCGGCGGCAGCGAGTCCCGAGTCGCCGAGGCGCGGACTACCTGTGAGACGCGCTCCCTGTGAGCTGCTGCACCGCGGCGCCGGGCCAGCCCGGGACCGCCCACTTCTGCCCTCCTAGTCCCGCCCCTGCCTGTAAACAGCGGTCTATTGGGCGGCAGGCAAGAACGCGAAGCTATTATTGGCCAAACGCCCCGTCCCTCCCCCTTCTCCGCAGGCCAGAGTGGATTTGGTGGAGGATCTGAGGACGGGGGAAGTCTGCGCTCCCCGCTGCATGATCTCGGGAGGGGGCTGGCGTGGGCTGGCGAGGGGACTCGGAAGGAGGAATTAGGCGGGATGACTCATCCCTCGCCCCGCTTTCTTCCGACTCCGGTGCAGTCACCCAGGAACGGGGGGCGTGAGAAACCCCTCCCCGCAGCGAGGAGGCTGGCGGAGGGGGCTGGTGCTTCTCGCCAAGACTCTGTGTTTGGCTTTGAGCAGACCCCCCCTTCTTCTTCCGCTGCTGGCAGCCTCGGCAGGCCCTCGCTGAGGCCCGGGTTTCTGTATGGCAGCCAGGCTTTTGTCCCCCTCGTGAACCCGCCGAAGCCTGCCCCCGGCGCTCCCGCATCCCGGGAGTCTGACGGCGCCTGGCGGGAGCCAGGGCAAGAGTCTCTTCCAGTCTCACCCTCAGTCCCTGGTGCCTAATAATATCGACTTCCTAGAGTTAAACTAGGTGACCGATGTAAAGGCTCGTTGTATTAATTCACATCTATGCCCCTTCATTTCCCGCTTTAAATTCGGGCTGGGCACAGAGGCTGCTTAAGGTGTGGTGTGAAAGGAGCCTCTGTTGTCCCCTGTTCACGCTCCCTGCCTCCCAAAGCTGTGTTCTCGCCGTGCTCTCTGCACTGAGCCGGAAGGACCTTTGGTTCAGTCGAGGCAGGAATGGGTTGCCTGTTCCTGCGCTCCCATAGTTCAGCAGCTCCGGATAAATCACTGTGTCGCCGTGGAGTCTCAATATTTGGCTCCAATCAACATTATTCAATGTCACGTGGCCTTACCACAGCTTCAGAACGGTGAGTTCTTTCTGTTTCCTTAAGTGATGGTGATGCGGGGGAAGAAGATGAAGAGAGTTCTAGTATTAGTCCTCATATATTAAGCACCCTTCTTCCTCTCCCCAAACATTGCTGGAGATATCTGGTCCTGCGCCTTGCCTGCAGAACTGGTGAGTTTATGATAGAGAACAAAGAAAAGAAAAGAAAAGAAAAGAAAAGAAAAGAAAAGAAAAGAAAAGCCCTGGCTGGTTTGCTCAGTGGATAGAGCTTCGGCCTGCAGCTGAAGCATCCCGGGTTCAATTCCAGTCAAGGGCACATGCCCAGGTTGCAGGCTCGATCCCCAGTAGGGGGCATGCAGGAGGCAGCTGATCAGCGATTCTCATCATTGATGTTTCTATCTCTCCCTCTCCCTTCCTCTCTGAAATTAATAAAAATATATTTTTTAAGAAAAGAAAGAAAAATCTTTGAGTAAAATGACATAGTGACATGGCTGCCTTTTGTGAATGATTCATGAAATAACAAAAACTCTTCCTAAGTTCTAAGAAATGTTCCAATGAGGGTTCTAGTATTAGTCCTCATATATTAAGCACCCTTCTTCCTCTCCCCAAACATTGCTGGAGATATCTGGTCCTGCGCCTTGCCTGCAGAACTGGTGAGTTTATGATAGAGAACAAAGAAAAGAAAAGAAAAAAAAGCCCTGGCTGGTTTGCTCAGTGGATAGAGCTTCGGCCTGCAGCTGAAGCATCCCAGGTTCAATTCCAGTCAAGGGCACATGCCCAGGTTGTGCCCAAAAATGAGATAATGTGATTATATGCAGTTACATTTAAAGCCACTTTACTGCCCAGAAAAAAAAATAACTTTTTATAACCCTGCCCTTGGAGAAATAGTCCAATAAACTAGGTTATCTTTCCACACTTTTATAAATGAAAACAGCACTTGATCACTGTTTGGGGAAAATGTTCTTATTGTTATTTAAAGTTACACTGCCCTGGCCATTTCGCTCAGTGGTTAGAACCTCGGTCTGCACACCGAAGGGTCGAGGGTTTGATTCCTGGTCAAAGGCACATACCTAGGTTGCCAGTTTTCTCCTGACCCTGTGGGGGCACCTGTGGGAGGCAACACGTCTTTGTGTCTCTTTCACATTGAAATTTCCTCTCTCTCTCCCCTCCCTTCCTTCCACTCTCTCTGAAAAAACAATAGAAAAAATATACTCAGGTGAGAATTAACAAAAACAAAACAAAACAAATAAACAACAAAAAGTTACACTGACCACAAATGCTATATGATTTATTTTTAACCCGACTTTCAGAGCATCCAAAAGCTTATGTATTCTGTTTACATAGAATTTCTTCATGTGGGTTTGGAACATCTGTATCTATAGGATACATCTATTTTAGGGGTCCCAAGAGAATTGCTAAAAACAAGAAGGTAATTATTAAGAAACTGTTAGAGGTGTTAGTACCACTCATAATACAATCCTTTCCATGACTTTTGTATGCATTTGCTCAAAAGTCGTAATAGCCTTGAGCCCAAGCTTTGGATATTTCAAGGTGAGCAACTGTTACTCTTTTTATGAGTTTGAACTTTACTTACCACAGGATACCATCTGCTATAGATCGAATGTTTATGTCTCCCCAAAACTCATATCTTGAAATCCTAACTCCCAAGATGATGGTATTAGGAGGTGGGGGCCTTTGGGAGGTGATTAGGTCAGGAGGGCAGAGCCTTCACGAATGGGATTAGTGTTCTTATGAAAGTGGCACAAGAAAGCTCCCTTGCTTCCTTCCACCATATGAGGAAGCGGGCCCTCACCAGATACCAAACTGCCAGCACCTTGATTTTGTATTTTCCAGCTTCCAGAACTGGGAGAAAGAAAATGATGTTGCTTATAAGCTCCTCAGTCTATGGTATTTTGTTATCTCAGTCCAAACAAGGCACCATCTAAGAGGTCTGCTTATTAGCAGAAAATGTATGCTTAGTTCAAAATAAAGGATAGTTGTAGGGAATGTCTGTATTGTAATATGCTATGGGTTTCACAAAGACTCAATAAAATACAGTTTTACAATAAAGGCAATATAAATATATTAGATCTATTATGAAATACATTGAGATGATTTAGTTGTGAGATCTATTTGATCAAGAATTAGCTAAGTCAATTCCAGGAAAGCTCTTAAATGACTGTTATCTGTTGATTGTTCGCTCTGCACTAGGCACTGGATTTATTCACTTACACACATTACCTACTTCAGTCGTGTAATAACAAGAAGAGGTGGGCACACTTATCCCCATTTTTAAGATGAGTAAACTGAGGATAAGCAAAGTACTCAATGTCAATATCAGTGAGACTGGGATTTGAACCCAGGCCCATGTAAGTTTGTTCTTCCATTTGTTCATTCATCCATTCATTCAACAAATCCTGAGTTCTACTCTATGCCATGCTCTGGGTGTGATAAAATACCCCAAAATGATCTTTGTTCACTTCTATGCTATTCTGCTTACCTTACCTGAGGGTTTATTATTTTTCTTGAATTAATTTATTTAAAAATTTTTGTAAATCTTTCAAGATTTTACCTTCCTGTTGCACTATTTGGCCATAATGGACTTTAAAGTCCCCCAATGAGTCTAAAGGGAAATAAGCATCCTATATAATAAAAGGGTAATATGCAAATTGACCCTAATGGCAGAACAACCAGAATGACCGCTGGACCAGTAACTATGAGGTGCGCTGACCACCTCTTGGTCTCTTTCCCCAGCCAGCAGGCTCCGATCGCCTGATGGCCACCCTCGCAGAGGCAGGGCTGGTGAGTGGGCAGGAACAGCCAACCTCTTGTTCCCTTCCCCCGGCCGCCAGGCACCGATCACCCGATGGCAAATGGGGAACCGGGGTGGGTGGCAGTGGGCGACCTGGCTGGCTGCGGGCAGCTGGGGAAGATGGCCCTGATCACAGGCCAGGCCTAGGGACCATACCCATGCATGAATTTCATGCACCAGACCTCTAGTCTGAGTATAATTGATGACATTATAGAAATACTATAGGGAATGTCTTCTCTCTTCTAGCTGGTGATCAGCCATGCTCTGAAGCACAAGGACTGTTATTTCATCACTCCTGGGGTGAGTGTAGATGTGCCTGTTTGTGTAAAGTGCCTGATTGTTTTCTATTCACCCACATGAGGTTCTTTAGCAATGAGTTGAACAAATTTAAAATGTCGTAGCAGCTTTCCTCATTTTTAAAAGGACAAAAGTTTACCAATGAAAATTTTAGGTGGTTTCCTATTTGCTTTTGACTACAATGCTTAATTATTAACACAACAGTCTCTTTAATTCTAAAGAATGACACTCAGAGAAGAAAGCATCTCCCCTCATTCTCTCCTGGAGTTACCAATCTTTAGTTGTAGGGGGAGAAAAATCAATGAAAGGAGCTGATTTTAGACTCTGGCACTTTAAGATTCTCTGACACAAAGTTAAAAAATGCTGTATTTACTTTGTGATTAATGATATTGCTGGATGTGTTTTGTACAATTTTGCATTATTTGGAAATTGATGGGGATGATGTTCTATTCCAAAAGAGATTCAGAGGAAACTTCTTTTAATGGGGTTATTTAGCCCATCAACATTTAATTTTATACTTGCTATATTTGTGCCATCCTTTAATAATTTTCATATTTATTTATTGTTGGTATTCCTTTGTTTTTTAAATTATGCAATTATCATAGTAAACTAAGAGTGTTTTGCTTATTTCGTACTACTGGATGATGGCCTTATTCAAGTTTTGTAGTATTTCCAA
Organism: Myotis yumanensis; assembly: GCF_028538775.1. Lineage (NCBI taxonomy): Eukaryota > Metazoa > Chordata > Mammalia > Chiroptera > Vespertilionidae > Myotis > Myotis yumanensis. The sequence continues at coordinate 47,847,337 of NW_027223752.1, read as the reverse complement.
CTATAAGTAACATATTATTAGCGCTTTTTGGAAAAGGTAGACAGGAGAATCTGGGAAGATGGAGGTTTAATGAGTCTTGTATCAGGGTAAGAGAGTTGGAGGATAAATCCAGGAGCCCCAACTTATGAGTAATAGGAATCCCAGAAGGAGAAAAAGGCACAGATGGAAGAAAAATCACAATTGAAACAATAATTTTCCTGCATCCAAGAGAGAGATGAGATTACAGATTGAAAGGATTTTAGAATTACAGATGACTTGGATGAAAAAAGACCTAGCATCTACAGATACAATTTTTGAACTCTGAGGAAAAATGAACATTCTGAAGATGGGGAAGAAGAATTGTTTGTATTACAATTCCAGTAATTGCTCTTTCCTCAGAAGTTATTGCCCAACCTGTGAGAGGTTCATCCCACACATGCACGCATTGTGTTCAGTTAAAGACCCAAGCAAATCCCCAAGACACCTGAAACGTTGTCTAGTTCTTTCCTCTGCAAATTCTAGCTTCCTTGACCTTCTCCAAATCCAATATCTGTCTCCTCAAGTCAGGCAGATTGGTGGGCTTTGCTTGGTTCCTCTTTCCCATGTCACAGTCTGGAAATTGCCGTCGGGTAGAAAGTCTGACTGAAGGCAGGACTCACCTCTTTCTTTGCTTCCTTTCAGGAATCACAGTCCTATACACATAGGGCCAGGAATCATTCATATTCCCTTTAGCCAGAGTGAAGAAAACTTGTGGAATATACAAAAATCAATGTTATCTCTTTATACAAGCAATGCACAATTTAGCAATTGATATTAAACACTGTACCATTCACAACAGCATCAATGAACATGAAATTGAATTAAAATATGTTTAAGATCTAAACACTGACAATTGCAAAACATTGCAGAGAAATTGAAGGCAGGTTTAATAAATGGTGAGATGTGCCATGTTCATAGATTGGCAGACTCAATGGTTAAGATGGACATTTCCCCCATATTGATTTATAGATTCAAAGCAATTCCAATCAAAATTTTCAGAAGGCCTTTTTTTTTTGGTTGGGTGGGAGGGGCAGTGTAGAAATTGACAAGCAGGTTCTAAAAATCTACTTGAAAATGCAAAGAAGCTAGAACAGCCAAACGTATTTTGAAAAAGATCCCACTTGAAAAATTGATACTGATTTTAATACTTAGTGTAAAGCTATAGCAATTAACGTGTTTTGTTAGTGGCTTAAAGGATAGACATATATATCAATGAAACAGAATAGAGTCTAGAAATAGACTTACCTATCTATGGTCAATTAATTGTAAGTAAAGATTCTAAGTAAGCTGTATGGAAATGTCCATTAAACTTAACAATAAATATTTAATAAAATTAAAAACTTCAGCTTACCAATTCCATTACTAGGGAGCTATATGCTAAAAAGCACTCATATGTAAAAGAATACTTATAGAAAGAGGTTCATATTGTCTACAAAGGAGAAAAAAAACAAACCAAAAATGTTCATTGACAGTGTATGGTTGAATTAATTATATTGCATCTGTACCATGGGATATGACTAAGCCATTACAGAAGAATGAGTTGGTTAGCATCTGATTTAGAGGGATTTCCATCAGGTGTTACTGCTTTAGAAAAGGAAGATACACAGGATTGTATATGAGATGATTTTGTTTTTGGTAGGTTAAAAATGGCCCCTGCTCAAAGCACCTCTACATAAATATTCATATGATTATACGAACACATAGAAACTTATTTAGCATGCACATCAACTTGTAAACCATGGTTACCTGGGGATTTGAAGAGATGGATTATAGGTGGAGATGGAGGGGGAGTGTGGAAGTCATTAAAAATGCACCAATTCACCCAGTCACTGGCCGGCCACTGTGGCTCAGTGGTTGAATATCAACCTATGAACCAGGAGGTCATGGTTGGATTCCCCAATAGGGCACATGTCTGGGTTGCCAGCTCGTTCCCCAGTGTGGGGCATGCAGGAGGCAGCCGATCAATGATTCTCTCTCATCATTGATGTTTCTATCTCTCTCTCTCTTCCTATCTGAGATCAATAAAAATATATATTTTTTAAAAGCACCAATTCTACTTTTCCAGCATATGGGATATCCCATTTATGTAAACTAAGTTTATGAGTACTATGTGTTTTACACACACACACACACACACACACACACACACACACAGGTTTGTGATGTTTCATACCCATTGTGTAAAATTGTGAGGTAGGAGAAAAGGTATCAGTTGGAATTTTGATTGCTAGAGAAACAATTATACTAAAAATAATTTAAGTGTCAAAATTCAGAGTGTTAACTTAAATCTTAATGTGCCTGACCAGAAACCATAATTATTAGATATCTGTTCCCCAAGTGAAGACATTTATTTGAGAACCTACATTTAAGAGGCTTTCTCAGAAAATTAATTAGAAACAAGCTGCTTCCTTATTAGTATTAACGGTTTAATAAACTATTTATTTAACCATAATCAATCATAGTTCTATAAGTTTAAAATTTATTTCATTTGTTGGCGCTGCCTCTTCTCTGCCTCTTTTCTTGCAAGATGGACTTTGCTTATATTTTTCTGCAATTCTTGTCTGCATTTTGGAGACCAAGATCATACCTGTAGCTTCAGATGAAAATGTATGGTAATTGAGAGTATTATGTCATCTCTGTTTACTGTTGATTAACACACACACACACACACACACACACACACACACACACACACACACAGATAGACACAACACACAAAAAAACCCTCAGAGAGTTAACAGCCAGAGAGTTACTGAATGGAATAGTTGAGATTCTAACATAAATTTGACTGATTCCAAAGCTATTTGTATTAGTCTGCTCGGGTTGCCATAACAAAATGCCACAGACTGGGTGGCTTAAGAGCAATTTATTTCCTCATAGTTCTGGAGGCAAGAAGTCAAAGATCAATGTCAGTAGAGTTGGTTCCTCCTGAGGCTTCTCTACTTGGTTTGTAGATGACCCTCTTCTGCTGTTGCCCTCACCTGGTGCTTCCTCTGTGCCCATCTCTGTTCCAATCAGCTCTTATAAGGATATCAATAATATTGACTAAGCCCCACCTCAATTACTTCATTTAACTTCAGATTTTTGGTCTGAAAGTTTCCTTGTATCCATCCAATCTGGCAGGCTCCTGAGCTCTTGGGAAAGCTCCATAACTAATCCTGTTAGCACTTCTAAAACAGTCCCCTCCCCTTACCAATTAGTAATAATCTGCTAGATTCTTTGTCATGTAAAAATATCATTAAAATTTTAGACCCATGATGATATTGACTAGAATCCAGAAATTGTTAGGAGGTGTTCGGTATGTTTAATAATAATTCAAATGAATCATGAGGGATGATTTTTCCTGGTGAAATCCCAATTTCCATCAAAGCTGTTCCATCTAAGGAGAGTAAATCAGAGCACTGCTCACCACTGCCTTCTAATAGCCTTGATCTTTATAATCTCTTGGGAGCCAAATCTAAGGGGAGGATGTAGGGCCTTCCCCTCTACTCTCATCTATCAAGAGCATCTTCTCCCATCACCTCCTCTTCTCCCATGCTAGTGAGTTTGCCCATGGATATCTACTGCTGTATTTGCCACTTATCCAGAGGCAAAATTACCTACCAATTTACTCTTGGACACCAAGCTCAATGTTAATAATCCTGCTTGACAGCCTGTTGAGAACTTCCTGCATTAGGAAGAGCTAATAGATTTTAGTTTGCCCGATTCCAAATGATTTATTGGTAGTGACTGTCTAGGTGAGGATGGTGTTGTGAAGGTTGTGAGGCCATTTGTTTTAAAGAAAGAATGGTATCATAAATTAGTGAGGTCTACCATGGGAGAGGGATTAGTGGCACATGTGCACATTTTCTTGCACCGTTAATAAATGCAGAACTACCATTTATTGAGATCATACCTTGTGCCAGGCACTGGGCTCAGCCTGGTACTTTCATGTCAGTGAATCTTCACAACTCTGCAGGATAAGTGCTACATATCCCCATTGTAAGACTAAAGCAACAGGCCTAGAGGAGTCAAATAACTAGCCCAAGATCACCCAGCTAGGAAGAGCCAGAGCAGCAATTTGAACCCTGGCAGTCATGATGTAGACTCCTGGCAACAATATACCAAGTGTGTGGATTAAGATTTGAGCTGAGACTGCCAGAGGCAGAGCTGAGATACTCCACTCACCATGAGACTGCAGGGTACCACCAAGGACCAGGGACCACCACTTCCTTACATGTGCCCTTGATACAGCCTTTCTGGCTTGGAGATGGGATGCCGGGGAGGTAGAAGCACCTGCTCTGTGCCAAGCATTTGAGAATGTAGCAGAGTTCCCAGCCCTCAAGGAGCTCAAGTTAAGAGAGATAGACAAGAAACACAAGATAATTTCAGGCCCAGATAAATGTGGAGATGCTTAAATAGGGTTATTGGGTGGGACTGAGTCGGGTGGGGCTAATAGCTAGAGATGCAAAAAAAAAATCCTGAAAGATGGAAAAGAAGCAGCTATGGGGGAATCTGGGGACAGGGAGAGCAGCAGATGCAAGGACCTTGCCCTATAGGGAACTTGTCATGTTGGAAGGGAAAAGGCTCATTCGCCATTACCTCGTTCAAGACTAAAGACATGGCCATGCCGCAGGGATTGTCTGGGGTTCTCCAGCACAGAACCACTTGGTGGGGAGATAGAGGCAAGTGATTTGCCCCCTTTCTTCTCTTTTCTCCCCTCTACTCTCTAAATGTGCTAAGTTGATAAACATCAAAATCTCCAGCTTTGGAAGGATTGAATTAATTTGCTTGGAGAATTACAGCATGTCTTTTATTTGTTTATTTTATTTTTAAAAATCTTTACTGTTGAAAGTATTACATATGTCCCCCATATCACCCCATGGACCTCTTCTAGCCCATCCCTGCCACCTACCCCACGCCTTCATACAGTATGCCTTTTAGAAAGTGTGCATTGATAACATCATGGTCACACACTGATCAAACTACCTTTATTAACACTATTTAGAGAGTTTATCTTTGTAGAGTAGAGAAAACAGTTAGAAAATTCAAGTGAAGGGGGAGTTATTGCCACTAGTCCTGATACACTATTCACATATTTCCCGTTTCTTCTAGACACATGATCTTTTGGAGGAGCTGTGAAGTTTTTAGTCTTTTCCGGCATTGATTTGAGGTTGATTTACTTAGTTTATGTATTGCTTTAAAGTAAAAGATGTATTTGTATTTAATGATCATTATACATAGGACAATTGACTAAAAGCCTGAATAGCCTTTGCAAAATGGCTTAACCAAGCTTCCTCCCCAGACAAAACCTCTGGTATTGCTGTCCCACATGCCTATGTTTATTTAAGAAACATTTATCAGGCCCTAACTATGTACCTAACTATATACCCAAATTCTGTAAGAGATGAAATTAAAAGCAAAGAAGTCATTGTTGTACCCTTGAGAAACTTGCTTTTAGCTGAGGAATGTGTTTATAAGTATTTGAAAGAGCTAAGGAGCAAATCTAGAACAAATCAGGAAGAAATGATAACTAAGATTATTTAGCACATTATAGTTTGTGGACCATCTTTAAATACCTTCTTTGTCTCACCCTCTTATGGGTCTTTTGTTAGTTATCAATATTATCCCCATTTCACAGATGAGGAGACCGAGGCTTACAGAGGTCAAATATTCAAGACAACTAGTCAGGATCAGATGCAGGACACTATAGTAGTTAAGACCATGGGCTCTGGGGTCAGATAGATTGCTTTTTCAATTTTGTCTCCAGTCTTATTAGTTTTGTAAACTTGGGCAAGTTTCTACCCACTCCAAGCCTGAGTTAACTCATTTGTAAGGATAACAATAGTATTCACTTCCTGCGGGTGTTGTATTAAATGAGAAAGATATTGATGATGCTTAGCCCAGGGCTGGGACTGCTGTAAGCACTCCATGAATATAGCCTTTGCTGTGCGGTGATGGTGAGCCAGGATTAAATCCTGGCATCACTACCCTCTCAAATCCAAGGTTCTTTATGTAATGTGGTCTCCAGAATCCTCCTCCTTAGGTTCAAAACATGGCCCGGCCACTTACAAGTATGACCATGGCCAAGTTACTTAACTGCTCTGTGTCTGTTTCCCCACTTGTAAAATGGGGATGAGATAGTGCCCACCTCAGAGGCCAATGTGAAGATAAATAATTTATTACAGATACAGGATTCAGAACAGTATTCAGATGAGAGATGGAGGTGGGGTGAGTTTTGCTAGGAGGCCTTCTTCCAAGAAGCACTTGTCACTCACATCCCGATGGCACACGTGCGGGCAGGAACAGAAATGGCACGTCCTGCTGATCATCCACCTCGCCCAGCGGGGGGAGGCGTCATGGCTAGCTCTGCAAACCTGCCTCCACCGCCTCTCTTGCACCTGTCAAAGCTGCAGGGGCTGCTGAGCAACACATCAAAAATCTAATTTACAGTAAAGTCATTTCTTCCACATACATCTACCCACACTTGAAGGTGGCAAAACACGTTTGGGAATTCGCCATCGTACACAGAGGGCATGAACTTGTCAGCTTGTTCTGTCAACAGGCTTGATGCCTGAGCATTGTTGTCATCACGGAGCTGCTTGTGATCTGCCAGGCTTGATTGTTTCCCTCTCCAGTGGGAACTGAAGTTTCTTTAACAGGAGAAGGAAGCGTTACCACGTCGCAGATTTAGTTAAAAGCCACAGCCCTTGACTTTGTGAAGTGGAAGGTTTGGTCTCTGGGTGCTCAGCTGCTTTTGGTCCATGGCCCTAAGGCCCTTCGCCATTTCTCTCATCCCCTACCTTCGCCTTTTATTACCTTCCTCCTCTTCCAAGGCCTGTCTAATGGGTGCGGGAATAAGCTCAGCTTTTTGACAAATTAGGTTACTACTTGTTGTACGCCTATCAGAGGCTTACATATGTGACTCTGTTTAGTCCTCAGATGACCCCCTGAGGATTTGAACGATAAACCTGTTTGATGACAGAGCCAGGAATTTAAACCATGATGCTTGCAGAGAGCTTGCCTCTCTTGCCTGTAAGTCACAGATGTTTCAGTTTTTGTAATAGGGTACTATAGTTTTATTGTATTGCTTACGTTTTGGACAACTAAGAAGGGTCAAATATAAGCGAGTCATAGATTTAATTTAAAAAAAAAAAAAGGAGAAGCTCTAGTCGGTTTGGCTCAGTGGATAGAGCATTGGCCCATGGACCAAAGGGTCTCGGGTTCAATTCTGGTCAAGGGCATTTACCTCCATTGCAGGCTCCATCCCTGGCCCTAGTCAGGGCTTGTGCAGGAGGGAACCAATCAATGTGTCTCTCTCACATCAATGTTTCTCCCCCCCCCCCCCACCGCCCCCACCCCACTCTCTCTAAAAATCAATGTAAAAATATCCTCAGGTGAAGATTAACACAAAAAAAGAGGAGAAAATAATTCTAGATCCAGAAATTAAATTAGACTAATCCTGGTGGCTTCTTATAAGTGTCATTCCAATGGGTTTTATTAAAACCTGACTGAGTAATAAGAAATGAGTAGATCTCTGGCTTTTGGAGTCAGATCCATGTGAGATCAAACTCTGACTTCATATGTGGTCTTGGGAAAGTTATCTCATCTATTAAAGCGTCTTAATTTCCTTAACTACAAGACAGATAAAACACTTAAGTTATATTGTGGCTATGAAGACTAAATAAAATAACATAGGTAAAGCACTTGGCTTATGGTTACTTCTAAATTAGTTTATATTGCCCTCTCTTTGAATCACATCTCTCTTTAGTGGACCTAGGAGGGGACATTTTCCAAAAAACACACGACATGAATCTGATTTTATTATGAAAGAAACAATACTCTTTCCATAACCTGTCCAGACAGGTAAGAATAAACTACTTTAAAATTAAAACAAAAGAGACTAGTGAGGCAATATATGCATATATATTTATTTAGTAGTGGCATCTTGCATTGAATAAGAGTTATTTCTGGTTGCCATTATAGCTTTTTAAATTAATTTTTGGGGAAACCATTGCCAAATAGCACAAGATATTGTATAAAATGAATAGACTTTTCAGCTTCTTAGAGTGCTCTCCATTGCTGTACAGCATAATTGCCAGGAGAAATGAGGATCCACTTTGAATATGGGCAATGACCTTAGGAGACCCAGACCACACTTGGAGAAAGCAGTTTGAACTTGCTCTGGAGGATTCCAGTTTCCTGTTTAACCAATGACGCTCAGTGCCAAGGTCTACTATCTGAGAAAACAAATGATGAAGATGTGGGCATCTTTTTGTTGCTTTGTTGGGTACAAAAAGGGCATACAGCCATTCATTGGTAACCTAAGAATCATAAAATGTAACTTGGGAATGTTGCTTTTCCGTAAGTTGGCTTTGGGGATAGTTGTTTTGAAAACAGCTTTCTTAAAGCTGTTTAATTGTAGACAAAGGTCTAAGTGAAAATTTCAGTTTCTTGGTGGAAACAGAATCACACTTTAAAACAAGAATATGTTTAATGAGGACTCAAGAACCATTTTTCTTTCTTTAGAGACACTGTTTATCGCTCCCTCTTGGCAACTTCTGCCATATCAATTTTAGGAATAACATATGGAGAAATGTTCAAGTTCCATCCATTAGGTAAATGTGATTTATCCTTTAGTTTTTCAAACCAAATGGCTCTGTGGTTTTCACAAAGCCATTTTTTGTTGTGTTAAATGACTAATGGTACAATTTGTTTTGCATTACAAAAAGGGAGAGTAATCAACTTGAGAGCTTGTTTGGAAAGGATTTTTGAAGAAGCACTGCATCTTCCCAGAATGGGCACCTGAAGCAGTAATGGGGGTCCTAATCAATCCTCCTTTGTGTCGGAAAATTGAAGACTGTTTTTTAAAAAAAATAGGATGCAAGGAAAAGACAGAGATTATAGAAAAAGCAGAACAGACAGAAAAGCTGACAGGTTTAAAAGTTAAGGATTTAAAATGTTAATATTTACATCTTTTTTTGTAATACCTTTCATAGGCTTTTAAAAGTATAAAAGTAAGGATAACATGTTAAATCGATGTGTGTTATATATCATTGTAATAAATGCTTTATGTTTTTTCAAGATCAAATTCATCTCGATCTGAAAGGCTCCGGATTTTTTTTTCCTTACCATGGGTGATTGATTGGGCATACACATCTTTCTCCTGTATTTGAAATCAGTCCTGTGTTAACTGAGGCCCTGAGCCACTGATGAAACTGAAATAGGATAAGAGAAAAAAGAAACCTCCAAAGTGGTGACTTCAGGAAATCCTCTCCAAAGACTTTTCTCTCCTTTGCTCATAATCACCATCCTTTTAATTGCCACATCATTGAAGATAATGTAGCTTGGTTTCAAAAAAAAAATTAATGGAGATTGATTTAGGGACAAAAGAAACAACTAAATTCTAAAAAAAAAAATCTATGTTCATTAAACCACCATAAGGATGACAGAGTATCCTGAACTTAATGGATAGATTGCATTTAAAAAATTTTTTAAAGATGGTGAGTGCTAATTAATATACCCAAGTAGCTTGGGAATATATACATATTTTTGGAAAAGGCAAATTGGCAGATATATCAGTTATCTATTCCTCTATAACAAACAACTCCAAAATATAGTAGTTTAAGACAACCACCACGTATGTATAATTTCTCATGAATCTACATGTTGATTGGTGGTTTGCTGATCTTCACTTGGTTTGGCTGACACTTAATTTTAGCTGGGGCTTGACAATTAGCTGGTAGTTGCTGGTCTATGATGGCTTCAGCTGGGATGACTGGACTTCACTCCCAGATCTCATCCTCAACAGGTTAGCCTAGTCATGTTGGTTTGTTGTTGTTGTAACAAGAGGAGTCCAGCAGCAACTCCTTTTCAAGCCACTGCGTGTTTATATGTCAAGTTTGCTATTTTCCTATTGGTCTAAACAGGTCATATATAGGCCAAGCCCAGATTCAAATTGGGCCAGAACTACAGAGTTACAAGGCAGAGAGCACGCATACCGAGGACACTGATTGGGACCATTAATGCAATGACCAAGAAAGCCAGTGATTGGGACTTCAGCTACCCTGAAGTTAAAGTAGGTGAAAATTGATATGGTGGGTTATAGCTCAGCATCTACTAAATCATCATTAAGATATGGAATAACCTGAGAAGTCTTCTAGTAGGAGGAGAATGAAGGGAAGCTCATTTCAGGTGGGAGAAAGCTATTTAGTGGGAATAAGCCATATTTAATGGAGATATAATCATTTATGTTACCAGTTCCCAATTGATAGACATGTAGGTTGTTATATCATTTCTCTATCTCAATCAGTGATGATCTATCTATGAATCTCCATATCAATCTATCTTGTTTATAAAGGTAAATGGTATATTTATACATATAAACCAAGCAAATATACTTATGATACATTATTAAAAATGGAATTAATTCAAGCAACTTTATAAATTATTATAGATATTGTCAAATTGCCATCTAAACAGGCCACAGAAATGTGTATTCCTACTAGCAGTGTATGAGACTGTTTCCCTCATGTTATCAAACTTTTAAACCTTTTGTAATCTATACTAGAAAGAGTATCTTGTGATTTTTATTATTAACTAGAGGCCCAGTGCACAAAATTCGTGTATGAGTAGGGTCTCTAGCAGCAGCCTTCCTTTGTTCTGCGCTGCTCCCTGGTGGTCAACACACGTCATAGCAAGCAATCAAACTCCTGATTGGTTGAACTCCGGAGGGGACAGTTTGCATATTAGGCCTTTATATATATAGATTTTTTGGTTAAAAGGGAGACTAAGCTATAATGTTTTCCATATATATAGACCATCTGTGTTTCTTGTAAACTGTCAGTTCATATCTTCACCCATTTAAAAAAAAAAGCCTAACTTTTATAATTCTTTGTTTTGACTTTAATTTTAAATGTTTCTTTTAACTTTTGACCTCTATTTACTTTAATACTTTATACTCTTTTCATGATACTATTTTTCTTCTTCACTCCCAATAATCTCTTGGTTTTATTTCTTTTTTTTTTTTATTTCACTCCTTTTAATTTTTAATTCTCTTATTTTATAGTTAACCTTTTGGTTTTAACCTCTCCCTAACCTACCACTGAACTTTTACTCTCTAAGCCCCAGCCCCACACAGCAGAATGGAGGCTGCCTCTGCAGCTGCCCTGCCTTCCCTCTTGCCTCCTTAATGAATCTCTTACCCTTTGATCTTCACTGTGGGTACCTCAGGACACTCAATAGCTGACCTTGCCCAGGACAACTGCTATTTTCTCTTTGACAGATGGTGCTTTTGTTTTCCTGAAACAGTGTTAGTCTTGGTAGCTTGCACTATCCACAAACTATTTCCAAAAACTACTTCTGAGCAGCGGTTCTGGGGTTTGTGAATGGGAAAGTAGATAGGGAATCGTCCTTTGTGCTTTTACTTATCAGTACTATTTGGAATGTTTCCATAATGATGTGGAGCTTTCATAAAACACACAAATTGAAAACTAATAAATCTTGCATTCTTCAATACTTATAGGCAGTACCTGTGGGAAAAACCACGTCACCAGCATGCCAACGGTGACATGGGAAGTCAGTACTCTGACGTTGGGGAGAAACCTCTTGATGGATATTTCTGGGATATGACAGTACTGAATGTGTGTACCCAGGTGGTGGACAGCCCCTACAGCGTTCTGCAATGGTCTCTGTTTTCTGGTGTCCATGCCCTGTATAATCCTCTGCCTTAGAGGGTGAGTGAGACTTGTGACCAACAAAATATGGCGAGGGTGATGAGATATCACACCCATGATTATGTTACATTACACTAGGTGGACTGCTTGTTGTTAACTCTTGCTCTCCTACTGGCTTTATAGAAGCAAGTAAACATTGCCTTATTCTTCTCTTGGAACTTCTTTGAACTGATTTCCTATGTAGGCTATTTTCCTTCCTCCCCCCTTGCAAACAACTCATTATTCAAAATGAATTCATTATTCATTATTCAATCATCCCTTCTGCAAAGCTTTTCCTGTTTTTTTTATTGCCTTGCATATCCTTCTATTAGTGGATTCATCTCACTACATTTTTTCATTTAAATGTCTAGCTTCCTGAGTTATGCCCTCTTTGTATCTCTATGACCTGTCTCTAGCTCATAGTAAGCATTCAGCACGTTTATTGGTTTTAAGTTATCAAGATTTCAGTGTGACATCAGGAAAATGTATCAACACTGACTCATAGGGTTGGTTCTATTGACAATCTTCCCCCAGCACCATGAAATTTGGGAAAGTGATACAGGTTATATCTTTTCAAAGGTAAAAGGGCGAACTTTATGGGAAGGTAAAATGGTGCAGCTGCTCTGGGGAACAGTGTGGTGGGTCCTCAAAAAGTTAAACATAGAGTATGTTTATGAATATGATCCGGTAATTCCACTTCTGGGTACGTACCCCAAAGAATTGAAAGTAGGGACTTAGATACTGGACATCAATGTTCACAGCAGCACTGTTCAGAATAGCCAGAAGGTAGACACAACCCAAATGTCCATTAACAGAGGAATGGATAAATAAAATACACACAATGTATTTATATTGTATGTAATTATAATATAATGATAATTATTATATATTATTCAGCCTTAAAAAGGAAATTTCGATACATGAATGAACCTTGAAAACATACTAAGTGAAAGAAGCCAGACATAAAAGGACATGTATTATACGATTCTACTTATACATGAGGTGCCAAGAATAGCCATATCTATTGAGACAGAAAGTAGAATAGTGGTTTCCACGGGTGGAGGGTAGGAGTAATGGGGACTTATGGTTTAATGGTTAGAGTTTCTGTTTGGGATGATGAAAAAGTTCTGGAATAGATAGTGGTGATGGTTACACAACATTATGAATGTATTTAATTCCATCGTATCATTGAATTATACACTTAAAAATGGTTGAAATGGTACATTTTTAGTTATGTCTATTTTGCCACAATAAAAAAATAGTAACTTGTTCCCCCTGGGGTAGGAAAAGGGTAAAATTTATCTAGAGAATGAACCCACATCTAAGGATCTGGCCTCTTGTCCCGGGAAAGAGTTGATCTCTACAATCAGAGCCTGGTTTTCCTCTGCAAATTACTTAGAAATAAAGGGGGAAAAAAATATCTTCTTGTTGCTTTTTCTGAAATGAATTCAGATTCAAAGAACATTCCCCTAATCCATGTATTAGCCCTTAATATTTCCAAGTGAATGAATGAGTTTTGGTATTAGATCAATCACTCTGCAGTTAGACACTGGCAAATGTTACAGTATAACCGGAAATTCTAGCCAGCCAGCCCGGCTAAACTTACGTCAGCGATTGGCTAGTGCTGCGTTTGCTGCCCAGGCTGGGAAGGAAGGCCGGACCTTCTTTGTGGCAGACCAACCTGAAGAGCCAGGTCAGAGAATGCATCACACTTGCCTCTCCAGAATTTCACCAAATAATCTCAGTGCAAACTGACAGAGGGAGTCGGGAAACAGACGGTGTCTGTCTTCATTCGGCGTGTGTTAAACACAGACGGCATGTGACTGTATTGTACACCCTAGTCACAGACCTGCTTCTGGAAACCTTTCCTAGTCCTGTTGCTGCTGCCATGGCAACTGCTGGAGCTTGTGGCGCTGTCTGGGCTCTTCCTCCAGCGCTTGACTGCTGAAGCGTGATTTCGGGTTCGTGCTCTAGGAAAGCCCAGTGTCGGAGTCTGACACCCATAATGAACGGATTCTGAATATCATAAGCAGAATTGTGTCTCCTTTTTGCTGCTCAGAGCAGAGTTGTTATTTGGGGTCTGAAGCCTCTACCTGTAGGTGCTTTTCAGAGGATGTGGGTTGCTCCCTTGGGGTTGGGTTGCTTATGTCACCTGGAGGCGTGGTGGGGTGATGGGATCTGCTTATTTTTCTTTGTGTGACTCCTACAGTGGAAAACTAACTACAGTCATGGTAGTGAGTAAGTAGGGAAAGCAAAGAATTGAAAGATGTGCAATTACTTGCTGCTCTGGTGTCATATGACAGTCTTGTTTGGGGGCAGGGTTTCAATGGGGTGGTGTCATTATAATGTTTCAGGATAGAAGCAACAGCCAACACCAAGAAATACCTAGCAACAATTTAGGAAATGTTGGCTTCAATTTCCAATTACAGTAATATGATTTTCTAAGTTAGTGGATGAAATACAATACACCTAACAAGTCGATTTTAAGATTCATTTTAGACTGTTTTAATATAAGACATTTACAGGTCATTGTAGTACGTGACTGATAATTTTCAATGCTGGATTCCTGTTCCCTTATTATTTTGTTTTATAAAAGTAAGTGATTTTGTGGAAAATTAGTGGTAAATCCTTATAATTAAAATAATTCCTTTCATAGGAGTACACAAAAGGCTCTGGGTCTAGGGATGATCAGCTGTTAATGGAGTAACAAGAAATTGGTTTTCTGCATAATAAGGTTTTACGAATTTGTAATTTATGGCCTTTATCATTTTGCTGTGCCTCATATTTTTGCATTGCTTATCAAGGTGTACTAATGAATATTCATGAAATCCTTACAAGCAAAATCCAGTTAGTTAAAAGACTGATGTTATCACTGTCTCATCTTCTTTGTAAGAGGAGAGAAATGAAGATAGATTGAGTTTATTCTTTCCTTCCTAGAGGAATGTGGATAGAATAATAATTCACTTGCGTAAAACTGGCTGGCAAACATGCGAGGGAGGTGAAGAAGGAGCTGGAAGGGAAGAATAAAGCATCTATGCTTTTAAATTTGACTTATGTGCCAACACACAGGAGATTGGAAGGCAAGGCTCTTGGCTTTGTCTTGACTTTGGATCATGTTGCTTCCTCTGGTGACTGTGTAAATGAATTCATAATGTTAAACACATCCCAACTCACGGGCCCCTTCTCTTTTCTTCACACTGGGTTGCAATCTGCTTGTCTGTGTTCTCTCAGTCTCTCTGAGGTGTTTACTTCAGATACTTTAACGCTCATGAGTCCTTTGATCAGGGTGATGGAGGGTGCGGCCCCAAAGCACATATCCTGGCTTCAGGGAAACGCTCGGCAGGGAGCATCCCAGAGCACCTGTTCCCAGCCCAGCGGCCCCTTCTCCTGCTACACGATGGACCTTCCATCACGTGACCCCTGGAGTGGGGGCTGATGCAGGCGGAGCAGTTGCCATCACGGACCATCAGTTTATCAAACCCTCTAAAGTCACCATTGCTCTTCCTGGTTGGCCTTCTTCTTTGGATTCAACTTTTCTTTTGCTGCTTTTGTTCAGTAAGCTTTTGCTCTTCAGTAAAGACTTTTGGTTACATTCTGTGTTTGAGTGAGATATCTCCGTTTTGAAATTGGAGCTCAATTTAACACTTTTCTTACAACATCCATTTACACCGAAAAGGTGTGTACAGATACACATGTATATATAGCAGGAAGAAAACTTGCTGTTTTCAGGCTTGACAGAGAAATTGGGGTATGCAGGTAAAGAGAAAGGAGAGTGGTCTCTTTAGGGAAAATCAAGAGAAGGAAGTCAGAAATGGCAAGTAAGTTTAGAAACAGTGATGCTTGATATGTATAAAATTATTCATGTATTTTTATACAAACATAAAAAACTGAAATCTCTCTCCTACCCCTGTCCCCAATTCATAGAGATCACCTTTTCCTCCCACTTTCCCTGTCCAAGTAACAACTGTTCTTATTTTTTCCACAAGCATGCCAGAGTTTCTCTGTGTATATACCAGCAAATATGGACAAATCTATTTATTTCTTTGTTCATTCAGAAAGTGATCAATTGTTCCAGGCACAAAACAAAGACTCCTGTCCCCCAAAAGATTACATTCTAGCTGGCAGAGACAGATGATAAGCAGTAGATGTAATACATTTGAAAACAATAGTTTCCTCGAGATTTGTGGAGCAAAGGAAGAAAGCAACATTAAGGAGGGAGAATCAGAACGGGGAGGTGGATTGTAACTTTAACATGGTCGTCAGAGGACACCTCATTAAGAAGATGATACTTAAGATATTTAAGCCAAGACTTCAGTTGGAAAATACCCATGGGGTTGGGGGGAGTGAAACCCCATTCCTAATGAGAAAAATGGTTTGCCCCTGTGTTTCCTCTGTGGCCAAGCGGCATTCTAAATTATCCTGGGGCAGCGGGCATGCCCTGCCACACAGAAGTGGATACATATTTGTATCCCCTCAGTCAACCCTCCTCAGGAAAACCATCTTTCTTTCTTGGCATCTCACCAACATCAGTAAGGGGACTTAGACGCGTTATGTTGCTAACATATAACTTCCTTCCTCTAGAAAGAACCAGAAGCTGCTGCTGTTCAGCTGTGGCGACCACATCTGGGAGGTAAAACAAAGCCAAGCAGGAGCAGCTCTGTTCCTTTGCTTCCAGCAGCTGCAGATGGTGTGTGGGGAGGGTAACATAAAACCCTCTCACTCACTGAGTACTTACTATCCCCCGGGCACACTGCTGAGCATGCCATCTCATTGTACCCTTACAATGGCCTTATATTCTTGTGGATAGGTATTTCTATTCTATTCTTATAGATTAGATGTATTCATTTTATGGATAAAAATGTAGAGTCAGGTTATGGAAACTGGCCAAGGTCATGAAGGTCCTTAGAGCCTAGTTTTGAAGCCCAAGGTTCTGAAATGGAATAGACCAAGGGTGGGCAAACTTTTTGACTCGAGGCCCACAATGGGTTCTTAAACTGGACCGGAGGGCCTGAACAAAAGCATGGATGGAGTGTTTGTGTGAACTAATATAAATTCAAAGTAAACATCATTACATAAAAGGGTACGGTCTTTTTTTTTTTTTTAGTTTTATTCATTTCAAACAGACCGAATCCGGCCCGCGAGCCGTAGTTTGCCCACGGCTGGAATAGACTCACTGCAGTCCTTGCTTTGTAAAGTACATCCAGGCAGGGGAGTCAGTTGCCTTCTTACTTCAAGTGCAGAGCAGCTTGGTAATGGCTTTGAGTAGTACAGATCAGTAAGGATGCTACCTTCCAGACAGTCATTCTGTGGTTGCTTAGGAATTGCGTGCTACTTGGGACAAGCCTAATATGCAAAGTGCCCCCTTGGAAGTTTGGCCAACCAAGAGTTTGATCGCTCACTATAATGTGCGCTGACCACCAGGGGGCAGCGTGGAACGAAGGAAGGCCCTGGCCGGCAGCCAGCAGCTGCTAGGGACCCTACCTGTGCAAAGATTTCGTGCACTGGGCCTTTATAATAAAACTAGAGGCCCGGTGCACGAAATTTGTGCACAGGCACAGGTAGGATCCCTAGGCCTGGCTAGCAATCAGGGCCCATCTGTGGGGCGACTGAAAGGACAATCAGGGGGTCCCCCTGGCATCTGCCTTGGCTGGCCTGGGGCCTGGGGGCTGGAGGCAGCTCCTGCATTGAGTGTCTGCCCCCTGGTAGTCAGTGTGCATCATAGCGACTGGTTGTTCCACCGGTTGTTCCGCCGTTTGGTCTATTTGCATATTAGGCTTTTATTATATAGGATACCATATTAAACCCAACCTGTGAGGCCATCAAATGTCCTCACTGGCTGTCAGACCTCCAAGCTTACCTGTAGATTGCTAAGAAAGTTTTTAAATAAATTGCAGGGTTCCCATATGACATTCACAGAATCATTATTTTGTCACTATAAAATAGTACAGTTGTTATTTAAAAGTTAACAGTTTTAACAACACATAATCTCACATAGCTTCCAAAACACTATTTGTCAAGCTTAAGTTCCTTGGCTTGTTGCTGACAGAGTTTACAAGAGAAGGAACAAGTTTTCAGTCAAGCACATCTATTTTAGGGGCTCAGTTAAGATCCGTTCATGTGCGCCTGATTTATTAACCAAATGCATATGTGATTTCAAAAACATCATCATTTTAAGATACTTAAACTATAAATGATGCTGATACAGGAATAATATAGGTGGGGACAGAAACAGAAAATGAGTTTCTGACAGTCTAGTGCAGCGGTTCTCAACCTGTGGGTTGCGACCCCTTTGGCGGTTGAACGACCCTTTCACAGGGGTCACCTAAGACCATCCTGCATATCAGATATTTATATTACGATTCATAACAGTAGCAAGATTACAGTTATGAAGTAGCAACTAAAATAATTTTATGGTTGGGTCACAATATGAGGAACTGTATTTCAAGGGCCAGAAGGTTGAGAACCACTGGTCTAGTGTGTTTTTAAAATTATTTGGAAGCAGTATTGAGAAATATTCCCCAAGGATTCCTCTTTACAGGAGGAAAACGCAAACTACATGGCACTTTCTGGAAATTCTTTGAAGCTGCTTAACAGTTCTATCTGTAGTGCAGAAAGCAAAACAATTGAAGTCAGATATGTGGTTGCAAAAGCAAAAATCTTGTCTGTTTTATTTTATCACCATTATTATTATGATCATTAATACTAAGTTTAGGAAAACTGCTTTCTATGGGCTTCAGGTGTACCTCTGATCATCTGCAAAACCATTTTTTGAATGAATGAATGAATGATATGTCTATGTTTATGGCTGAAATGGAGAAAGAGTTGGGGGATCTTAAATATTTCAGTGTCTACGTGAGTCAGCATTATAACACCCATGCTGAAGAGAAAACTTGAGAGTTCATCTTTCCCAAGTTGCTTCCTGTATGAATCGTTCTAAAGTTCTCCCAGGCACAGTGGGACTCCCAAGTGCCCGTGGTGGAAAGCAATATGTGAATGTGTAGGAAGTGTTTTTAAGATTTTCTTTCCCAATCATCATGCTTTTTGGCAGATGACACAATTGAGGTGCAATATGTAGGTGGACATTTTCTAAATTACAAAATAAGGAGGCTAGTGGGTGACTGCGGAGGCAATGACATTAACAAAGTAGAGAAGATGAGGTTTGAGAGTTAGAAAAAGCAATAATTCTTTCACAATTAATAAACAGCCATGAACCGTGATACTAATAGAAAGGTTAAAGCAACTGCAAGCATACACTCAGCACTCTGTAAGAAGTAGTGCCAGAAAGACCAAGATCATTTTATTTTTTAACCAAAACTTTCATTTTGTATGCTCTCCCACCAACCTAATGTCCTATCTTTGGATTTTGCACACACACACACACACACACACACACACACATCACACCCAACTACAAAAGTATAATGTAAAACAATGTGTTTTACAAGGTAAAATTAAAACAGTAAGCACTTCCAAATATAAAATGAAAATTGGAAAATGTTCTCTTTGTGGAGGATCCCATGTGGTGACACTGGGTAGTTCAGTCCTAAGTCACTGTACCAGCGAGCATGCCACTGTGAGTTTGGCAAGCAACAGGGTTTTGACCCTCAGCCTTGAAGACGGACGGACCCTCAGTTTTATTGTTAGACCAAGAGTGGATCCATCTCTCCAGGGCTGACTGACTGGAGACTGATGTGCCAAATAAAATGCCAGTTTCATACTGTGCCATGAAACATAAAACTGCCACATGGGTGGGAGTCCTCACAGTGACATGACCAGCTCACTCCCTCTCTATAGACGACTAACAACAAAAGTCAAGTTGGCGCCGGAAGAATGTGTGATGATCATGGACTCAGAACACAGGCAGTGAGACCAACTGTTCAGCTGCAGGTATTAATCTGGGGGTGGCCAGCACAGATGCCTCCAGGGGCCAGGCAAGTAAGAGAGCTGAGTGAAGGTGCCTGGTGGGTGCGGCGGACAGCTGGGCAGCTGTTTGTAAGGGACAGCTCTTACACAGTGCTAGCTGATTGCCGCCATGTGAGAATGTGGGGGTTTTCAAGAAAATTAATAAATGAAGAACCATACATAAAATCTTTTAAGAAAATCTTTAATATTTGAATATTAAAGTTAAAACCTGTAGGAGCCATACAAAGCAATCTGTGACCCAGGTCAGATGTCCAACACTCCAGTTTGTAATAGACATACACAGCCGACACTTGCCTTAGTGAGACTCATTTTCCTATATTTCTATGATGGGCCAACATCATCCCCTCCCACACACCTTTGATGAACACATTCTTTTTTTAAAAAAATATGTTTTTTAAATTTATTTCAGAGAGAGAGGGAGAGGAAGAGAGAAATAGAAACATCAATGATGCAAGAGAATCATTGATCAGCTGCCTCCTGCATGCCTTCTACTGGGGAATGAGCCCACAACCCAGGCATGTGCCCTGACAGGGAATCAAACCATGACCTTCTGGTTCATAGGTCGATGCTTAACCACTGAGCAACACCGGCCGGGCGATGTACACATTCTTTTGGTATAATAATATATTCATTCTTTCATAGTTCAGTCTTGCTGACCTGACAGCTGCTTGGTCTCTAAGCAGGTTTGCATTCTCAGTCTGGTCACTAGATACTCATTACATGGTTTAGTGCTCAAGTCAATCTTGATTTCTCTTATTTTCAAGTTCCAGGGAGACAAATTACTGTATCTCCATGAACTGACAGCACTGGCTTATCAAATGTATGTGATTCTGTCAAAATAATAATTGATTTTAGGTCTTCCCATTTGACTAGGGTAAATGATTTCTCCTACCTTTTGATAAAAACAGTGATCTCCTAGGTGTCTTGTTTAAGATAGAACCTATCAAACAGGATATCTGTATTACAGTTTTGAAAAGATAGAGTAATGTTTGAGAACTATTTAGGATAAAATAAACTGCAGAAATGATTATTAATGTGTTTTTTTTTTTTGTCTAATCGCAGCTGGCTCATCAGATATGTTATTTTTAAAATCGGCAGCACAGTCATGGAAACATTTTCTTCTCAATTTGGCATTTGGTGCTGATGCCAGCATGACAACATTGAGGCAGCGAGGCCTTAAAAAACAGCCGGTATGATTATGTTTTACTTGGGCACTAACTTGAGTCTGAACAGCTGTTCAAGTGTGGGGGGCAGTTCAGAGACAGCGTTTAAGTCTGGACCCGAAAACCTGCAGAATGGAATGGGCAGTTCTGTCCTATCAGGTGTGCCAACCTGGACGCCAGCCCCTGGACAGTACATGGCCTGCAGGTTAGCTTGCGTTTCCCGGTCTCTAGCGCTCCTGAGAGGAGCTAAAATATGTTTTGTTTTCCCAGTCTGATCTGAAAGGAGCCTGGGGATACTTGGTATTCAGGGACTTGGTATTTTAACTGGACACTTGGCCCTAAAGTTTTGGTTTACTTGGACAGTTGTCCCACGCAGGCAGAAACTTCAGAGAGCTGGCTGAGAAAGGAAGCTGCTTGAGCAATCCACATACAGAACTTATGGGCCCATCTTTCTTTTGCTTATGGACTACTCATCTCAGTCATGTCACTAAAAGAAATTTGCTACTACGCAAATGTTCAAACATGCACAAAAGTATAGTATAACGAACGCCCATGTTCTGTGCAACTAGTCTCACCAATTACCAGTTTGTCTCAGTTATACTCCTAGCTGCCATTCCTACCCTACCTGGGTTATTTTAAAGTAATCTCAAACACTATCTAAAATTATTTCAGTCCATATCTTTAAATATTAAGGATTCTTTCTATAAAACACACAGTAGCATTGTCACATCTAAAATTAACTAATAATTCCTAAATGTCATCAAAGATCTAGCCAATGTTCTAATTTTTCTAATTCACAAATATTTTGTAACTGGTTTGTTCAAATCGGGATCAAATAAGGTCCACATATTATATTTAGTGATTGTGTCTTTTAGTATCATTCTCTCTTTTAAAATAATTTTTATTGGAAAATACAACAATGACATAGAAAATTTGTGTTTATAAACACTTATTTTTATACTCATGAGTTTTTATAAATGTAACTACTATCCAGGTCAAGTCAAAAAACAAAGCTTTCCCTTCCATTTCAGAAGCTCTTCCCATGATGAACACTTTTTTCCCCAATTACTTTATAGTACTTGCTACTTTCCAAATGGCTTTATCGCCCAATTGTGATAGAATGTCGTTGGTCATGATATGTTAATCTTGCTCATTAAAAAGTTGTATTTTCAGTTTTAACCTAATCACCCCTTTCTTTTCCTTTCATCCTGTCTGATAGGTTCTTTCCACTGGCAAATAGGATGTGTGAGGTTGGCAGGGATGCAGGAGGGTATTCCCTGGGTGTCTAAAGGGGGTTATGGATCTGGAAGAAGGGGAAGGGGAGGAACAGCCTCTGTCCTTTAGTCCTGATGAAGATGAGGTGATGCAAGTCCATTAAAAATCATTAGCTTCCAACCAGACTCCTTCCTCAGCAGTGTGGGCTCCTCTATTCCGGTGTCTGTCATGCTCTTGGTTCCTTTCTTGGAAATAGTTATCCTGCTGAACTTCATTATGAAGCAGGTCCCAGTGCATCCTGCTGCTCTCCTGGCTAGGGGACCATCTAGGTGACCTCTCCTGGGACAGATGTCGTTTTTTGAAAAGCTTCTGCTGGCAAGCCATATTGTAGCACTTGGCTTCAGTGCCATGAAGACAGCTGGCAAAAGAGGAGATGAGGACACAGCAACACTCACCATTGACAGCTCGAGACTGTTTGATAACAGGAATGGCTGTGAGCAGCATCTCAATCGAGTCACTATCATCCGCTGCACTGACTCCCAATATGGCTTTGGAAATGGAATTATTGAAATTGCTTGGTCTCACTTCATGGTCTCTTCAATTCAGTCTCATTCCCATAGAGGGCAGATGCCCAAATCTTGGTGGCCATGGTAGCCAAGGCTTTCATGTAAATATTTGGTGGAGGCCTCACTGTAGCATCTGGTGAGGAAAAGTAGGCTGGATCAAGATGAAGGGCAGGTGAAGTGACCCAGGGGGAGGTACGGCTGAATGAGGAGGGAATGGAGGAGTCATGAGATGCTAGCATTAGATGCCAGAAGGGGACGAGGGACTCCAAAGCTTGAGGAGAGAAGTGGTGGGGATGGAATTGGGGGTGGGGGCAGACCCATTAGGTGAAGGGCTGAAGGAGAACGACTAAAGTAGGTACAAGGTTCTCAGAAGGGGTGACTCATCCATAGGCAGAATCACTAGACTCTGGGGCATGGTCCTCTGGAGCTATTCCCACTGTCAAGACTTAAACACATTCATGTTCCTGAGCTTGTGCCTTAAACTGTGACAGGTTCTTCTAGATGTCTGGCCTCATGTCCACTTTTTCCCCTTCAAGAACTTCCTGGCAGGAATCCCAACAATTTGTGGACAGAGTTTTCAGAGGCTACCACCTTCTCAGCATTCCTGGCCATTTGCTCCATTCTCTGCAAATTTTAATCCCTCCACATCACAAACTCCTACCAAATGAGTAACTTGGATCAGCTGCTGGTCTCCACACTGACTCCCATTGGACTCACTGCCATATGCTAAGACTTGCCTTTCTTAAGTTATTATCATTCCTGTTTATTCTGCCTCTGGCTTATTTTCAATCTGTAAAACATTAAACGGTTCTGTTTCCACCTTTATCAGGAAAAAAATCTTTCCCGATTTAGATTCAGAGCTTTAAATGTTCTCTTTCTGGCAGATCCTAAGCCTTGCCACTTCATATGAAAAGCTTCCGGAATCCCATATCCTTCATTCACGTATCTTCTCTCTGAGGAGCACAACATTGTACCGGTTCCAGCCTCCCCAAACCCAGAACTCCTCACAGCCCTCCTTCCCTGACCTCCAGCGAGAGACCCTCCCCCCTGCCAGGCACTGAGATTCAGACGGGTTGTTTAGATGCTCTTTTGTCCTCAGTGTTGTGGTTTTTCAATGAGATATTCTGCAGCATCAAACATAACATCTTTGTGAACCAGTTCCTAGCACAAGGTCACACACAGGGAAACACTTAAAACAGTCCTTATATGAAGATTGAGCCAGATGTAAATTCAGGAAACACAAATAAAACATTTTAAATGTGGTATTTTAATACCTAACAATATTTTGCTTTGGGTTAATATTAGAAGCCTCAGTGAGCAGGTTCACATAGCTATGATGTACTTCTAATACTTAGAAACCAAAAGTAATTTAAAAACATACAGACAACAAGGTATATGAGTTAGAGGAGAATCGCAGGGCCAACCATATTCCTATATAATATTGATTGTTCTCTGTGCTATAAAAATACTAATATAATAATGTCCCAGGTTCCATTACCAGTGGTATTCCTTTGTGTCTGTCTATACAGCCCTAAAGTCAGGAAAAATTATGTCACTAGATAGGAGTGACATATCTAGTGACTCTTATTTAGTGGATTAAATAAGAGTTTAGGAATATTAAGCATGAGTGGAATGGTAAGGATAATCTAAATCAGCTCCCTGAGTTTATACTTGTGGACTCTGAGGTAAAGAGACTTGTTTGTGTAGGACAGCTGGCTAGTTAGTGGGATGGTGAGTCTTCTTACGGCCAGGCCTGTATCCTTTTAACATGCTATGTGCATGTGGGGAGTAAGCCTGTTGATTCTCTCAAGCTGCAGGCTTATCAGGAAGCCAGGATTGAATTATAGGGATCTATATAAAGGGAACAAAGTCCCAAAATGCAGACTAAAGTTTTATGAACAAGATATTCATTATAGACTCTCTTTAATAGCCTATAATTAGAAAACTAGAAATTACCTGAATTCCAAGAATAAGGGAATAGTTAAGTAAATAATAGGATAATGGAATGATAGGATAATGCACAATAAAATATTGTGTAGCCATTAAAAGTGTTCTATAAAAATTAATACTGTGGAGGGGAAAGCAGGATACTAAATTTATGTCTATAGTATTTCACCTGTATATATATATTTTATATATATATATATATATATATATATATATATATATATATATATAATACAGACAAGCCCTAGATGGTTTGGCTCAGTGGATAGAGTGTTGGCCTGTAGACTGAAGGGTCCCGGGTTCAATTCTGGTTAAGGGCCAATGCCTGGTTTGCGGGCTTGATCACTGTAGGGGACATGCAGGAGGCAGCCAATCAATGATTATCTCTCATCATTGATGTTTCTCTCTTTCTCTCTCCCTCTCCCTTCCCCTCTGAAGTCAATAAAAATATATTTAAAAATACAGACAAAACATACTAAAATGGCAACTGTGGTTATCATAGTATCTTTGGATGCTAGAACTAGGTGGTTTTTAAAAAAAATAATGTTCTATACTTTTCATAATGATTTTCCAATAGGAAAAACTTCTAAGCAGAAATAAGATGATCTAAAGTGTATTAGTTAATAAAAACCTATATATTTTATATAAAATATGGTTTTCAATATCTCTACATCAATCTTTGAATAATAGAGGGTGTCTATCTGGAGAAGCCAGATTATAGTTAACTAGAGGCCCGGTGCACAAAAATTTGTGCACTTGGGGCTGGGAGGGTCCCCCAGCCCGGCCTGTGCCCTCTCACAGTCTGGGACCCCTCGGGAGATAACGACCTGCTGGCTTAGGCCTGCTTCCGGATGGCAGAGGGCAGGCCCAATCCCTAGGTGCAGCCCCTGGTTGGGCTCAGAGCAGGGCCATTTGGGGAGTTGGGGCGCCGCCCCGTCGGGCAGATCGGGAGGTTGCGATGCCGCCCTCAGTCACGCTCAGGGTAGGGCCGATTGGGGGGTTGGGGCACCGCCCCCTGTCACACTCAAGGCAGGGTCGATGGGGAGGTTGCGGCGCCACCCCCTGTCACGCACAGAGCAGGGCCAATCAGGGGGTTGGGGCGCTGCCCCCTGTCACTCACAGAGGAGGGCCCATCAGGGGGGTTGGGGCTCCGTACCCTGTCACACACAGAGCAGGGTCGATCAGGGGGTTGAGGAGCTCCCCCCTGTCACTCACAGAGCAGGGCCGATCAGGGGGTTGAGGAGCTCCCCGCTGTCACTCACAGAGTAGGGCCGATAGGGGAGTTGGAGCACCTTCCCCTGTCACACACAGAGCAGGGCGGATAAAGGGGTTGGGGTGCTGCACCTTGTCACACTCAGGGCAGGGCCAATGGGGAGGTTATGGCTCTACCCTGTCACACACAGAGCAAGGCCTGTGGAGGGGGGTTGGGGCACCACCCTCTATCACCCACAGAGCAGGGCCGATCAGGGGGTTGGGGCGCCGCCACTGTCACACTCGGGGCAGGGCCGATGGAGAGGTTATGGCTCTACCCTGTCACACACAGAGCAGGGCCCGTGGGGGGGCGGGGATTGGGGCGCCGCACCCTGTCACACACAGAGCAGGGCCAATCAGGGGGTTGGTGAGCTGCACCCTGTCAAACACAGAGCCGAAGGGCAGTCAGGGGATTGGGGAGCTCCCCCCTATCAGGCACAGAGCAGGGCAGATAGGGAGGTTGTGACCCCGCCCCCTGTCACACACAGAGCCGCAGGGCGATCAAGGGGTTTGGGCGCTGCCCCCTGTCACGCTGATCCTGGTGCTGGGAGCCTCGCTGCTCCGCTGATCCCGGTGCCGGGAGGAATATTACCCTTTTACTATATAGGATAGAGGCCTAGTGCATGGGTAGGGGCCGGCTGGTTTGCCCTGAAGGGTGTCCTGGATCAGGGTGGGGGTCCCCACTGGGGTGCCTGGCCAGTCTGGGTGAGGGGCTGAGGGCTGTTTTTCGGAAGCGAGTGACTGAAGCTTCCAACCGCTCCTTGTTTTCTTTTTTTTTTTTTTTATTCTGGGCCAGTTTTAGCTCTGAGGCCCCACCGCTGAAAACATCGATACAATGTTGCTAAAACCCGGCTGACTGAAAGCTGGTTTCTGGGGTTTTGTTTATCTTCTTATTTGCAACATAGTACATAGTTGCTTAGAGTTGTAGCTCAGAGGCCGGCAAGTGAGGTGGGGAACGTTGGAGTCTGCAGTCACTGCAGCAAGTAAGCCTCATGTTCGCTTCCAGCTGCCTGGCTGCTGGCCGCCATCTTGGCTGACAGTTAATTTGCATATACTCACTGATTAGCCAATGAAAAGGGTAGCAGTCGTACGCTAATTACCATGTTTCTCTTTTATTAGTGTAGATTTGTGACCCTGACAAGAAAACTTTCAGGTGTTTGTTTTTTTATTCTAGGTCCAGCATTATTTTTCCCCCATTATTTAAAATTCATTCATAAACCACAGATTACCTTGATTTTGCTGTGTGAGGTAGTATAAAAATAAAAGTCATTATGAGTTTGGGTCCTCCAAGAAGTAGATGCCAAGATAGGGTTAGATGTGCACAAGAGGGTAACAGCTGTGAAGGATAAGGGGAGGGGGGGGAGGAGCGAGCAGGAGTAGGCAGAAAGAGTCCTCGGAGGGAAACAAAGGTCTGATCCCTTAGAAGCAGAGGGAAGGAAGGTTGGGCAGTAATGGTCTCAGACTGCAGTGCAGTTCCAAGAGAGGTTCAGCCAAGGCAGTGGGGAGTCCTCATGTCAAGTTACCCATTGAAAGAGTCTCGTGCTACACAGGAATAGGACCACATTTGTACCTGCATCATGCTCAGTCATTGGCTGGGAGCAACCTATGAGAATTGTGACCTTGGTGCAAATGCAGTGGTACCTTCAGAGGGGCAGCTACCAGCACCTTAGATTCTGCTCATCACAGTGGATATCTGAACAGTACAAGTTCAGGGCTGCCACAGTCATTAAGATACATATTATAAGAAGATGGATAGATGAAAGGTTCCCTAAGTCTTTGAAACATAGAATGAGTGACCTTGACATTTTCTTAAAGTTCATCACAGCAGCAGATGTGCCAAGAGGCAATGCCACCCTAAAGCAACTTGGAGTGAAGCACATTTGAATTTGTGGGCTAATAATTGCCTCACGGAGACAGAAATAGTTACTGTGTGCATATTTAACTTCTGTAGATGAACTCTGGCTGGGGACAGGCAGCTCATCTCTTCTGCTCTACTATGGTTTTGGTTTTGCTAATTCTCTGTTTCAGGTAAATATAATGAAGATAATAATATATTGTAAATGAGACACCAATTCAGAAATTTTCTGTTTTCCCTTTGGAAGTCTTGGCTCAACAGAGACTGTAATTATTGGAAAGCAGAAATGTAAAGCTGTCATACTGAAGTGTTTCCTCTATTTCTCTGAGGCATTTAATCAATTCAGCCAAAGCAATCAACAAAACCGGTTGTTTATTGTTTTACATTCCAAATCGCCTAATGACTGACTGGGTTTCTTCAGATTTAATTGACTAGACGTCAAACTGCCGTGATAACATAAGCCAGCATGCCCACCTGGCTCTAAATGTGGCAAGAGTGCAGAGAATTTACAATAGCTAATATTAATGAGTAAAACTATTTTCAATTATTTTATACTTGAAACAAAAACACACTTAAGTTGCCCTGGCTAGTGTGACTCAGTTGGTTGAGCAGTGTCCCATGCATCAAAAGGTTGCTAGTTCAATTCCTGGTTAGGGCACATGCCTGGGTTTCAGGCTCAATCTCCAGTAGGGGGCATGCAGGAGGCAGCCAGTGGATATTTAGCTTTCACATCACTGTTTCTTTCTCTCCCTCTCCAAAAATTAATTTTAAAAAACATTTTAGAAGCAAAAAACAAAAAAAGACACTTAAGTTGTAAAATGGTCAAAATAGCCAGGATGCATGGATAATATAATAAACAGGAATTCGAGCACAGGTGGGGTCCTTTGGCATGGCCAGCGATCGGGGCCAATCAGGGCTGGCCGGTCGGGGTGAGGGGAGGCACTGTGGGAGGTTGGCCAGCCACAGGAAGTTGGCTGTGGGAGCTCAATGACCACCAGGGGGCAGCTCGTGCATTGAGCATCTGCCCCCTGGTGGTCAGTGCACATCATAGTTACTGGCCAGTCCAGTCATAATGGTTACTTAGGCTTTTATATATATAGACTAGAGGCCCAGTCCACGAAATTTGTGCACAGGTAGGTTACCAGCGGCTGCTGGCCCCCTGGTCGAACTCCCAGTTGAACTCCTGGTCGAGTGGAGTATTTGCATATTAGGCTGTATTATATAGGATGCTTATTAATTTTTTAAAATTACCTTGCATACTTGAGGGTGAGTATTTTAAAGCTTTGTCTATGGGATTTTCATCACTGTGCCTTGGAGTTTCCAGGGTAGAACAAACTCTATTCATGTCCTACTCCTGGTGTGATTTCAATGACTATATTGTTTAGCAACTCCCTGTTTCTCCTTCTCTCCAGTCCCTGGCAACCACCATTCTACTCTTTGATTCTATTTTAGACACTTATTGTAAGTAGAGTCATTCAGTATTTCACCTGTGATTGGCTTATGTCACTTAGCATAATGTCCTCAAGGTTCCTCCACATTGTCACAACTTGTAGAATCTCTTATTTTCTAAGGTAGCATACATTCCATTTGTATGTATATATCACATTTTCTTTAGTCTTTCATCTGTTGATGGACACTTAGGTTGTTTCCATATCTCAGCTATTGTGAATAGCACTACAATGAGCATAAAAGTGCTAATATATCTTCAAGATTCTGATTTCATTCAATTCTTTAGGATAAATTCCCAGAAGTAGGATTGCTGGATTATATGGTAACTTTATTTTTAATTTTTTGAGTAGTCTTCATACTGTTTTCCATAGTGGCTACACCATTTTGTATTCCCACCAATAGTGTATAAGGGTTTAAATTTTTCCACACTTGTTGTCTTTTGTTATTTTGATAATAAACACCCTAACAGATATGAGGTGATATCTCACTGTTACATTTTCCTGATGACTAATGATATTAAGCATTTTTTCATATACCTGTTGGCCGTTTATATGTTTTCTTTGGAGAAATGTCTATTCAAGTCCTTCGCCCATTTTTTAAATGGGGGTATTCAGGTGTTGTTGTTTTTTTGTTTTTATTTAGGTTTTTTTTAGGTTTTTCTGCTGTTGAGTTATAGGAATCCACACTAATAATAGACAAATATGTAAATTGATCATACCTCCACAACACCCCCACAGCCAATCAGGAGGGAATATGCAAATTAGCGGGACAAAGATGGCGGTGGGCACGGAGCCAGCCAGAGCGGGTGGGAGGCTTGGGTCACCCCCGGCGACAGAGGAAGCCCAGCTTCCCGCCTGCCTGGGATGGCCGCCAAAGGAGGGGCCTGTGGGCTGAGGCCACAGAGCTGGCCTGAGCATGTGGGAGGCTTGAGTTGCCCAGCCAGCCACGAGAGAGGGGCCTGCAAACAGCCCTCAGCCCCTCATGCAGGCTGGCCACGCCACCATCCGGGTGAAGGTCCCCACTGGGGGGCGTGGCCAGCCTGCAAACAGCAATCAGCCCCTCACCCAGGCTGGCCAGGCATCCCAGCAGGGACACCCCCTGAAGGGGGTGTGGACAGCCTGAAAACAGCCCTCAGCCCCTCACCCAGTCTGGCCACACACCCCCAGTGGGGACCCTCACCCCATGGGGGCATGGCTGGCCTGCAAACTGCCCCAGCCCCTTGCCAAGGCCTGCACCATCCCCAGCGGGAACCTCCACTCCAATGGGGGCATGGCCAGCCTGAAAACCACCACAGGCCCCTCACCCAGGCCACCCCGCCCCCAAGGGAACCCTTCAGGGCAAACCAGCCTGCCCGCACCCCTACACCAGGTCTCTATCTATACTAATAAAAGGGTAATATGCTAATTAGATTGGGAGACCTTTCAGGAGACCTTCCGGACATTCTTCTAGACAAAGCCATGGTGGTGGGGCTGTGGTAGAGGTGGTTAGGGGCCAAGAGGGGAGGGCAGTTGTGGGTGATCAGGCCAGGATGGGACAGCAGTTATGGGTGATCAGGCCAGTGAGGGGGGCCTTTGGGGGTGATCAGGCTGGCGGGGGGGTCAGTTGGGGGCAAGCAGGCCATCAGTGGGGGTCAGTTGGGGGTGATCAGGCCAGTGGGGGGGCAGTTGGGGGTGAGCAGGCTGGTGGGGGCGGGAGAAGTTGGGGGCGAGCAGGTCAGCAGGCAGAGTGGTTAGGGGCAATCAGGCAGGCAGGCAGGTGAGCGGTTAGGAGCCAGCAGTCCCAGATTGTGAGAGGGATTTCCGACTGCCAGTTTAGGCCCGATCCCTGTGGGCCTAAACCGGCAATCGGACATCCCTCGAGGGGTCCCAGATTGGAGAGGGTGCAGGCCGGGCTGAGGGACACCCCCCCCCCCCCGCACGAATTTCATGCACTGGGCCACTAGTTCTTTATATATTTTAGAGATGAACCCTTCATCAGATACTAGTATATGCTTTCTCCCACTCCACACATTGTCTTTTCACTCTGTTGATTGTTTTGTTGGCTGTGCAGAAGATTTTCAGTTTGATGGAATCCCACTTGTTTATTTTTGGTCTTGTTGCTGTGCTGTTGGGGTCATATCCATGGTCGCACAGGCCGATGTCATGAAATTCCCCCGTTTTCCTCTAGGAGCTTTACAGTTTCAGATCTTACATTCAAATCTTTATCCCATTTGAGTTGAGCCCTATTTCATTATTTTGGAGGTGTATATACAGTTTTCTCAGCATGATTTGTTGAAGAGATTATCCTTTCCCATTGTGTATTCTTGGCTCCCTTGTTGAAGTTCAGTTGACCATATATGTTTAGATTTATCCCTATTCTGTTCTATTGACCTATATGTCTGTCTTTATGCGAGTATGTGGTTTTTTAAATTTTATTACTAGAGGCCCAGTGCACAGGATTTGTGCACTGGTGGGGGGCATGGCCTGTGGGGAACCCCCCTGCTGTGGGAGCTCCGCTCACCCCAGTCAGCTTAGCGGTGCTCCCACTATGGGAGCATACTGACCACCAGGTGGCAGCTCCTGCATTGAGCATCTGCCCCCTGGTGGTCAGTGCACAGCATAGCGACTGGTCGACCAGTCGTTCCGCCGTTTGGTCGCTGAGCTTTTATATATATAGATGGTCAATTTGAATGTATATTTTGAAGTCAGGAAGTGTGATGGCTTTGCCTTTGTTCTTTCTCAAGATTTATTTGGCTGTTTATGGCTTTTTGTGGTTCCATATGAGATGTAGAATTGTTTTTTTCTATTTCTGTAAAAAATGCCAATGGCATTTTGATAGGAATTGCAATGAATCTGTAACTTGCTTTGAATAGCATGGACATTCCAATTCATGAATACAGGCTGTCTCAGCATTTGTGTCTTTCATTTCCTTCATCAATGTGCTATAGTTTCAGTATACATGTCTTTCACCTCTTTGGCTAAATTTATTTATAAATGTTTCTTTTCTTTTTGGTACTATTGTAAATGAGATTTTTTTCTTAATTTCCTTTTCAGATTTTTTGTTGTTATTATATAGAAACACAATTGTATTTTGCATATTGATTTTGTATCCTGTAAGTTTACTGAATTGGTTTATTAGTTATAACAGTTTTCCTGTGGAGTGTTTAGGTCATGTGTGTATATATATATATGATCATGTCATCTGTAAACAGGGACACATTTACTTCCTTTCTGATTTGGATGTCTTTTCTTTTCTTACCTAATTGCTCTGGCTAGGACTTCCAGTACTGTATTGAATAGAAATGTCAAGAATGGGCATCCTTGCCTTTTCCTGATCTTAGAGGAAAAGCTTTCAGTTTTTCACCATCAAGTATGATGTTAGCTGTGAGCTTTTCATATCTGGCCTTTATTTTAATGAATACTTGCTCTGATTTGTGTTACTCCAGAAAGAGAAAGAAAAAAAACCATATTATTTTAATTTGTGATTCATTGTATAAGTGTGATTCCGGCACCAGCATGCAGCCCGGAACTTGTTATAAATGCAAATCTTCCAGGGCCACCCCAGACCTACTGAAACTTTGGGAATGGGCCAGCAATTTGTGTTCCAACAAGCCATCTGGGTGATTCCAATTCATGCTAAGAGGAAGTGTGGCTAATACCATTTCTTCTAGCATCTTCTTCCAAAAAGTATTCTATGGCATATTAAAAAGTGTTATAGAACATAGGGGTTCCTTATTTGAATACGTTTGGGAAATTCTGGGCTAAATAAGTTAAGTAGAACCCATGGACCATGTCCCTTCACAGAAGTCCCACACAGGTCATTTCTCCTGATCTGTCACTACATGCAAGCACCTGCTTGTGCCCACAAATAGCACATCCCATGTTCTTTCTCCCAAGAGCTTGGTTTCCAACTCTCACAGCAAGAGAGAGAGAGAGAGAGAGAGAGAGAGAGAGAGAGAGAGAGAGTTCTCCTTCCCTCATTCCAAAGCCTACCTCTCTTTTTTTCAATCCAGTCTGACTGACAGGTGGAAAACTTAATGTGGTCTGATACCCCACACCTTCTACTGCAAGGCAATCACAGTAATTAATGGGCAACATATTAACCAAAGTCTAGGTTATTCAGTCTTTAATAACTACCCTTTTGGGACACATTCAGTACAGTTCAAACACATATTTAGAAAAAAGACATTTTTCTGCAAGGACACAGTCTTGCTAAAGACATATCCAATTCCTATTTCTAAATTGAATGAAAATATCTTGGTCTGAGGCATCTATATTTGTGTTATTTCAGTGGTTCAGGGATCTCCCAAAATTAATATGGAGTTGTTTGCTTTACATCTATCTGCAATGCAAAACCTAACAAGGGTTTGTCCATAGAATAGATTTCAATTTCCATTTTAACATGAAGAAATTAGTTATGGAGTCCCAGATGGCAGTTTTTCAGTTTCAGCAACTTAAAATTCAGACTCCAGCTTCAGCAAAACTGCAGGTAACTTAAATATATTTATTTGTCCCTGATATAGGGACTACTCCATAAGACTTAAATGAGGGAGTCCAAATTGCTTTTTCACTTATTAAAAAATTCATATACTTCAATGCTATTAAATGTAAGTTTATTTCAATGTTGGGTCAACATCATCGGCCAAAGAGCAGGAAAATAGTATGCAGAAAAAGATATTCTAGCCTTTAAAGAAAATAATATTGCATTTCCTGTCTATCTTTGTTTCTGTCAAGATCTATCTCCACACAATGAACTATAAACATCTAATGGCATGTATAGATGAAGACTTCCAAAGCCAGAACTCTAACAAAAGCTGATAAAATCTGGGTGAGATAGAACTTGGAGATTAACTCAAGCATGACTTCAGATTTAAAACTTGTTAACAGAAAACACCAAATCATGCCAACCTACTTGTGCCCAGCCGCCGTAATGAGAACAATTCAGTTCTGAAG
The DNA here is from genome assembly GCF_028538775.1 of Myotis yumanensis. Taxonomy (NCBI): domain Eukaryota; kingdom Metazoa; phylum Chordata; class Mammalia; order Chiroptera; family Vespertilionidae; genus Myotis; species Myotis yumanensis. The sequence goes on along the minus strand of NW_027223752.1, from coordinate 47,813,326 downwards.
GAGAAAGGGCACTAATTTAAGGGTGGTTGGCATGGCAAACAATAGATGACGCCTCATCCCTTTATATCCTGTAATACATGTGTGTCATCCCAGCTTTTCCTCCAGTTCCTCTGACTCAGATTCATGCATTGTTAAAAACGTATTAAAATGCACTGAATGAGAGCACTGCAAAACAAAAATAGAGGCAGTTGTTGATTGCAAGCCAAATAATTTTGGCTTTTCTTCCTTATGTGAATGCAAACACACTGTCAGATACCCATATATACGAATGGAAAATTATTTATAAAGGGGCCTGAAGACTGAGGTTCTCAGAACAGTTATAACAGCAGGGAATTAATTCACTGTCATGTTATCTGTGGAGGGTTGTTCTTTCACTCAGTGTCATGCCACATGACAGATACCTCATTTCATGTTGTCCACCCCTACACAGAAAACTCTTGTGTAGATTACAGTAATGAAACCCAGGTCTTTCCCCAGGTGCTGCTTGTTCTTTCTCTATGAAAAAAAAGGGGGGGAAAAAAGGAAAAATATAGACTAATTGTCTTGAAAGTTTGGAGGTCAGATCTTAGAAAATGATCATTGGCAAAACAGTCACATCTATTAAATAAGGGTATGAGTCCGCCAGAAACTCTATGGGAGTTAGAAGAACACGAATCTAGGGAGATGACAACAGTAAAAACATAACTGGATTTTAAATGTGTGAAATACATATGTGTGAAAGGTTTTGTTTTGATTAGATGAGGGGTTATAGTTTCTAATTAATCTTTGAAGCAAATCAGAAAATCAAAGTTTTAGTTATCTCAGAGATTGCCAATAACCGTCCTCCCCATCTTCTTAGTCATAAGATTTGAAGTTGGGTACATGGCCTCCCAGTTTGTCTACATATCTCAGGCTACCTTATAACCCAGGTGTAACCTATGACAAACTTCTAATAAAAGGGACTTGGAAAAGTGATATGTGCATATTCCAGGCTGTGTCCTTAAAGAGAAGGTGCATGCCCTTCAGTTCTCCTTCCCCCTCTTCACAGGCTGAAATGTGGTTGAGGAGGTAGGTACAGGTGACACCTAAGTGATGGGAACAATTAGATGGAATTCTGGGTCCTGATACCATGGTGTAGTCAAAGCAGCTGCTGACTGCTTATACATAATCAGAAAAATTATTATTTTGTTTAAGTCCTACTGTTCAGATTATCTGTCATTGAAGTTGATTGTATATTCTATTTTCTAACAGTTTTTAAAAATATATTTTTATTGATTTCAGAGAGGAAGGGAGAAGGAAAGAGAGATAGAAACATCAATGATGAGGATCATTGATCGGTTGCCTCCTGCATGCTCTCTACTGGGGATAGAGCCCACAATCCTGGCATATGCCCTTTACTGGAATCGAACTTTGGACCCTCCATAGGCCAACACTCTATCCACTGAGCCAAACCAGCTAGGGCTGAATGTGTATTCTATTAATGAAGGCTATGTTTGTTAAAAAAGAAAGATGTGCCCTGGTTGGATAGCTCAGTTGGTTAGAGAGTTGCCAAGGTTTCAGGTTTGATCCTGGTCAGGACACATATAAGAATCAACCAATGAATGAATGATTCATTCTCTCTCTCTCTCAAAAGTCAATAAGTACAATTTTTTTTTTTTTAAATGAAGGATATGAAACTTCTAATCCTCGACAACAAGGGTTAGTAAATTATGGCCACAGGCCAAATCTGGCCTGCTGCTTGTTTTGTAAACAAAGTTTTATTGAAACACAGCCATGGTCATTCATTTTGTATTGTCTTTGGCTGCTTCCATACTATAACATCAGTATTGAGGAGTTGTGACAGAGACCATGTGGCCTACAGAGTCTAAAATATTTATTATCTGGCCCATAACAGAGAAAAGTGTCCCTGCTGTAGAGGGGAAGAAAAGGAACACCTGGTCCTCCAGTATAAGTCGGAAATTCGGGAGAACCAACCGCAAATAGGAAATTGTGAAAAAGAGAATTTAAAATCAAAAGCCAGGAACGTGACTAAATATACAGGTGGTTAAAATAAATGTGAGTGGGCTAAAGTCCTCCACTAAATATGCTAACATTCGTCAGGTAAGATGAGTTAAGCTTGGAGTTGTGAGGAAACTGTTAGGAAATTTGGGGCATTCAGATAAAGAATAAGAGAACTTCAGAGGGGCAACAGCAGGAGGAATTTGGTATGGGTAGAATTTTCCAAGAAATTCTGTGTTTAAAATTCCAAGTAGTTGTTAGTAATCATTTCAGCTGAAAAAGAAGAAACTGAGAGGAAGGTATTCTCATTTCTACAGTGATCCACAGAGCCTTGGGTGAAATAGTCCCAGAGCAGGGAGGCTACAGGAAAGGTGGGAGTGATGTAAAAGTAAGTTCTACCCAAACAGAAGCCAAGTTCAATTCAATGGGATCAAGTGCTTGGGCATCATTTAATCAGTGCAAACTGTCTATTCTACCATTCCCTTACATTTTAATTTTTATTAAAATTGTATACTTAAGAATCTTATGGAGCTCTTACCACCGGAGAAATACAGAGAAGAAACTATGATATTGATTCCAGTTATAAGTAAAGGAAGTATAGTTTCTTTGACCTTCTCACTTCCTCTTTCCATCCTCCTTCCCTTTTTCTAGTTACCCTTCTCCCTTCTTTAATAGGATCAGTTTCCCATGCCTGATTGCTGGCCTCAACCCCACTACATCTCAGCTGACCCCATAGGTTGGCTTTCATTGCCATTGTTCCTATCAAAATCTAGCTCTTTATGCCATTTTCCCTTGATCCCCTTCTCCAGTTGTTCCTGGAGCCAATCTGCTTACACAGATTGAGTTAATGCAGTTGTGCCTGTCCAGTGTTTTAAAGCATTACATTGGTGGCTTCACTGAGTTTTATTTTGAGGTTATAACCTAAAACTTCACCAAAGGTTAATATAATAAATTGCCATGTGGAGAATGGTTTGCATCTTTTCCTGAATCACTGTTGAAAAAAAACTTCATTCTGCTGTTTCCAACATACAGAGTCACTTTTAAGAATTTAGTGTCAGAAAAAATGTCTTTCACTTGACAAACTGGTGGCTTTGCTCTTAACAGGTGATAATCATATAATGAATCATAATAAAAATTTCACTTAACTGGCTTCAGGAAACTTGGAGCTCAGTTAATGTGTACGTGCAGTTTAGGTTTGGGACATATTTATTTATTCTTTTCTGTGGCCTCTCTACTAATGGCCTTATGAGAAATGTATTTTTGATTTGGGGACACCTCATGTTTTCTTAGAAGATAACAAAATATATAATATAAATTTGATTATAAAATGTCATTCCTCCCAGAAGCCTGTGGAAGCAAATGACTTAACACAAGGCAGTGGGTATGATAATCTGGGACATGATATGGCCTTGGAGGAGATTTTTCTGGACTAGTGGTATTTTTTAAAATTTTATATTTTTACTAGAGGCCCGGTGCATAAAATTTGTGCACTCGGGGGCGGGGGGGGGGGGGGGGGGGGGGTGGTGTTCCCTCAGCCTGGCTTGCGCCCTCTCACAGTCTGCGAGCCCTCGGGAGATGTCTGACTGACAGCTTAGGCCCGCGCCCCATGGGCCTAAGCCAGCAGTCGGACATCCTTAGCGCTGCCGCTGAGGCGGGAGAGGCTCCTGCCACCACCACTGAGCTTGCCAGTGGTGAGCCCGGCTCAGGGCTTCTGGCTGAGCGGAGCACTCCCTGTGGGAGTGCACTGACCACCAGGGGGCAGCTCCTGCATTGAGCGCCTGCCCCCTGGTGGTCAGTGTGCATCATAGCGACTGGTTGTTCCCTCATTCAGTTGATTTGCATACTAACCTTTTATTATATAGGATTGATTTCAGAGAGGAAGGGAGAGGTAGAGAGAGAATCATTGATCAGCTGCTTCCTGCATGCCTCACAATGGGGATCAAGTCCCCATGACCAGAAATTGAACTGTGAACTCCTGGTTCATAGGTCGATGCTCAACCACTGAGCCATGCCTGCCAGGCTGGACTAGTGGTCTTTTGCTGTCCCCCAAATCACACTCTGAGGGTGCTGCTTTTACAAGCCCAGGCCCTGCCCATGGAGACTCTGCCTGTTTGTGTCAGGAAGAGAGAATTTGGTGACAGCCTGCTGGGAGCTGAGAGAGTTGCCTTAAGAAAGCTATTCAAGGTGATTTTGAAAAGCCAATTTATAACCTAGTCTTGCTTGGAAAGTTATGCAGGAAGAGTCTTTGAGAGGAGGAGGTGGAAGAGGAATTTATCAACAAACTCTTCTGATATAAATATTCAAACCTAGTTTTCATTGGTCTAAATGCTATTTTTGCATCTAAAATCATGCCCTGAGGAAAAAAAATCAGGGCAACTAGGGCATGCCTGTGAGCACCTGGGACTTCATAATAGTTCTAGTTCTAAGTAAAGGTTCTATTTCTTCTATTCATCTCCCCCAACCTAATTCCCGGCTAGTTCCCACTTAACTTAGAAGAAACCTTCACTTTAAAAGCCCCTTCACTGTGGATCTTCTTTACGTGATGTAAAATGGCCCCTTTTAGAATTTCATTCTGCGCAGCTGGACAAGCAAGGGGGCGAGGCAAGTTGCCACAGAAACTGCTGTCGGTTCTAGGACTCTTTATACTTTGCTCCTAAAAATAAGATGTAAAATGTACTGAGGGTGTGATTAGCACAGCACAGAAGGGAATTTCTAAAAAGAGAGCCAAGCCTTGCGCCCCCACAGGAACGGGGGTGTTCTTCTCGTAGCTGGAGGACAGGACAGAGATCCGGGAGCAGATGCTCAACACGGCTCCTCCCTCCAAAGGTGCGGGGAATGACAAATGGGAAAGTGGCTTTTGCAAAAGAAAACAGTCTCTGATCAAGCATAACACATATAAATTTCAAGGTTGGGGTGTCCTGAAATTACCCAGGAAGGAAATAGAACTCTTCTCCCCAACCTACAAAAATGCCATAGAAACTTGGCCAAGGGACTAGATCAGGACTTTGTATGTAGTTCAGTGTCTTGCCCATTACAGGATGCTGTCATATACCACCCTTGGCAGGTGGGCCCCTAGTCAGCCTGGACATGCTCAGTGACCTTTACTTCTTTAGAAGACATCTGACAGCTGGACTTCTAAAATGTTGTTGGAGTCTACCTTCTGTCACTTCCACTCACTTGCTTTCGTTTGCCTCCTGGGACAACCAAGAAAAGTCCATTGCCACAATATTTTTTGTGTGTCTTAATATGATCAACTTCACTTACTCCCCAAAAGGAGCAATTAGCCCAACTGTCCATTGACAGCTCACAGAGGCTGATCAAGCTGATGACTCAGTTCCTTAGATCTTGGCTTCGATGCAAAATGAAATGCCATTAAAACTGTTCATTTCATGGTTACATACAGAAAATGTGTATGTGTTTTTCAGCACATTTGACATCTGCTACTGCCAGGCACTGTGCTAGATGTACACATTATTTCATTTTATCCAGTTACAGGAGGTCAGGACCTTTATCCTCCACATTATAGAGCAGTGGTTCTCAACCTCTGCCCCTTTAAATACAGTTCCTCATGTTGTGACCCAACCATAAAATTATTTTCGTTGCTACTTCATAATTGTAATGTTGCTACTGTTTTTAATCATAATCTAAATATCTGATATGCAGGATGGTCTTAGGCGACCCCTGTGAAAGGGTCGTTTGACCGCCAAAGGGGTCGCGACCCACAGGTTGAGAACTGCTGTTATAGAGGAAATTCAGTTCAGTCTGAATGGGAGCATCCTCGTCGGAGTGGGCACAGAGGAAGATCAGTGGCAAGGGCACAGACTTCTGAGTCAGAGGGGGTTGAGCTTGAACACCAGTTCCTCCTCTTACTAAATTTGTAACCTTGGATAAGTTATGTAACCTCTTTAAACTTCAGGTTTCTCATCTCTGAAAACTGGGATGATAAAATGTCATACGTTAGTGGAAGTAAAAGAAAATGTTTAAAATGTCGAAAGTATAGTGGGTGTTCAATAAACCCTGGTTCCCCTTCCCTTTCCTTGCAATCCTAGAGGCCCCCTACTGCTGTTGTATAGCAGAGCTGTCAATCAAGTCACCTTAGATGCAGATGCAGTCAAGCCTGGAGAAGCTATCTGTACAGATATTAAATAGTCAGTCTGAGCAAATGAACCATTAAATGACTAAATCCTTTGCAAGCGGAATATGGTGAAATGATAAGAGCTGTTAGCATAAAAGATTTTACCTCCCCCAAGGAGGTAACATGGAGATCTCATAGCCTACTAACCTGGAAGGAAAAAGTAAATATGTACATACCATGAAGATAAAGGTTAAAATAGTCTTTGTGCAGGGTCTGAAATTCCTTGCTGTGACTGCTACTTCTTATCCTTCTATCTTTACTCGTTTTCACTGTGCCTCACCTGTTCTTTATATCCCTAAAGGGACAGACAGACAGCCCCTGGCCTCAAAGCCCCTTGCTTCTTTTGCCCTCAATTTCTTCCTACCCCAGTGGACCTCACAGGCAGCCTTTTTAGTGAGGCTTAGACTCCTTTCATGATCACCTCGCTGGGCCCCAGCTTCAGAGAAAATGCCACCCAGGGTAGGAAGGGTCCCTCCTGACTTTCAAGGGAATCTAATAAACATAAATTCTCAGGGATGCTAATACTGATTAGGGCCTCACTATTTTTTATATAAATATGAAACTCAATTAAATAACAGAGACACTTGCATTTTGGAATGCTTGCCAGACAGACTAGAGTTTAAATCCTAATTCTGACACTTTGAGTGTTGCCATGGGTCACTTGCTTAATCGGGCCTTGACTAATACAGACATTGATTTCTCCGACAACAATGCATTGCTGTTAGATGGGTTGTTCTGCTCCACAGAGCTCTCCATGAATCCAGGCTGGCAGGATGGCTCTGCCATCCTCAGCATTAAGCTTCACCATCACCATTCATGACCCATAATCATCATTTTCAAACAACTGGGAGAAAAGGGATGAAAGAGTATATAAATATAGGATAAAGAATTTCCTTTAGCCAAGTAAATCCAGCACTGTACAGAGGTTAACACTTAGTCACATAGTTGCTTCGAGTTAGTTAAGGGAGATTGGAAACATAATCGTTAGTTGATCAGCCATGTATCCAGAAAGGAGAGGACAGATGTGGGGAGACAATCAAGACTCTCCAGCATAAAACCCTATAGGATAGTGATTTTATTATCCCCATTTTACAGATACATGAAAATGATATCCGTTGGCCTGACCACAAACAGAAGTTGCCTGCTTGATAGAGCTATGAAAAAGGTCATTGGAAGGCACAGTTGACATGCCAGGTATGAAGAAGACACCCTATGAAGAGTGGGGGGCTGTCTTTCAAGAAGTAAGTCCAAAGCCATTTTATGGTACTGTGTCCCAAACAGGTTGGCCACATGGGCTGGGGAATCAAGGGATAGAAGTAGGAGACAGCACTGCTTCCCATTATTGCTAATGACCTACTTGGGGACTTTGTGCTTCCCATTCTCACAACATTGTCCCTGTGGGTCTAGAAGGTCCTTGTTCACAGAGGGGGCTGCCAGCTGGTCACTTAAGGCTCCTTGTGCCAGTAGACTAGCGGGCACACAAAGGAGTTCGCACACTGCCAGACATAGTTGATGCCGATCATTATGAGGAGGTAAGCCTGATACAAAATGGGGGTGGGAGGAACATAATTGGCATTCAGGTGATCTACTGAGGCACCTTGTGATCCTCCCATATCCAATTTTAACTGTAAATGGGCAAGTGTGTCAACCACAGACTGATAAGGCAGAGCAAGGTGGACCCCAGACTCTGCAGTGATGTGTATCTAAGTCACCCCACCAGGCAAGCCTCTTGGACTATGGAAGCAGTAGCCAGGGATGAGGGAAATCAAGAATAGGTGGTAAAGGAGGGCGTTAATAAGCATCAGTTACAGCCTTGGGACCAACTACCACTGTAGAAATCTACTTTCTTCCTCTAACCTTTCTCTTGTAAGTTTCACTGGGAATTGTGACAAACTAGAATTCAGGACTAGTTATATCTAGATGGGGTAAACTTAGTGTGAGAGGTCAATGGATTTAAGCACTGCATGGTTTGTTCTGTAGCAGATGCTGCTACACCCAGATAACCTATACCAAACCTATGCACATATCTTCCATCTTCTTCAAGTGTCATGGCTAGATGCTTGGGAGGTTATATATCCCCTTACTGAGGACAGACAATAATAGTCTGTTACAGGCAGGACGACTCTGCATTGTGATTTTTACCCATTGCAACCCCTCTACCAACCACATATATGACCCCCGCCCCAACCCCCCAAATGGATCAGGCTACAAGAGACCACAACCTTCTTCAGTATTTTGCTCTTCCCTATCCTGCCTCATTCTTACAGGTTTCTCCCTCACCCCCACACACCTTTTTTTTCTTCCTGAAAAGCACTCCCTCAATAAAACACATGCCCCAAACCTCTATTGCAGGCTCTGCTTCTAGGAACCTAATCTGAGTCTGTGCTATTTCTGACTCTAGGAGGCAGAAACAATTATTAAGCTGATTCAGACCAACTGGAAGACAGATTCAACCAGGGGTAGACTTCAGAAGGGAAAATAATCCCATGATATATTTAGGGGAAACTTAAAAAAACTCCCCAAATATAAGTATTGGTTAAGCCTAAAGACTGAAGAAAAAATAACTGAGTACAGCTGATCTCAAAAGCCAAATATTAACTAGCAATGACAGTGGTTATTTAAAGTAGTATTAAAACCATAGATATTTTGAAGAAATTTAATATCTGAACAGCCATTAAAAAGTCTTCCATTATCTTCTGAATTGGTCAGACTCTTAAAGTAGTTTATCCTATTTGATAAAAGAGAGTGTGGAGAAACTCCAGACCATGTAGGATACAGCAACGAAATTTATTAAAGTGGGAAGAGTATGGAAATTACTTTAACCTCTTGGGAGGTGGAAAGATGAGTAGATTTCTGCCCCTACCTGCCAAATCGTAAATGTTTCTCTTACCATTTGAGACAGCATGGAGGGACCTGGAGAGTATTATGCTAAGTGAAATGAGCCAGTTAAAGAAAGACAAGTATTATATGATCTCACTCATATGTGGAATCTAATGAACAAAATAGATCCAAAGATGTTGAAGCATGCAACAGACTGACAAATTTCAGAGGGAAGTGGGGAGAGAGAGGTGTAGGAGGGAAGGAGGTGGAAGAGATTAACCAAAGAATTTACATGCATATATGCATAACCCATGGACAGACAATAGTGTGGTGAAGGCCTGGGGAGGGGGAGGAGTGGGGTGGAGAGAGTCAGTGGGGGAAAAATTTTTTTAAAGGCACAAAAAAGAAAAAGAAAAAGAAAGTAAAATGCAGGGGGGGGGGGGGGGGGAGTTTATATAGTAGAGGCCCTACCTCGTTGAATCACATACCCACTCCAGATAGTCTCAATACCACATTTCTATCTCAAGGCTGTATCCTTGGATCATCGTCTGGGAACAGGGAAGGCAAGCAAGTGCACCTTCCAAAACACAGGGGAGGGAGTGAGGAGCCGCTGATTGCCCAGGGTCTGCCCAACAGTAAGTACAGAAACCGAGAGTAAGATCTTAGAAGCTTTTATAGCAATTTGATCTTGCTGAAATCCAGTATTGTTTATTAGTAATTCAATTGTATTTTACAAAACTATTGGTCTATGACAGTGAGAACATTTTTTAAAACTCATCCTTTATCACAGATACTTTGAGAAACATTAGTTTAAATATCTCCTGCTGAATTACAGGATATACTCAAAAGTGTCTTGATTAAACAAGATGGTGAATAAATCTGTGAATCTAAAAACATACCAAATGGCTGAGCTTGAGGAAAGAATGAGCCAGAAATCCCCAAAGCTGATTATATTGGAACACTAGAGGCCCAGTGCACGGATTCATGCACCAGTGGGGTCCCTCAACCTGGCCTGCGCTCTCTTGCAATCTGAGGCCCCTCAGGGGATGTCAGACTGCTGGTTTGGCCTGATCCCTGCAGGCCAGGCCGAGGGATCCCCACCAGGTGCACGAATCTGTGTACCAGGCTTCTAGTATGCATGTAAGATCTTTGGTTAATCTCTCCCCACCTTTCCCCTTCCCCCCTTCCCTCTAAGATTCATCAGTCTGTTCCTTGTTTCCATGCCTGTTCATTGAGCGTCTGCCCCCTGGTGGTCAGTGCACATCATAGCTACCGGTTGAATGGTCAAATGGTCAAATGGTCGAACAATTGCTTAGGCCAGCGGTTCTCAACCAGTGGGTCGCGACCCCTTTGGTGGTCAAACGACCCTTTCACAGGGGTCGCCTAAGACCATCCTGAATATAAGATATTTACATTACGATTCATAACAGTAGCAACATTACAGTTATGAAGTAGCAATGAAAATAATTTTATGGTTGGGTCACAGCATGAGGAACTGTATTAAAGGGCCAGAAGGTTGAGAACCACTGGCTTAGGCTTTTATATATATAGACGATATGTTGTGTTAGGACCATTTTAAACTTCAGATCTATCCTTGAGCAAATTTAATATGGTTCTCTCGGTATAAAGTTTATCAGTATGTAGAAGATCAAGATGTGAATATTGAGATAGCTGGTTTCATTATTTACTTACCTGAAGGCAATGGATTAGAACCAGATAGTTCCTTGGGAACAGTGCTCACATTGAATTCTTTTATTGAGCTGACTATGGGTAATGGGAAGGACTCCAAAAATAAAGTTAGTAATATATGGATGAGTGTGTGCAGAAAAGAGTAGGAGGAATTCACTGTTCAATCCCAGAGCAGTGATGACTGACATGACTAAGGCAGTATATAATGGAAGACATTTCTGACTGAAATTATTAGGAGATGAATGAAAGTTTCAATCTCTTAGTGACAAAGATTTCTCTCAACCTCAGTTTGAGTTTTGATTCTCCCTTGGTTATTCTGTCATTTGAAATCTTAAAACAGCTTGGCATTTCCTTTTAAAAAATGCCACCAGTCATAATTCAAGTAGTAATTTAGCTCCACAATGTTAACTTTAGGTTAAAACACAGAGTAGAAAGAAGGAATATTTATATTGCAGGGGATTTTAAATCCATGACTTTTATGATTTCTACTATAGATAATACATGGTATAATTATTAGTTAACTTCACATCATTATTCATCCATTCATTTTATACCATACTAGAGGCCCAGTGCATGAAATTTGTGCACAGAGGGGGGTTGTCCCTCAACCCGGCCTGCACCCTCTCCAATCTGGGACCCCTCAGGGGATGTCCAGCTGCCAGTTTATTGTGCCATCAAATGCCACTAAGTTAGGGTACTTCCTCTCACAATTCAGGACTGCTGTCTCCTAACCACTCGCCTGCCTGCCAGCCTGATTGATGCCTAACTGCTCCCCTGCTGGCCTGATCACCCCAACTGCCCTCACCTGCTGGCCTGATCACCTACAACTGCCCTCCCCTGCCACGACCCACTTCCTCCGCCAGGACCCGCCTCCTCCACGCCACACAGAGCTGCAGGTCCCCCAGGCCTCACTGCGCGGAGAGGCCACCTCTGCTGTGCGCATGGCCATCTTGTGGCAGCCATTTTGTGACGACCATCTCGTGATGACATCGAGTGAGAGCATCATGTGAGGGTGTGACGCCACCTAGGCTTTTGTTATGTGGGAAGATGTGTTGGGAAATAACCCAAATGAATGAACTAGATTAATAGAAAGTAGATTGGAATAAATCTAAGTCTGCAGTATGTAAGATATTCGTGCCCATGGGAAATGGGAACTTTATTTTTCCTTTTGAATGTATTATGTTTAGAAAATGGTCTGAGAAATCCATTGCTCCTTTCATTCATTCCAGCAGCCAACTGGGCTAAAAAATGTACATATATCAGGGTCTAAATGCTTAATGGCTCTTATAGACACAGGCATGTTTTATTGGCTTTTAAAAAATGAGATCAGAGATGTTTCTTACATAATCCTAGGCAGTGTAGAAAGCATTTTTGATCTGATAACTCATTATCTAGTGTTCTGCCTATAGTCAAATTGCTATATAAAACAGACTCGAATTTTTAAGAAAGTTGTATTTTAAAAGGAGACTTTATATTAGATAGCTCTCTCATGACCTTGTTCAACATCCAGTTCCATTGTATAATCAATCTTGCCTCCATGAAATTCTTTGTAGTCTAACCTGAATTTTTTCAGTAATCATTGAATCTCTCTTTCTACAGCTTCTTTCTAGAATTGCTTTGCTAAAATATGGCTGTAGGACAATGTATGGGACTCATATTCATAATTATTTGAAAGTTTTCTCATTGAACTTGAAACTTGCTGGACTTTTCCTACCAACCATACACCAGAGGAGGCAAAGCAGGACTCTCCTGATGGAAGCAAAGCAGAATGTGTAGGAAGAGATGGAAGGAAAGAAAGATGGCAGAGGTGGCTGTGTCTCCTGGGAGTTTAGTCTCCAGGGAAGGCTTTATACTAGGGTTTCCTATCCGTAATCCAATACTCCCCTGTGGCTAATAATTTCTGATTGCTTTTCATGTATTATTTCCAGAGGGAACATTGCTCTTAACAAAAAATACCATGCTATATCAGAAGAAAGACTCAGTAAAAATGGCAAGTGGGTGAATGTAGAACTTACTAGCTCACACATTAATTATCCCTGGTGAGGCAAAGTGTGGGTGAGCTTAATAAAGCTTTTCAAAACTAAATTTCAAATGGCTGATAGATGTCTATAGAGTCCGTCAACACATATCCTGTGTAGATATTTTTTTCATTGATAACATGAAATTTTAAGAAAAGTTTTATAAAAGTATACAACAGAATCTGTTGAACATAAAATCCAGGAGCCTTTCTTCACATTAACTATGTTACAGCTCTTTCATGTATATACTAGTAAGCATAATAAAGTACCCTAACTTAGTGGTATTTGATGGCACAATAAACTGTTATAAAAATTTCCTTCTCCCTGCAAAGACATTGAATTCTAAGGTATACTAATACTGTTGATAATTGCCTTCAATTAATTGTTGTTTGAGGCTCTATAAATACATATTATGTGGGGTAATCCCTAATATACTCCAGTAAAAAATACATAGGTTCAAACATTAATGTAGTAGAAAGGTTGATTTTTGGTTTCTGTGACCAGGGACTGTGGAATTCCTGATTTTGATATGCAAAAAATCTTATTTAATCTTTATTTGGCTTTATTCCCTTTTTGTTTGCTTTATGTTTGTTTTTGAAAATTAAACCTTTAAGTAAGTCTACATTTCTCCTTACATACTTGGATTGAAAATGGTAGGTAAATATTTTCTAGTGTATCTCATTAAAGGATGATTATTGAACTTATATTTCTTTGGATTAATTTAATCACTGTCTGTCACTGTTGTTATTTTATATTACTACTTAAGCACAGAGATAAACTATTGCATATTACTTTTATTACACTTATTATATCTATAGAAAATGGTACCATTTGTATTAAGAACTTTTGAAAACTATAATAAAAATGCATTTATAAAAATTTATTAAAATGCATTTATAAATATAAAACAAACTTCACTTATTTATGAAAATTCTAAAGAAGTATCAATAGAAAACTAAGTTTAATCTGTATAAATTTCCTTCATCATTTAATAAAAAGATAAGGATTGGGTCAGTTCATGCATTTATCACATTTGAAGTCTAGGACTTTTTTTCCATAATGAGGAAGAAATACTAATTTTTTTTTGGCTAAACAAGTTTGTTGGTTTTTTTTTGTGTGTGTTTGTTTTTAACCAGAAATGCTGTACTTTTGAGCATGATAAGCATATTGTTAGTCAACTGATAGCTAGCTGTTTCCTAGTTTCAGTAGTACGTGAGCTCAGCAGTCTTCTCTTAATGGGCCTGGGGAAATATAGAGACCACTTACAGCCATGGCGGGAACAACATACACCTCTGCCTAGCACGAATGCTTCCAGGAATCCAGCAGGTAACACACAGCAGAGAGGTAGAAGGCTAAGCCACCTGCTGCTCTAGGAGAGGCCATGCCAAAGGCAGGTTTAGGGTAGGAATGTTCTGTGGCGAAAAGCAGCCTGTTCCCCATCCCCTGCTGGTGCTAGCTCCTTCTTTGCTGCTTTTAATGTAATGTTAAAATGTGCTGCACCTGGGCTGGTAGTGGCAGGGGAGAAGGCTGTGACAAGAGAAGATGAGGGGAGTGATGAAGGATCACATGTCCACTCTGCCCAGGGAATGTGTCACTGGGTCCCAACTCAGAAAACAGGGGAGGCCTCTACATTTTCTATGTTCAGCACCTGCTGCAATATCACACATACCTTTTGTGTTAGCCCAGAAGTTAGTGCTGCTAGATAGCACCTTCTTGATTTTATAATCCAGCTTCCAGACGAATAAAAATACCATGTCCTTAAACATCAATTTAAATGACCCAATGTGTCGAAACTTGAAGTTTCTTGGTGGCTACCAGACCCTCCTTTAGTGGGTAATTTTACTTTGAGATTTTATTGTGTTTTTTTTTTTTTAAAGATATATTGAACACATCAAAGACAAAATAACTTCAAATTTAGGTCATCGGCAGCTACAATTTATATATGTCAGGAAATAAGAGTAGAGACTATTTAGGCATGGTCATTTGAATACAAAGAGCCTGAGATGAGTATTGACCTTAAGTTACCTCCCCCCTATTCATCTTATGCTCATGTTTCCATTTATATCGTTGGGTTCCTGAATTTTAATAGTCAGCATTTACAACTGTTTCATTGATTGTCTCCCATTTGTTTTCCAGGAAGCGTGTTTTTTTCAAAAGCATCTCATAAATCACTTTTACCCACTCCCCCATTCGAGCAGGATATGTTCTTTTCTAACAATACACGTTGAGGCACAATTTGTTCTCAATCCAAATGATATAAAATTGGCTGTGAGCCACTGCTCAAGTTCCTGTTTTTATATCTCCCCCTGCTTTTGGAAAAGATACCTCCTTTGAACACAGCTCTGATTTCTGTTCCCCTTAGTAAGATGCATGCAACATCTTAAACTTAATGTTTTTAGAATTATTTTTATTTCATCTCATTTTAATCATCTTTGAATTTCATCATTTCATCAGGGTGAACCAGAATTTCTGTGGAATCACATTGCCCAACAAAGGAGAAGCTAACAAATCCTTAAAATAGTATTTTACTTCTTATGAATGATAATTATCTCGAATGTTGATTGTTCATCATAGGCTACAAGGGAAGCCCAGCGATTTGCTGGTAGATTGTAGCACTGTATGAAGAGGAGCAGGTCTTCAGTGTGGGAGTTTGGGTTTTAACTCCCACAGGAAATTGCTAATGTGCTAACATTCATTCTTTAACTTTGTGTAAGTAGTGCCTCCCTCTGGCCTGACTGCAAGGACTCTCCTTTCCTCCTGTCCAGTCAGGATGGGCTCTGCCCATGGACAGGAGCTGCTTGACCCAAGCTGCTCGCCTCCCTCTTCTTTTCCCTCCTCTCTCTTCATCCCAATTGCTGCTCCCTGAAAGACCAGGCCAATTGTATCTGGAGGCTCAGACTGACCAAACTGGGGCCCACAAAGCATTTGAATAGATAGGCAAAATACCCCTCTCCACTTGCCAGAACTCCAGAAGTCTCACCCCAGTTCCTGTGCCCTTTGCTAGAAGGAGAAGGGAAGCCCCAGACTATGACTTTAGTTTAGAGCTAAATGTTCACAAACCAACAATAGTACCAATGATGCTTCTGGTTTCTAGAACTATTAGCACAGTATCACAATTCACCTGTATAATGCCCATGAGCACTGGAGAGATCCAACAAAGGAAAATACAGAAAACTGTGGTCTGTTTTCATATGACTTCCTTCATGGAGAAGAGATTTACTAATTTCACTGAGAATTGCCAAGAACTGTCAATGTATTACAGATCCAGTGGCGCCTAAGCTCAGTGTATATTTCCCAGCCTATTTTCTATGTCTAAATGCTATTTTTTCCTTGGGAAAGGGAAACTATAATCCAGTTGTAACATTTCCCCCAGTAGTTGTAAAGTGTTCCTTCCGTTTCTGTCAACTGTATTTCAAGATGGAGAGTGCTACTAGAAATTTACCAGCCTGTCTGGAAGATGTAAGAGTAGTAGACAGATCACTCAGATAATGCGTAACATACTTCAAAAAGCTATATAATGGCTGCAAATGGTGCTACACCTACTCCCTTCAAAAATATGAATAAGAACGTTTGTGAGACAGAAACGTCATTCAAAGGAAGTCAAGACAATGTAATGCACTTGGGACATACACTACATTCATGAAATAGAATATTCCTAATTTAATTAGGAATATTAATACCATCCAAAATTCTGCATCAGGATGGAAGAATCTTTTACTAAAGAGATAATCTGATCTTTACATTTTATAGAAGAGGATATTTTACATTTTGAAAAAATAATTGATCTTCATTGTATAAAAGAAAAAGGAACAAGTTTTATAGCTTTACCCAACTTATACTCCCAAATATGATACACTTTAAATCTCATAGTAGGTCATATCACGTAGAACAAGTTCCAGACCTGTCTTTTTAATTTTAGCTTCATACTACACTGGGCACCATCTCCTACAACTATGATGTTAACGTATTTCACATGATATATTAATCAGTGACACCCTTATGTGTCAGGCAGCCAGCTGGACCCAGCAGGTTCCCATAGCCTAGCAGATGGCCCACCATTCAAAAACATTGCAACACTTATTCTTCAGGGGACTCCTAACCCAGGCCTCTCCCTTAACTCGGATCAATTTTTTTTCAACGATGTGTGGAAGTCATCCTATTATCTTCTGCTACACAAAAAAAGAGTTCACATTTCAGATCTCTGTTGAGAGCTAGGGAGGCAGAGATGGAAGGGAATGTTTTTGAGCCCCCAGTGGAGAGAGTGTATTGTATCCTGTAGACAGATGAAACCATAGGGCAGGCCCCCTATAGCTACCCTCTGCTCACCGCACCGTCTGCTTCGCAGCTGGGACAATATTAGTGGGCCGCGTTAGACCACTAAGTCACCCCTGCAGATGGCCACCTTTAACCTGAAAATCAACCCAATTGCTCCAGATGGTATATTAATGCCAACCCATAGTCTATTTAAGATGATTTGGGCAGTCAAGTAGGTCCTAGACTTATCAGGGTGATCACTTTGGAAGTTGTATAAATGTCTTACCACTATGTTGTATACCTAAAACTAATATATTGTATATCAACTGTAATTTAAAAGTAAAAAAGTTTTTTGGAAAAAAATACACGATTTGGGCAGCAAAATCTTGAGATAAACTACTTAGTTGATTTTTAAAAACACTTAAGGGACTTTGTATTAAAAGAAAGTTCTTTTCTTAGAATGTTATGTTTTGTCTATAGTAATTTGAAGATGTAAGTTTACATATTCGGATAAGTTAGCCCTAGTAGCATAAAAGAGCCAGTTACAGATCCTGAACTATTAAGAGCTCTAGGAAGATCACTGTGGTTTGTGGCAAAAGTCATGCATAAAAATCCCTTGGATAGTTCTCTCTAAATTTCGGAATCTAGAAATGACTTTGTTTACTAAAAGAAATTTTAGATAGCTATACCTTAGCAAATCAATATTTTTATATGTTCAACTGCAACTCAAAATTCAGGTGTTGCTGTTAGTTTGAATTAGGGCAAAAGGGTAACCTATAATTTAAAATAGAACACAGCCAAACTGGTAAAATTCAATCTCAAAGTTCTTCATTAAACGGTAAATTAATGGAAACCAAATTAGGCCATGAGGCAGAGGGATTTCTAATTGTAAAATGAACCAAAGCAGGTCATTAAATTGACAAACAGCATGAATATATCTGATTCTCAAAACCAGAGCCAGTTTGACAACCATCACTACATAGGAAAGCTCTTGACTTGGCATATACAGTGGAGGGAAAAGGGCAAAGAGGAAGAGCTTCCGAAACTGGGGACACATGAAAATCTTAGTAAATCATTATATTTTCATAGGTCTTCACAGAACAGTCCACTGCTGTTTTCATTTACTCGAATATACTCTTTAGGACATGTTCTAAAGCCTTTCTAGTGAATCTTGGTGATGGTGTAGGGAGGATAACAGTGTTAAAAGGCAGCACTTCCTATTGCAGCTTGGACTCTCCAGAACCAAAAGGGTCATGAGAGAGCCAGAGTGAGCAGAAGGAAGACTTCTGTGTGCGTCCTGCAAAGCTTCTGCAGCACCCTCCCTGCCGGTCCTCAGGTGGATCTGCAGGGCAGTGATTATTGAGGCTGCTAAGCAGCAGGCTCATAGGTTGGTGCTAAATTGGATACACATAATCTCTGCTCTGGTGGGGGCGGGGCTTAAAGTCAAGTCTATAGAGCTTGGGCAGAAAGAATCAGGAAAAAGAATGATTTTCAATTATTGTCATATCTCCTCATAGAGAAGAAGAAAAAAAAGTAGAACTGAAAAAGAAATGGAGGAAAGAATGCTGATGCAAAAAAAACGAAATAAAAACAACTCGGAAATAATAATGGCTAATACATTTGGAGAATTTACAGTGCCAATTAGCTATTATTTTTATATATACATGCACATATTTAACATATTTACATTTAATTACATAATATATATTTATTAACATATGTTGAACATAGTTTTTAGGATGACAAATCCTAAACACACTATAAACAGTGATGATCTGGCTACTTATAAATGTTTGATACCCAGTTCTCAAAAAAAAGAAAAAGAAAGAAAAAAGTCATATTTGTAATGATTGCCAATTTCCATGTGTAAATATTTCCCCCAATCGTGGCCAATTTCAAGCTACCAATATCGCTGAACATGGGAGTCGGGCAGAAATTTACAGTAGCCCACCTTTATATACTATTTGCACCATACAGATACAATAGATATAAATAACCTAAAAACATAAGTAATAGTAAAATAATTAGGAAGTAATGAATTTTGAGTATTTACTACCTTTTACTTAATACTAGAGGCCCGGTGCATGAAAATTCATGCACTGGAGAGGGGTGTCCCTCAGCCTGGCCTGCCCCCTCTCACGGTCTAGGAGCCATCAGGGGCGGGAGGAGACCAGCGATCGGGGAAGGTGACGCCCCCATCACACCTCTGCTGCTGCTACTTCTGGCAGCACAAACCTCGGCCGGCCCTGGTTACCTGAGCCTCGAATGGCCCTGGGCGGCTGGGCAGCTGCCATCCGAGGCTTGCCTGTACCTCGGGCCAGCCCTGGACAGCTGGGGAGCTTAGGGAACTGGGGGACTCTGGAGGCAGGCACCGCCATCTTGTGGCTGTGGGTGCTGCCATCTTTGAGGGCATAGCAGTCAATTAGCATATTCCCTCCTTATTAGCTGTGGGCGCCACCATCTTTGCAATGGTGTGAGGGTCAATTAGCATATTCCCTCTTTATTAGATAGGACAACATTTATTTAACAACTTGAAAATTTAACCATTGGCTTTTGTAAACAAATACAAGTCCTCACAGCACTTTTTATGAAATAAGTCCTATTATTATCCCCATTTTACATTAAGAGGAAACTGAGGAAGAGAGAGGTTTAGTAATTTGTCTAAGGTGATATAATTGGTGAATGGCTGAGTTGGGATGACACGCAGGCTCCAAAGCTTGTTTGCCTCTCTGGCAGGGAAGTACAGACTTCAAACTGCCCCCAGAACCCCAAATTCACTTCAGTTTACACTCTAATTATTAGTTGCAGCAAAAACTATTTTGTAGATCTTTCGTGGAGAGGGTAGTTTTAAGAAGAGGTGGGTGATTCTCTAGCCTGGATAGTTAGAGGCTGGTTAGAGGGAGACCCCAAGGACTGCTGCTTCTCCCTCTGCACCCCAGCAGAAGGCTGCATCCAAGCTCAAGCTAATATGCAGAACCTTGTTGACATTCCTCAGGGAGAACAGCAATGTGAAATTACTTTTCCTCTTACATGAGAGTAAGCATAAAATGTCATTTCTGGCTAAAATGAATGATTTTATAGAATTGTAATAGTCATTTGGGCTAAATTCATATTTTCTCCAGAATCCTCACAGAGCTCTTTGTGGAATTCATAATTGAAAATGAGAAAGCCACAATACTTGGGGGGGAAATATGTTATCATTCAAGCAAAAAGTTTGTTATGAGAGTTAAGTAAATATTGCAGGTCATAACCATCACTAACTAAACTCACAACAACATATGACTTTGTCATGACTTTTATTGATTCTCATTTTTTGTATATATTTTGAAGTAATAATAATTCTAAAATTTAGAACAGAGAATATTAGAATATTAGATAATTTGGAATAGAATATTGACATTGATATTACATATATATTTTTATTGTAATTTCCCATTTTAATGATTTGTAATGAACAAAAAACAACTTATACCATTAATTGCTTTTTTTTACTATAACATTTTGTGGTGAACTAATTAATAACTTTAGATTCATAAATGAATATTTCAGTAAATTAAATCTATGTTTATAATCTATGATTCTGGGCTGCATTATTTATGAAACTGAAGCAAGTAAAAAAATCCACATTCATTTTTGACAAAAATGTAAATCACTTCAAATATTTTTGAAGTGAATAAATGTATAAAAATATTCATTGCTTAGAGGCTAATTCACTTGGGTTATAAATTTATGAAGATTGTGCTTCCTCTGGTCTCCATGGCAACAATAGTAAAACAAGTTAGCAGAAAAGGTTTCTCTTAATCTCCATAAAAGGGGTTAAAGCCTTTTTATGATATATAAAAATTTAAACCATCAAATCAAATTTATATTCAATCAGCTTCAAAGATTTAAAAGGTGATCAATGCACTTGAATGTAATGAAACCAAAACCTGTTTCACACTGACAATTTCAATGTTGTTTCAATAACCAAACAACTCAATTACCAAATTCTGTGCTAGGCTCCAGTGTCCTTTACAGCATGAGGATAAAAACAATAGTTTCATCTATTTTAAATCTCACTAAACTACTCATTAATATATTTGCTTAATGAACCTCATTATTTTCCTTGTTCAGGTTTTCATTTTTCATTCTACTAATAACATTGGCCACATTCCCAGGAATTCATTGGCTGCCACAGGTGGAGGCCGGGTCATGCTACAGGCAATGGCAAAGAGATCCAGAGGAGAGCTGAAGAGATGGCGGTAGAGTTCTCATTCTGACATATGAGCAGTGCCCTCAGGCAAGTGATGGCAATCTGAGCCTCTACTTGGCCACTGCATGTCCATTTTCCCTCTTTCATGCCTATCCACGAAAGCCTACTGTCTGCGTTAAAGCAGTGCAGAGCCATATAACATTTGAGATCTCTCAGTAACAGAATTCACGATAATCTATTTACTCTACAGCGTCGATTTTCAACCTTTTTCATCTCATAGCACACATAAACTAAAATTCTACGGCACACTGAAAAAAATATTTTTGCTGATCTAACAAAAAAATAGGTATAATTTTGACTCATTCATACTGGATAGCTATTGTGTTGTTGGCTGTCGACATTTTTTAAATTTGACAATCTAAGGGAAAAGAGGTCAGTGCCCCTGACTAAATAGTCAGGTATTGCATGTTTTAAAAATTCTTGAGGCATACTGGTTGAAAATTGCTCCTCTACAGGTTCAAAGATTAGGTGTGATGGTGTGATAACAGGGCAGGGGTGAGTTTTGCAAATTCTGCAGTCACGAATTTAAATTGCTTCTGCATAAGGAAGACATGAACGCTTTCATTGGGTTACTACTATGGGCTAGGCAAGGACTGCTACAGGTTCAACAAAATCTTTTCCTTTACCTCCTGGTCACAGAGCTAAACAACATTTCCCAGCCTCCCTTGCCCGTGACTGAGTTATGGCCCGTGGAACAAGGACAGAAGGATGTTGACCATTTCCAGGCCTATCATACAAACTTTTGAAGAGATCTTCCATACCTCCTTAGTTCCCACTTGCCAGCTGGATGCAGACAATCCAGCAGAGAAGTCTGAGGTCCTAGCAGATAGTGGGGACAAGTTCCCTGAATGACTGACCACATTGGAGGCTATTCTCCAACCCACATCCTCCTCATCAGACTTTACATGAGAGCAAAAAATAAACTTCTATTGTGTTAAGCCATTGACATTTTGAGACTTGATTGTCATAGCAACTAGCCTTACTTACTTTAGTATAATAGCAAAGGGGAAGCAATTTTATACAATATAAAAATTTTACCCTAGTGCCTTTGCCAATGCTGCCCTCTTTTTGTTAAATCTATACTACTATTTGCAATGGAACAATGCCTCTTGATGCGTATTAGGTAAGTCAAAAATAGCTATTTTTAATAGGAAAACAGAAGGCGTTATAGAAATTCAGGGAAGGGGATAAATATGTAAAATGTCTGACTTTTAGTAATTTCATTGCATAAAAATTCATATGCAAATCATGCACAACATAAAAATACAGGCAATCATCTCTTCCTAAACAGTGAATGGATGGAAATGAATATTCAGCAACAACTAGAGGCAATAAGTAGGCTAAAGTAATATTATACTGGAAAATTATAATCTAAATGCATAATATTTTAAATTGCAAAACTGGAAGAAATTTCTGTTGACGTAAGAAGCCTCTCAAAATTGTTATAGGTAAATATAACTTCTCTATTAAAAAAGTGAAAAGGAGCCAGTAAACCACTTATGAAAAATCAGTGAATCAATAAAGTGACAGTAAATAGCCTTAAATTGCTAATCTCCAACATACTTTTATTTCTTTAGCTTAAAAACTAATATTAAAAAGTTACTTGCCAGTAAAATTTACAATCAGTATGCAGCAACTCTTTTTCCCAAATTCCTAAGAAATTGGATTCTTTAAAGTTTTACGTATTTATTTTCATTTTTTGAAAAGTTCTTAATGATATACATTATATTGGTCTAACTTAAATGTCTAGTATGATTGTACATTTTAAAAGTGCCAATAAAACATGAAAGTTTGAATATTTAAAAGGAAACCAAATAAAAGGGTATCTATCACCTTTTATAATTGGTAGATCTTTATAATGAAAAAATAAAAAAAAATCACTAAATTCTAGCTTAAATAATAATACAAATAAGTAAGACATTTAACATCCAACAAACTACCAACCTCCAATAAACTATCAATGGCCATTCTGATATGCTCACTTCTTTCCCTTCCCTACTTCAAAGAATGGTTCTAACAGTTAAAAACGCTAATGTTTTTGAAAGCACCTTCTAAACTGTAAAGCATGATATGAACACAGTGTAAGATCTCATCATTCTGATTTGAGGAGAAGGTCATAACATAGCAAGTAATAGCATATGAGATTTAAGTTTCCTTCATTCAGTCATCAGTCCCACCTTCGTATCCAGGAATATGAAGATTTGAAGACACTCTTCGTTTATTTAAATAACATTTGTGTAGGCATGGGTATCACCTTTACTCTCTCAACTTTTTTTTTTCCAAAGAGGAACAACAGAAAGGAAACACAAGGATAAAGACACTCAGTAAAATTTTTCCAATTAAAGGAGGCCCAGCCCTGTGAGCTTTCCTATGAGTCACGCAGTCCTATGAAATTTCTACATAATCGCTGCCCCATTACAGATTTATGAAAGTCACATATTGCCACAAAGCTTAACATTAACCAATATTGTCTCCATAGTCTCATAGTTTCCCCATTATACCTTTAAGGTATTCATTAAATGTTTCTTAGGAAATAAAGAAAAATGCCTCTTTGCTATAATGGATGCCTTCTATCAGCTTGAGGCTTTAGAATAGGCTGTAGTTTTCTGAAGATGAGCACATTACATTGCAAAACTAACTTTCAAATGACTGTCATTTGATTTTACATATATATATACACACACATATATATACATATACATTGAGACGATTATAGTATAGTTCTTGTCAATAACACTTACAGGGAACTTAAAAATTTTTGGCTAAGGATCTACAAAAGACTGTGGAAAAACTGGCTTTCATTAATAAATTGCCTTTTTTTGGCATACAGGCATAATGGAAAGGAGATTTTGAGGGAATAGATTAAATATGATTTTTAGAAATTGGGTTCAAATGGCCACTAAATGTGAAAAGAGATAAGGGGTTGTGCCTACATGCATGTAAAGTCCTTAACAAACTCTATTTCATAAAGTCTTTAAGGATTAAGCTCAGATATTAACACAGATCTACAATATTGAGAATACCTAAAGTCAATACATGTCTAAACCTAATTATATCACACCGTGGTTAATCCTACAAAAAAAAATAAATATTCTCCCAGTTCTGAGAATTAGAGTGAAGTTGTTAATCCCTCAGGCTCTGAAATCTGACAGACCTGGTTTGAATCTGGCCTCTGCTACTGTGCACATGGTTTCTTCTCTTCAAAACCCAGCTTTTTCTTCTGCAAAAAGGAGATTAGCAATGTTTGTCTCCTCCGACTGCTGTGAGGATTAAACAGCATAAGGTGTGGACACCCCTTAGTCTGGTGTCTGGTACACAGCCATCACTCAATAAGCGTGGTTTCGATACTATTGCTGTGGTTGTTACTACAATATAGCCAACAGGCAAAAATTTCTGATTGCAGGGCCATGGGCTACTAGTGCTATATGCTAACCTATGAAGTCTATAGTGTGACACTTTTTATGTTTTCCAAAACCTGTTTCACACCGACAAAAAGGCTTTCTTATTATAATCACAAGAAGCATCCTCTGCCACCTAGTGGCTCCTTCTGACTAGTCAAGAGAAACATAAAAAGACATGCCCCTGCCCCCAATGATAGTGATAGCAGTAATAGTAATAATAACCCACCATATTTATTTTAAACAAAGGAACTGTGCTGTAGGTTTTCAAAAGAAGCAAACATCATAGAAAAAACTGCTTACATTTAAAATATTAAAATATTTTTCTCTATAATATTATACTGATCAAATTGTATTAGAATATTTTAATTTCTAGTAGCATCCCTGCAGTGACAAGAAGTCATTTTGGCTTTTAGGCGACAATTAAGTTCCTTGATTTTTCATGGCAAAGGTGATCCATAAACGTTAGGATTTTATTTCTTATACTTTAAAAATACAAATCACAGATGCTGATTTTTCAAAAAAAATGTTGAGTATAATGGCCTTCTGTTTATGTTTCTTAACCTGCGGGGGTAAGAACATGTTTATTTCATTATTATTCTTTAAGCTAAATATATATGTTTCACATAAGAGTGATAATTCACTGGGAAAAGAAGCAAGAAGGGTCCTCTAGACAGAGAGGACAAAGGGCAGGCTCTATGTGATAGCAGGTTCTATAAGCTGCAAGTAGTTCCATGTGTTTGGACTTTAAGGTTCATGGTGAAAAGAGTGGATAGGAAGATAGATGGGGCTGAATTCTCAAAGGCCTGGAATTTGATGTATCTGAACTTCAACTTGTGGAATATTAGGAGCCATCACAGATTTTTACAATGGAATTTAGATGATGATGATGATGATGATAGAAAATATTGATAAAGACAAAAGCTACCATTAAATAATTATCTCCTATGTGCCAGACCCCTTTTGTTCTGTTATTATCTTAATTCTTACAATAAGCCTTGAAACTTTTTCTCCCTTATGTTACCTACTAAATCTCATGGAAATTAAGTAACTAACTTGAGCTCACCCACCTGGGCATGCTCAATAAGTAAGTGAGCCTGGATTCAAAGATGATCTATCTCTAGAGCATGAGTCCATTCTAGTAAACTAGAAGGTCTGCGCTATGTGTCCTGATACGGTCACATTTGTTTGACAATTAATATCATTTTCTTATTTTGATTGACTTTTTGAAATTAGGGAGAATGCTTTGGGGTTGGGGGTTGTCTTTATAAATGTTTTTGTCTACCTCTGTGCACAGAAAGTGTTCAAATGCTTGCTGAATGATTTTAATGCAGTCTGCCTGTCTCTGACTCCAGAAAGGGTTGGTAGAAGGCGTGAAAGTGAAGCATTCTTACATGAACTGTATTTTTATCCAATTGCTCATAACTGCATGAGGAGGCACTATTTGAACAGTCTTCCTAGGGTTTTTGGTCTAACCTCTATTAATAAATAATGTGTATTGCATACATATTAAACATTTACATATATTAATCCATATAGGCCTTACAGAACCTATTACATAGACCCTGCCTTTGTCCTCTCTGTCTAGAGGACCCTTCTTGCTTCTTTTGCCCAGTGAATTACCACTCTTATGTGAAACATATACTAGTACATTTAGCTTAAAGAATAATAATAAAATAAACATGTTCTTACCCCGACTGGGGCACAGAAAACTTGCATAACTTGCCTAGTCTCAGGTTATTAATTGGTAGAGGCAGGACTCAAGGCCAGGACATCTGACTTTAGGATGCTCACTCTTCCGCACTTTGCTGTGTAGTCCCCACTGTGCTAGACTGCTCCTCAATAAAGACTTATTCTACACCATATGACTTAGCAGGCAGTCATCTCCCAGGATGAGAGTAGAGATGTGGACAGCCTGTGAGCAGCACAGAAGGAACAGACTTCAGCTCCTGCCACAGTACTCTAGGGCCTCCCGCCAAGGGGCAAGTGGAGCTCCAATTCTGCCTGTGTTCTATGGGCAAAGCCTGTGCCCTGGCCATTGTTCCTACCAAATCAGGTCCCCTGTAGGGAAGAAACTGTCTTTTCCTAATTTATATAAGGGTACTATATAGACAAGCAGCTCTGCGTGGGATCTGACTTGCTAGGGACAGTGTGGGTAGACAGATAGGACAGTGAGTGTGTGGAAGAAATGACTAACCTCATAGGAGAACTTCAAAAGGCACTGCTCACCCACTAAAAACTCTTTGAAGAGTCGTGTTTTAAATGAATTTAAAATGGCCAGTTTATAAGACATGGTTTTCCCTGAGGGCTGCTTATTTAATAACTGTCAGTCAGATTGAAAAAAATTCGAAAGGAAAGGTTGTATTAATACTCAACTTGTCTGGGAATAGGAATAATCATAGCTAGCACAGAGTTAATTTTGAAGATTCTTTCTAATAATCCTACATTGAATTGTAATAGTAAGCCTGTATTTGAAAAAAAAACTACAACAAATCGTGATTATTTATTTAATTAAAAAAATATTTTTATTGATTTCAGAGAGGAAGGGAGAGGGAGAGAAAGATAGAAACATTAATGATGAAGAAGCATCATTGATTAGCTGCCTTCTGCACGGCTCCCCTCTCCCCACCACTGGGGATCAAGCTTGTGCCCTGACTGGGAATCAGATAACCAAATAACCGTGACCTCCTGGTTCATAGTTAGACCCTCAACCACTGAGCCACGCTGGCCAGGCACAAATCATAATTATTTATTAAGGCCATTGATATTATTTAACTGTTATAAATGTTCTGCATTGGATACTCCTTGAACACTGAACATTAGAGGCATATATCTGATAGATATTAAATATTAAAAGAATAAGAAACTAAAATATGTGGTCAGGATCTCAACTTTAAAAGAATGGCAGAAATTCAAATAGCAGAATAACGAAGATCGTGGAATTACAGAAACAGGTGGAAACATGTAACTTGTCCGGAGTTGTTTCTTGCTAAGGCAATGTTTTCTAAGGGCTGGTGCCCCCTTTACTCCATCCCTTGTCCCAGTAGATATCAGATTCCTAACTACAATTTTCATCAGAACCGATCTTTAAAGGATTCTTTCACTAGCTATTTTATGAATATGACCAAACCCTCGCTATAGAATGTGAACTTCTTAAAGTCTATTAGACTTTTAACTTAACTCACACACATATTTATGATTGTTAATAGTTTATATCTCCCTCCTCCTTGTGAATTGTTGGCATCTGATTTGTGTTACACTCTCTCTGAGGTGAGTGTGTTCTAAATCACATGACAACTCTTCGGAAAGTATCACTGAGGAAAGACTACTTAGTTGGTGGGAAAAGAGGAATTTTAAGGCAGGGCCATCTGGGAAAAAAAGTCACTTGTAGGAGAAGAATCTTCCCCTTGCACTTAACAGTTTCATTACCTGTAAAAGCAATCCCAACTCTACTTACACCATCACAGCTTTGCTTTTAAAGTATTATTATGTACTCTCTCATATGACACAAGAATTTGAAAACTGTAAAGTACCACATACATCGATGTGAGATATTGGAGTGGTCAGGGGATACTGGGAAAGAAGTTGATGATGATGAAGTTGAAGTCGGTGAAGATTTTTAGAACTCCCTTGTGTCAAGCAATGCCCTGAGTAATGTTCATTCATTTTTAATTTTTAAACAAACATGTATGAAGCAAGTACTACAAGCCAGACATTCTTCTAAGCACTAAGAAAACGGTGGTAAATGAGATACAGTTCTTGTTAAGGCTCAGAAAAGGCTTCCTCATATGTTCCACTTGGCATGTGAATTATTTTGAGCTGAAGGCAATCAAGACCTTGCAGTCTCAGGAGAAAGTGTCACCTCTCCCTTAAAGAATTTAATAAGGGTCCTTGTCTGTAATAAGAGTTATCACCAGAAATAACTTTTTATAAAGAATTTAATAAGGGGCCTTGTCTGTAATAAGAGTTATCACCAGAAATAACTTTTTATGACCTATCTATAAAGCAGCGAAACTTCCAATTACTGAACATTTGCTCTTCTTACTGCCCTGCAATGATTCTTTGAAGCCCCAAGACACCTTATCTCACCCTTAGTTCAGAATGCCACATGTATCTCATTTTAACTTTCTGTCCCCGGGGTCTCTCTTTCATGTATGTGGGGTTCCCATGCACATGCATGTATTCAATTTGGTTATTTTCTGTTGTTACTCTGTCTCATGTCACTTTAATGACTACACCAGCGGAAAGGACCTAAAAGAATAGAGGAAAGTTCCTTCTTCCTCCACATCCTCATGGAACTAACATTCTAATGAAGGAGACCCATAGTAGTCAGCACATTCAAACAAATATATAATATAATGTCAAGTAGTAATAAGTGCTACAAATAAAAAAATAAAGAAGGACAAAGGAGTAAAAGGAATGGGCAGGAAAGGTCTCTCAGGAGGTAACATTTAGGTTTTCATGGGCAAATCATCCATGAAAATATAGGGAAAGAATGTTCCAGGCAGAGTGACAGCAAGTGCAAAAGCCCTGAGGTAGGAGAGGGCTTAGCATGTTTGAGTATAAAGAAGGCCAGTGGATGAGGTGCTGTAAGGAAGGGAGACCGTGAGAAGAAACAATGTCAGAGTGGTAGTTAGGTTAGGTGGTGGTGGAGGTGGAGGCAGGAGTAGTAGTACTATATCAAATGGTGGCTGAGTTAGTAGGTAGGCCAGGATCTGGTAAACCAGTTGGATTTCTAAATCTCATGGGAAGCCACTGGAGGATTTTGATCTGGGAAATGACATGAT
This sequence comes from Myotis yumanensis, assembly GCF_028538775.1. Classification (NCBI taxonomy): domain Eukaryota; kingdom Metazoa; phylum Chordata; class Mammalia; order Chiroptera; family Vespertilionidae; genus Myotis; species Myotis yumanensis. The sequence continues at coordinate 47,783,996 of NW_027223752.1, read as the reverse complement.
CTAACAGAAAGGATAGTTTTGTGTATAATAACTCCTTTAATGCTTACAGCAAACCTTTGAGGTGGAGCTATCTTTTCTATACAACAGATGAGGAAACGGAAAATTAGAGAGTAAGTAGGTAGTGCAATCAAAATTGGAAATGCTGGTCTGTCCAACTCCAGAACCAGGTTCTTAGCCACCATTAAAGTTATCATTAAAATGGAGCTGTTAAGTAACATTTCTGGTGTGCTCAGATAACCATCGCAGTCCTGGTCCAATTAAAGCATTTCTTGTTGTCCTGATTCTGCATTGTTTATTATTCCTTCTATGCCTTGAACCATCTGTGTGGTAAGAGTTGCTACTTGTATCAGGGACTTTAATACGAATTAAACACTCTTCTCTTTATCCTCCGGAAATAATGAGACTTCAGAATTTAGGCCTAGTGTCTATAGCTTTAGCTTCCCTTGTGCCATTTAGACAATTGCAATAACATATATCAAATTAATATTAAGCTATAAATCCCCTGTAATGTGCCAACTAATTATATCAGTAACTAGTAACTCCTCAGAAGGCCAAATTTTTGTGTATTCAATTTAGAGTTTCACATGGTATGACTTTGAACACTTAGAATTTTCTTTGGCTAGATTTAAACCTGTTATGCATGGACAAGAACATTATAAAACATTTAATAAGCTTCTTTAAAATTAAAATTTAAAGCCAACCTCACAAATTTAGAATGATCTTTACTTTTGCCTTTCTGCATCCAGATGGGAAAGGAGACTAATTAATCTTCCCAGTCTTGGCTTAAAGAGCCATGAGACCATTTGAGGACATTATCTCACAGAGAGTATAGTTGTCAGGGAGTTTAGCTGAGCTACTCCATAATATTGCTGCCTTGGCATCCATTTTGTGTGGCCAAGAAACCTGCAGGGGCCTTGAGTTGACACTAGGCCCTCCCAGGGGCACATGTCCTAGATAACAGCACACAGAGTCACAAGTAAATGTAAATTCCTGACCTGACTCCACCGAAGGCCCTTGTGATAAACAGTCACCCACTCTCCTCCTAAGGCCTTCACTTTGTGTGCCCTTTAGATAAGACTTCTGTGAAGCTTACCCAAACCATGCTCCTTCTGGTTTAAACTGGCAATTCTGGCTTTAGCCCAAAGCATCCTACTCACTGACTCTAATAAAGGCATTTGATCCAGGTCATGCCACTCTCTATTCCTGCACCCTGCCTTGACCTCCCTGCACGGACCCTCAAGACATGTTGTGCACTTCCTCCAGGACTTGTGAGTAATGAACTTTTCTATTGCAGTTTTCCTTGGGGTCTTCTATTGAACTATGAATAACCATGTGACACCCAGGGCTCTAATAACCTGTGTGTGTGTGTGTGTGTGTGTGTGTGTGTTAATTTAACAAAGTCACAACAAGTGGCTATACTAATATAAGACAAAATAGAACAAGAAAATATTACTAGATATAAAGAGGGACATTTTCAATAAAACAGTCCATCCACCAGAAATATATAACAATTATAAATATATATACAACAGAGCCTCAAAATATATGAAACACCAACTGTCAGGATCAAAAAAAGAATTAGACAATTCAATAGTAATAATTGGAAACTTCCATATCTAACTTTCAATAATGGCTAGATCACGCAGACAAATTAGTAAGAATTAGAACACTTGTGCCACACTATACACCACCTAGACCTAACACAGACATTTATAGAGCACTCTGACCAACAACAGAAGAATGCAAATTCTTCTCAAGGGCTGGAACATTCTGTGGAAGAGACCATATGCTAGGCCATAAAACAAACCTCAACAAATTAGAGATAATTGAAATCACAGACAGTATGCTCTCTGATAATAATATAGTGAAATTAGAAATTACTAACAAAAAGATTTTTTTGGAAATTCACAAATATGTGGAAATGAACAACACATGTCTAAATAACCAACGGATGAAGAGGACATAAAAGATAAATTGGTAAAAACTTAGACAGAAATGAAATGACATAACAAAAGTTATGGGACTTAGCTAAAGCAGTCTTAGAAGAAAACTTAGAGATTCAATGCATTAAAAAACAAGAAGAAACATGTCAAATCAGTAACCTGTTTTTCTACTTTGAAATACTTTGCATGGAAATGGGAAGCAAACTAAGTCCAAAGTATACAAAAGGAAGAAAATAATGAAAGAGAATTTTTTTTAGATAGAGAAAACCAAGGAGTCTAAAAGTTTGTTTCTTAAAAAGAGAAACAAAAGTGATAAATATTTAGCTAAACTGACCAAGAAAAAAGACTCACATTACTAAAACTAGAAATGAAAGAAGAGATATGGCTATTGACCTTACAGCTATTAAAAGAATTATAAAGAAATACTATGAAAAACTGTAGGCCAATAAATTAGATAACTTAGGTGAAATGGACACAAATTATCAAAACTGACTCATAAAGAAAGAAAATCTGAATAGATTTATAACAAGAAATTGGACTTGTAATTTAAAAACTACCCACAAAAAACACACAAAAAAAAACCTCAGGCCCAGACGACTTCATTGCGGAATTCGACCACTTAAAGAATTAATAGAAGTTCTTCACAAACACTTCCAAAAATTAGAAAAGGAGGGAACACTTCCCAACTCATTCTACGAGGCCAGTATTATCCTGATATCAAAATCAGACAAAGAAGTCATAAGAAAATAAAACTACAGACCCATATTTCTTATAGATATTGATGTTAAAAATCCTAAACAAAATACTAGCAAACTGAATCTAGCAATATATGAAAAGAAGTAAACACCATAACTAAGTGGGATTTATATCAGGAGTTTTGGGTTGTCAACCAAAAATTAATATAATATACCATATCAATAGATCAAAGGACAGAAACCACATGATCATCTCAATAAATGCAGAAAAAGCATGCAACAAAATTTAACATTCCTTCATGAAAAACATACACAACCACCTCAGAATAGAAGGGAATTTTCTCAATACTAGAAAGGGCATTAATGAAAAAACTTACACTCATTTCATACTTAGTGATGAAAGACTGAATCCTTTACCCCTAAGAACAGGAAAAAGACAAGAAGTGCAAAACTTATAATCTGAAAACTATAAAATATTGCTGAAAATTTTAAATAAATGGAAAAACATCCTATGGTAATGGACTGAAAGGTTTAATATTGCTAAAAGGGCAATACTCCGCAAATTGATCTATAGATTCAATGTAGTCTCTCGCAAAACCCCAGTTTGCTTTTTTATAGAAATTGACAAGCTGATTTAAAAATTGATACAGAGCCCTAGCCAATTTGGCTCAGTGGATGGAGCATTGGCCTGTGGACTGAAGGGTCCCAGGTTCAATTCCAGTCAAGGTTACATGCCTGGGTTGCAGGCTCAATCCCCAATGGGGGGGCGTGCAGGAGGCAGCTAATCAATAATTCTCTCTCTCCCTCTCCCTTCCTCTCTGAAATCAATAAAAATATATTTTAAAATAAATAAATAAAAATTATATGGAAATTCAAGGGTCTCAGAGTAGCTAAAACAATCTTGAAAAAGAACAAAGTTTGATTTCTAAACTACAGTAATGAAGACAGTGTGGTATTGACATCAGAGGACATACCAGGTATATAGATCAAAAGAACAGAACTGAAGATTCAGAGGGGAGGGGGAGACCAAACTTTCTACATTTGTAAACAGTTGATTTGTGACAAGGGTGCTAAGACCATGCAATGCTGAAAGAAGACTGCAACAAATTGTGTTGGGACAACTAGATGTCCACATGCAACAGAATGAAGTTGGAACCTCAATCTGACACTATTATAAAAATTAAATCAAAATGGATCAAAGACCTAACTTTAAGGATTTGATTTTACGTGCAGTGGGAAGCACTTGGAGGGTTTTAAGGAGAAATGGTTTGATCATATTTAGAAACTCAAGAGAGGACACAGGGAATTTGTTATTATAATCCAGGCAAGAGAAAATAGAACCATGGATTAGGGTGTTAGCAGTGGGAAAGGAAATAAGTGGTCAGACTCAGGATATGTTTTAGAGATAGAGCTCATGGAACTTGCTGATGGAGCACATAAGGAAGGAGAGAAGCGAGAGAACAATAAAGAACTAAAATGTAAATTTTTGTCTTGAGCAACCAGATAGAATTCGGAACCTTTTACAGAGATGGAAAACTAGAAGAGGGGGAATCAATAATTTTATTTTTTGGCCATGTTATGTGTGAGCTGTCTATTAGATACTCAAAATATGTCTGGCAAAGAGTTGAATTTATATGCCCAATGTTCCCAGAAGGGTCAGGGCTAGAACAGCAGGCATTTTGATGGCTTTTAAAGCCAAGATTGAGGTTATCTGAAGGATTGTGTGGATATAGGAAAGGAGGGGACCAGTACAGCATCATGCAACAAGCCCATGTCTGGCAGTCAAGTAGAGGAGCTTCAGCCAAGAAGTTTCAGAAGGAACAACAACAAAAACAAAAAGTAAGCGAGGCACCACAGAAGGGAAGACAACAAGGCGTTTCATAGAGGGTGTGGTGATTGTAAATTGCTGCTGGCAGTCAAGTAGAGTAACTACTGAGAAGAAACTACGGGCTTTATTAACATGCAGATCACCGGTGTCCTAGAAAGGGCCTTTCAGTGGAGGGTTGGGGAAGTGGCCAATTGGAGTGAGTTTAGAAGAGAGTGTGAGGTGCGAGGTGTAATGGCAACCATTTTCATTTGACTAATACTTTCTAGAGAGTGCACGTTTTGATTTGCATTTGTTCTCTTTAGATTTCTGATCTAGCATCTTTGTGATTATTGCATTAAAAAAACTGCAGGATAACATACATCCCAAAGTGCACTGATCTTAACATGTACAGCTCGATTGGCTTTTCACGTTTGTGTATGCCCATGTAACTAATGTTCAGATTAAGACATAGAATATAAAGGGTACTTAATAAGGTTCCCGTGTGCACCGTTCCAGTTTATAATCCTCCCGAAGTAAACCAATATTCTGACTCACATATACATCCATTAGCTTTACCACAAAAATTTCCCCAAAGGAAACAAATGAAAACTCTGAAGGGCATTTAATCGGAAACTACGGTAGTGTAGGTATGAAATGACAATCAGTTGGCGCCAAATCCTGACGCATTACTTTGAAAAGCCTTCCTCTCCGACGCCCCGCCCACTTTCTACACCACGCCCCCGTCCTTTTTTTTTCTGCCCAGCAACACTGGGGCACAACAGGCGGCGAGCAGAGACCGCTTTTCTGTCATGCGCACTAGGGACGGGCGCGCTTCCCTCCTTCCCCATTCAACCAACTAGGACAAGGCGTCCTCCCGCACATGGAGGGTCCACTAGGCGCGCGTGCGTCCTGCCGCGCGGTCTTGCGCATGAGCAGATCGGCCCGCGAGGGCGGAAGTGAGGAGCTAGCGCGCGGAGGTGGGGCCGCCGAGCTTGCTGTGGGGTGGGCGAGCGACCGACATGGCGACCCCCGCGAGCCCCCTAGCTCCCGTGGCAGTCCTGATGCTGTTGCTTTGTGGGGCTCCCTGGACCCACGGGCGGCGGAGCGACGTGCGCGTCATCACGGACGAGAACTGGAGAGACTTGCTGGAAGGAGAGTGGATGATAGAATTGTGAGCGCGCGTGGTTGTCTCGGGGCCCCCTCGGCGGGCTGGGCGGGCTGGGGTCCTAGGTCCGAGTCTGGGCACCCGACTTCACCCCCAGCCCCTCCTGCGGGGCCCAGGTTCCGGGGGGCTGCCACTGCGGTCTGCGGAGCCCGCGCCCCGACTGCTCTGCGGACGCCGGCTGGTCCCACCCCCTCGCTTCTTACCGGCGAATATTAAGTTTCTTCCTAACGCGCGCGCTGGTTTCGTGTCCGGGGCCGTGGTGCGCCTGCGAGATTGCGTTTCGGTTCTCCCTTAACTTTAATCCATGGCTTTGGGGTGGGAGTGGGGAGTGGGGCTGGCGGGACTAGTTCCGTTAGTTATTTATCTTAGAGGGGTGGGTGGTGCATAGACGGACTCCCAGATTTATTGTCGCCAGATTTCACAAAAGAGGAATTGGAGCAGAACCTCGCTTCTCCTTTTGTCTAATTGCCCTTAAAAGGTAGTCCATGTATCGTGTAGGAATTGGGGACTTTTTGTTTTACATCTTATTTTATGGATTAGGTATATATTTTTTTAATACCACGCACATTCAAGTTGGGTTAATTTTATTTTAATCTTCGTTCCCTGGATCATTTTTTTTTTCCTTGCTTTTCTCTTTCTACACCTCTCATTTCTTATTTGCGTGCGTGTGTGTGTGCAGAGAACTGAATGTCCTGGCTTGTGACTCTCAGTGCTCTCCTGGTGGTACTGCATTAAAGAGAAAATTAATGTATGAGTGTGATTATAAACTCTGTTCGAAGAAAATCACAAGTGTGTGGTGATTCCGTTATAACAAGATGCCTTTTGCATCGGTAGAAAAGAACCTGTCTGCCTTGGCTTTAGTTTTAAATTGGTGGTAGCGGGGCATTATTACTGATATGATATTAGTTGCATTAGTAAAAAAAAAAAAAATTCCCCGAAAACACCGTTATTGAGTGTTAACTGTGTACTAGACACTGCTAAGCACTTTACATACATTATTGCATTTAATTCTCTGCAAATTCTATAAAATAAGTATTATTTCCCACGCTTTACAGATGAGAGAGAGATACGTAGAGACCTGATTAGCCTGTCCAGGTCCTGCTGTCTCCGCGTCCTGTTTCCGAGCCTGGCACAGGGGAGGGTGCAGCAATAGCTGTTAGAACACCTGGCCCCTTCGCCAGGTCTCAGTGAGTGTTTTCCTGCATTGTTGGGTTGCCAGTTTCGGACGCAGGTGCAAGTGAGCATCGTTAAGGGAAAACCCATAATGCCAAGGCAGTAATTCCAGTCAAAAACCAAATGTTCCTTTATGTGGAGGGTAAGACAGGGGGAAATGTGTATAGTATGAATAAAACCAGTAACTCAGTGAAATTTATTTTCAGGCACCATTGATGTTTCAGGGGAGAGGAGCTACAGCACATTACAGTGTTTAGTTTTTATTAGGAACTTGCTTTGGATTGCGTTCATGAAGTATTGTACCACAGATAATGTGTTAAACAATAGTGATTATGAACTTATATGCAAAATACAGTCAAGCATTACTGAAGGAAATTTTTAGAAACTCAATTTGATCCAACTATATAAGTACATCAGTCAAAAGTGAAGTATAGGTGATTTGAATTAGAGCATCTATGTGAAATTAAGAGTGTACGATAGTAATTTTTTTCTCAGCTTACTGGTTTTGAGGCCGAGTCTTTAAAAAGCACTTAAAAAATAAAAAGGACTTGGTAAAGGGATCTAGTTAGTAGTACTAATGCTAATTATTACAAGTCATTTAGCTATATTAAATCCATCCTGATCAGAAGTTTTGTTACAGAGATATTTTCATTGTAATACTATTATGAATTTGTGTGTGGTACTAGTCTTATTCCACAAAGCTGTTATTTTTAGGGGAATTATTTTTAATAAAGTAAGTCAGGTATTATATATAATGATGTACAGAAACTACTTTTGTGTTTAACAGGTAAAACCTGAGGCAAATTATAAGAGAATACTAGTATATAATAAAGTGGAAAAATCAAATGTTAGGGAAAAATCAGAGCCTTGAAAATGCTGAATACTCAAGGAGTAATTTAAATCCTAACATGGCCCTGGTTTCACTCAGTGAATAGAGCATTGGCTTGCAGACTGAAAGGTCCCGGGTTCGATTCTGGTCAACGGCACGTATCTTGGTTGCAGGCTCCTCCCCGGCCTGGGCCCTGGTCAGGGCTCATGCAGGAGGCAACCAATTGTGTTTCTCTCACATCCATGTTTCTCTCTGTGTTACCCTCTCTCTTCCACACTCTCTCTAAAAATCAATGGAAAAATATCCGTGGGTTAGGTTAGGTTAAAAAAAAAAATCCTAACATGCTTGATCATAGGTTTGGAAACTTGAGATCTTAAAAACAGGCTGGCCTGTCTAATGTTTGTGTCTGTGGCTTACATTTTGAGGTACCATTTATATAAAAATGCAGAATTTTGGGCTTTTATGTAAGAGCTTGCCATACTGGGCCAGCAGTTCTTGTGGCAGTCATCCTGAGTAGTGGTTTCCTGCTTCAGGTGGGATGCAAGTTCCTTATTCACCACAGTCCTGGTGCTTCCTGTTTTTCTCATACTGGCACCTTGCATTTGACATTCCTTCAGTGTAAAATTATTAAAACTAGTCAACTCCAAATTTGGCTTTGAGTTTTGTGGTGGCCACATTTTTAAAAAATATATTTTATTGATTTTTTTTTTTTACAGAGAGGAAGGGAGAGGGATAGAGAGTTAGAAACATCAATGAGAGAGAAGCACCAATCAGCTGCCTCCTGCACACTCCTACTGGGGATGTGCCCGCAACCAAGGTACATGCCCTTGTCCGGAATCGAACCTGGGACCCTTCAGTTCCCAGGCTGACTCTCTATCCAGTGAGCCAAACCAGCTAGGGCAGTGGTGGCCACATTTTAATAGAGAAATCCAAAGGTTTTTTGTTTTGTTTTGTTTTGTTTTGTTTGTTTTTTTGTTAATTCTCACCTGAGGATATTTTTCCATTAATTTTTTAGAGAGAGTGGAAGGGAGGGGGAGACAGAAACATCGATGGGTGTGAGAGAGACACATAGATCGCCTCCCACATGCACCCCAACAAGGGTCGGGGATGGAGCCTGCAACCGAGGTGCATGCCCTAGATTAGAATCAAACCCAGGACCCTTTGGTCCTGAGGCCAATGCTCTATCCAGCTCTATCTATTGGGCAAAACCGGTTAGGGCCAATAGTTTTTTAAAAGAGATGTTTGCATGTGAAAAAGTCCTGTTGTCTTAGCTTAGTCTCAGAATTACTTTTATGTGATTAGCATCATCAATTCATAGTTCTTGATTGCCCAAGTGTTAGGTCTACATTTAAAACTTTTTCATTTTCACAAAATCACTCTACTATCTTGCTTTTAATATAAAATATTCATAAATTACAGACTCAATAATTTTTATTTCCAATATGGTTGTATTTGAATGTTTTTTTAATTTTTTATTTTACATGTTTTTCTCAGTTTTGCTCCGTGGTGTCCTGCTTGTCAAAATCTTCAACCAGAATGGGAAAGTTTTGCTGAATGGGGAGAAGATCTTGAGATTAATGTTGCAAAAGTAGATGTTACAGAACAGCCAGGTACTGTAAGTCTGTGGGTAGTTTTGTTTCTTTGCATGTTGGGCTGATATGTTTATTCTGTTTTCCACATCACATGGTCTTAACTCTACCTTTCATTAGGTTTTCAAAACATAACTGTCTGCAGTTAGTTAAGCCGACTCACACACCTCCCTCATGGGGGCTTAGTGTGCAGTGGCTGCAAAACAGATTCCCTGGTTTTATACACAGCTCATTCCTTTTATGTGTTGTTCTAAGGGACCTTGGGGACATCTTCCCCACATAACTGATTCTGATCCTTTTTTGCTTTGTATCCTAGGCCCCAGACTAGAATGTAAGATGCCTTTAAGAAGTCTAGAACACTGTGGTCTAGGTGGGCATTGGCCAAGCCACCATTTTCATCCATAGCAAGCTTTGGGATAAGGAGCATGTGGTTGAGGTTCTTTGTAGAGTCAAGGTCATATTTCTTGACAAGTGTCTGAATCTGTAATTGCATTCTGAATTTAATACCTGTGATTTGAAGACATGGCTCTTAATTTTAAAGCCTGCATGGTTGTGGGGTCAGGTACACTCCTGACTTGGCCCTCTGGACCAGTGGCAGGTCCTGCCCTTAGGGATGCTCTTTTCTTAGCCTAGTCTCATTTTATCTGTTCTTGGTCATAGTATACCTGGGTTCTTGACTCTGCTCCTATTCCATCTATCTATATAATAAAAGCCTAAGCAACCATTATGGTGGAATGACCAGAATGACTGGTTGCTATGATGCGCACTGACCACTAGTGGGCAGACGCTCAACGCAGGAGCTGCCCCCTGGTGGTCAGTGCGCTCCCACAGGGGGAGCACTGCTCAGCCAGAAGCCGGACTCACACCTGGCAAGTGCAGCAGCGGTGGCCGGAACCTCTCCCGCCTCCGCGGCAGTGCTAAGGAGCAATGAGCCGAGTGGTAAGGAACAGCGAGCAGGCGGGCAGTAAGGAGCAAGGGGTCCCAGACATCCCCTGAGGGGTCCCAGACTATGAGAGGGCGCAGGCTGGGCTGAGGGACCCTCCCCCCACCCAGTGCACAAATTTCATGCACCGGGCCTCTAGTATGGTAATAGCTAATATTGAGCACTTGCCCACTAGAGGTAGTACTTCAAATGTTTTGCATTTATTATGTAATCCTTACACAGTCTTGTGAGATAGGTAACATTCCACTTTGTAGATAAGAGAACTGAGGCATAGGGAGATTAATTCTCCGTTACATTAATGCTAATGCTTGATTAATAATAATGTTAGGTGCTATTATTATTGCCCATCTTATGATTCATAATGTTTTCCATTTTTAACAACGCCTTAAACTCAGCCTGTGTCTTCTGAATGTCAAATGCAATTGGATTTGATTTTAGACCTTTAAAATATAGACCAGTGGTTGCCAACTTTTTGGACCTTGCGGACCACCGGTTGGCAACCACTGATCCAAAGGTTTCACTTTTTAATTGATAATATGTTTTTTTAAGTTGCTGTAAGTAAATAGGATTTTTTATTGTTTATGTTATAAAACAACTACTTGTAGGTATAATTTAATATTTTTTTCCTTATTAGTATTTAAATCAGAATCATCTTTTAAGTAGCTAGTGATTGGCCCATATTAAACCTACTTTGTGTTCTTTCTTGTATTTATTTCTAATCTTTATATTTGTAGGACTGAGTGGACGATTTATCATAACTGCTCTTCCTACTGTTTATCAGTAAGTATTTAAAGATTTGGTAGTTATGGAGAAGGAGGCATCATAGTATAATCAGAATAGTAGGCCTCTGGCCTATATCATGTTTAAAGAGCATTATATTCATGAAGTATTTAGAAGGCTTATTAACCGCTAGTGCCATCCTAGGTGCTGTTAGATAGATGAACGATATATGAAACAGTCCCTGATCTCGGAGATTTGTAATTGTTTCCGAAGGTGATGTTCACATGAAATGGTTTGCTACTCTTCAGCATAGTTAAGTGTTTTTGAGCTCAGAGTTGTGGTAGGTCCTGAAGGAAGTTCGGTAAGGGAAAAATCACTGGGCTGGAGTGGTTCATGGAGATTATGGAGTTGAAATGCAACCTTGGAGGTAGAATTTTCAAAAGTTCAGAGTAAGCATTTTATCCTGAGTGTAGTCTCATAAGTATTCATAAGTAGGAATGTGATATGTTAAAAAATTAGCTAGGACATGCTATAGCTCAACCTTGGGAAAATAGGTGGGTGTTAAGTCAGAATGCATAAGATTATGTAGTCTTCAGTATCACGGCTTTTAGTTTGACTTTATCATCTAAGTGGGGATAAGAAATCTCAAATCTGTGTACCTGCCCTATACCTTAATACTCATCTAACTGGTGGATTGAATGCCAGCAGGTACCACTCTCCTCATTTAAAGATATGAAAATAAGTTGACAGTTCTTTGTGTGTCTATATTTTGCTTTTCTTTGTTGTCTTTCCATGTTTATATCTGTTTACCTGTACCTTTTTTATTCTTCCCTGCTCCCTTTGTATCTTTAAATATCTATTCTCTTATCTCTGTAAGTCAGTGATGGCGAACCTTTTGAGCTCGGCGTGTCAGTATTTTGAAAAACCCTAACTTAACTCTGGTGCCGTGTCACATATAGAAATTTTTTGATATTTGCAACCATAGTAAAACAAAGACTTATATTTTTGATATTTGTTCTATATATTTAAATGCCATTTAACAAAGAAAAATCAACCCAAAAAATGAGTTCGTGTGTCACCTCTGACACACGTGTCATAGGTTCGCCATCACTGCTGTAAGTCCTTCTTTTCCTTTTCAATCAGTATGTTTCTCTACAGGCCCCTTACGTGGCTATAAATCAGACTTCCCGTTTTCACTTTTCAACACCCCCTAAACATACCTGGAATTTCCTGCCCATTTTCTTTTAGTCATGTTTATCGTGCCCATTCCCCTAATTTCTGCCTTTTCAAATCATACTTGTCCTTCCAAAACAGCTCAAATGCCATTTTTCCCCACAAAACTTTTGTATTTTGGCTTACTTGTGGTATTTGACTCTGGATGGATAAAGAATCCTTTAACCCTATTGTAGGTAATAGGGAACTATTGAAAGTTGTTGCATTTAAGTGATAAAAATAAAAGTCTTAATAAGTAGGATTAGACTATTATTTAAGACTAGAGGCCCGGTGCACAAAAATTTGTGCACTGGGGAGGGGGGTCCCCCAGCCCGGCCTGTGCCCTCTCGCAGTCTGGGACCCCTCGGGAGATAACGACCTGCTGGCTTAGGCCTGCTTTCGGGTGGCAGAGGGCAGGCCCAATCCCTAGGTGCAGCCCCTGGTCGGGCTCAGAGCAGGGCTGATTGGGGAGTTGGGGCGCCACCCCCTGTCATGCACAGAGCAGGGCGGATCGGGAGGTTGCGATGCCACCCTCAGTCATGCTCAGGGTAGGGCCGATTGGGGGGTTGGGGCACCGCCCCCTGTCACACTCAAGGCAGGGTCGATGGGGAGGTTGTGGCGCCACCCCCTGTCACGCACAGAGCAGGGCCCATCAGGGGTGTTGGGCTCCGTACCCTGTCACACACAGAGCAGGGCCCATCAGGGGTGTTGGGGCTCCGTACCCTGTCATGCACAGAGCAGGCTCGATCAGGGGGTTGGGGTGCTGCACCCTGTCACACTCAGGGCAGGGCCGATCAGGGGGTTGGTGCGCTGCACCCTGTCAAACACAGAGCCGCAGGGCGATCAGGGGGTTGGAGAGCTCTCCCCTATCAGGCACAGAGCAGGGTTGATCAGGGGGTTGGGGCACCTTCCCCTGTCACGAACAGAGCAGGGCGGATAGGGAGGTTGTGGCCTCGCCCCCTGTCACACACAGAGCCTCAGGGCGATCAGGGGGTTTGGGCGCTGCCCCCTGTCAAGCTGATCCCGGTGCCGGGAGCCTCACTGCTCTGCTGATCCTGGTGCTGGGAGGCATATTTCCCTTTTACTATATAGGATAGAAGCCTGATGCACGGGTGGGAGCCAGCTGGTTTGCCCTGAAGGATGTCCTGGATCAGGGTGAGGGTCCCCACTGGGGTGCCTGGCCAGTCTGGGTGAGTGGCTGAGTTTTCCGGAAGCGAGTGACTGAAGCTTCCAACCGCTCCTTGTTTTTTTTTTTTTTTTATTCTGGGCCAGCTTTAGCTCTGAGGCCTCGCTGCTGAAAACATCGATACAAAGTTTCAGTCCGCCTGGCTTTCAGTCCAGCTGGTTTCTGGAGTTTTGTTTATCTTCTTATTTGCAACATAGTACATAGTTGCTTAGAGTTGTAGCTCAGAGGCCGGCAAGTGAGGCGGAGAACATTGGAGTCCACAGCAAGCAAGCCTCATGTTCGCTTCCAGCTGCTTGGCTGCTGGCCGCCATCTTGGCTGACAGTTAATTTGCATATACTCACTGATTAGCCAATGAAAAGGGTAGCGGTCGTACGCTAATTACCATGTTTCTCTTTTATTAGTGTAGATAGTTTAAGAATGGTGGGAGTAGGGAAGGTATTTATGACCTTTTGACAGAACATACTAGTACATTGGGATTGGGAAGAACCAGGTAGATGTTAGGAAGAAGGCACAGCAGACTGTAAAATAGAATCACTGAAATAGGACGGAGGGAAACACTTAGCCAGATGCCTCCAGTGACTTAAGGTCTGATGCCTGAGATGATGTGATTATGACTGAAAGTACCAGAAAATTGCCTTAAATGCTTAACTTATAGCTTAACAATAACTGACAATAAGTATCAGACACTTTCTAACAACTTTTCATGTAATATGTGCTTTATACATAAGGCTTAAAAGTCATTTTCTGAGATTTCTTTACATTGTATCCTATAACGACATTATTTTTCATAATTTTATTATTTGGAAGAATAACAGTAACAGTCTTAAGGCTTATGATTGTATAAAAGTATAACCTCGTTGTTTAATTAAATTTGGGGCTAAGATATTGTGAGTTGATAAATAATGTAATTTGCTATTTGTGCATTGCTAATGACTTTGAATATTAGGATTAATTGTATAGTGAGATTAAAGAAATAGCAAAACAAATAAAAAGTTTATTTATTTGGTGCTGGTTAATATTTAAATCTGATCCTCTTCAGTTGTAAAGATGGTGAATTTAGGCGCTATCAGGGCCCAAGGACTAAAAAGGACTTCATAAACTTTATAAGTGAAAAAGAGTGGAAGAGTATTGAACCTGTTTCATCATGGTTTGGTCCAGGCTCTATTCTGTAAGTACAAGGGATTTTTTTCTTATTTGAGTTTTAATTAGAACAGAGAATTATATTTCATGTAAATAAGACATACTTGGACTTCTTATGTGATATTTTTGATTTGACTCTTCTAAGTTAAACAGATCCTTTGATTCTTACCAGGTTAGGAGACATTTTATAGCATTAAGTTGAAAGCCTTTTCAGGAATGTTTTAACTCTGTATATGTGGTCATTTGTGTCATCAAAAGTTAAGTAATCCTAAGAGTGTGAACAACGTAATGGGTAAAGCTATCATTTGAGCTTAATATTTGAATGAGAACCATACTTGTGCTAACCTTTAGATTTTAGTTCTTGATTTAATGTGATTGAATTATTCCACTTGTCTGATAACTTCTTGTTTGAATAGATGGATGAACAATAACCCTAATATGACTGATCACTGAGCTTTACATATACCTAGAGGGTAGCAGTTTGTTATGGAGCAGTAAGCATTGGAAATAGCATGCATATTTCATTCTAGTCATTGGGGGCAATGCCTTATGGGTCATTTGAGAGACTTCCAGGAATATTGAGTTTTGTTGAGGTCACCATGGACTGACTTAACCTGGTGTGACTAAGCTATCTCTTCCTTGTCCTCTTAACCACACATGCTGTTGGAATATGGAGCATTGGGGCACCAATTGTATAAGAGATTAAAAATGGATTCTGGATTCTGGAAGTGGGGGAAACATAAGCCCTTATTTTTGGAGTATGCCTTTTTCTAACTGTCCATGTGGGTTTTATTATGTGAAATAATCATTAGTTTTACTTATATGATGATTTAGCATTTGTTTTCTATATAATTATTTTATATATCATTAAACTTAGGGCAGCAGCCAATACCTTTTTTTTATTGGTAGACTGAATAAGGGGCACTCACAATGAGTGTCAGCTCAGCAGGTTCACTTACCCAATGATTGGCAGTTGAATCAGATCATCCTGCATATAGGAACTTTGGCTTATGTATGAATTGGTTTATGTGTTGGCGGCAAACACCATAAGCCCTTATTTTTGGAGCATGCCTTTTTCTAACTGTCCATGTGTGTTTTATTATGTGAAATAATCATTAGTTTTACTTATATGATGATTTAGCATTTGTTTTCTATATAATTATTTTATATATCATTAAACTATCTCAAATTAATGCTATTGTAAGTTTTATTTAATGTTAATATGGAAAGGGGGTAATCTTCAAGTGGGGGGTGCATCCTTCCGCTCAGTTAGTGCCCCTTGTTCTTCCTTCGGGCTCTGCTCATGAAGGGATTCTCTGCTTATTTGGAGCCATTGCTTTTCACTATGCCTAACTTTAACTGATTGGTTCATAGAGCTTGTAACCTGTTACTCAGAGTACATTGGAGAAGTCATCAGATGAAAGGTGAAATATTAATGTCAAAGCAATAGGAAAAAATGAAAAAACAGTCATTAAGTGTTTTATTTATGAGAACATCACATAGTGGCAACAGTTTTCAGAAACTTAATTTTCATTAGTAAGTCTTCTTATTACAGTCTTGAAATTAGTACTGCAGGAATAATCTTGTTGAACACCAGCAATAATCTAGCCTGCTGGGAAATTAGAGTAAAAAATAGAAGATATACACACATATTGTACTTCAAAGATGTACTAGGTGTACCGGTTAATAATGTGGATTTTGTAATCAAAGAAAACACGATAATTTCAAGAGAAACATCAAAAGAGCTTTATTCAAAGTAATGTCCATTGCTAGCTACACATTTCCACCATCTTTAGTTAATTTGTGGATATGGTCCCAATAGAACTTTTCTTGTTTTGAGGCAAACCATTCAGAGACCCAATTTTCCACTTCTTCGTACGTTTTAAAGTGCTGCTCAGAAAGTGTGTGTGCCATCGATCAAAACAAGTGGTAATCTGAGGAAGCAAGGTCTGGTGAATACAGGGGGTGGGTTAATACTTCCCAGGCAAGATCTTTTAACGTGTCTTTAACTGGTTTTGAAGTGTGTGATGGTGCGTCATCATGAAGCAAAATTACTTTGCCTGTCTTCTGGCACATTCTGGTTGTTTCACGATCAAAGTGTGGTTCAAATTGATTATTTGTTGTTGGTAGTGATCAGTATTAATGGTTTCACCTGGTTTTAGAAGCTCATAATACACCACACCTTCCTGATCCCACCAAACGCAGAGCATTGTCTTTCTGAAGCAATTTGGCTTTGCAGTCCATGTTGATGGTTAACCTGGATCAACCCACGATTTTGTGCGTTTGGGATTCTCAAAATAAATCCACTTTTCATTGCCAGTCACAATTCGATGCAAAAAAGACTTCTGTGCCGTTGAAGCAACATTTTACTGATGACTTTTCGGTTTCCCATTTGTCTTTCGTTCAGTTGATGTGGCACCCATTTTCCTTCCTTTAAAATCTTTCTCATTGCTTGTAAACGATTGGAAATTGCTTGCTGAGCAACATTCAATCTTTCTGCAAGTTGTTTTTGAGTTTGACATGCATCTTCATCCAATAATGCTTGTAATTGTTGGTCTTCAAACTTTTTTGGTTGACCTGGACACTCTTTATCTTTCACATCAAAATCATCACTTTTAAAGCATCTTGAGATGGAGCATAAGCTTCCTGAAGTATACAATAACTCTCCGCAGTACTATTCTTCAAAATAAGGTAATGAATTAAAACTTCCCGTAAATGCTCTTTTTTTGGCATGAAATTCGACATTTTTTTTAATATACTTTATTAATTTTTTACAGAGAGGAAGGGAGAAGGATAGAGAATTAGAAACATGGATGAGAGAGAAACATCGATCAGCTGCCTCTTGCACACCCCCTACTGGGGATGTGCCCACAACCAAGGTACATGCCCTTGATCGGAATTGAACCTGGGACCCTTCAGTCCGCAGGCCGACGCTCTATCCACAGAGCCAAACTGGTTAGGACAAAATCCGACATTTTTAAGAGTAAAAATATCTATGATGTTAACACCTTCAGCAAATTTGACATATGAAGTTTTGAAGCTTACTGTCAATACAACAAAATAGCATACATATCAAATTGCATATATATCAACATGTGTAACTCCCTCTATTGAAAAAAATCTGCATTAACTGGTACACCTAGTATGTCTTTTTTTTTTTAAATCTGTTATAGTGGGAGCAAATGTATATCTTATTCGGTTTTTTAATCATCTTGCTTTTATTTTAGGATGAGTAGTATGTCAGCACTCTTTCAGCTATCTATGTGGATCAGGGTATGAGCTAAAATTTTATTTCTATATTAAACATTTTTGACATATGCTTTTTAAATGACCAGGTTTTTAGGTTGTTTTTTTCTTTTAATTTTAGACTTGCCATAACTATTTAATTGAGGACCTTGGATTACCAGTATGGGGATCATATACAGTTTTTGCTTTAGCAACTCTGCTTTCAGGACTATTATTAGGACTCGTAAGTACTTTATTTTTAGAGTACTAGGAAGAAAAATATCATAAAATTTGATAATTTTATATAGTTGTACTAGCTTTTTCATATATTATATATTTGAATTTCTTATGTTTGTTTTTGCAGTGTATGATATTTTTGGCAGATTGCCTTTGTCCTTCAAGAAGACACAGACCACAGCCATACCCTTCTAGTAAGAATATTTTTATTTTGTTTTATTCTTTTGGATTCTTTTATTACTTACTTATTTATTCATTTTTAAAATTTATTTTTTATTACAGTTGACAAATAGGCTACATGATTTGAGCTGTTTTTCATTCTGTGTGTTTGGCTTAGATTTTGAGTTGCTAGGGAAATACCCAACTCAGTCGAGCTTTAAGCAAAATAGGAATTTATTGGTTTATGTAGCAAGGAAATCTGAGGGCAGAGTTGATTGGATCCTAGGGCTCAGATGTTATGTTTCTGAATTGCTCAGTTTTCCTTGTCTTTGTTTGCTCCATTTTTGGCTCTTTTCAGCCCTTAGCATAAAATGATTATTGCACACAATCGCAGAAAAAGAAGGAAATATACCTTTTCCCTACCCCCATCTTTTGGAAAAATCCTGGTGCACTCCACTTGTGTAAAGGGCTCACTTGCAACAGTCACTGTAAACCAGTGCTTTTCAACCTTGACACTATTGCCCTTTTAGGCTGCATAATTTTCAGTTATGACGGGCTGTCTTTTGTATGCTGTTGGATATTTAGCATCCTGTTGGTCTCCAATAGCACCACCTCTCAATTTGACAATCAAAAATATCTCCAGACATTGCCAAATTTTTCTTGGGGCAAAATCACCCCTGGTGGAGAACCACTGCTGTAAACTGCAGTGCTCACTATAACTACAAGAGATGTGGTATAGGGAAGAGACTATTGACCAAACAGGAAGAGGGATACCATCAGACAAAGGAACAGATTTTCCACTATGTGGTAATTTCTCCCCATAGTTTTTTGATTTACGCTCTGTTCCTGTATTTTTCCCCCTCCATTCTGGATTGGTTGCTCAGGATTAGGGGCAATCTAGGAACACTGAAGAGAGTAAAGCTCATTGACCCAATTCTGTGTTTTGATGTCATTTTAACATGGTGTGTTCTAAGTTTAAGTTAACTAGCAACTGGCCTTATTAAAAAAAGTAAAAAGAGTATATATGTATATATTTAAAAATTAAAATTAGCACATTTTATTGTTTATAATTATCTATCTCTCTCTCTCTATATATATATATATATAAGCCTAATATGCAAAGTGTCCCCTTGGGAGTTTGACCGACTGGGAGTTCGATCACTCGCTATGATGTGCGCTGACCACCAGGGGGTGGCGCAGAACGAAGGGAGGCCCCGGCCGACAGCCGCTGGGGACCCTACCCGTGCACGAATTTCATGTACTGGGCCTCTCGTGCCTTTATAAAAGTACATGTGGCAAAGAGGATCACATTTATGAAAACACTTAAAAAAAATGGGTAGGAATATAACCTTCAACTGTAAATGTTTGATTGCTGTTCACTTGAGAACTGAAACAAGGGTAGTGCTGAAGTTTGTTTTAGTGTACTTATTACTTAAAAGATTTAATAGCAAATTATAAGAGTTATATTTGATATAGTATATTTTCTTAAAACATCCATATTTACAGTGTTAATTCTGATTCATTAATTTCAATTTATAAATAGGTAATAATAGTGAATTTGGTAAATAAAATGGATCTTGCAAACCAACTTTTTTGTTTTTATGCTATCTCTTATTCTTGAAGATAACTGTTTTCTTTTGGAAATCAAACTTACGATTGATAAATAAATGCCAAAACAGTTTATGGTATATGAATCGTGTCTTGATTTTACACTAATGTAAATCTAATACATCAACAAAAAACATTTTTTGGTCTTTATCTTTAAGAAAAATTATTACCAGAATCTTCTCAACCTTTGAGAAAAGTGGAGGAGGAACACGAAGCTGATGACGAAGATGTTTCAGAAGAAGAAGCTGAAAGGAAAGAAGGAACAAACAAAGACTTTACGCAGAGTGCCATAAGACAACGCTCTGTGGGTCCTTCATTGGCCACAGATAAATCCTAGTTAATTTTTATGACTATCAATATGATTTGGACATAAACAGATGAATCATTTCTTTTGGTTTGAAGTGAACTGTAACTTTGTACACTGGAGGATTCAGTCTATATTGTCATTAGATTGAAAGGTCTGCCTTCACAAAATAAAAGATAGCACTGTGTAAGAAGTTTGAAATAGGATATAACAATAGTATGGTGGTTTAAACAGTTTTTTAATATTTTGAAGAATCTGGTGCCAAGCAATAAGATTTGTGTATGTTTGTTTAATAACCTTTCATAATAAAATTTTTCTGAGTTAAAAACTTACACTTCCCAAGTATTGCATTATTGAGGTATTTTAGGCGATTACAGAAAAAGATTTCTCATTTTATAAAGTTTTTCTGTTTCACTGTGTGAAAAAACACACACCATATTTCCCATAAATGGGAACTTTGTTAACTATCTCAAAAAATAGTATTTCAGTGACAACTCTGGTCCTTTTAGAGATATAGTTCAAAAATTCCTTGTATTTTTAGATTGCACAACTAATAAAAACTACCTTAATTATAGTTTTTTACACATAGATATGCTACTGATTTAGGAAGTTTTCATATGTCCATGGTGTTGTCTTGATTCCTATAAGGTTGGTTGCTGTTTTTGTTCCTGTGATCAGTGTCTTTTTCTTACCATGCCATGGGTTACATTTTTCATTTTCCAAATTGGATAGTATCCTGGAAATATTTTTCATGTTTTAATAAATAGTATTTTATTTTGTTGTTGCAAACAAGTTTACTGAGGGCTGTTTACAGTTGAAGAGTTGGCCCAGCCACTGTGGCTCAGGGGTTGAGCATTGACTTATGAACCAGGAGGTCACGGTTTGATTCCCGGTCAGGGCACATCTCTGAGTTGCATATTCAATCCCCAGTTGGGGCATGCAGGAGGCAGGTGGTCAATGATTTTTATCATTGATATTTCTCTCTCTCCCTTCTCTGAAATCAATAAAAATATATTTTTTAAAAATTGAAGAGCTGCCTACTGATATAACATTTTGTCCACTGATTAGATTTTTAAATCATTCTTGTTGAACTTGTACTTTGACTTTTTTTTTTAATGTGAAGGTGAACATTCCTGATTTTTATTTGATGTGGAAAAGCTATTTTACATTTTAAGAATTTATAGAAGCTTAATCTGATATAAAGTTAGCATTCTACTAAGGCAGTGATGGCGAACCTATGACAAGCTTGTCAGAGGTAACACGCGAACTCATTTTTTTGGTTGATTTTTCTTTGTTAAATGGCATTTAAATATATAAAATAAATATCAAAAATATAAGTCTTTGTTTTACTATGGTTGCAAATATCAAAAAATTTCTATATGTGACACAGCACCAGAGTTAAGTTAGGGTTTTTCAAAATGCTGACACGCCGAGCTCAAAAGGTTCGCCATCACTGTACTAAGGAAACAGCATCTTTTATAGTATTAGTTTTCAGTATACATTTGTCCTCACATACAGAAAATTCTTAAAATGATTTTGCAAAGTCGTATCATTTTAAAATGTTTTTATGTGTTTGAGAAGACATACTTTGTATTCTATACTTTCTATTGTGTGTTATTTCATAGGTGGGAATCATCAGGATGGGACATTTAATATATTTTTACTCTTTAAAGAGTTAGAACACAGCAAAAATGAGGTTAGTGTGGGGTGGCAATAGAGAACTGTATTGGCTTTGAGAAGGAAAAACTAAGTATTCAGAATGAATCACCTGTCTATTATGTAATAGATGATTTCTGTAATGTCCCCTCTCATCTAGATTCTTCCTCTGTGTTGGTTCATTAGACTTACAGTTTCATAATGTACAACAGTTATCTTTAAATGCCTCTCCTGTAGAATATTAAGTATTCTACCACTGAAGAGTTTGGATGTGTAGTAATTTTGTGATGCTTTAGAAAAATAGTCTAAGCACAAAATAAACTTTTCTAAGACTTCACTAAAGCTAAAGACGTGTGATTTCTAGCTGAATATTTAGAAATGCTTAATTTGTATTTAACAGTGTTCAAATGAATAGTTGTATCACTATGTACTTGATACATGTAATCATACACATCTTTTTCTGTTACCTGAACAAATGATAGAGGAAAATAGTTCTCATTAATAAAGCATTCTATTTTCTAGTATACATAACATTAACAAAATTCCAAGTTTTTAAGTAATTAGAAAATATATATACGGAAAATTAAAAGGCTGAATTGGTAGAGACTTGATATTTCAGAAAATCATCTTGCAGTTCTTAAGCACTCACTGTAGACATCTGCATAATCAATTTTGTTAGAGGCTCACAGAAATGATGTGGGATCATTTTACCTTTAGCAGACCCTTTTTGTTTGCATTGTTGGTTTATTTATTATATATACTAGACATTCGTGCACTGGGGGAGGTCCCTCAGCCTGGCCTGTGCCCTCTTGCAGAGTGGGACCCCTCAGGGGATGTCTGCTTGCCGACTTAGGCCCTCTCCTAAGGGTCCTTGGCGCTGCTGCGGAGGTGGGAGAGGCTCCTGCTACCGCCACTCCACTTGCCATCCATGAGCCTGGCTTCTGGCCGAATGGCACTCCCCCTGTGGGAGTGCACTGACCACCAGGGGGCAGCTCCTGTGTTGAGTGTCTTCCTACTGGTGGTCAGTGTGCATCATAGCAACTGGTCATTTTGCTGTTCGGTTGATTTGCATGTTAGAGTTTTATTATATAGGATAAATTGTTGACAGTCTTAACAGATGTCTCCCATTTCCCCCCCTTTACTTCCTTCCACCCAGCCCCTATTTACCCCCCCACAAGGTCTTCACCACCCTATTGTCCCTGTCCATAGGCTATGCATATCTACTTATATCAAAACCCTGGGTGGTGTTCATCACGACCAAAACCGCGACCAAGCGGAAGGAAGTCAGTCCTACAGTGGTTGTCTTGGCAACAGCTGGGCCCTCCCCAAGCTGTTTCCCAGAGCTGTTTCCTGTAAGGGTGGGGTTTGAGGCAGGAACCCAACCTGGGAGCGTGGAGGTAGATCTTTTTAAAGTGTACCACGCGCCAGCACGGCCAGGGGTGAACCTGAGTGGGGGCGGCTGAAAGGCTTAGAAAAGACAGACAAGAGAATGAAAGCCGGGTCTTGGTGGGACGCTGCTTCTCTGAGAGACAGTGACCATGCCCACAGCCATGCCTTTATTTTATAGCAGATGCTACGAGGCAAAGTAAGGGCGTGACCAAGATGTTTACAACATTCTCCTGGGTTTCAGTCCTACTCAACTACATGCACCTGAACTCTATCAAGCCTACATCACTCAGGCACGTGGGGCCACGTGTTTGGACCATAGGTTCAAGCTTACAACTACAGCTGTTGGCTATAATTGTGCTGGGAGGGCCCTGCCCTCCAAGCTGGGACTTGCACATGGCACTGTGCCCTCTCATCAGTCCAAGGCTTGAACCTGTCCAAAACTGTAGCAGCTCCCCACAATTAAGTTTTAATTCTGTTTCTTTGTTACTTATGTTGTGGCCCCATCCCATAACAAAGAAACAAAGGAAAATTTCCCCATCGAATTTCTGAATAGTATTACTCCTTTGGGAATGCCATGTCATAAATTAAAATTGAAAGTGGGTGCAATCATCATGCTATTGAGAAATCTCAATAGTAAATGGGGTCTTTGTAATGGTACCAGATTTATTATCAAAAGATTATGACCTAACATTATCAAAGCTGAAGTATTAACAGGATCTGCAGAAGGAGAGGCTGTTCTGATTCTAAGAATTAATTTGTCCCCATCTGACACTGGCCTCCCATTTAAATTGATTCGACGATGGTTTCCCGTGATGCCAGCATTTGTGATGACTATTAACAAATCACAAGGACAAACTTTAGACAAAGTAGGCATATTCCTACCTGAACCCGTTTTTGCACACGGTCAGTTGTATGTTGCTTTCTCTCGAGTTTGAAGAGCATGTGATGTTATAGTTAAAGTTCTAAGTACTTCATCACAAGGGAAATTAGTCAAGCACTCTGAAAGTGTTTTCACTCTTAATGTAGTGTACAGGGAGATATTAGAACAAGTTTAATCACGTTATCAGTCATTGTTTGCATCACTGTTGTTTTTACATCATGTTTTTGTTTTCATATGTTTTTGTCATTTTTATATCATGCCTCTGTTATATTCTTTGTTACTGTTTATTTATTAATAAATGTATATATTATTTTCATATACATTTTACTAATTTCCTTTCATCTCTCACACTTCTATTATAGAGAAAGGGCAAATAGCAGTATTAAAATATCTCTGCTAATTAATTCCCTTTTTTAAAAAAATACATTTTATTGATTTTTTTACAGAGAGGAAGGGAGAGGGATAGAGAGTTAGAAACATCAATGAGAGAAAAACATTGATCAGCTGCCTCCTGCACAACCCCTACTGGTATGTGCTCGCAACCAAGGTACATGCCCTTGACTGAAATCGAACCTGGGACCCTTGAGTCCACAGGCCGATCTATCCACTGAGCCAAACTGGTTAGGGTAATCAATTCTCTTTTAATGTGCATGAATTTTGTGCACTGGGCTACTAGTCTATATATATAAAAGCCTAAGTGACCGTTATAACCGGTCAACCATTCGCTATGACACGCACTGACCACCAGGGGGCAGACACTCAATGCAGGAACTTCTCCCTGGTGGTCAGTGCACTTCCACAGGGGGAGCACCGCTCAGCCAGAAGCCAGGCTCATGACTGGCGAGCGCAGCTGCGGCGCCTGGAGTCTCTCCTGACTCTGCTGCAGCACTACCGAGCGGCGGTGGCAGGCACAGCAGGCCAGAATGAGCACAAGTAGCGTGGTGCTTGACCCCAGCTTGGGTTCCTCCCTGGCCACCTGCTTCTTGGCACACTTCTACATCCCCTGAGGGGCCCCAGATTGCAAGAGGGCGAATGCCAGGCTGAGGGGACCCTCCCCCCACCCTGTGCATAAATAGGTGCACCGGGCCTCTAGTAAGTATATAAGTTCTTTGGTTTCTCTCTTCTCATTCCCCCACTCCCACATCGAGGTATGTCTGTCAGTCTGTTACATGCGTCCATACGTTGGGTCTTATTTTGTTGGTCAATTCATTTTGTTCATTAGATTCCACAAATACGTGAGATCATGTGATATTTGTCTTTCTCAGATTGGCTTATTTCACTTAGCATAATAGTCTTTAGGTCCATCCATGCTGTCCCAAAGGATCCTGCTTTTTTACAGATGCATAGTATTCCATCATGTAAATGTCCCACAGCTTTTTATCCATTCATCTACTGATGGATACTTGGGCTGTTGTCAAATCCATACTGTTTCCCATAGTGGTTGCATTAATCTGCATTCCCACCAGCAGTGAACTAGTGTTCCTTTTTCTCCTCATCCCCATCAGCACTTGTTGTTTGTCGATTCATTGATGATAGCCATTGTGACAGGTGTGAGGTGGTATCTCATTGTGGTTTTAATTGGCATTTCTTTGATGATTAGTGACTGAGCATTTTTTCATATGTCTCTTAATCATTTGTATGTTCTCTTTGGAGAAGTGTCTATTTGGGGCCTCTGCCCATTTTTTAATTGCATGGATTGTCTTCCTTTTGTTGAGCGGTATAAGTACTTTATATATTTTGGAGATTAACCTCTTATTAGATGTATCATTGGCAAATATGTTCTCCCATACATTGGGTTACCTTTTCATTTTGATGGTTTCTTTTACTGTGCAGATGCTTTTTATTTTGATGTAGTCCCATTTATTTATTTTCTCTTTTATTTCTCTTGCCCTAGGAGGTGTATTGGCAAAAATTGTGCTATGTGAAATGTCTGAGATTTTACTGCCTATGTTTTCTTCTAGAATTTTTATGGTTTCCTGGCTTACATTTAAGTCTTTTTATCCATTTTGAGTTTATTTTTGTGTATAGGGTAAGTTGGTGGTCTAGTTTCATCTTTTTGCATGTGTCTGCCCAATTTTCCCAGTACCATTTGTTGAAGAGACTGTCTTTACTCCATTATATGTTCTTGCCTCCTTTGTGAAATATTAATTGACCGTAATGGTGTGGGTCAATTTCTGGGGTCTCCATTCTGTTCCACTGGACTATATGCCTGTTCTTGTGCCAGTACCAGGCTGTTTTGATTATAATAGCTTTGTAGTATAGTTTGATATCCAATATTGTGATCCCTCCAGCTTTGTTCTTCTTTCTCAAGAATGCTGCAGCTATTCAAGGTCTTTTATGGTTCCATATAAATTTTCAGAGAATTTGTTCTAGTTCTGTGAAGTATGCCATTGGTATTTTAATAGGGGTTGCATTGAATCTAAAGATTTCTTTGGTAATATGGACATTTTAATGATCTTAATTCTTCCAATCCATGAACAAGGTGTATGCTTCCATTTGTTTGTATCTTTCTCTATTTCTTTTTTCAATGTCCTATAGTTTTCCAAATACATATCTTTTACCTCCTTGATTAAGTTTATTCCTAGGTATCTTATTTTTGTTGTTGTTGTTAAAATGGTAAATGAGATTGCTTTTTTAGTTTCTCTTTCTGAGAGTTGATTATTGCTGTATAAAAATGCTATCGATTTCTGGATGTTGATTTTATATCCTGCTACCTTGCCGAATTCATTTTTTAAGTCTAGTAGTTTCTTGGTAGAGTCTTTCTTTGTACAATATCACATCATTTGTAAATAATGACAGCATTACTTCCTCATTTTCAATTTGGATGCCTTTTATCTCTTCTTGTCTGATTGCTGTGGCTAGGACTTCCAGTACGATATTGAAAGTGGACATCAAGAGTGGTGAAAGTGGACATTCTTGTCTTGTTCCTGTTAAGGGAAACACTTAGTTTTTGCCCATTTAGTTTGATATTGGCCATAGGTTTGTCATATATGGTCTTTATTATATTGAGGTATGATCTCTCTATTCTCCCTTTACTGAGAGGTTTTGTCAAAAAAGGTGCTGAATTTTGTTGAGTGCTTTTTCTGTATCTATTGATATGATCATGTGATTTTTATCTTTCACTTTTGTTTATGTGATGTATCACATTTATTGACTTGCAAATATTGTACAAGCCTTGCATCCCCAGAATAAATACCACTTGGTCATGGTATATCATCTTTTTTAGTATGTTTCTGGATCTGATTTGCTAATATTTTGTTGAGGATTTTAGCATCTGTGTTCATCAGGGATATTGGCCTTTAATTCTCTTTCTTTGTAGAATCTTTATCTGGTTTTGGAATTAGGATAATGTTGGCATCATAGAAAGAGCTTGGAATTATTCCTTCCTGCTGGAATGTTTAGAATAGTTTAAGGAGTATAAATATTAGTTCTTCCTTGAATGTTTGGTAAAATTCTCCTATAAATCCATGCGGTCCAGGACTTTTTTTTGTTGTGAGTTTTTAAACTACTGCTTCAATTTCATCAGTTTTTGACCTATTCAGGTTTTGTGATTCTTCCTGATTGAGTTTGGAAGTTGTACATTTCTAGGAATTTGTCCATTTCGCCCAGGTTTTCCAGTTTGTTGGCATATAGTTGTTCATAGTATATGCTTACAATCCTTTGTATTTCTGTGGTGTTTGTTGTTATAGTGCCTCTTTTATTTTTGATTTTATTTATTTGGGTCTTCTCTCTGTATTTCTTGATGAGTCTGGCTAAGGGTTCATCAATCTTATTTATCTTTTCAAAGAACCAGCTCTTGGGTTTATTGATCTTTTGTACTGTTTTTTAGTCTCTATGTCATTTATTTCTGTTCTGATCTTTATTATTTCCGTCCTTCTACTTCCTCTGGGCTTTTCTTGCTGTTTTCTTTATAATTCATTTAGTTGTATGGTTAGATAGTTTATTAGTGCTTTTTCTTGTTTCTTGAGGTAGGTCTTTAATGCTATGAACTTCCCTCTCAGGATTGCTTTTCCTGTGTCCCATAGATTTTGAGTGGTTGTGTGTTCATTTTTATTTGTTTCCAGGAAGTTTTTAATTTTTTGCTTGATCTCATTGGTAACCCATTAATGTTTCATAACATGCTATTTAGCCTCCATGTATTTGAGTGTTCTTTGAGTTTTTTTTATTGTATTTGATTTCTAACTTCATGCCATGGTGATCCAAGAAGATGCTTGGTATGATATCAATCTTCTTGAATTTTTATAGAGTTTTTTTGTGTCCTAACATGTGGTCTTATCTTTGAGAATTTTCCATGTGCACTTGAGAAGAATGTATATTCTGTTGCTTTAGGGCAAAATGTTCTGTAAATATTATATCCATCTGATCTAGTGTGTCATTTTAAGGCCTCTGTTTCATTGTTGATTTTTTGTCTGGAAGATCTATCCAGTGACGTCAGTTGGTTGTTTAAGTCCCCTATTATGGCTGTATTACTGTCAATCTCTCCCTTAAAGTCCATCAAGAGGTGTGTTTTTTAAATATATTTGGGTGTTCCTGTATTGGGTGCATATATGTTTACAAGGGTTATATTTTCTTGTTCAATCATTCCCTTTAGTATTATGTAGTGGCCTTCTTTGTCTCTTGTTATGGCCTTTGTTTTGAAGTCTATTTTGTCAGAGAGGAATATTGCTACACTAGCTTTTTTTTTCTTTCCATTTGCATAGAATATTTTTTTCCATGTCTTCACTCTCAGTCTGTGTATATCTTTTGTTCTGTGGTAGGTCTCTTATAGACAGCATATATATGGGTCATGTTTTCTTATCCATTCAATCACCCTATGTTTTTTCAATGGAGCATTTAATCCATTTACAATTTAAGATTATTATTTCTAGGTATTTATTTATTGCCATTTTTATTTTCTTTATGCCTGTGATCCTCTCTCTCTCCTTTCCTTCTTCTCCTTAAAGCAGTCCCTTTAACATTTCTTGCATTGCTGGTTTAGTGGTAATGTACTCCTTTAACCTCTTTTTTGTCTGAAAAGCTTTATATTTCACCTTCAATTTTAAATGATAGCCTCGCTGGATACAGTAATCTTGGATTTAGGCCCTTCCTTTTCATTACTTTGAATACTTTATGCTGCTCTCTTCTGGTTCTATTGAGAAGTCATCTGACATTCTAATGGGAATTCCTTTGTAAGTAATTTCTGTCTCTCTTGTTGCCTTTAAGATTCTTTCCTTGTCTATAATGTTTACCATTTTAATTCTGTGTCTAGGTTCTGTCTCTTTGGGTTCATCTTGATCAGGACTCTCTGTGCCTCCTGAATATGTGTGACTTTTTCCTTCATCAGGTTGGGAAATTTTCTGTCATTATTTCTTCAAACAGGGTCTCTGTTCATTGCTCACATTCTTCCCTTTCTGGTATTCCTATGATGCAGATGTTGTTACGTTTCATGTTGTTCTAGAGTTCCCTTAAGCTATCTTCCTTCTTTTTAATTCATTTTTCTATTTGCTGCTCTAATTGGGTATTTATTTCTACCTTGTCTTCTAAAACGCTGATTTGATCCTCTGCTTCATCCAATCTACTTTTACTTTCTTCCAGTGTGTTCTTGAAGTCAGATATATTATTCCTTATTTCTGTCTGATTCTTGTTCTTGGTTTCTATTTTCTTTTTCATGCTGTTGTAGTTCCCACTGAGTTTCTTGTAATTTGTACTAAGATCCTTAAGCATCTTTATAACCATTACTTTGAACTCTATGTCTGATAGATTGCTTGCCTCCATTTCATTTAGTTATTTTTCTAAAGATTCCTTCTTGTCTTTTATTTTGGGGTTATTTTTTTGTCTCCCCATTTTAGTTGCATTATTGTTTTTTTTCTTGTTTTTTAATCCTCACCCAAGGATATTTTTTCCATTGACTATTAGAGTGGAAAGGAGAGGGAGAGACAGAGAGAAACACCGATGTGAGAGAGACACATTGATTGGTTGCCTTCCACATGCCCCCGACAAGGGCCCATGCCCCCACAGGGCTGGGAGCCTGCAATTGAGGTATGTACCCTTGACCAGAATTGAACTCAGGTCCCTTCAATCTGCAGGCTGATGCTATGCCCACTGAGCCAAACAAGCTAGGGCTGCATTATTGGTTTAAGGGAGCTCATCATGGCATGTTAGCTACAGATCACTTAGGAAAGAATAAGGTGCAGTACCAGCATACTGGAGAACTCTGCTGCTCTTCCCTCCCTTGGCTCCAATCACCCAATAGTCATTCAGCTCTATCTTGTAAAATCCGATCACTCCAATGGACAATATAGTGTTCTACCACATACTATCTAAATAATTAATCAGAAAGACTGACAAAAGTTTCAGTGATGATTTCCATTTATATAATACAGGCAGTCCTCGGGTTACGTCGGACTCGATGTACGTCATTTCGTGGTTACGTTGCCATCTCCCATTTACAGTATTTATTTTTAAAAAGTTCGGTCATTTCGACATATGTACATATGTGCTTTATGTTTTTTATTATTTATTTACCACAAGCAAAGGTCAGGAATTTTTATCTTTCTTTTAAACTCTTGTTACTGTTTCACTTCATTACTGCTGTGTATGTGCTCCATGTGAGTGACATAGATGCTTATGTAGGTGGGTTCTGATTTACGGTGAAAATTGAGTTACATTGCTCTGTAGGAACGGATCTCTGATGTAACCTGAGGACTGCCTGTAATAGCTACCATTCACTGATTACCTATTGGAGTTATTCTAAGTTTCTGTAATAATTCATTTAGTCTCAACTACAATGTATGATAGGTAAGTATTATACATCTTTCAGGCAAACAGGCTCAGAGCTATAGCAGAAATAGGTACAATATGAGTCCAGTTCTGATTTCAAATCTTATGGGGATTTTTTCAGTATGAAACTGAACATTCCTCAATCTAAATGTTAAATTAAAATGTAAATTTTAATACTTAAAATTTCAATCATCAGAATATTGGAACAAATACTATTCAGAAACATCAGAAATTAATATTTGAAGTCATGTGATTCTGCATAAAGAATCAAGGTTATTACAGTAAGTGATGTTTTTGAAAACAAATTTCTCTCAAGTCAGTTGTCTCCTTATTCAGCTCAGTGTATAGAAGGCCTATTTGTGGACTTAGTTATGTTATATTGAAGTGAACATTTTGAACATTTTAACTCATTTTAGGGTTATTTAGGATATTCTAATTCATAGTTTAAGGTAGAATTCTTTTCATTATTTAATTTTTTCCCCATCTTTACTGAGGTATGATTAATAAAGCAGATTAATTCTGATGTGAATCTGTTATTAATAAGACTAGAGGCCCAATGCATGAAATTCGTGCAAGGGGGGGCGTTCCCTCAGCCCGGCCTGCACCCTCTCCAATCCGGGACCCCTTGGGGGATGTCTGACTGCCTGCCTGCCTGATTGCCCCCTAACCACTCCCCTGCTGGCCTGATTGACATCTAACGGCTCCCCTGCTGTCCTGATGGCCCCAAACTTCCCTCCCCTGCTGGCCATCTTGTGGTGGCCATCTTATGATGACATTGTGCGAGGGCGTGACACCACCTAGGCTTTTATTATATAGGACTAGTGGTCTGGTGCACAAAATTCGTGCACATTAAAAGGGAATTAATTAGAGGAAATATTTTAATATTCTATTTGCCCTTTCTCTATAATAGAGGTGTCAGAGATGAAAGAATATTAGTAAAATGTATATGAAAATCTCCCTCCTGTCAGGGTCTGGGGTGCGCCATGGGACCCAGAGTCAAGTTCCTGTCCACCTGCATGCGCCTTGAAATTGCACAAGACCCAGACCCAGCTAGCCCCACCCCGTCAAGCCCTGCAGGGCGGGGGCGCAGCCTCAAGTCCCCTGGCTCTGGTGCCGGGGTGGGGGTCACAGCCTCAGGTCCCCTGTCAAGCCCCACTGGGCGGGGGGCACAGCCTCAGGTCCCCCTGCCCAGCGCTGGGTGGGGGACATGTCCTTAGGTCCCTCAGCACAGCCTCAGGTTCCCCAGCCCTGGCGCGAGGGTGCAAGGGCACAAGGGCATGATGACTTTGCATATTAGCTCTTTATTATATAGGATAATTTATTTGTGATCGAATTTAAATGAATGGTCTTACTGAGTAATTCTATAATTCTAAAAGTAACATTTTAAATTGAATACTCTACTTTCAGATGCATATAATGTTGTCTATTTGATCCATGAATTATAACTGGTGATAATGTTAGTATTTTGACTATGAATATCAGTATCCCTCCTTTTTACCCTTTTGGTTGTGTGTGACATTGCTTTTAAACTTGTTTTCATTGTGCTATCACAACTCAGACTGGTTATGTCCTAAAAATGAAAACACGAAAAACAAAAGTATAAGAAGTCAATTAATCGATCAAATAGAGGTTTAATTTATCTGAAATTTCTTTTAAATCTAAATATAATCAAGGGAGTAATTCTAAATTCAGTGAAAATATTATTCAAAATACACTTTGATGAATAACTTAAGCAATTAAGAATTAAAAAATAAAAACTTTTCCTAGCTTCAATGTTTTTAATAAGGCATGCCAGAGAAATGAGGTTACTCATGAATTGGAATATATCAACTCACATATTTGGGAAGATTTAACATATTGCTACCTGGGCATTCCTCTGAAACTTTCTCTAAACTTTAGTTACTTCTCTGCTTTTACAGGATCAAACGAATAACTTGGTTGGATATTTTAAATGCTCCTAACCATATCTACTCTGTCCAACCCAACTAATATTCCTAATATTACTTTAGGAAATCAGATGTTATTCCATGAACATACCTCACAATCCATTTGTTGGTTCAAGAGTCAGCTCAAGTCCTGTAAGTACTTTCTGGCCCACATAATTTTTTTCATAAATTATAATGTGGGGGGTTTTACCGTTCTCTGGCAATTAAGTCACATTCTGTCTTACGTCTTCTCTTACATTTATTATACCAGTTAATTAAGTGACATTGAGCAAATCTCAATACATCTCTAGTCCTCAATTTATGAATAAAGTGATTTCTGAGGTTCTTGAAATGAATAATAAAGTTATTTGCCACTTTAGCTTCCTGGGCAAGTTTTCTAGAATTGTATCATTTATTTTTTCTCTCTCTTTTTAAAAATTGACTTTAAAGAGAGAGAGGGGGAGAGAGAGAGACAACATTGATTTGTTGTTCCACTTATTTATGCATTCATTGGTTGTTTCTTATATGTGCCCTGACTGGAGACCGAACCTGCAAGCTTGGGATTTAGAGACAGCGCTCTAACCAACTGAGCTACCCCACCAGGGCAGTTTCTAGAATTTTAATGCCATGTGAGTGAAGACAATGGAACAGTAACATTGTTAATGTTGATAGCTGTCTGGATGAAAATGGTTGCAGTTCTCAGTATCACCCCCTTATTGCCATTTGGCCTGAGCTGAAAGATTCACAAGATGTGATCTTACCATCTTTATTGCAAATCTCTACTGCTATTTAAGGCATCATGGTGAGGTTTCCCAAATGGTTGTTAAAACATCCATAAGTGTTACATTTTCCTGTCCTTTTCATTGATCATTTCTTTAATGATGCAATGGGACAAGAGTTACATAGCAACATTGAAAACATGTGATCACCCACTTGAGTCCCTATAACAAATACCAAGAGAAGGTTTATAATCAGTTCTTAGAGGTCTAAGCCATGAGTGAAGAGTGCCCAAATTAAGCCAGAAGAACAGATTTCATTTCTATTATGATGCGTCTGTAGTGCCAGATATGGGCTCATTAGCCAAACTACTTAATTTATGATTTCTTTGTGCTAGAGAGGTTTGCAGGGATACAAACACACCATTTCCCCCTTAAAACGGCATATGTTCTCTCTCAAGACACCAGCATTATATCAGATGAAGAGTTCTGTAGCTGTGGCTTTTCTAGCTACCCCGTTTTTCTCATATCTCCCTACTTCTAGGCTCTTGTAAAGTGAAGTAAAGAGTCTAGAGGAGAAAAGAAAGCAATCCAGAATTCTTTATGAGTGGCTAGGGTTTCAATTCAAATTAAGGCCCAATTTTTCTCCTTTTATTAAGGTTACTTAATTTCTTTCTCTAACAGAAATTAATGAGTCAAAATGGAATGGACTACTTGAAGGCAGTTATCCATTTACCAAGGTAAGTCTCTGTCCAGTTTGCAGGTGGTAGCCAATAGACTCTTGTGTTACAGATCTAATAGTGTTACAAATCCAATTTTGTGTTACAAATTTAGTCATTAGTGGCCAGTGAGTCATCTGTTTGGGGTCAAAATACCCCCATGAGGTTGTCAAATACTTTTTTATGATTTGGGGCCACTTATGAAGAGTAGTCTTATTTTAGGTGATGAAATTTAAGTGTCAACACCATCAATCAGGCAGATCTAAAGCGAAAAAAAAAAATAACGTGTTTTACCATAAAATTGGATATAGTGAGACAGCTTTCAAATATGCACTATCTGTTCCCTGGTTCTCTTCCAAACTACATATCTATGAAAGTTCAGGTATCAAAGCTAGCGCCCACAAAGGTTCCAAGTATTAGTTTTGGTGGAGATAGGAGTCTTTTTCTCTAGATGTGATATGTTAGAGGATCCTAGGTTTCTGGCTATTTCTTTGTACTAATTGCCATCTAAAAAGTCACCTAATGAAATGATTGACTCTAGTTACTCAGGAAATCACCTGATTTCATTACAAGGAAATTGGACTAAGGGAAACCGGGTGGCTCTTCCCAAAGGACAATGTTGGTTTATAAATATAAATCTTTGTTTTTTAGGTTGTACATCTTTTAGGAAAGGCATTTAACTCATACCTGTTGATAAGACTGGATGTATCACATGAGCCTCATGTAGTGTTTGGTCATACGTGCTTGCTAGACATATGTGGAGTCTGGAATCAGTTGTAATATTTCTAGATGCCTGGACAGGCATGTTACTCATAAGGCAAGAGTTGTTGGGCCTTGGAGGAGTCATTAAAATCAATGAGAATATCAGACCAATGGTTTTCTTTCTAGTCCTCACCCGGATGTTTATTTATTTAAAAAATGTATTTTTATTGATTTCAGGGGAAAAGGGAGAGGGAGACAGAGAAACATCAGTGATGAATCATTGACCTGCTGCCTCCTGCATGCCTCCTACTGGAGATCAAGCCCAAAAGCCAGGCATATGCCCTGACTAGGAATCGAACCATGACCTCCTGGTTCATAGGTTGACACTCAAATACTGAGCCACACCAGCCAGGCCATTTATTGATTTATTTTTATTTTTATTTTAGAGAGAGGGTAAGGAAGAGAGAGAGAGAGAGAGAGAGAGAGAGAGAAGAGAGAAACATTGGTCGGTTGCTTCCCCTATGTGCTCCAACTAGGGATTGAATCTGCAACCTAGGTATGTGCCCTGACCAGGAATTGAAATGCAACCTTTTGATGTATGGAACAATGCTCCAAACTGGGCCACCTGGCCAGACCAGCTATTTTCAACCAGTGTTCTATAAGAATTTTTTAAATGTGCAATACCTGGCTATGACTGGGGCACTGCCATCAGTGTGAATGTCCTGTCTTGAGCCATAAATACGGAGTGGGCAAAGTAAGTTTACAGCTGTTTATATGGAAAATAATACAATAATTAATAAATAATGTAAGAATAAACTCTGTGTTTCTCATACTCACAACTATAAATCTACTTTTGTCCAACCCTATATATAGGTCGTGTAACAGAGTTGCATCTCATTAGTCACTTTGCATAATAAGATCACAACTGATGGGTTAATTTTTGGTACCAAAAATGCTTATATTCAAGTATAGGCATCTGATTTTTTTAAGAAGTCACTTTGGAGCAAAAAGGATAGGTAATTATTATTATTTACCTAAGGGTAGGTAAAAATTATTATTTTTTTGTAAATCAGACAAAATTATACCTATTTATTTGTCAGATTGGCAAAAAATATAATACAGTTTTTAGTGTGCTGTGGAATGTTAGTAATTAGTTTTATGTGTGCCGTGAGATGAAAAAGTTGAAAATCACTATCTTAGACTACGAGCTTTGAAAGTCTCTGAGAGCTTTGCCAAATTGAGTTTCAGAATTCCATTTGTTCGTTTTGCTTTTCCTGGACACTGGGGGCAAATGGATGGCAGGCTTCTAAGTGGTTTGGCTTTTCAAAGCTCTTTAAGTAACAGTCCCAGAAAAATTGGTACCCTTGTCACTAGAGAGATAGATTTGAATTCCCCAGATTGGGGCCCTCTAGTACTGATATTTATTTCTGCCAACCACTTGGGAGTGTTTTAAACTAAATTCTCACTTTGGAGTTTTTCACAACCAAGGGTGGTACAGATTTTGTCTTTGTGTGCAGGGCCAGCCCGTGGCTAGGAATTCCCAGAGGAAACTTGTGGCTTCTCCCAGAGCTATGGTAAAACAGACACATTTCCTCACTCTCCTCCCATCCTCATCTTACATCTCTGAGGGAGTTATTGGTGGGTCTCATCTCATCAGACCTGGCACCCTAGGTCCTAGGCATTGTCTCCAGTGTCCCTGTTGTATAAAAACCAAAAAGCTAGAAATCTAATATACTGGTGGTCAGCAGAAGGTCCAGTGATAGTTGTTAGCTCTTACATTTGAGCGCCTCACTTGATTCAAGTTTTGGGTTCATTTTTGGCCTACAGAGAGTTTCTCCTTAAATGCCACACTATGATTTTAAAGACTTAAAAGAATATTTTATCCAGAACTTTTAAGCATCTGTTGCAGGAGTTTTTCTGAAGTTATTTACTTCACTAAATTACCTGGAACAGGAGTACTCTCCTGTTTTTTGTTTTGTTTTTTGGTATTATAGGTTTATACTTAAAAATCTCTTTACCATTACTTTATTAGTGTTTTGAGAAAATCAGAGATAATAAAATTTTATTGTGGAAGATTATTTAACTGTTATGTTGGGGTTTTCTTCATACTGAAGCAGAGGGGTGATGATGTTGCAAACTCAGAATTGAGTTTAAATTTATAGCTGCATCCTGAAACTGTGTTGCTTTTGTTCCTTTTTTTAAATTAAATTAAATTCTATTTTATTTTTACTTTCAGAGGGGAAGGGAGAGGGAGAGAGAGATAGAAACATCAATGATGAGAGAGAATCATTGACTGGCTGCCTCCTGCACCCCCCCCCCCCACCCCCCAGTGGGGGTTGAGCTGGCAACCCTGGCATGTGCCCTTGACCGGAACCAAACCTGGGACCCTTCAGTCTGCAGGCCAATGCTCTATCCACTGAACCAAACTGGCTAGGGCCCCTTTATTTTTATTTTTTATAAATATATTTTTATTGATTTCAGAGAGGGAGGGAGAGGGAGAGAGATAGAAACATCAATGATGGGAAAGAATCATTGATTGGCTGCCTCCTGCATGCCCCCTACTGGGGATCAAGCCCACAACCTGGGCATGTGCCCTGACTGGAAATCGAACCTTGACCTCCTGGTTCACAGGTTGGTGCTCAACCACTGAACCACACCAGCTGGGCACTTTTGTTCCTTTTATTGTCAAATATACATATATTTGACAGTTGGGTTTGGCAGAAGAATGTATGTATCTAAGGGTATGTTCTTGTGACATTTCACTCAGTTAAGTTATTATAACTGAGCTTCAATTGGTAGATTCTACTTATTTTAGTGAAACTTTACAATGATGTTAAGTAGATACCACAGCACTAGCCAGTTTGGCTCAGTGGATAGAGCATCAGCCCGAGGACCAAAGGGTCCTGGGTTTGAGTCTGGCCAAGGGCGTGTACCTTGGTTGCAGGCTCCTCTCTGGCCCCAGCCCTGGTCTGGGCACATGCAGGAAGCAACCAATTGATGTGTTTCTCTCACATTGATATTTCTCTTTGTCTTTGCCTCTCTCTCTTCCACTCTGTCTAAAAGATAAATGGAAAAATATCCTCAGGTGAAGATTAATGAAGTAGATATCACAAAGATATAACTGTTGAGACTTTTACTTCTGGATGTACTTTCCTTAATGATAATTCCTTATTAAATTATAAAGGCCAGAAAGTGACCTTTTCATGGGACAGAAGAGAAACTATAGAAAAA
Source organism: Myotis yumanensis (assembly GCF_028538775.1). Lineage (NCBI taxonomy): Eukaryota > Metazoa > Chordata > Mammalia > Chiroptera > Vespertilionidae > Myotis > Myotis yumanensis. The sequence goes on along the minus strand of NW_027223752.1, from coordinate 47,746,083 downwards.
ATACCTGAGAATTGTTGTCTTAAGATCTAATTTAGATAAAGATCTTATGTTTTGTAGCAGAGAACAAAATTGTTAACTAACTTGGTAAAGATAAATTTTCTTTTATGTTGAAAAAGGCACATTTGTAATTAGTTTTATGTCTGAGGCAGGATTGACTCAGCAACAAATTCTTAATCAATATGGTATATTGCAAACCTCTATTTGGATAAAAATGAATAGGGCAGGGGGTTCTGAACTCTGGACTTCATAGGGTTTGGACTCCCCTCAAAACATGTTCAGTTCTGCACATATATATTCATTCATTCATTTCACAGGGGCAAACACTCCTTGGCCTCAAGTCCCCTTTGACCAGATACTTTTGTGCAGAGCATAGACTATGTAACTGGACGTGGTGGCTATGTTTCCTCAAAGCTTCCATCCCATTGTTTGAGAAACTGAAAAAGGTAAATGAAAGCAACATTATTCCACATATTGCCGTCCATCTGTACAGATATTAAAAACGGTTTATTTGTATTGGCACCTCCAATTCCAGTTCTGTATCACAGGATTCATTTCAGCACCCTGCCCCTCCCTTATTTGCAATGTCTTTCTTTGATAGTGAGAAAACTTTCTCCCATTATTCATACCCTATGAGCTCCCATCCTTCTGAACCTATTAGTTCAGAACCAGTATTCACATAAGATGATTTCAGCTTTGCTAACTATATCCCCGTGCAAAACAAATTTTCTGAGTAGACTACAATATTTATGCACAGGTCTTTTTGTCTTTGCTTCTATTTACAGTGGACAGTCAAAATACCTTTTCTTAGGATAGCTCCTGCGTTCCCACTTCCCTCAAGTGAGTATTGATCCTCTGTAATACAGTTAAGTTCATTTGTTACTGTTTATTCCACTTGGGGTCCTTCCCCACCTCCTCATTTACCTTATTCATTTATTTATTTTGGGGGTATGTGAAACATTACATGGTTTTAAGAATCAGAGTTACTTAAAGTATACTCAGAATAGTTTCACTTCCCTCCCTTCCTTATCACCACCCTGTTTGTCATTCCCATTTTTTTCTGCCCTTTTCCCACTCTATAGGCAATCAGTCTAATTAATTTGTGGTTTATCTTTTTGGCATTTTTTGTAAAAATGAATAAATGTATATACATACATATACATATCCCCTTCTGTCTTACACAAAAAATAGCCTACCATGATAGTTTTTTGCATTTTGCTTTTTAAATTTAATATGACCTAGAAATTATTCTACATAAATTCACAGAGATCTTCATTCTTTTTTATATCCATTGTGTGGATATAGCATACTTTATCTACCCCTCTCCTACATATGGCATTGAGCATCTGTAATATTTTGTAATTACAGTGCTGCAATGAATAACACTGTACATATTCATTTTGTATTGTTGGAGATTTATCTTCAGAGTAGATTCCTAAAAGTGGAATTGCTGGGGCAAAAGTTAAGTGCATCTATAGTTTTTGTTAAGTGCTGTCAAATTTTCTAGAAGAGTTGTATCAATTTTCATGCCCAGATGCAATAAACAAGAGTGTTTCCCCACAGCCTTGCTGGCAGAACGTTATCCTTTCTAATTTTTGCCCGTCTGACCGATAAAAAATGGCATCTCTGTGTTGTTTTCATTTCTCTAACTATAACTTTTTTTCATATATTTAAAAGCTGTTTTATATTTCTGTGAGTGAATTGTCTCTTCCTGTCTCCTTTCCCTTTTTCTGCCGGGTTTTTGGTCCTGGCACCCTTTGATTTTCAAGAGCTCTTTACATATTAGGGATATATCTGTTGCAAATATTTTCTCCCAGTTTTTCAGTTGTCTTTTGCCTTTGTTTATGGTGTTTTTTGTTTGTTTATTTTGCAGTGTATATTATATTTATTTTTATGGGGTTAGATGATCAATCTTTTCCTTTATTGCCCCTCTATTTTAAGTCTTTATAGCTATACCAAGATTGAAGAGGAATTTACTCCTATTTTCTTCTAGTTTTTATATTGTTTTTATTTTCTGCACTTAAAAATCTGATACATTTAGAATGTATTGTTTTGTCTGGCATGCAATACACATCTAAATTTATCTTTTTGTCCCCAGTTGGCTGGCCAGTTGTCCTGGCACCTTTTATTAAAAAGTCCATTTTGCCCTAGTGCTTTGAGATTCCACTTTGATCAAATACTCAATTGCATGGAGTCACCTTTAAATATTCACTATTGCTTTTTTTGTACTAAGTCATGGTGTGATTTGTCTTATACTATCTATTCATTGCCTATGGCCACAAATAACGTTCCAGATTGGTGTTTGCTCTTCTGAAAGAATAGTTAATGATTGTACCAATAATCTTGAAAGTTAGAGAAATTTACTTTCTGGCTATGTATCTATAAAACACTGTTACCCAAATTGACCCCACAGCTCAGAGACATTGCTCCTTCTGTCCAAATGCCATCATCAGTCTCTGTTTATTGTAAAACCATGAGGCTGAAATTCTAAAATGAGCCCGAGTGCTACTTTGGAAACACCATAGTGCAACCTTGAAGAATAGCCTCATGAGCACTGGCTTTTTGGCTCTTTGACTTGTTTCCTTAATTCGGCTGCTGAACCTAGGTAGACAGATTGTAATTCTGCGATTGCTGCCAGAGTCGAGTCATTAGAATTATGAGGTAATTTAACTTTTGTGTGCAACTACATCTAGAGTATAAAGTTTCTTGGCAACTACCAGATTCTTGTTAAAACAGAAAACCTAAAACAAAGTCCAGACATTGTCCTTCCAGAATGACTTTATTTATTTATTTTTAAACTATATTTTTACTGATTTCAGAGAGGAAGGGAGAGGGAGAGAGGATAGAAACATCAACGATGAGAGAGAACCATTGATCTGCGGTCTCCTGCACGCCCCCTACTGGGAATTGTGCCCACAACCCTGGCATGTGCCCTGACCAGGAATAGAACTGTGACCTCCTGGTTCATAGGTCAGTGCTCAACCACTGAGCCACACCGGCTGGGCCAGAATGACTTTATATTGACATGAGGAGGAACACCATCCTAAAGAATACTCCTGTTTTCAAATAGACAATGATCTATTTGGAGAAATAGATTAATGAAGGCTAATGCAATATTTTCTTCATCTTATAAGGCCCATCGTAGGAATTTAATTTCTGTAGGTCTGGCTTTGTTTACAACACACTTAAATTCTTTGGATTCAAATTTCAGAGTATGTGGGAAGTGTCAGAAAGCCAGAGGAATTTTGTTTTCTTGCCTTTATTTTTTTCTTTTATTTTAATACCGACATATTTTAAAGTGAAGAAAGGTGCAGTGATTTCTTTTACAGACATGTTATTATTCTGCTCTTGACCTCCAGAGGGAGCAAGAGGGTTATAGTTAAGTAATAATTCCTGAAAAAGCGTTCTCTCCTCCCCTCGCCTCTTTCTCTTTCTCTTGAACATGCAGACTTTGAATAGTCATGCCCTTTTTCTATTTTCGTGGTTCCTTTTTGTGACATTTACATAGGTTTCCCTCAACCCGAATTACATATCTGTCTTCATTTCAGCCTTTCATTCAATTCCCTTATGATGGGAAGAATAATTATAAAGGAAGCCAGATGGAAATTCGTTTCAGCAGGTGGGGCTATTTCTTCAGAAATAGTGTTAGTCCTTTCACCCCCATTGCTCCACCCTGCCTCCTGAAAGGGGGCCTATGCATTATTTTATCCCTGTTCCCACCTAACAACAAGAATATTAGAGTGTATGGCCAAGAACTAAACCACAGGTCCTTTTGAGTAGTTAGAGAGCCCACCTTTCAGGGGACTTCTGAAAAGTTGATCCATTCCATTAGGAAGTGCTTTTTGTTTGTTTGTTTTTGTTTTTTTGTTTTGTTGGTCTTACCCTTGCACTGGGAGTTATCTCCATGGTAACAGGTCTCCAATAATTATTTGTAATTTCCTCTGGATAAAAGCCTGTACAAAAATGCCCTAGTTTTAACATATCCATTTTCTTTCTCCTCTGTGGTTATTGCTAAAATCAAGATGGGTTTGTAGTGCCTGAGCCTGGACCTTACATGTTACCCTGAATCTGAGAGCCTGCCTGGAGGTATGTTTGGGTCAGGTGGGAGTTTTTCCTCTTTGTCCTGGCATGGCTTGGCCTACAGAGGCTTCCAACCCTGGTGCAGTCTGAGCTTGGACCTCACCTTTCATCATAAGGTCCATTGGGCTTTAGGCACCACCAGTATGCTGCCGACTCCCCAATTTTTACCATCATCTTTGACTTCCCTTCTTAGTGGCCCTATTTTACATTATCACTTGGATGTCGAATTGGAATTTCAAATGTATTAGAATCCTTGACCTTTTCCACCCTAAACCCTGTTTCTTGCTCAGAATTCCGCATTCCAGTAAAATGGACCACAATCTGTCTAGTACTGACTTAGGAGTCATTCTTAGTTCCCCATTTTCTTCACTCTCTACCATCTAATCCATTAGTAATTCTATTAGTTCTTCTTCCAAAATATTTCTTACACTTGCCCACTTTTCTCTTTTCTACTCTTTACTCCACTTCCACCAGATAACAATTTAAACTATCCCTTACTCAGACCATTAAGTTAGCTTCCTAACAGGTGTAATGATGGCAATGGTTTGGGAAAATTAAATGTGTTTTTCTTTTTTTTTCTGAATGTACCTATTCAGAGAAGGGATAAAAGAATGCAAAATGAGAGAGTTAAGATTTGGCTTTTGACATTCAAAAATAGGGTTCTACAGAAAGACAATAGGCTTGAAAGCTAATCTTTGTAGGAAAGAGAAAGGTTTTTATAAATGTTTTTAGTTTCCATGTGCATGGCAAGGATCAGGATGGCAATATTAGATTATAAGTTTCTCCATAACATACAGAATGTTTGCACTATTCATCATTCATGCTTAGTGATAAAGATGGAGTCCAGAAGATGGGGCCCTGGTGATAAGCCTGTGCTTCTGCCCAAACAGATTTTTGGAGGAGGAGGACTGAAGGAAGACAGAGAAGGGAGATGGTCATTTGGGGATTTTGATCTTCCCTTGGGCCCGCAGCCCAGAGAGAGAGGTCTGTTAAATACCTGAGGGAAGCAGAGAGCAGAGGGGCTCCTCCCTGGCATCCTGGAAGTTTAAAGGCTCACACCTGGGACACTAGGAAGAGTCACCTGTTGGCTCGCACCTGGGACACTGGGAAGAGCCACCTGTTGGCTCTGTAAGAGGCCTTCTTGGCCAACCTGGAGGGTGATCACATAAAAATAAATGCAGAGATGTGGACAGGGAGAGTGGGGTGTAATTTGTATGCCCAAGCCTTCCTTTGTTCTACCAAGGCGTGAACTCAGAGTGAAGGGCCAGCACAGCTGGCATGGCTCTGTTGAGATGGGGACTTTGAGTCACTCTGATGGGCCTATAATGCCAGTGAGAGCTGAGGTGACACTAGCCAGTCAGGGGATCACTGGGACCTGACTGAGCTCAGAGCTGGTACAAACCAAGACATATACCAGCTGTAGCCTCAGTTACAGCCCCTAATGACATCAGTGATAAGGGACATTACCAGGGAGCCAAAGGAACCAGAGGACCCTGCCTGCTTCTGAGGACTCTTTCACCCAAATCCTCAAGGTCATGCATGCTTCTCTCCCTCCATACACCATCGTGGGGGCAGAGATGGTACCGAAATCTAAAGATTAAGCATGTCTAACAAAAGAGGCAGAGTTCTATATAAAAGAACAGTTGAAATTATGGAGTGGGTCCAAGGTGACCCCCCTGCTCCTTTTGCTTCTCTATAGTGGGTAGGAGCTAGTGAGCAAGAATAGATCAGTTCTAGACCAAGTGGAAGTCGACTTCTCTGCACATTTGAAATTCTGAGGTGAGTTACTTGCAAGCCTGCTTCACTGGTTGCTGCTACCCTCACTGCTCCTACAGTGCCTACTCCACACAGCAGGCAGAGCGGGCCTCCAAAGTGTGAGAATCTGTCATGTCTCCTGTCTAGGCCTTTCCAAGGCTCCTCATTGGGCACAGAATGAAGTATTAGCACCTCACCATGGCATTTAAGGTCCCACAGGATCTAGACCTGTCTTCCTCTCTGCTTTCATTCTATACCTGGTCACGTGACTCAATGCGGTGGCCCTCTGTTCCTTGAACGAGCTGTGCTCTTTTCCATCTCAAGCCTTTGCACCTACTGTTTATGCTGATGCCTTCCATTTGCCCATCCAGACCCAACTTCCACCTTTTCTCACCATGCTCTATGCCCAGTGGGCTGACTGTATGTATTGCATCAATGGTTTCTCTCACCTCCTGGCTTCCCGTTGGAATTGACTAGTGGGAAACACTAGCAGGGGACCAGAACAAGGAAGGGAAAAGATATTTATTCAGGTTACTTATTCCCTTTGCTTCTCCCTGCCTAGGTCCCCAGGGGTTGGCTGTATCCCTTTACCAAGGGCCATTGCTCCTATGGGACCTTCTTTATCTTTTGGTAGCACCTCCTCTGCCCTGCAGGCCAGCAGTGCTCCTGACTCCCCTCCCCTTTGGTATCCCTGGGTTATTGCAATGGCCTTGCTAGTTTCATTAAACTGTGTCTGTACTTTTGGACAGAGTCCCTCTTAGGTGTCTTCTGCTTTTTGCTGCTAGACCTCAGCTGTCACATTCCTCCTTCTGTGGGCTTCCCTCTGGGCTCTCTGCATGCTGGTTTCGTCTTCTTTCTGAGTTTTAGCTCAGATGTCACCCCCTCCAGGAGGCCTTCCCTGACTACCCACCATCTCCACTCCCTGCATCTTGCCTCCTGTCCTTTACTCTTTAACACAACATATTTTTTATTTGTTGCATTACAGTGATCATAACTGACACTGTCTTTTGTTTTATTGTTTCATACTTGTTTTTTTCTTATTGGACTGTAAGCCAAGAATGGATGAAGCTTGTCTGTTTCACTCTCCACCGTGTCCCCAGCACCTAGAACAGAGCTTGCACATAGTAGGCAGCCAATAAAGATTTTTTAAAGACCTGAATGAGGAGCTGATTTTCTTGCTCCTGAGAAGCCCAGATCTCAAGGCGGGGTGTTTGTGGAAGTGTCACAGCGTGTCAGGAAGTTGTCTCATTTCCTTGTACCTTTATTGCATAAGGCGCTAATAGTGTTCTCGGGTACTATTTGTTAGCTAACTCAACCAAAAATACTTAGGAAGTAGCACAGAAGATACAAAATGATCGGATTCCAGATGAAGCCCTTTTAATGGCAACATGACCCTACCATCTAATCTCTGTCTCCTTTACCTGGCTTAGGTATGTCCAGTCTGAGCTGGGTATGGAAGCTGCTTTGTGTTTCTTTAGAATCCTGAGGCCATGGAGTCGGGGATGTTGCTGAAAGAGTATCAGAAACATTTTCCATGCTCAAAAGTGTGCTCTGAGGGGACTGTATTGGAATGCTTAGGCTGCATAAAAATACCAAGATGAGTGCCTGGCAGAGTATTCCTCAGCACTAATAGTCCAGGTGGAATGTCCATAGCTGTCTGGGCTGCATCCTGGGCCCACTGAGTCATTCTAGGGGCTGTGCTTTTGAGAGTTCCACAGATGCATCTGGGACAGGCAGGGTGAGAGCCACTGGGCTGGTGTGAAGAGCATGGGCCCTCCTTAGTTCCAGAAATTCAGGGAGTTCATTATGTTGTGAGTTCCCGGAACCATTCGCAAGGCCGATGAGCCAAACACATCTTGTGTTTGAGTCCATAGATGTTTCCTCTTATGTCTTTGGAATGATTTCTCAGTAGCAATTGGGGACTTGAAAACTTGGCATTTGAAGGCTAGTATTATTTTTACTTCATAAAGTAAGAAACTGAAATAAAAAATAAAGTAAGAAACTAATTTTTAGAAAAATTAGCAAACATATTTGACCACACTGGTCTTGAGACCACTCTTCCTCCTCTAAGCCTTGTTATCATGCAATAATCCATCGCAAAACACTTTTTATTTTAAAGTGTGACACCTATCAGCACGCTATAGTTTTTTGTTTTGTTTTGTTTCCTCTTGTTCTTTTCAATGCTTTTAAACAGGCACACCTCATTTTATTGCTCTTCACTTAACTGCACTTCATAGATGTTATATTTTTTAAAACTGAAAGCAAGACAACCAGCAAAAAGGTTATCACTTGCTTTGTTACAGTGGCCAGGGACTGAACCCTCAATATCTCTGAGGTATGTCTGCAACCATTTCCATAAAAGGTGACATCATTAATGCGTGTGGCATTATTGGGTGGGCCTTGTCTTCAGAAGCCTTCTTCAGCTCATGTCTCTTCTGTTTGTTGCTTCTAAAGTAGCCAGCGTCTGTGAACCAAACTGATGGGCTCATTGGGCCAATATCAGCTTCTAGTCCTTATGTGAACATTCAGGCTGTATAGATTTATGGTAATATCACAGCTGGAATTCTATGATATATATCTTCCATTTATATCATTCCATGAATATTTTAAAAAATCAACTTTATTGAGGTCTAATTTGCATATAATATAAACGGTACCGTTTAAGTACAGGTAGTTTTGACAAATGCATGCACCTTGTAACCACTATCACAATTCAGATCCCAAATATTTCCTTCACTCTGAAAAGTTCCCTCAAACCCTACTGCAGTCAAGCTCTCTCTCCACTTTGGGCCCCAGGCAACCGCTGGTCTGCTTTTTGTTAATACAGATTAGTTTGCATTTTCTAGAATTTCATACAAATACTATCATACATAGGTATGCTTTTGTGTCTCATTTCTTTTATTCAGCATAATTTTTTTAGATGTAAATATTTGTTCATTTTTTATTTTTCTCTTCCCTAATATTTCCACTACCCCCAGCCCCTGCTTCCTTAACCCAGACAACTTAAGCTTGGAATGTGTATTTTCTGTACTGGGAATTGAACTGGCAACCTTTCGGTGCTTGGGACATGCCCAGCCAACTGAGCACACTGGCCAGGGCTGTGCTTGCTTTTTGCTGCTGGACTGGGACTTCCTTATGAATTGCATCCCTCTTTGTCACAGCTCCCTGTCAGTTCTGCCATCACGGGGTGCTGCAGGGAGGCAGGTGGACCTGCTCCTCTCTTTGCTTGCTCTTCCTGTTCCAGTCCCCTCGTAACAGCCCATCCCTCTGCAGCAGCAGCAGCAGCAGCAGCAGCAGCAGCAGCAGCAGCAGCAGCAGCATTGCAGGAACCTGGTATCAGCCAGGCAGCCTCTGAGCTTCTGGGCTATAACAACCAGAGCTCTTCCCTTGGTCCCCTGACCCCTGACTCCTGACCCAAGGACTGCTGCCTACGCTGTGCGATTACTTAGTTACTTCTCTGTTAACCTCAGTGAGCCCTCTCACATATTCAGATCTCCAACCCTTTTTCTTCTTACTATCTTAACCATTTTTAAAAATTATTTCATTAAAATTTTTTTTTATTGTTGACTGTATTACAGATGTCCCCCATTCCTCCCCTTCCCTTCACCCCCACCCACCCCCTAACACCCTAGCCTTTGCCTTCCTCCACCCTGCCCCACCCCTGCTAGGCCTTCACCACATTATTGTCTCTGTCCATGGGCTATAGTATGTATGTATATTCTTTGGTTGATCTCTTCCCTTCCGTCCTCGCCACTCTCCTCCCCTCTGAGATCTGTCCGTGTGTCCCATTTATCCATGTCCCTGGTCCTCTATTGTTTGTCAGTTTACTTTGTTCTTTATATTTCACATATAAGAGATCATGTGACATTGTTTTTTCTCTGACTGTCTTATTTCACTTAGCATAATAGTCTCTGGTCCCTCCATGCTGTCTCAAGGGTGAGAGATCCTTCTTTTTTTTTACCACCTCGTAGTATTCCATTGTGTTAATGTATCACTTACCTTATTTATCCACTCATCTACTGATGGGCACTTGGGCTCTTTCCAGATCTTAGCTATTATAAATAATGCTGCTATGACCATAGGGATGCGTATTCTTTCTGATTGGTGTTTCAGGTTTTTAGGATATATTCCCAGAAGTGAGATCGCTGGGTCAAAAGGAAATTCCATTTTTAACTTTTTGAGGAAACTCCATACTGTTTTCCACAGTGGCAGCACCAGTCTGCATTCCTACCAACAACGCACTAGGGTTCCCTTTTCTCCACATCCTCTCCAGACTCTGTTGTTTGTTGATTTATTGATAGTTGCCATTCTGACCAGTGCGAGGTGATACCTAATTATAGTTTTAATTTGCATCTCTCTATCTTAACCATTTTTAAGTGCACAGATCAATAGTGTTAAGTGTATTCACATTGTTGTAGAACAGATCTCCAGAACTTTTTCATCGTATAAAACTCAAGCTCTGTACTCTTGAAACTCTTGCCTCATCTCTCTCAGCTCTTGGCAACTACCATTCTACTTCCCTTCCTTATGAACTTGACTACTTTAGATGCTTTCTGTAAAGTTCTCCAATTCTTTTGAACTGTATCTTTTAATTAAAATAATTGGCATAGCCCTGGCTGATGTGCTCAGTGGTTAGAGCATTGGCCCACACATCAAAGGGTCTTGAGTTTGATTCCCGGTCAAGGGCACATATTTGGGTTGCAGGTTTGCTCCCCCACCCCAAGTTGGGGCGAGTGCAGGAGGCAGCCAGTTGATGTGTCTCTCTCACATTGATGTTTCCCTCTCTTCCCCGCCCCCCCCCCCGCCCCCCCGCCCTTCTCCCTTTCAGTCTCTCCGAAAAGCAATGGAAAAAAATATCCTCAGGTGAGGATTAACAAGCAAACAAAATTGGCATAGTTTCTATTTTCCTGATTGGACTCTCTGGAAATAGTTCCCTCTTTAAATAATTTCCAGTTAAACTCCTTGAATGTGCCTTCTGATTTCTGCTGGGGTCCTAACTGATACACTATCTTGGGGATGGGGCTAACAGTTGTGAAAATAACAAGGTGAAAGTTCCTTTTTGAAAGCACTACATTTTATTACTATTGTTATTATGAGTAGTAGTTCTAGTCCAAATGAGGCCATATCGGAGCCTCCCCTGCAGTGTCCCTTGGGGCACCAGCATCCAGGGAAGGGGAATGACAAACACAAGAAAATGACTGCAGTTTCAGAGTTTCCACAGACCCTTGTGGCTCTGGGCCTGAGGGTCAGAAAGAGGACCCTGCCTCCTTCCCGCAGGCAGGGTGTGGGGACTGTGATAAAAGTCTCATATCCATATTCATAAGATTATCTGGGGAAGAAGCCAGGTTGTCTGTGTCCTTAAGTGATACTGAGACTCTGGCTCCGGTCAAGATGAGGTTCCGATCCCAGATGTCAGTCCCCAGTGATTCAGTGACACTTTGACATCCTGACTTAAGATGAAAAATCTGGTTGCTTTCTCAGAGTAGTTAAAGACTGGAAAATCCCCAACCAGCAGCCAACTCGCAAATGCCAGACACTCCTTCAGCCATAACCCTGCAGGGTGGGGTCCCCAACCTCTAGGAGGAGCCCTCCTTTCTGAGGGGTCAGATGGTAAAACGAGGCTCCAAGGTTTCTCGCTCAGGGTTGTAAAGGGTCAGGAGGTATTGTGGGAAAGTCCAATGAGGAGGGCCTTGGCTTCCCTGAATAGTGTGCCTTCTAGAGAATACCATCAACCCCTGCCAGGAGAGAAGGCCTCAAAACTGAGCCACAAGGGCAGGATATTGCTTCCTTCTGAGACTGTTTGACTCGCTTGGCTTTTTGTACTTGGGTAGGAGTAACCATGAGAAAAAGCTCATCTATGAGAGTTTTGGGCTGGATGTTATGGGACACACACATGAGCTACTCCTCCAATGTGCAGGAGGTCTATAGATGCCACCAAATTATTTGCAAAGCCGTGTGTGTGCATGGGGATCTGGAAAATTTTCTGTGGCCTACACATATTATCTGATTCACCAAAGGGTTAGTGTTGCCTTCCTGCCTTGTCCCCTACCCCCAAATTGAGAACAGCTCCAGATTATGAGCCACTGGAGGGCCGGGCCATGACTTCCATCCTTGAATCTCCAAGGGCATCCTGCCCGGTGTGATTTGTGCAGAGTCTGTTAATGAGTATTTACTACATTGAACATATATAAGCAGACTTCAAGTTCTAGGAATCCACAATAAATCCTTTCCACCCGGAAGGTGGGCTTGTGAGAAGAGACCCTTTTCAGGATCTCAGTAAACAGTTTCTTCTATTTATGGGTGACTCTTCCCACAGGGGTCTTGACATCAGAGAAGATGAATATTCGTTTGGGAGGCTGAGTGCTAGTATTGGTTTCCTCATTAATATTCCATACTCTGCCCCCCACTTTTATAATCTGAAAATCATAATCTCTTTCTGTGTCTACTACACAATAAAGTTCTTAATTGGGAATCATAAAAAAATGAGAGGAAGGAATTTTATCATAAACTCTAAGTCATGGTCCTAGCACTGATGGAGGAAATAGGAGTTGGTCACTTGAGTTCACTTCCAGGTTATTAGAGGGGAAATAGAGACAAATCAAGGGAGGAAATAGATGTAGTGAAGTATCATTATTAAGATAATAGTAAAGTAACATGAACAGGGAAGTAATATAGTTAAGTAGGTGAGTAGGAAGAGAGAGCCTAGAGTCCCTCACTGGAATGGAAATGAGCAATGGAAATGAGTCAGAATATTATGGGAAGTGAAAAGATTATTATTATTATTATTATTATTATTACTATTACTAGAGGCCCAGTGCATGAAATTCGTGCACTGGTAGGGTCCCTAGCGCCTGCTGGGTGGGTACTCCCTCCCTTCCCACAGCTGCCTGCCAGTGCCAGGGCCTCCGTCTCTTCCCCTGGCCACCTGCTGCCGCCATTGGCCAGGGCCTCCCTCCCTTCCCCTGGCCGGCCCACCCCCTGGTCGAACTCCCAGAAGACTCTGGTCAAGGGGACAATTTGCATACTACACTTTTATTATATAGGATTTTATTATTATCCTCTTTTTAGTTGGAATCATTTTCCTCTTCATATTAGTCATGACTGTGGATCTGCTAGAGACTTTAAGATGGGGGCACCAGGTTAGGGAGTGAGAACCATATTTCATTGATTCTAGAATGCACATTTTTATCTTCTAACATATGAGTTGAACTGTCATTTAAAAGATCCTCAAAGAGATTACACTATGACTTGGCATTGAAATGAAAAATCATGTGTGCCAAAAGGCGTAGAAACAGAGAAGCAGGACTTTAATCAGATACTGGTGAAGCAGATATGCATGGTTGGAGGAATGAACATAATTGCATTGTTTTTGCAAAGCAGCAACTGGGTGCTTTCTGGAAGCTAAGAGGAAATGAGCCATCCCTGAAGTAGAATAAACTTACTGAGATCCGCCATAGGGTTGCCATCACAAGCCCAGCCAAGTGACATGAGAAACTGCTGCCCTATCTTGGAAGGATGAAACACCAAACCAAAGAGAGGCCGGAATGACTGTGAAGGGTTATGGTCAAGGCATTGTGTCATAGTCTAATGGACAGTGTTTTTTCCTCCTTAGTGGTACGTCAGAAAAGGTGTGTTTTAGAGTCACTGGAAAATGGTACAAATTCAGGCTTATGAGGTTCAGAGAGCCACTATCATTTTACAGGGAAGACAGACCCAGTGCCTCCTATGATGGTGGGTTTATACATAGGAGATTCAGCACAGAGTTGGCAGGTTGTTGACCAGGCACCTTGAGTAGGTGCCTGTATGTGGATACTGTTTGCCCAAATGACTGTGATGAGCAGGAATAGAACAAGTTCCAAGTACAGAGGGGCAAGAGCCTGTCCCCTGTCCTCTTAGACATATGATCTTGAGGTGGACAAAAGATTAAAAAACACGCAAAACGATAGTTTTTTATTTAAAGAAAATGTTCACCATTTGGAGTTGCTTCTTATACAATAGCAAGAATTAAACCTAATTCTTAAAAAGTCTATCAGTTTCATACCCCACAACAATTATGAAATGTTTTAAAGTACATTTGACTAGTAAATATTTAATTATCTTAAAGATTATACCTTTAAATTTACCAAGCATGATTATTTTATGAGCAGATGAAATTCTATGTGATCAATTATTCATGCACCTAAAATAACAAAATTAACTCAGCTTAATAAAGACGCTAGAAAATTAAATAGTGCAAATATCAATATTTCTGCAAAGTTCTATTAACAAACAGAACCTGACTCAAAAGAATACATGCAATTTGTTTCCCTATGCATTCCAACCCATCCCCACTTTGATTTTCCTCAGATATGGCTAAAAAAATCCCAGACATTTCAGGTTCTTACTTCTCCATCATGTTTATGATAATTTTTAATCTGGGACTCATGGGCAGAGGTCCATGTCTGGGCTCCAAGGAGTCTGTGCACTCTTGAGATTATGTGAAAAATCGTGGGTATTATGTACTTTTTAGTGGTGTTGGGGAGAGGGATTTTAGTTGTCACCAATTTCTCAAAAGTGCCCATTTTATGAAGAGCAAAAGAGTCCATGAACCACTGGGAGCATTGGGGCTCTGCAGTGACCTGGCCCTGGGCCCCTCCTGACAAAGGGCTGGGCTAGACCCAGCACAACCCAGAGGTGACCCAAGAGATGAGACACCTGGGAATGGGCTTTGTGAGTCTGTCTTGGTTTAGGGATTTGGATGCCAAAATGTCCCTGCTCTTCCTCAAAATAAACAAACACAAGCCACTGCATTCCTGTGCCTTCCAGGTTTAATCTGGGACTTTGAACTGTGCCTTGCCTTTAAGTGACAAAAACCAGTTCCCAATCCTTTCGTTTTCTTCCCGCTCTGGCAGGCCAGAGATACCCAGACTGTGATAAGGCTAAGCTTGGGGAGGGCTGAGGGGACTGTGGTCCAGGCCACTTGCCACAGGGGTGACTTTTTTCTCTAATTTGAAAATGCAAAAAGGTTAGGTTGGATGGACTCTCATTAAATTCCATGGAATTTCTGTCCTCCCCGTCTGGCCTGGCTTAAATTGATGTGCAGCCTCTGAAAGTCCTAGATGAAGAGGGGACTTGAGAGTCTGGAATGCCTCAGACCTTTAGTAAGCATCAGAATTTGTTGGAGAGCTTGGTAAAAAACACATATTTCTTGGATCACCCCCAGAGATTCTGATTTAGTAGATCTGGGATGTAGTCCCATGTTTATTTGTTTTAAATCAATATCTCCAAGTGATTTTGAGAAAGGGCCATAAAGAGTTTTGTTTTTCCAAATGTTGAGAGCTTGGGTGAAGAGGGCATCTGGGCCCGTAAGCATCCTGTCCTTCATGAGTTGATTGTCAGGTCTGGGTGTTCTCCCTATCTCCAGGGAATGGCTTGAGAGGGCAGCCTGGGCCTGTCTCTGCTTCCTCACAGATGTGATGCCAGGGCCAGGATGACGTGGGTCCTGGTGCCGTGGCTCCCTCAGTACTGGCAGCTGGGAAGCTCCTGCTCAGTCCTGCCGCCTCCAGCATTTCAGCAGTTCTCCCCAAACAAGGAAATCCAGCTCCTGAAAGGGCACTGAGTGGGATGAAACATGTTGGCTAAATCCATAACCGAGAAATGTCTGGCAGGGGCTGTGCTTTTCCAAGCTCCCGATCCACCAGGGCTGTGCACTGAAGACCTGAAGAAGAGAATGTCCAAAGAGGCAGTTTCTGTAGCCTTCTTCTCTGTGGGAGGAGGGAGAGGGGTGTGGTAGAAAGCACCGATCTGGGAGCACTAAGCCATTCATTCATTCATTCATTCACTCAAATACTTGACTGCTTACCATGTGCTAGGTAAGCACTGTGCTAGGTGCTGGGATTCGGGGTGAATGAGACATAGTCCATGCCTTCCTGGAGCTCTTACTCCAGCAGAGGAATTTGAAAAATGGTTCTAAAGTTTCTCCATGGGAGGTGATAGGGGCTTCAATCTGGATAAGGGAGAAAGGGAAAAATGACTGGTCTCCTCTTGTATTATGTTTATTCAGAGTAGATGGTGAGGAAAGGCTGGTGGAGATGGTCAAGTGGCCAAAGACATTCTCTCCCTCAACAAAGCATCAGGTGACCCCTTGTGCCAAACAAAACATTATCTGATTAATTTAATTAATCAGTCAATCAATTGATTAGTTAATGACATTTGCAAGGGTGGGAGCTCATACAAATGATACTTAGTCTGGGGTAGGGTGTGAGGGAAAGATTTCTTAAACAGGTAACATTTAACCTGAGACCAGAAATAAGAGGTAAGAATGGGCATGGAAGAAGTGGTGTGTTGGGCCTAGCCAGGATGGCTGAGCTGAGGAAACAGGAGGGAGTGTCACAATGAGGTTAGAGAGACGCAGGGTGAGGTCTTACAGGGGCTTATGACTTGATGTCTATGACTTAATGCACTCTAGCTCATTTATTTTGTTGAATTTTTTTTTCCCAAGTAAATTTGGGAACGGCAACCTGTGGTTAGACAAACATGCATTTTTTATAACTCAGTAAATCCATATTAATGGAATCAGTAGACATTGATGAATCAACATGACATTTGGTGGTGGCATTACTGTACAGGAATTGTACCTAGCATTTATTTAAATTTGATATATCAAGTACCTCATGGTACACTAATGGTAGGTGGAGAATATATTTTTTACTGTTTTTATTGATTTTTAGAGAGAGAGGAAGGGGAAGAGATAGAGAAATAGAAACAGATAATGAGAATGAAACATCAATCGGCTGCCTCCTGCACACCCCCCTACTGGGGATCAAGCCTAACGCTGGCATATGCCCTAACCAGGAATTCAACCGCTGAGCCACACGGGCACATGGGTGGAGAATCTTTGATGAAATGAAGATCTGCCTACTCTTTACTCTCTCCTCTTTTTATTGTCTCCCTTTTTAAAAGTTGGGTAAACATACACATGCAGAGCTCTACCCTGGAAGATCTTATTGTCAACTTTACAAGAGTTTATATAACACCTCTCCTCCCATGCACAGGTGCATCCTCACATTAGCACTTCTTCTTGATTTCATACGTGTTTACTAAAATTTAGTCTCTGGCTTAATGGATGGAGAAGGCATAGGACAAATCTCCCAGCTAAGAGTCCAGGGCCCTGAGTCCTCATGTTGGCTTAGCCATTTGCTAGCTCTTTGACATTACATGAGGTGGATTTGATTGTAAGTAACAGAAACTCAACAAGTGGCATCTTACACAAAGAGAGACCAATCGATTGATTTTTTACATAACACGAAGGCTAAAAGTGGGAAGTTACTGGCTTGATTCAGCCATCAGCTGAATGATGTCTTCCAGGACCAGGTTCCCTGTGTCTTTCCTTCCCACAACCCTCTCAGCCTGTGATGCTTTTATCCTCATGCTTGTGGCTTTCTTGTTACAAGATGCCCATCCCAGCTCCCGACTCAGTGGCTAGTCAGGCAGGATAAACAGGGAAGGATGATACATCCATGTCAGGCTTACATTCCCAAGAAATCATATTATCAAGAAACCCTCCCAGCAGATGCCACTGGTCAGAACTGTCAGGTAGCTACTCAAAGCTGCAAGGGAGACTGGGAAAATACTTAGTTGTTTCAACTTGTAAGGTGGAAAGTAGCAGGGTGACATGGAACTAGTTCTTAACCTCTCTGTGCCTCAGTTTCCTCCTCCTCCTCTCTGAAAATGAGGAAGGTCCCAAGATTGTTGATGATGAAAGGAGTTAATTCAGGTAAAGCATTTAGAACACAATGATACATAGCATTTAATAACGTTTGCATTATTACAATAACCCTTATTTGATTTCCAAGTAAGGGGGTGGGGAATGCCTACAAGATTAGTCAAGGGGCAGGCCCTGTCCTGGTGTCCTTGGACAATTTATATCATTTTGGACATGTTTCCTCAGTTTTAAAATGAGGTGGTTTAATCAGAATGTAGATGCTCTTTGGGGTTCCTTTTACTTCAAAAGCAGGGATTCTCAAACTTAAATGTGCATACAGATCACCTGGAGATCTTGTTAAGATTCAGAATACTGTGGTGGGTGGGTGGGGGTGTTATGTGGCCCGAGACTAGATTTCCAACAGGCTGCTAGCTTGTGGTGATGCTGCAGGACCACACTTTGATTTGCAAGATTCTAAAGGTGTATGAGCCCTTAGACATCTTTCTGCTTTTCTCAGTAGACAAGCCAGCTTAAGGCAAAGATCATGTAATTTCCTAAGTTGCCTAGAATGCCTTTGAATTCACAGAAATATTCCTTCCACCAACAAGTGTACACATTCCTATTGATTTTTCAGCATTTCTAGAAATAGAAGCATGAGAACTAGAGCCTCAGTCTTATGGATATACAAGAGGCCTAATGCACAAAATTCGTGCAAGGGGTTTGGCCCCCGCCACCTAGGCGGCCGCCTCTGCCTCAGCCCCCGCCACTGCGACTTCATCAGGAAGGTCATCTGGAAGGACGTCCAGTCTAATTAGCATATTATGCTTTTATTATTACAGATAAGTAGTTAGAAAATAGGGGAAGAGGAAAGAACTTTTCTAATTTAATTCTCATGACTATCTGGTGACGCCAGTATGATTACTCCAGTCTCACAACTGAGGAATGTGAGGTTCGGGGAGGATAAATTATTTTTTTAAGGTCATACAGCTGGTAGACAGGGCTTAGATTCTAACCCAGGTGATTGATTTTAAGGTCCATGCCTTTTCATTTCACCACACTGACTCTTGCCGAAGCCCACGTGTGAGAGACTAGAAGGGCTCATACAAGACAGTTCCCAATTGAGTGATAATTAGCTCGGTACAATCCTGCCCATGCTCACTGATCTCCGTTTGCTCCTCCAGATCCCTCTCCACCCTTCTCTGCAGCTCCTGGGAGAATGGCCGCTGCCTGGGCTCTAACCTCCAGCTGGGTCTGGCCGATGGGAAGCACCTACGAGAGACTGGAATGAGGAGGAGACAGAGGTCGGGATATTTTTTTATTCAACCACTTTCCCCATGGTTTGGCAGTAGCTATTTCTCTAATTTAAGGTCACAACTTCTATGTCTCTCACTGGTTCCCAGTAATGGCTTCCTCCCCTTCCCCGCTCAGGCCTTGGGGATAACTGCTTTCCCTGTTGCTAGTCCCAGGGTGCATCAGGTCCCTTTGTGTTTGCCTTAACCCTGCCCCTTCTCCCTAAATAGTCTCCTTCATTGCCTTTTTGAGGTGATGCCTGTTTTCTGATGAGACCATGACTCACTGACTCATTTTCTAAAAATTTTCAGGCAGTGGTAGATTCTGTTAAACACTGCAGAAGTTAGCAGGAGATTTGGGAGGCTGCAACAGTCAGGCCTTGGGGAGAGGTTAGGGCTTCAGCTGGGTTGTGACAGGTGGGGAGGATTTGCAGAGACAATGCAGAGAAAATATTTGAGAGATGCATCAAGCAAAGATAAGGATTAAGGAGCCATGGGGATCTGTTTGCGTTTGGGGATCAATGCAGTGAAACCAAATAAGGGTGGGTTATTGTAATAATGCAAATATTATTAAATGCTATGTGTCAGTATATTCTAAGTGCTTTACCTGAATTAACTCATTTCATCATCAATGGTCCTGGGATTTCCCTCATTTTTAGAGAGGAGGAGGAGGAAACTGAGGCACAGAGAGGTTAAGAACTAGTTCCATGTCACCCATCAACTACATTGTCAGGATTTGACTCTTTGTGGTATTGCTCTGAGCATACCCTCCAAACAACCAACGTGTGCTGAGGCGCAGACCCATGGACTGTTCTGGAGCAGGGATGAAATCTGAAGAAGGTGGTGGTTAAGGAGGGAGAGCCTGGATGTGCAACATAGAAGGTGTGCTGGGAGGACCGGAGGCAGCTGCTGTGCTCTGTGCAGAGCCTTCAGCTTAGTATCACTCTAGGTCAGTGGTCGGCAAACTGCAGCCCCTTGAGTGTGGCTCTTCCACAAAATACCACATGCGGGCAGGCACGTACAGTGCGATTGAAACTTCGTGGCCACGCTCAAGGGGCCAAAGAGCCGCATGTGGCTTGCGAGCCGCAGTTTGCCGACCACTGTTCTAGGTCATGTGTTGGGAGTCCATCGGCTTGGTTTATGGTTTTCATCTGTTTTCTCTGGATGTGTTGGCAGAAGCTTTATATTTCCTTTTCTCGTGCCTGTTGACCTCTGACAAAGAGACAGATATTTCTCCAGCAAAATGGGTTTCTTTGGGAACAACAAAGAATGGCAATTGGGAACATGTGTCCTAATGGCAAACCACCCAAAAGTCCAGTGAAACAAAGAAGAGGGAGCTATTTTATGGGAGGGGCTGTTGTAAACTAAGCATCCATTGGAGGAAACTGGAATTTCCAAGTATAGTGACTTTTTATTGGCTGAGTTATAGCAGTCTCCATTGTCTGGGCAGGGAGCAATCTTTTCTTCCTCTCCCTGTTGGAGATGCAAGATATGTCTCTTCCTTTTGGGGTGAGTAGTGTATGTTGAGTGACAAGTACATGAAAATTCTCTTTTCCAGCCTGTCGACTCCAGGGTCCAGCCAGGGTGTGGGCACTGGGAGCCGCTGTTTCATCAGTGGCAGTTATGGAAGGGCCTGGAGGCTGGGGACACCCCAGTCCTGGCAGAGTCACTGCGGAGTGACAGAAAGCCCATTAAGTATCAGCATAAATGTTTTTGTTTTTAATCTGCTCAGAGATCAAGTTCTCAGCAGCCAACATAGCATCAGTTGCCTGGTTTGTTTTCTTTCTATTTTCCATGTGGAAGCGTAGGTCCGATCTGAGCCTCGCTTTCCTCCTCTAGGAAATGGTGGTGATAAAAGCCACCTGAGGAGCAAAGTGAATGCGTGCGAGGGCACATATCACAGAGACGAACCCAAAGTAGGCATTCACCAAAGTTAGTGCGCCCTTTCTTTCTCTTCACCCACCTTCCTTTTGTTAAAAGAGGAACTAAGGCATATTCAAAATTTTAAGAATTTATTTAAGTAAAAATGATTCCAGTTGGGCAGCACCAAACTGTAAGTGGTTAGGAGCGCTCCATAGACAGAGAAGCTCGGGAAAGAGACTTTTACAGAGAAAAAGGCAGAAGCAAGGTGTTGAGGTCGCCAGAAGAGGAATGCGCACAAGGCCAGAATGGTGAGGGATTACGAATTTATTCGATCATCCGCACACCAGGTGGCTGAGCCTGGATGGCTCCAGCACCCAGTGACTGGAGTTAGTGGCTTTTAAAGGACTTTTGGCGGGTGGGCTGAGGCTTCTTTATGCATACCCGGAGGGGAGATAATGGAATGTGGTCACCGCAAGTGAAATGTGGTCTCAGCAAAGGGACTGTCCATAGTGAAATGACCTGAAAAGCCAGTTCCTGGGGGAGGGGTATCAATTCAATTGCTCGATCAAACCTAACACCAGGTAAATAAGTTACTGATTGGCTATAGCTTAAAGCCTAGTTGGCTGTTTGTGGTTGGTTGTCCTTAGGTTTTATTTTGTGATCTTGAGGCATTTACAGGCTTAGATTTTTTTGTTTGGTTATTAGGCTGCCAATGCGTTAGATCCACCTCATTCTAATGGCCTCCTTTTTCAATTAATTTAACACTTCCTTTCATTTAAAGTCATTATGAAATGATAATAAGGGTGTTGGAGGGTAGTTTTCCTCCCTTTGTTCCTTCCCCTTCTTCCCTCCCTTCCTTCCTTGCAACTTCTTATTGTGAAAAATTTCAAATAAACATAAAAATAAAGAGGATAATGAATGTACCTTCATCATTATCTAAATTGAACAATGTTCAACAGCTGCATATTTATCTTTTTTATATTTGCCAAAGTATTTTAAAACAATCCCAAATGTCATAAATTTTATCTCAAATACTTCAGTATGCATTTCTAAAAAATAAAAATTTTTTTTTGCACAATGACATTAATACACCTAACAAAATTAACAATCATTCCTTATAGCAAGTCATACTGAGGCCATATTCAAATATGTCCAAGTGTCAGCATAGTCTTTTCGTTGCTGATTTGACTGAATCAAAATCCCAAGCTGGTGAGGGGTATGAAAGAGACCAGATACATGGGGCCCTTTTTCTAGTTATTAGAGTTCAGGACTTTATTTAATTTTATTAATTTGCCTTTTGCACAATGCCTCAGCTTTGCCAATAAAGTGCCCCCTAACATTGTGGTTCTGACTGTATGGAAACAACTCCATGTATATATGGCATTTAGCACAAATATGAGTCCTGGGAATCCTAGGCACTTCTGGGCTGTGTTTGGGAGGGAGTTGTTTAGTTGGATAGTGTGCCTAGCTGATTGCTGGCGATTGGCTTCTCAAAGATGTGTGTTGTTCTTGTTTTTTTTTTTTTAATTTTTATTTTGCCAAGTAAAGGCTTTAAAAAATAACTCCTATCACCATTATGTCATAAGAGGAGGCACGGCTGACATTATTTCAGGATAGAGGGGCATCTTTTCCAGGAAGACCTTATGTTGACATATACAGGGGTGAGCAAAAGTAGGTTTACAGTTATGCGTATGTGAAACACGAAGTTCATTCTTGTATTACTTATTGTATTATTTCCATCCCTGTATATTTTTGCCATGATTTCAGTTTTCTCATTTGCCATGGACTGGTGAGCACTTTGCCACAGTTTGGTATTTGGGAAGCATTCCTCTCCTTAAGATTGCTGGGAGAGTAAAAGCTTGTGAAGTGACACAAATGCCATTCTTTCTTGAAAAGCAGTCTTTGAGTGGGAGATGAAATTTAGTAAAAGTTGAAAATGAAGCTAACTTGAGAGATGGGGACAGGCACAGAGGAGAGATGTCACTTTTTTGAACTGTGATTTGGGGGCATGTGAGGAGCAAGTATAAACGTTTCCATATTCTCCCAGAGGTCTGGAGTTGGATCAAGGGATGCCAAAAATTAGTTCTTTTCTTAAATCATTAGACTTCTTACTAAATTTCTTCTTGGCTGCCAAGAATTCTTGTTATCTTGCTCACATTTTTCAAACCCACATTTCCATCCTTGTCCTGTACCCTACACTCATCATCTGTTGTGTGAGACCATAGCCATCACACCCCTGAACCTGTCCCAAAGCCTAACACCAGTGCTGAGTGCACATTCGGATCTCTGCTCTGCTGAGCTATAGACCCATGTATCCAATTGCCTTTCAACAGCCTCATCTGAGTCTCAACAGGGAGCTCCTACTCTTTCTCAACCTGGCTCCTCCTCACTTCCCCACTGTACAGAATGGGGAAGTTACTCATGCCAGAGCCTGGGAGTTTTCCCCAACACATCCATCACCCCTCACATTTACCCCACTACCTATACCTGGAGCATTTACTTCCACATGTATTTCTGATTTATTTACTTCATGCCATGACGACGCTACCACCCTAGTCTCCGTCATGTTACCTTTTCCCTGAACTATTGCAACAGTTCCTCTTAATCCCTGTCTCTACCTAATCCCATCAATCCATTCTTCACACAGTAATCAGAATGACTTTCTTAAAATAGAAATTGTGTGATGTTGCACCCCCTTTTCAAAAGGGGACATTTAGGACAAAATGAAAAAAAAATCCCTAACAGGGCCTACATGGCCAATGTGATCTGCCCATGACCTAACTCTAACCTTATCTCAAGCTACTTTCCTTTTCATTTACCATGTCTCATTGACACAGGGTGGACTTTGATATCCTCAAACACTCAAAGCCCTTTCCTGCTTCAGGGTAGGGAACACATGGTGTTTCTTTTACCTAGAAAGTCCTCCCCACCCAGCCCACTCTCTGCCTGTTCCCCCTCCAGACTGCAGTTTCCTGAGGACAGACTATTCCTCTCATTAATGAATATACAACATCTCACATGGTCCCAGGCAGAGAGTAGGTGCTTGGTAAATCTCTGTTGAATGAGTGAATGACTATACCGATTAATATAAAAGTTCTTCCATCTCATGGACCTGGAGAGTATTATGCTAAGTGAAATAAGCCAGTCAGAGAAAAGTAAGTACCACATGGTCTCACTCATATGTGGAATCTAATGAACAAAATAAGCTGATGAATAAAATAGACCCAGAGACACAGGAGCATGGAACAGACTTACAGATTTCAGAGGGAAGGCTGGGGTTGCGGGTGGGAGGGAAGTGATTAACCAGGGAACTTATATGCATATATGCTTAACCCATGGACACAGACAATAGATTGGTGTAGGACTGGGAGGGGCAGGTATGAAGTGGAGGGGGTTAATAGGAATAAAACACACAAATAAACAAAGGGGACATCTGTGATACTTTCAACAATAATGATAAAATTTTAAAAATATATTTTTATTGATTTCGGAGAGGAAGGGAAAGGGAGAGAGAGAGATAGAAACATCAATGATGAGACAAACTCATTGATTGGCTGCCTCCTGCATGTCCCACACTGGGGATCGAGCCTGCAACCCAGGCATATGCCCTGACTTGACCGGGAATCAACCTCCTGGTTCACAGGTTGATGCTCAACCACTGAACCATGCCAGCTGGGCAACAGTAAAGATAAATTGAAAAAAAAAAAAATCTTCCATCTCTTTAAAAGGACAGACAGAAAGGAGAGGCTGAATATATTTTAACAAGAAAAGAGCTCATATGTTTGCTAGATCTGCCAAATTGATGTTGGGCTTTGAGTATTCAGGCCAGTGTCTACCTTTATAGTCATAATAATGGATCTTTCTATGAAATAAAGTACATCACATTTGAAGTGGGTGCTAAGATCAACTCCATTTTATCTGCATTTCTAAAATTGCCGAGGGTCCTGTATAATTCCTGTAAAGGATGACCCCTCTGTCTTTAATAAAGTGCTAATCTGTCCATTTCTAAAAGATGGAGACCTTTAATACATCCATTAAAAAAAACTAATTGCCTTATTAGTGCTGGTTATTGAAAAGGCTAAAATCAAATGACGGAAAATGGCTTCATAACTTAAGCTGGCACTTTTATTGCCGTTTTAAAAGGGACGAGCCCACATATTTGTAGAGCCAATTCCTATAATACTTTTCAATAAATTGTATAATTATAAGTTCTCTCTGTTTAATGGAAATTAAATGTTTTCTGAGACTTGTCAGCCCATGTTGAGCTCCCCATTTTCTCATCCCCTTTTAATGCATTATCTTAGTGACTCACCTTTAGTGCCATATCTTATTTGTTAATTATCTCCACTTCCCAAGCTAGCTTTTTACCACATGCTAATTTAGTCCCTATTTTTATTTTGTGGATGTGATTTATCTCCTCAACTATACTATAAGCTTCTTGTAAACAGGAGTTGGTGTCTTTCTAAAGGGTGTCCCAAAATTCATGCAAGAAGTAATTTTGATAGAAAACACAGGTTTATAATTAAAAATTGTAAATTTTTTATTGATGCATAAAGTATACAGTATAGGGCAGGGGTTCTCAAACTTTTTAAACAGGGGGCCAGTTCACTGTCCCTCAGACCGTTGGAGGGCCAGACTATAGTTTAAAAAAAAAAACTATGAACAAATTCCTATGCACACTGCACATATCTTATTTTGAAGTAAAAAAACAAAATGGGAACAAATACAATATTTGTATTTTCATGTGGCCCACGGGCTGTAATTAGAGGACCCCTGTTATAGGGTTATGTATGGAATAGGATATTGGGTAAATGGCCTCCATGATTTTGCTGGTACATATGCACTCTTGTTGAAATTTTCCATGACCGTTTTGCATAAATGTGGCTGAATTTTGATGAGGCTCATTTTCATCTTGATGGCTTGGTTCATCGACAAAATTGTTGCATTTGGGGTTCAGAAAATCCACGAGTGATTGTTGAGAAACAAATGCATCCACAACGTGTCACTGTTTGGTGCGGATTTTGGGCTGGAGGCATCATCGTACCATTCTTCTTCGAAAATGCTGCTGCTCAGGCAATAACAGTTAATGGTGCTTGCTATCTCAACATGATAATTCAGTTTACCCAATATGCTATTCCATACATAACCCTATACTATATACTTTATGAATCAATAAAATATTTATAATTTTTAATTATAAACCTGGGTATTCTATCAAAATTACTTCTTGCGTGAATTTTGGGACACCCTTTATTTCCACATCATCAATGTAATAGTCAGGGCAGGCTAAGTCATATAGCAGTAACAAAACATCCAAAATCTTGGGGTTTTTGTTTCTATTTTATCTGCATGTCTAAGGTAGGCAGGCAGGGGCCTTCTGGTCATGTGTTCTCTCAGGAACCCAGGCTAATGAAAGGCTTCACCTGACACCCACATCCCTGATGAAAACAACTGTGGGAAGGAAACATGACAAACCACACAGCTGGCTTTTAAAGCTTCTGCCAGGACATAACGCATATCATTCCATATGTATGTCATTGGCAAAAGCAAGTCACATGGCCATCCCTGACTTCCAAAGTGGTGGGCAAGTGAAAGCCTATTGTGTGCCCTGAAAGAGGAGAATCAGGAACACTGGATGACCTACCCGTGGTCGGCAAACTGCGGCTCGCGAGCCACATGCGGCTCTTTGGCCCTTAAGTGTGGCTCTTCCACAAAATACCACATGCAGGCGCGCACGTACAGTGTGATTGAAACTTCGTGGTCCATTCACAGAAGTCGGTGTTTTGTGGAAGAGCCACACTCAAGGGGCCAAAGAGCCGCATGTAGCTCGCGAGCCATAGTTTGCCGAGCCGCAGTTTGCCAACCACTGACCCATACTAATGATTTATTTGGTGCCTGCAGAGCCCTGCTCAGTTCCAGGGTTGCAGTGGGAATTCTGTTATACTTGCTTGATTGAAATTTGGAAACACCTGACGGAATATATGTAGGCTAAAGGTAAAGGAGAGGCCCTTACTGATTGAAAATGAAGGAAGTATTGTTAATGACTTATTTGCATGTTCCTGGTTTCAGCACCCATCCTCAAACCTGGAAATAGGAATAGGGAAAGCTCTAGAGAATATTTCACGATAAAGGACCCATGTGAATACCTGCCTTTATGTAGCAAGTAGCTATGCACTGACTAATGATCTGGTCTTACATCCTGATCTAATAAACATTTCTACCAGTGTCTTTAATGACTGCAGAGGTCATTGAAAATGTACAGAAAACATTTGTGGGCTACATGAACCTTAGAGGGGAGTGAATGATTTGGGTGATAGAATTGTGATCCAAAGCTGGAGTTTTGGGCTGGAATAATGGGATCACTCGAAGGGGTCAATGTGTGATGTGTGAGTTTAAGACCAATTGCACAACTGCAGGGTGGCAGGGCTGTGGACAACATGTGTGAAAACTCTCTGGGGCTTTCTGTTGACATAAATTGTACTGTTATTCAATAGTGGTGGCCAAATGAGCTAATGGAATGTCAGTTTGTCCGCATGGGAGCGTGATGTCCAGGGCAGGAGAAGGGCTCAGGCAATGTGTGGCAGCTTGAGCTCAGTTCACGATGTTATCATCTGAGGGAGGTTGATAGATGAGCTTGTCCAGAGGAGACAATGGGGTTACCAATGGAACAAGAATGCTTACGGAGCAGATGAAGGAAGTGGGTACATTTAACCTAGAGAAGAGAGAGACTGGACTGGAAAGTATGAAGTGGGGAGTGGCAGTCTTCAAATCAGAGGGCTACCAGGTAGAAGAGGGAATTCACTTTGCTACAGAAGACAGAATAAGGGTAGGGTTCAGGGACACTGATTTTGACTCATGATCAGGAGTAGAATCCTGTGAAAGTTAAGTCTCTTGTAGGTTATTTCATCAAGGAGATTTATGAATCCAAAGAGTAGAGTAATCAACTATCCCAGTTTGCCCAAGACTGAGGAGTTTTCTAACATTTGGGACTTTCAGGGCTAAAATAAGAAAAATTCCAGGCAAACCTCAGTAAAGTGGCCACGCTGCCAAAGAGAATTGCCATTAAAGGTTTCCATTGTAATCTAAGGTCTCTTCCAATTTAGAGATCCTGTGATTTCTAAGATAAATATGTTGGTTTTTCCCAGGAAAATTTTAGACAAAGCAGTGATTCTTATACAGCATTTTCCTGAGCCATGATTAATTTAACCATGAAAGACTTTTACATTTGTCCACAGGACTGAGCCATTGTTCCACATTTGTGTTTAAGATTTCATCATTGCTGCTAGATTCATGCCTTACAATTGTATCACATAATCAGGTGAACATTTCCCTACAAGTTCAAAGCCATTCATTACATAAAATGAGCATTTTAGAAACAAAGAGCTGCACCTTTCTTAAGAAATCACCATGGACACTTTCTCGATTGTGTGAATTGCTGTTATTTCTAGATAAAGCATTAAGGAGGTGAACAGCAATGCAGGAAGTTAAATAGTTTCATCATAGAAATTTCACTTGGATTATGCACAGTGAAAGAGCTATTTGTTTCCAACACATCCTTTGTTCTTTTCTTTTAATCACTTCTGGAATAAACTGCAACCTTGCAGGGTTGTTTATTCTTTGGGGTTCAGTGTTTGTATAGTAGGACCAAGACCTCTACAAAGAGGATTGTTGTTTTCTTCTTGATGATGTGTTACCTTCCCATTCTATTTAGTTTCAATAAAACAGTAAGAGATAGTTACTGAAGTCAGCCAACTTTGCTAAGCCTTTTCCCTCATAACTCACATGATAAAGCCTTGTAAATAGAGCCCTTCGAGGAGAGAAGGGTAACCGGCGAATAGGACCTATTTTTCATCTAGTTGATGATTTATGGAGAAGAGGAGTCCCTTCAGGTTTCTGGCTTTGCACTCCATTCCAAGAATAGAAATCCATGGAGGTGAGAGGATTATGGGAAGGCTCTTGATGTGGCTTAAGGGAAGTGGGAATTTAAAAAGTTTTCACTGAGAGGAGAATAGTGGGGCATCAGCTGCTCATTCAAAACCACTCCACCACATGCTCCCTCCTACTTTGGTTTGGCATCATGCCTTCTGGGAATTTTCCTTGGATATGCACCTGACTCTTGGTCTCTTAAAAAGAAATCACTCGCTGTTCTTACATCTGTGCTATTCACTGTTCACTGAGTTGTTGGAGATAGCCTCACTACGGGGCTATGGGAAAAAAATCGTGGCATTCATGATAAAGAAAGCCAATAATGGTGGGTACTGTCTTGGACATTCTACTCCTTCAGTTGTCATCCATGCAAGAGAGGCATAGATAACTGTCTGAGATTATTCTCCTGGTTGTAGCACTGTGTGTACTGTGACCAACCTCTGAAGCTATAGTAGGGAACATAAGTAATTCAAAGTGGAAACACACTAAGGCATCCCCTAGAAGGCCTTCTGGAGAAGAGTTGAATTTGTCACTAGAATCTGCAGCCCCCTTATAGTCTCACCAATTGGTTAAGTTCTCACAGGTAGCATTCTGGAATATCAAACTGAGCAGAGAATGCTGTGCTTACCTTGTGCAGCCTTTGACATTGATTTGTAAAGAAAAGTCAGGACTATGAATATATTCAGTGGACTCTGCACTTTTAATTGAGAATTTCTCTGACTTTTTCATAAATCAACCTAATGGTAAATATTGGAAATCCATTTTATGACTTCAGGAAAAGGCTCACGAAAGGTAAATAGCGCGTGTGTTCATCAATGATTATCAGCTTTATTTTACTTTGCAATATTCCAGCCATGTTTAAATATTCATGGGACTGTACCTGCCCTTTTCCAGGTTTGCATCTGAAGTTGTCTAATGGGATAAAGGTGACTTCCGTCTCATTCATGTGATTGCTTACTTCTTCTCCGTGGGACTCTCTTTCCCTGGATTTGCCTCCTTTTCTCATGTTAAGGGAAGGTGAACATATCCTCATCATTTCCCATGGTTCGGGTGAAGGTGACACTTGGTTGTAGAATGAAACCTCCTCTCCAGAGAGGTAACTGGAAATGTGCGAAGTTGAGAAAGAGGATTGAGAAATTATTTGTAGAGATAAAGGAATATGAAAGAGACTTATGAGTGTTGGGTCTGAAAACTCAGTATAGAGAGGATGATGTGCAGAAGTGACTCGGCGATATCAGTCGGCCTGAGAGCAGCTGCAGAGCATGGTGGTGGAGTTGGCTCCTGTGGCAGACCCTTTCACGGACCTGCCTCAGTGGTCCATCACCGGCCACCTATCCAAATCCACAGCTGCTCGTGCCAAGCTAATTTATTTTGCTGAACTGGTTATGATGTGATCTCAGAGTTATTGTGACTGCACTTTAATATAAACAACTCCCTTTCTACTTTGATTAGTCTTTAACGAAGGAGTGGAAGGCATGTGATAGACTGACACTCTCCAGTAAAGGTTGACCAAGGTGGAGAAGAAGGTGAGGTGTCTGCAATAGGAAGTTGAGACTGGGTAAATAGATGACCAGGTAATATATGGCAAAGTTGGAAAGGAATTTACCATTCTGGTTTAGCAGATTCAGGGCTCAAGATGACAGAATGAAGGGCAATATAATCAGTGAAGTGGCTGGGATTTTAAAGTCCAGGTCACTTAACCAGTGCTAAAGAAGAATGAGGAATTTGAGCAGAAGCTGCTAATTTGGAAACAGGTTTGGGCTCCAGCACAGACGTGCCTCCTCCATAAAATGTCTGTAGCTAGAAGTAGGGAGATTCAGATAACTGTGATACAAACCATCACATGGAAAGGCCGATTCTGGAGTTTATAGAGAAAAAAAACGCTTTCTTCTCTGGTGACCAAAAGTATGGCCTAGAGCAGGGGTGGGCAAACTTTTTGACTCGAGGGCCACAATGGGTTCTTAAACTGGACTGGAGGGCCGGAACAAAAGCATGGATGGAGTGTTTGTGTGAACTAATATAAATTCAAAGTAAACATCATTACAGAAAAGGGTACGGTCTTTTTTTTTTTAGTTTTATTCATTTCAAATGGGCCGGATCCGGCCCACGGGCTGTAGTTTGCCCACGGCTGGCCTAGATGGTGGCAAGATGGTGAACTGATCTGGGGAAAAAAGGATGGGTGGGGGGGGAGAGGGTGTCTGCCAAGGAATGGTGTCTCAAGTAGGGCCTTTGATTAGAAACTCAGGGAGCTAGAGAAGAGAGTAACTATAAAGTGCATTATAATTTATCAATCAAATTGGGACATTCTTGAAAACAAAAGGAAGCTATTAATAATTGTACCAAGACAACCAACGAAACCCAGGACTGTCCTAGACCAACCAGGACATGCAGTCAGTCACCTTAGATACCTTTTTTGTCAGTTAGGTGTTTCAATCATACACAGTTTATAGCTTCACTGTAGAAATTTTCTATGACCAAGTTGGCTGTTTGATTATATATACCTGCTTTATTTTCCTAATACATATTTGTGCCTTCTTTCAGGATCTCATTATTTTTCTTCTGAATTATTAGGAGAATCTCTAAACTGGTTTTTATTTTTTTTTTACGTTGAGTATTATTTTGTATTAGTTTCAGGTATAAGCAAAGTGGTTAGATAATCATATATATATATAAAAGCCCAATATGCACATTGTCCCCTCCGGAGATCAACAGAGAAACTGGGAGTTCGATCGCTCATTATGATGTGTGCTGACCTCCAGAGGGTAGCACAGAATGAAGGAAGGCACTGGCCAGCAGCCAGCAGCCAAGGAAGGAAGGCCCTGGCCGGCAGCCAGAAGACCCCAATTGGCCCTGATCGCTGGCCAGGCCTAGGGACCCTACCTGTGCACAAATTTTGTGCACCAGGCCTCTAGTATACTTTATAAAGTGTTCCCCTGATATTTCCATTCACCTCTTTTAGCCAGTCCCCCAGTCCCTTCCTTCTGGCAACCACCAGTCTGCTTTCTGTGTCTATGAGTCTGCTTCAATTTTACTTGTTCATTTATTCTGTTCCTTAGATTCCATAAATAAGTGAAATCATATGGTATTTGTCTTTCTCTGACTGACTTATTTCACTGAGCATAATACCCTCTAGGTCCACTCATGCTGTCTTGCAAGTTGTAAGATTTCATTCTTTTTTAGAGCTGAGTAATATTTCATTGTATATATGTATCATAGCTTTTTTATCTACTTGTCTATTGGTGAGCACCTGGGTGGCTTCTATATCTTGGCTTTTATAAATAAACTAGAGGCCCGGTGCACAAAAATTTGTGCACTGGGGGGTGGAGAGGGGGGGGTCCCTCAGCCCGGCCTGTGCCCTCTCGCAGTCTGGGACCCCTCGGGAGATAACGACCTGCCAGCTTAGGCCTGCTCCCGGGTGGCAGAGGGCAGGCCCAATCCCTAGGTGCAGCCCCTGGTCAGGCTCAGAGCAGGGCCGATTAGGGAGTTGGGGCGCCACCCACTGTCATGCACAGAGCAGGGCGGATCGGGAGGTTGCGATGCCACCCTCAGTCACGCTCAGGGTGGGGCTGATTGGGGGGTTGGGGCACCGCCCCCTGTCACACTCAAGGCAGGGTCGATGGGGAGGTTGCGGCGCCATCCCCTGTCACGCACAGAGCAGGGCCAATCAGGGGGTTGGGGCACTGCCCCCTGTCATGCACAGAGCAGGGCCCATCAGGGGGTTGGGGAGCTCCCCCCTGTCATGCACAGAGCAGGGCCCATCAGGGGGTTGGGGAGCTCCCCCCGGTCACTCGCAGAGCAGGGCCCATCAGGGGGTTGAGGAGCTCCCCTCTGTCACGTACAGAGTAGGGCCGATAGGGGAGTTAGGGCACCGCCCCCTGTCACACACAGAGCAGGGTGGATCAGGGGGTTGGGGCGCCGCCCTCTATCACCCACAGAGCAGGGCCAATCAGGGGGTTGGGGCACCACCACTGTCACACTCAGGGCAGGGCCGATGGGGAGGTTATGGCTCTATCCTGTCACACACAGAGCAGGGCCTGTGGGGGAGGTGGGGGTGGGGTGGGGGCACCACACCCTGTCACACACAGAGCAGGGCCGATCAGGGGGTTGGGATGCTGCACCCTGTCACACACAGAGCCGCAGGGCAATCAGGGGGTTTGGGCGCTGCCCCCTGTCACGCTGATCCAGTGCCTGGAGGCCTCGCTGCTCCGCTGATCCCGGTGCTGGGAGGCATATTACCCTTTTACTATATAGGATAGAGGCCTGGGGGCTGGCTGGTTTGCCCCGAAGGGTGTCCTGGATCAGGGTGGGGGTCCCCACTGGGGTGCCTGGCCAGCCTGGATGAGGGGATGATCGCTGTTTGCAGCTGGTCACACACCCTTCAGGGTGGGGGTCCCCACTGGGGTGCCTGGCCAGTCTGGGTGAGGGGCTGAGGGCTGCCTTAAGGCTGGCGATTGACTGAAGCTCCCAACCGCTCCTTTTTTTCTTTTTTTTTTTATTCTGGGCCAGCTTTAGCTCTGGCTCTAGCTCTGAGGCTTCCGCTGCTAGTTTGTTTGCGTTCTATAATCGAAACAATGTATAACTCCAGCTCTGAGATCCCTGTGGTTTTGTTTAGCTTCTATATTTGTTACAAAGTTTCAAACTGCCAGCTCAGAGGCCGGCAGCGCAGGCGGGGAACGTTGGAGTCCTCCTTCACTGCAGCAAGCAAGCCTCATGTTCGCTTCCAGCTGCCTGGCTGCCGGCCGCCATCTTGGATGACAGTTAATTTGCATATACTCACTGATTAGCCAATGAAAAGGGTAGCGGTTGTACGCTAATTACCATATTTCTCTTTTATTAGTGTAGATGCTGCAATGAACATAGGGGTGCATACATTCTTCTGAATGAGTGTTTTGGGTTTCTTTGGATAAATCCCCAAAAGTGAAATTGCTGGATCATAAGGCAGTTTTCACTTTTAGTTTTTTGAGGAACCTCCATACTGTTTTTCATAGTGGCTGCACCAATCTGCATTCCCACCAATAGTGCATGACGCTTCCTTTCCCCCCACATCTTCACCAACACTTGTCATTTGTGGATTTGTTGATGATAGCCATTCTAAGTGATATCTCATTGTGGTTTTAAAATTTGCATTTCTCTGGTGATTAATGACACTGAGTATCTTTTCATATACCTATTGACTACCTGTATGTCTTCTTTGGCAAAGTTTCTATTCAGGTCTTCTGCCCACCTCTAAACTGGGTTTTCACTTCCATTCTTTGAACTAATACCTAAACCATTTTCTTCCACTTTGTTACCATAGGGGTATTCTAAATTATTCGTCATTTCTTGTTCCTCTCTGTTTAAAATTTAGTGCTTTGCATAGCCCTTGAGATAAAGTCCAAACTCCTTAGCATGGCACACGGGTTCAGAGCAGTTCAGCTCATTCAGTCTTTGTTGAGTTTCTGAATTCAGGCACTGTTAGACACTGGAGTCCTTCCTCACACCCCTTCTCCAGTCGCATCCCTTGTGAATGTAGAAAACTCCATGCCCTGGGAAAAGCTGTTCCTTCTACTTGGCATAGCCTTCCACATGCTTGACTAATTCTACTTTTGTTTTTCAAACCTCAGCTTAAATTTCACTTTTTAGAAACATTTACTGATAGTTCTCAGATGAAAAGCCCCTCCAGTGCGTTGCCCCACTCCTCTCAAGTGTGTGCTCCATATATTTTTGTTAGAATTCTGTTGCACTGATTTATGATAATCTTCTGTATTACTCCACAGAATTGTGACTCTTTGATGGCAGGACAATGTCCTGTTCCTGGTTTTCTCTGTATTATATAATCTAGCAAAAGGACCTTTTAAATATTTTATTTTAGAAAAATGTGAACTTGAACCTCTCTCAGTATTAATCTTTGGAGGATTCCCTGTGTTTTGAATGTTTATGTCCCTTCAAAAGTCATATGTTGAAGCCCTAACTTCCAATGTGCTTGTATTGTGCGGCAGGACAGTTAGGAGGTAATTAGGGTTAGATGAGGGCTGGACTTCCATGATGGGATTAGTGCTCTTAGAGAGACACCAGAGAGCTCTCTCTCTCTCTCTCTCTCTCAATCTCTCTCTCTCTCTCTCTCTCTCTCTATCAATCTCTCTCTCTCTCTCTCTCTCTCTCTCTCTCTCTCTCTCTCTCTCTCTCTTGCATAGAAAGGCTATGTAAGCATACACAAAGAGGGTGGCCATATGCAAGCCAAGGAGACAATCCCCACTACAACTTGACTAGGCTGACACCCTGATCTCAGACCTCAGCCTCCAGAACTGTTAGCACATAAATTTCTGTTGTTTAAGCCACTCAGTCCATGGTATTTTGTAGTGGCAGCCAAGTAGAATGATACACTCAGAGGAAGAACAGGAACTGCTTGTTATCATTTTGTTTACTGTCTCTAAGTCAGATCTCTAGCTGCAGAAAACATTCCCTTAGTTCCATGGTAACTCAACATTTAAAAACACTTGTTTTTCCTTAATTATAAAAAGATAATACATGCTCAATGCACAACATTTACAACACACACACACACACACACACACACACACACACACACACACAAACACACACATACCCCAAAGGTAGAATTACCCATAATCAATCAATATTAGGCCTCGATTACAGGCCAGACCGAGGGACCCCACCCATGCATGAATTTGTGCACTGGGCCTCTAGTATACAACATAATATTGTATCCTAAAAATGTATACAAACTTTAACAGCTGATTTTCATGTTTAGCTGATATGAAATATGGGTGAAGCCAGACTAAGCTTTGAACAAAGAAAATTTATCCTAAAGTGCTGCTAGACTTTTTTAAATGGGGATACATAAAAGATAAAGTTTATGGTACAAAACTGGCAATAGTTGACGAATTGAGGGCACACCAATACCAAACAACATGATTTTTGATGTTTGTGACTCCATTGCTTCACGTTATCAGCAGTGCCTGGACCAGAATGGTCATCAGTTTGAAAACCGGCACTGACAAGAAATATTCATTTCTGTAGATACTTTTAAATTTTGAAAAAGAACTGTATGTTTATAAACACTGACTTTATAATTATTCCAAGTGTGTACGTGTATACCTTTTCTGGGACACCCTGTATATATTATGTATTTATACACATATACATATTTCACAAAAGTGGGATAAAAAATGGAATCATACTTAGGACTTTGGAGACTGCTTTGATACATAGTACACAGCTTCCTACGACAGTAATTACTCTTCAACATTATTTTGGCTACCCAATTTTCTATCAAGTAAATATATAACTCAATTTTAGAAATAATTCTTGGTCTATATTCTTTTCAGAGGTAATTAAAATTTTATTAGTTTACTAATTCCCCCAATTCAATTGTGGTGTTTTTTTTTACTCCCACGAAGCCTATCTGGTTTCCTATAGTTCAAGTATGGCAATTTCTAGGAAGAGTATTATGGAGAATCTTAAAAAATCATTTATTTATTCAGTAATTGATTAATACATATTTATTAAGTACCCACGGTATAGTAGATACCGTGTTTGTATTTCTGGAGAGAAATTTAGCAGTACTGTGTGTAGCAATAAACTTAAAAATATACATGACCTTTATACCAGTTATCATCCTTTTAGAAATTTATTATAAGGAAATAATAGTTGATGCATAAATAGAATTTTGTTTATTAAAGTATGGAGAGCAAAAGAATGAATGCAACATAAATTTCCACTAGTAGAGAAATCGTTCAAATAATTGTGGCCCATTCATATGAAGGAATATTTTTCAGCATGAAAAATATTGAAAAGTACTATTTTCAAAGAATATTTAAGGATTTAGCAATAGCTTAGAATAGAATGTTAAGGAAAAAAATTACAAATTATATCCACAATATGTCATCCCTGTTGCACAAAACAAACCAGAACAAAAGTCTATTCATAGAAAATAAAACAAAATACCAAAATGATAATGATTTCTCTAATACCTAGACTCTTACTAACGTTACCCTCTTTTTCCTGCTCTGTATTTCCCAAAGTACTTATGAAAAATATGTATTACTTTTGTGGTTAAAATATTTTAAGTAATCAAAACATTCAGGGAAGTTTATTAATTTCAGAGAAATGGAGTACCTTTTATTGGATTCATGTTTCACTTCAGTGAAATGAAATTCTTCAAAAACAAATCAAGAACTTGCATTTATGGTGCTGCCAAGACGATCTCGGAGTTTTTTTGTTATTTGGAGGAGATAGCACCAATATACCCTACACGCTTGACTTTCAAGACCCAGCTTAAAGACTGCCGTCCTGGGAAGTTTTCTCTGTACCCAACCCCGGCATCACAAACACAAATCCAGTCCAGCCACTGACCACACTGCATTCCAACTATCTATTTCTTTTCCCTCCTGATTGCTCAGGGCCTAGCACAGTACCTGCTTTACAGCACTCAGTAAAATATTGAATGTATGAATATAGAGATGAATAACCCATCAAATTCTGGTATTGCTCAGTCACCCTTGAAACCCCTCTATGGGAGCAAACCAAAGCTGGTGTGCTGGACTTGATGGAGTGATATCAACTTTGCTCAGTAGACAAAGGACTCAAGTCAGGATATGGGATGGATTGTGTCAATACAACCTTAGTGAATAGTTGTTGTTTTTTTCATTTCCCTTATTCTTGTTAATGTATAGGCTCTTACATTACCTATATTATTCCTCATATTTCTGAAGTGAGGACTGTTAAGCAGAAAGGAGGCTGCCTGCTCTGTGCGTCAGCTTCCTGCATTGTTTAGTCCCGAGCCCAGTGGTAATGCTGATCAGTGTCCAAACACTGAACTGTCTTTTCCAAGTGGGTTAGGGGAGGTTTCGCTGTCCTCAAAATGTTAATAAAAAGAACAGGCATATAGTCAACTAATGGGGGAGCGAGGCTATTGATCAAGGTTTTTTATGTCGCAGCATAAAAAGATGGAAGTCTGGGCTAGAAGTGGGGGCCTTGTGTACTAACCACTAGTCCTATGAGAGCTTGGGCTGTTCTTGTCACGTGAAGAGACTGGAGTCACTGAGCAGATGGCTGGAGCACAGGACTCATTCTGTTAACTTCAAATTCCATTCCTATGGTGTAGGACTGACTAATAGATCAGAGGTCACATTCTGGCTCCCAATGCCATGCCTACAATTCCTGCTGGAATCAGTGGGAACTGTGGGTTCTTAGCTGATTGCAGCTTGGGTTCCATGGATGAAATGTGTGGAGTGGTGCGTGCGTGCGTGCGTGTGTATGTGTGAGTGTGTGTGTGTGTGTGTGTGTGTGTGAGAGAGAGAGAGAGAGAGAGAGAGAGAGAGAGAGAGAGAATTGAGAATTGGCCTTCTCTAAGAGAAAGGACTAAAGACATCCCTGTGTGTTTGGGGATGGCCCTTTCTTTGTTCTTATGAATTGATCTACTAATAGAAAGAATTAACAAGTACTCCATCTGTTATAAATCCCATTTAATATTCATGTAGGAAATAAACTGAGTTCTCACCCTGATCTGGCTCGCTGACTATTCTTTCTCAGCCCCAGGGAAAGGATCATCCCAATGGGATCCCTTCCAAATATTTGGAGAGAAGAGGGTGGGGTGGCAAAAATGAAAAGACTGATTCTGCTTCCATGGAGTTTATTAATGCCACTGCCCTCTCGCCCTGAATTGCCTGGTGGCCAATGGCTCATCCTGGCTTTCTGAAGCATACTACCTCCTGTTAACAAAGGTCATTCAAGGTCACCATGATTGGCCTTCCTTTCTCAAGTGTCTTCCCTGCCCAGCTAGGGCAAATCTCAATTTCTGTTTTGTTTCCTGATAAGGCTGCCTTTTCTGTGTGGGATCCTGAAAGACTCTTTCATTTGATAGTCAGTTTATAGACGATTGCCAAGAAGCTATTTACATTGTCCAGACACAGAACCGAGTGTGTTTTCTATTCTATACAGGAGCTCTTCATCAAGGGTAGCAGAGAATTTAGATGTGCTATCAGCACCTTTAGACCATGCAGGGCCTATGAACTGTGCCCTAAGTGAGTCACCCCACCCCACCTCAAGGTGAACCTTGGTATGAAGGACTCACTCTCTTAATTAGTATAACTTTATAATAAATTTTGATATAGGGCAAATGCCTACACCTGATTCTTCTTTAAAAATATTTTTAGATAGTCTTGTTCCTTTGCTTTTTCATATTAATTTTAAAATCATATTGCCATGTTCTAATCAAAATTATTTTTTGTTTTAATGGCACTTTTACCAAATTCATAGATTAATTTGCAGTTGTTCTTTATAGGATATTGAATCCTATCACATTATATATCTCTCCATTTATTTGGTCTTCTTTCAGGAACGTTTAAGAATTTTCTGCATAAAAGTCTTGCACATATTATTCTAGTGCATAACTCAGTATCTGGGCCATAGTAGATACTCAATATTTTTTTTATTGAATGAGTATCTTTTTGATGCTATTGTGAATGGGAAAAGAGGTCAATATTTTTTATATTGATTTTTGACCTAGGACTCTTTCTGAAACATCTTTTTCAATTCTAATATGGTACATTTATTTGGATTTTCTATGTATATAATAATGTAGTCTGAAAATCAGAAGTTTGTTTTTTCTTTCCAATCTTTATGCATTTAATTTTCTTTATTGAGTTATTTTCCTTGATATGGTCTCCAGAACAATGTTGAATAGAAACAGTAATGAAGGAATCTGTTTGTTTTCCTGAACTTAATGGGAAATAAAAATCTCACCATAATATGAATGCTTTCGGTAGATGCCTCTTATCAAACTAAGGAAGTTCCCCTTCTATTTCTAGTTTTCTAGATTTTTCTTATTTTTAAAATCATGGGTGGGTTTCACATTTTATTGGGAGCTTTTAAAAAATAAATTGCTTGATTGGATGTGCAAATATTTATTTTTTGCATCTGTTTATTTGGTGTTCTTTCTTTAGTATTTGCATATATGATCACAGTTGCATAAACGGAGGGGATATAGCATGATGAGTATGACCACAGGCATTGATGAAGGGAGACTGTTCTAGGTTTGAATCCTTGTTCTATCACTTCCTGACTCCTAACAAGGGCAAACTCTCTATGCTACTTCAGCTTCAAGTGGAATTAACAGTACCACCTACCACATAGTTTACTATTATTATTTTTTGAGATATTAAATTAAATAATCTTAGTAAAGCTCTTAGAGTTGTCCTCAGTGTGTTGTGAACATTTGGTGTATGTCAACTGCTACTATTCTCCATGTTATTATTTTTTACACTTTCCTTGTGTAGTTTTGATATCAATGTTATTATAATAATACCTAATGGGAGGCTGAGAAATTTCTTTTATTTTCCAATATAGCTTGTATAAGGTAAGGAATTTATGTTTACTAAAACTTTGGTAATGCTCATTAATAAAAATTATTAGGCCCTGGGTATTTATATGGATAAATTATTTTGCTATTTAAAAATTATAGATAACAGTGTGGTAATTACCAGAGGGAAGAGGGGTTGGGGGAAGTAGAAGAGGGTAAAGGAGGGATAAATGGTGATGGAAGGAGATTTAACTTTGGGTGGTGAGCACAAAGTACAATATACAGATAATGTGTTATAGAATTGTACACTTAAGACATATATAATTTTATTAATCAATGTCACCCCAATATATTCAGTAAAAAATAAAATAAATAAAAATAATAGAAATATTCAAACTTTTTTCTTTTTGAGTCAATATTGACAAATTTGTCTAAAATTTATAAATTTAGTTCTCAAAATTTGGATTTATAGCACTTGCTTAGGTCATTACCCGAGTCTTTTTTTCTCCTTTTCTACTCCCATCATTATTTAATTTGTGCCATCTCTTTTTCTTCATCAGTCTTGCCAGAAAATATTCTGTTTGATTTGGCATTTCAGAAAAAAGCTTGGTTTTATTATTCCTTTCTATTGTTTCTTCCTCTTGCCTTTATTATATTCATCCATTTACTTTCTTTGAGTTTTATTTTTCCTTTTTCTAACTTCGTGAATTGAATGCTTAGCCCATCTTATACTTAGTATATATTGATATATATTCAAGGCTATAATTTTTCCTTGTAATGCTGCTTTGCCACATCCTTGAGTTTTGAGAGTTGGTCATTGCTTCAGGTTCTCTCAAGTTCTTTATTCAAAATATCTCTGAATTTCCTCACCACCTTTTCACCTCTCCTCCTGATTCAAAGAAAGAGATATACCTCTTCCTTCTTATAATGGGCTCCTCGTCTTCCAACTCCTCACCTTCTCCAGGACCAACTCTTTTCAGAATGACAAAAACATGAGCTTGTCTTTAGCCAGTCACACAGGCATGTGTCTGAGGAGACTAACACTGTTAGAAGTAGTGTATGGCAGCAAGCCAAGTTAACAAAAAGGACTGTCAATAAGGAGTGAGGACCCAGCTATGAGAAAATGGACGTGTGGGATGCTTTGATTATTTGTCCCGCATTACTCGACAGCTATAGGATAACGTGAAGCAAAGGTAAAGGTGTCCCAGATCTAAGGATTGTCAATCCAGCCACAGGAAGTGGCTTGGGAGTGAGCAATTCTAAGATTCTGAAACAGTCCTGTTTAAATAATTTCCAGGGAGTCTAAGCTGGCTAGCAGCCAATGAAGCCAGAAGGACACTGATCAAGAGAAGGCTCTAGAGAATGGAGGCCCAGAGAAAATGAAGAGAGAGAGAGAGACTCAGCAGGGATGAGAGAGCATTAGGGTGAGAAGTAAAGGAGAGTTACGTCAGGAAGGGGAATCTTTCAGCTTGATGCCTTGGTGATGGAATAGTCCTCAGTGCTTAGCACACTAATAATTATTTGTGAATCCTTTATTTCCCACATGCTTGCTGCCTGGAGGAAAAATTGGTTGCTCCGAGCAGCAGTGTCGGGGTCTCTGGATTCCAGTTTCTTCTTCTAAAATGTGAGAATAACTAGCGTTACACAACTGTTAACCTACATGAAAAAGGAGCCTATGAGGTGCTCATTAATCACCAAGGATTGTGTCTAAAATCTTCACAGGGCTTTGAACCCTGCCTCTTCAAGAGCTTTCCCATAATTCCTGGAATCTCTGCTCTCTGGCTGAAGTCTTGCTTTAGGACGTGCAGCAGATACACAGCCACCCCCTGAGAGCAGCCCAACCTCCCGCCCACCTCAGCCATGATTTATATTTTCCTAGGTGAGCCAGCTGCCGCCTCTGCAGCTGCCTCTGGCATGGTGACTGTCATTAGCAGCACGGTGGTTTGGCTGTTCTCAGAGCCAACTGTGGTCGCATGTGCTCTGCTTTTCCATAAGACATGCTGGCGGGCTTGGTGCTTTACCAAATTGCAGTGGGCTTTGTGGGTCCCGTCAGCAGTTTTTTCCTTGTGCCTTCTTGGCCTGATGTTTCTAGGAGGGGGCAGAACTTTGTCACT
This sequence comes from Myotis yumanensis, assembly GCF_028538775.1. NCBI lineage: Eukaryota > Metazoa > Chordata > Mammalia > Chiroptera > Vespertilionidae > Myotis > Myotis yumanensis. The sequence continues at coordinate 47,704,074 of NW_027223752.1, read as the reverse complement.
GAGTCATCACTGGCTGTAGTGTGGGAAGTTAGAATAACCCTTCACCTTTTCCTGTTAATTTGTGACCCCTTTTCCCCAACTCTTACCCCATGCTCTTGAGGGAAAAGATTGACAGGGATAATAGGCTGGGATGGGACATACTTCCCCCCAGTCCAGTCTTTCTGCCCACCTCGTGGTGGGGCAGGGGCAGTTTACTGGGCATTCCATTGGACTTTTTTGAAGTCTATGTACTGAGATAAATGCAGGAAACTCAAAGATGGGATTGCCTTAGTTTTCAAAAAAGCGTGTATTTGTGATAAGGCTACTTAGAAAAATAGAGTGGAAAGGAAGGAAAGTTTTGATACAAAAAGAAAAATAAGCCATTGGAAAGTAGGAACAGAGGGCCACAATGAAAGACCAAGCAGGTGGACTGTGTCAGCTCTAAAATGTCCCTGGACGATGCTCCTGGCTCTGTCCTGGGTTTTCCTTTCCTGCTGACATTTCCAAGTCATAAGTCAAGGACACATATTTGAAGAGCCTTATGGTTTTGTTGGCAAGTGAGTGTTGGGGGAAACCCTTTGGGTTGAATAGGGCTTGCAGGTGCTGGAGGTGGGCAGAGTGTGAGTTGAACAGCAGGGAGGGGTATTGGGCAGGGTGACCACTGCTTATGAAGTCCACAATCTCTCTTTTTTAAGAGAAACTTTAGGGTTTTGGCTTACAAAGGACAACCCAATGAGTCACATCTGCTGAACTGGGATGGGAAATTGCTACGTTTTGCTCTCTTAGGATTCCAAAAAATCTGTAGGAGAGTGTAACCATATATCTTTTTTATTCCCTTTTTATTTTTAATTTTTTAACTTCACAATTAAGAAAGCCTTCCTCATTCTGCCCCAGGGGGAATCAAATCCTCTTCCTCCCATTTGGCCCACAGTGAGCCTGAGCACCATCTAGGCACGTTTCCCACGAGGAAGCGATGTATTGCCCCAGATCCTGCCCTAAATGTCAGCTTTCCCCCCAGTTTAGGAGCAATACCTGATCAACTACTTCATGCTTTCAGAGAAGTCTATGTCTTCACTTTTTGCACATCCTAACATTTGATGTGGACAGTTCTCCAAAGGGTTTTCTCTCTGGAGTCCCTTAAGGACTACTCTTCATTACTTGACGTGGTAGTGTTTGGGCTGTGACTATGTGTCATGGTAATCTCTAAATATCCAGCATTTTATTTAATTTTTACATCCCTATGAAGTCAGTATCATTATTATCTGCATTTTATAGAGGAATAAAATGAAGATCAGAAGAGTTTTAAGGCAACCCCAAGTAATGCAGTTGGCAAGTGGCCAAGTCAGGATGTGAACCCAAGTCTGTCCTACCCCCAAATCTGATGCCTAACCCAGTCTGCTGGGGACTCTAAGTCTGGAGTCTGTGCCTTTCTCCCCCAAACTCTGTGCGAACTTTTGTATGCGTGTTGTTGTTGTGTTTTTTTCCCCTGGAAAGGATTATGTTCTTTATCAGATTTTCAAATAGCTTGGCTCCCCTAAAGCACTGAATGATTAGCTGGTGGACCAGTTAGGATGCTGTTGCCTGCAAACAAAAGAAAACCCACTTCAAACTGGCCGTGTGTCAGTTTTCACACAGTGTCATTGGGATTCTTGCTTCACTTGGCTTCACCTTCCTGAGTGTGTTGGCTTTGTCCTCAGGCTTCCCTTGGTGGTAGCCAAAAGCCTGCAACAGTTCCAGGCCCAAAGCTGTTCACCACAGTCCGAAAGAAGGGTGTTTCCCTTCTCTCCACCATCCAAAAAAGACTCGTGGGCTTCACTCTGAATCACAGCTAAGGTCACGGCCCCTGTCCTGACTGGTCACTGACTGGCTGAGGACTGTGTTCCTGGCCTATTCCTGAATCAATCCTGGTGGTAAAGAGCATAAGATTTCGCCAGTGCCTTAGGCCACTAGGGACCCAACAACATGGCTGCTGCATGATGATCAGGGCAGGGGTGAAGTGGATGATGGGAAGCACCCGACAGTACCTAATATAGTTAGTATTCTTCCCGTGATATCTCAAAGAAGACCTTAGAACAGACTCCCTATCTTTATGGGATAAGATGAAAGGAAATGCAGCTTCTAGTAGGAAGTTTTTGGCATTTCATTGTTCTCTTTGATTTGAGGAGTTTAATATCCTGCCTTCCTCCCATCCCCAATCAGAGTCTATTTAGTGAGACAGGGTGCTTCTACCCACTCAGATTTCCTTTAGATACAGTTTTCATTAGAATTGCTGCTTCTGAGGAGACTTCCATGCTCTGAGTTACAGCCTCTTTTGGGGGTATTTTTCACTTGTTTAAGAATGTATAGTCTCAGCCTCCAAGGGTGGGTGGAGAAGAGAAAGCGCGTTTGAAAATGAGAATGTGAAGGAAGACAGAAGTCTTTTTATAAGAAACCAGAGTGATGACTTCATGTGTCTGGAAATATAATTATCCTCTTTTGTTTGCTTGATAGAGTTTTGATAGATAGAATCTTGACAGCTCTGTTATGAAATGTTAAAATGTAATTTAGGTTAAAAAACCTTAATTATCTTAAATTATAGTGTGAAGTCATATTCCAGGCTTTGATCCTTTTGTCGTGTGTGACATAGCAGGGGTGCAGGTGCAGGCAATCCAACTGCTGAGTTTGCATAAA